>NC_137282.1:36875000-37500000 GCF_054371585.1 Giraffa tippelskirchi
TCTGAATAATTACCCATCAAAGACAGACATATCCTAATCCCCAGATGCTGTGAATATGTTATTTTACATGGCAAAAAAGAATTGCAGATGTGATTCACTTAAGACTATCAGGTGGGGAGAAAATCTTGGATTGTCCTGGTGAATCCAGTGTGATTACCAGCGTTCTCATTTAGAAACAGGGAGAAAAAGATGTGATGATAGCACCAGAGATTGGAATCATGTGCTTTGAAGATGGAAAAAAAAGACCATGAGCCAAGGATGTTATACAGCTTCTAGAAGCTGGAAAAAACAAGGAAACTGATTCTCATCTAAAGTCTCCAGGAGGCATGTAGCCCTGCCAATGCTTGATATTTTTGATTTTAGAATCTGACATCCATACTATAGTGAAAGTCACTCAGTCGTGTCTGACTCTTTGCGACCCCATGGACTATACACTCCATGGAATTCTCCAGGCAAGAATACAGGAGTGGGTAGCCTTTCCCTTCTCTATAGGATCTTGCCAAACCAAGGATTGAACCCAGGTCTCCCACATTGCAGGTGGATTCTTTATAACCCAGGGATTGAGCCCAGGTCACCCACATTGCAAGTGGATTCTTTACCAGTTGAGCCACAAGGGAAGCCCAAGAATACTGAAGTGGGTAGCCTATCCCTTATCCAGGGGATCTTGCCGATCCAGGAATTGAACAGGAATCTCCTTAATTGCAGGTGCATTCTTTACAAGCTGAGCTATGAGGGAAGTCAGTCAGTTCAGTCGCTCAGTCCTCTCCGAATCTTTGCGACCCCACAAATCGCAGTACGCCAGGCCTCCCTGTCCATCACCAACTCGCAGAGTTTACCCAAACTCATGTCCATTGAGTCGGTGATGTCATCTAAACATCTCACGTTCTGTCGTCCATTTCTCTTGGCTTCAATTTTTCCCAACATCAGGGTCTTTCCAAATGAGTCTGCTCTTTGCATCAGGTGGCCAAAGTTTTGGAGTTTCAGCTTCAACATCAGTCCTTTCAATGAACACCCAGGACTGATATCCTTTAGGATGGACTGGTTGGATCTCCTTGCAGTTCAAGGGACTCTCAAGAGTCTCCTCCAACACAACAGTTCAAAAGCATCAATTCTTTGGCTCTCAGCTTTCTTTATAGTCCCATTCTCACATCCGTAAATAACTACTGGAAAAACCATAGCCTTGACTAGACGGACCTTTGTTGGCAAAGTAATGTCTCTACTTTTCAATATGCTATCTAGGTTGGTCATAACGTTCCTTCCAAGGAGTAAGTCTCTTTCAATTTCATGGCTGTGATCACCATCTGCAGTGATTTTGGAGCCCAGAAAAATAAAATCAGCCACTGTTTCCACTGTTTCCCCATCTCTTTGCCATGAAGTGATGGGACCAGAGGCCATGATCTTAGTTTTCTGAATGTTGAACTTTAAGCCAACTTTTTCACTCTCCTCTTTCACTTTCATCAAGAGGCTCTTTAGTTCTTCTTCACTTTCTGCCTTAAGGATGGTGTCATCTGCATATCTGAGGTTATTGATATTTCTCCTGGTAATCTTGATTCCAGCTTGTGCTTCATCCAGCCCAGCGTTTCTCATGATGTACTCTGCATATAAGTTAAATAAGCAGGGTGACAATATACAGCCTTGACTTACTCCTTTTCCTATTTGGAACCAGTCTGTTCCATATCCAGTTCTAACTGTTGCTTCCTGACCTGCATACAGGTTTCTCAAGAGGCAGGTCCAGTGGTCTGGTATTCCCATCTCTTGAAGAATTTTCCACAGTTTATTGTGACCCAATCAAAGGCTTTGGCATAGTCAGTAAAGCAAAAATAGATGTTTTTCTGGAACTCTCTTGCTTTTTCGATGATACAGCGAATGTTGGCAATTTGATCTCTAGTTCCTTTGCCTTTTCTAAAACAAGCTTGAAGTTCACAGTTCACATATTGCTGAAGCCTGGCTTGGAGAATTTTGAGCATTACTTTACTAGTGTGTGAGATGAGTGCAATTGTGTGGTGGTTTGAGCATTCTTTGGCATTGCCTTTCTTTGGGATTGGAATGAAAACTGACATTTTTCCACTCCTGTGGCCACTACTGAGTTTTCCAAATTTGCTGACATATTGAATGCAGCACTTTCACAGCGTCATCTTTTAGGATTTGAAATCGCTCAACTGGAATTCCATCACCTCCACTAGCTTTGTTCATAGTGATACTTCCTAAGGCCCACGTGACTTCACATTCCAGGATGTCTGGCTCTAGGTGAGTGATCACACCATCATGATTATCTGGGTCATGAAGATCTTTTCTGTATAGATCTCCTGTGTATTCTTGCCACCTCTTCTTAATATCTTCCGCTTCCGTTAAGTGCATACCATTTCTGTTCTTTATTGAGCCCATCTTTGCATGAAATGTTCCCTTGGTATCTCTAATTGTCTTGAAGAGATCTCCAGTCTTTCCTAGACTATTGAGTTCCTCTATTTCTTTGCATTGATCGCTCAGGAAGGCTTTCTTATCTCTCCTTGCTATTCTTTGGAACTCTCTATTCAAATGGGTATATCCTTCCTCCTCTCCCTTGCTTTTCACTTCTCTTCTTTTTTGTAAGGCCTCCTCATACAGCCATTTTGCTTTTTTACATTTCTTTTTCTTTGGGATGGTCTTGATCCCTGTCTCCTGTACAATGTCATGAACCTCCATCCATAGTTCTTCAGGCACTTTGTCTATCAGATCTAGTCCCTTAAATCTATTTCTCACTTCCACTGTATAATCATGAGGGATTTGATTTAGGTCATACCTGAACGGTCTAGTGGTTTTCCCCACTTTCTTCAATTTAAGTCTGAATTTGGCAATGAGGAGTTCATGATCTGAGCCACAGTCAGCTCCTGGTCTTGTTTTTGCTGACTGTATAGATCTTCTCCATCTTTGGCTGCAAAGAATATAATCAGTCTGATTTCAGTGTTGACCATCTGGTGATGTCCATGTGTAGAGTCTTCTCTTGTGTGGTTGGAGAGGGTGTTTGCTATGACCAGTGTGTTCTCTTGGCAAAACTCTATTAGCCTTTGCCCTGCTGTACTCCAAGGCTAAATTTGCCTGTTATTCCAGGTATTTCTTGACTTCCTACTTTTGCATTCCAGTCCCCTGTAATGAAAAGGACATCTTTTTTGGGTGTTAGTTCTAAAAGGTCTTGTAGGTCTACATAGAACCATTCAGCTTCAGCGTTACTGGTCGGGGCATAGACTTGGATTACTATGATATTGAATGGTTTGCCTTGGAAATGAACAGAGATCATTCTGTTGAGGGAAGGAGAGTATGCATTTGTGCTGTTTTAAGCTACTACCTTTGTGGTAATTTGTTGCAGTATCAATAGGAAACTATTACACTTAATTTCCTAAATTATCAAATAATTGAATTTTACAGTGAACATCTGCAAGGGAAATAACCAACTTCTGTTTCTCAAATACTAGATCCCATTTTTTAGTGAAACGTAACTTTTTTTTAGCAGAAAAATAATAAACAATGGGATTATATCAAGCCAAAAAGTTTCTGCACAGGTAAAGAAAACATAAGCAAAGTGAAAAGGTAACCTACAGAATGGGAATGTATTTACAAACAGTATATCTGATAAGGGGTTAATATTCAAAATATATTAAGACCTCCCTCATCTAATTCAGTAGCAGAAAACAATAACCCTAAGAAATGCAAGAAGGCAAAGTGTTTGTCTGAGGAGGCCTTACAGATATCTGAGAAAAGAAGAGAAATGAAAGGCAAAGAAGAAAGGGAAAGATAAATCCAACTGAATGCAGAGTTCCAGAGAATAGCAAGGACAGATAAGAAAGGCTTCTTAAGTGAACAATGCAAAGAAATAGAGGGAAACAACTGAATGGGAAAGACTAGAGATCTCGTCAAGAAAATTGGAGATGCCAAGGAAGCATTTCATGCAAAAATGGGCACAATAAAGGACAGAAATGGCAAGGATCTAACAGAAGCAGACAAGATTAACAGAGGTAGCAAGAATATGCAGAAAAACTGTACAAAAAAGGTCTTAAAGACCCTGATAACCACGATGCGGTTGTCACTCACTTAGAGCCAAACATCCTGGAGTATGAAGTCAAGTGGGCCTTTGGAAGCATTACTACAAACAAAGCTGGTGGAGATGATGGAATTCCAGATAAGGTATTTAAAATCCTAAAAGATGATGCTGTGAAAGTGCTGCACTCAATCTGCCAGCAAATTTGGAAAACTCAGTAGTGGCCACAGGACTGTAAAGGGTCAGTTTTCATTCCAACCCCAAAGAAAGACAAGGTAAAAAAGGTTCAAACTACTGTACAGTTGTACTTATTTCACATGCTAGCAAGATTATGCTCAAAATCCTTCAAGCTAGGCTTCAACAGTACATGAACTGAGAAATTCCAGATCTACAAGCTGAATTTAGAAAAGGCAGAGGAACCAAAAATAAACCTGCCAACATCATTTGGATCATAGAAAAAACAAAGGAATTCTGAAACAACATCTACTTCTGATTCATTGACTATGCTAAAGCCTTTGACTGTGTGGATCACAACAAACTGTGGAAAATTCTTCAAGAGATGGGAGTATCAGACCACCTTACCTGCCTCCTGAGAAATATGTATGCAGGTCAAGTAGCAACAGTTAGAACAAGACATGGAACAACTGACTGGTTCCAAGTTGGGAAAGGAGTACATCAAGGCTGTATATTGTCACCCTGCTTATTTAACTTCTGTGCAGAGTACATCATGTGAAATGAGGGGCTGGATGACTCATAAGCTGGAATCAAGATTCCCTAGAGAAATATCAATAACCTCAGATATGCAGATGACACCACCTTTATGGCTGAAGGCAAAGAAGAACTAAAGAGCCTCATGATGAAACTGAAACAGGGGAGTGAAAAAGTTGGCTTAAAGCTCAACATTCAGAAAACTAAAATCATGGCCTCTGGTCCCATCACTTCATGGCAAATAGATGTGGAAGCAGTGGAAACAGTGGCTGACTTTATTTTTCTGGGCTCCAAAATCACTGCAGATGGTGATTGCAGCCATGAAATTAAAAGATGCTTACTCCTTGGAAGGAACGTTATAACCAACCTAGATAGCATATTGAAAAGCAGAGACATTACTTTGTCAACAAAGTTCTGTGTAGTCAATGCTATGGTTTTTCCAGTAGTCATTTATGGATGTGAGAGTTGGAGTATAAAGAAAGCTGAGCGCCAAAGAATTGATGCTTTTGAACTGTGGTGTTGGAGAAGACTCTTGAGAGTCCCTTTGACAGCAAGGAGATCCAACTAGTCCATCCTTAAGGAGATCAGTTCTGGGTGTTCACTGGAAGGACTGATGTTGAAGCTGAAACTCCAATACTTTGGCCACCTGATGCGAAGAGCTGACTAATTTGAAAAGACTCTGATGCTGTGAAAGATTGAGGGTGGGAGGAAAAGGGGACAACAGAAGATGAGATGGTTGGATGGCATCACCGACTCAATGGACATGGGTTTGGGTGTACTCCGGGAGTTGGTGATGGACAGGGAGGCCTGGTGTGCTGTGGTTCATGGGATTTCAAAGAGTTGGATATGCCTGAGCAGCTGAACTGAACTGAACTGAACTTGGCAATGAGGAGTTCCTGATCTGAGCCACAGTCAGCTCCCAGTCTTGTTTGCTGATTGTATAGAGTTTTTTTTTTATTTTTTCTTTCTGTACTTTTTATTGTATTGACATGAGAAGATGAACTTTAGTTTAACCTATTATAATGATTAAATTATTATGTAATCAATCAATTAATTAAATTAAAATAATAATTAAATCACTGTATATGTAAATTAAACCATCATGCTGTACACCTTAAACTTATACAACAATTTAGTTCAATTATTTCTTAAACTGGACAAATTTCATGTTGTCACTTTACCTTTTTTTTTTTTCTTTTTGGATAATTGTGAGCTCTAAAAAACTATTGATTTTAGACTAGACTTCCAGTTGTTGCAGTTGTTCTGCAGTTTGTTCAATGATGCTGTATGTTCTTGTTTCTATGAATTTTAAGGAACACTGTTGGGAAGTGGAAGCTGGCCCCCACTAGCTAGTTCTATCAGAGATTGGAAGAGTCAGTTGTAGGATCACTTACATTTAGGCATGGAAAGTGTCCCTTTTTTCCCCAGAGCCATTTCACTTGCATGGCCTGAAGTGAGGCCAGGAGCCAAAACACAAGAAGGGAAACAAAAACCTTTCGTTACAAATTAATTGGAAGAGAGAACAGGAAGAAAAGGAACTTCTTCACCCCTTCTCTTTACTCAAGAGATTGTGAATTCTAGTTCTTAGAGGGAGAATTAAACTCCATTTTATACTTGAGCATTTTTTAGACATGGCCAGTTCAAGCTGCAGAGGACTTTTAAAGACACAATAGTCTTAGATTTTCCTAGGACTTTTAATAATAAACCTGGAAAAATGCTTATTCCGTTGCTGGTGGGACTCACAGACATACAACCTATTGCTATGCATAGTCAGGACTCTTTGAAGAATCAGCATGTGATTCCTGTGGTTACATTTTACCTGTTACTTGTAGCTGGTTTCAGTTTTTGTTATGCCCTAAAGTATTAGGTCACAAATTTTAAAATGTAGACTCTAATAAATGCTTTGCTTTTGTACGTGGTCTTCCCTTCTGTCACCCATTGGGGGTTGATTTGTTCCCCTTTTCTACCTGATTTTAGAAAATACTCATTTGGGAAAGTGGTTAGATGATTTACTGCCCCAGGGGAAAATAATTTATCTTTACATTGGTGCTGAAGTTAAAAACTTTACAGATGCTTGTTTATAAAATGAGGTATTCTCAGGAAAGAGGTTAAGAAGTTGAGCACTTAGTATTCACTAGGATGTTGGTACCTCACACAATAAGATGATATGTAATAGTTTACTCAAGCAATTTAAAACCTTACTGGGGAGGTAATACCTTTCCTTGGATAGCTAGTTCATAAAGTACAAATGCATGAGTCTCATATCTGTTGCATGATGACACGGTGAAGGAGCAAGAGAAGATGGATAGAGAGGTTGAAAAATCCTCCCAGATGAGATGGGGTGAGTTCGATTCTGAAGTATGGGAAGGATTTAAGAATTTAAAGATGAGAAAGGAGAGAGTCCAAGACATTAGGAGATGTCGACAGTGATGATGAGCATGTCCCAGAGACTGAGAGGAGTCCTGGTTTTTGCTGCTGGCAGTGTGCATTTATAATCTAATTGGAGGGCAGGTCAACATGTGCGTTTATAATCTAATTGGAGGGAGGCCACCACAGTATTTTTCTTTTCTCTGAGTTCCAATGAGAAACACACTTTTCATTCCCAGGTGGGACCCAGCTTTTCCTCTTTTGAGCCAACTTTAGCTGGTGAAGTGCTGTCTTAGCCGCAACAGCAGACTCTTCTCCGACAGGCACAGACTTATGTTAGAAGGCGTAGCATCCTGTCACTTTTCACTTAGCATTTGCTTCAAATAGATGAAAAAAAAAAAAAAACGTTCTAGCAATTGGATGTTTTGCAGTAGCAACAAAACCTGTGTGAGAGCAGGTCCTTCACTGTGTAGTTTCTATTTTAAAGGTCCAGTGGTTTCTCAGATTCCCTGTCCCTCATAACCAACATCACAACTTTGTCTTCTCTTTCTTTAATTCATGCACAAATAGTTTTGAGGGATAAAATAAAATAAATAGTTTTGCCACAAGAAAGAAAATGTCCTACCATTCGGCCCTATCCTGAAATTTTAAAATTTTAAAATTATCTTTTGCTTCATGGTTTGAAAATATGAGAAACTGAAAAACCACCCTTTGAAAGTGAAAACTAAGTGGGTTACGTCAGATTCTGTTTTGAGGCACGGCTTCCTAATTATCTGGTAGGGCTCAAAAACCTTTCAGATAAGAACCTAATTTTGGAAATCCACTTCTTTCCAAGAATGAAAACGTGCCACAAGGCTGAGTGCTGTTATTATAACAGAGAAGGAGAACCTGCAGGCTGTGTGTGAGGCCAGCAGCCATGGCACCTTCTGTACATGTTTTAATATGCAAACTCACAGAGTGCTCCCAAGCCCACTGTTTTCCAGCTGTTACTGTTGGCTTGGCCTCCAACTGTCACCACCAAATACTGTTTTTTTTTATTTTTTATTTTCCGAATACTATTTTAATGGCTGCATGTAGTACGTCAGGGGTGTATATTGTCACCCCGCTTATTTAACTTAAATGCAGAGTATATCATGTGAAATGTCAGGCTGGATGAAGCACAAGCTGGAATCAAGATTGCTTGGAGAAATAGCAATAACCTCAGATATGCAGATGACACCACACTTATGGCAGAAAGCAAAGAAGAACTAAAGAGCCTCTTGATGAAAGTGAAAGACGAGAGTGAAAAATTTGGCTTAAAACTCAACATTCAGAAAACTAAGATCGTGGCATCTGGTCCCATCACTTCATGGCAAATAGATGGGGAAATAATGGAAACAGTGAGAGACTTAGTTTTTTTGGGCTCCAAAATCACTGCAGATGGTGACTGCAGCCATGAAATTAAAAGATGCTTGCTCCTTGGAAGGAAAGCTATGACCAACAAAGACAGCATATTAAAAAGCAGAGACATTACTTTGCCAACAAAGGCCCATCTAGTCAAGGCTATGATTTCTCCAGTAGTCATGTATGGATGTGAGTTGGACTATAAAGAAAGCTGAGTGCCGAAGAATTGATGCTTTTGAACTGTGGTGTTGGAGAAGACTCTTGAGAGTCCCTTGGACTGCAAGAAGATCCAACCAGTCAATCCTAAAGGAAATCAGTCCTGAATATTCATTGGAAGGACTGATACTGAAGCTGTAACACCAATACTTTGGCCACCTGATGTGAAGAACTGACTTATTTGAAAAGACCCTGATGCTGGGAAAGATTGAAGGCAGGAGGAAAAGGGGGTGACAGAGGCTGAGATGGTTGGATGGCATCACCAACTCGATGGATATGAGTTTGAGTAAGCTCCAGGAGATGGTGATGGACAGGGAAGCGTGGCATGCTGTAGTCCACGGGGTGGCAAAGAGTCAGACATGACTGAGTGGATGAATTGAACTATAATAAAAGATACAAACTCTTTAAGACAAAGGAGACCTTTATATTCAATCTTTTCAACAAGCTCCACCTTTGTGTACCAATTTTAGAGCCAAGTACTTTACTCTTTGTTATCTGTACATAACACTTCTAAGTGATGATTCCAGAATATATCTAATCTCATTTGATCCAGGTGATTCCAACAACTACTTGGGATAAAGGTTCCTAATTGATTAAATCCAAAGCCAAATTGATTAATTATCTCCTCCCATTGCTTAAGTCTCCTGCTGCTACTGCTAAGTCACTTCAGTCGTGTCCGACTCTGTGCGACCCCATAGACGGCAGCCCATCAGGCTCCGCCGTCCCCGGGATTCTCCAGGCAAGAACACTGGAGTGGGTTGCCATTTCCTTCTCCAGTGCATGAAAGGTAAAAGTGAAAGTTAAGTCACTAAGTCTCCTACTTCAGCTATTTACTGTTATTCATTTTGATGCTCAAACTAAGAACCTTAAACATGGTCTTCTCTTCTTTACTACTGTTTATCCTTTTTGGTGTCTCCATTCTCACAGGGACTCTAGTTTATTGTAGACACTCTTAATTTCTTACCCAGTTAACAGCACAGACACCTCATTCTTTCTGCTATCTTGAACATAGTCTTTGCACTGGCTTAAATAAGACATCTTCTCAAAACACAAATCTGTTCATTACACTGTCTTTTCAAAATTCTTTACTCAGAGAAAAATATTTACATTTCTTGGCAGGGATTGTGTGCTCCTTTATAATTTGGCCCCAAGCTACTTTATTTTTACTAATTTTTTTCACCCAACATTATCATGTATAGTATGCTATAAACATATGGAAATTGCCAGTCCCTTCTCAAATATTAGGTGGATGCAAAAGTAATTGTGGTTTTTGCATTATTGAAATTTGCCTTTGATATTGAAATATGTTCTTAAATACATGTGGTTATGTTATATATCACTTTAATGCACATTTGTTACTTCATGTATTTTGCTAATGACTTATTACTTGATGTTTATTTTATATTTATTTTAGACAGGAAAATGATGTTAGACAAAAAGCAAATTTGAGCGATTTTCTTATTTCAGTTCAAAATTGATGGTAAAGCAGTGGAGATAACTCGCAACATCAACGATACATTTGGCTGAGGAACTGCTAGCGAATGTAGAGGGCAGTGGTAGTTTCAAAAAGTTTTGCAAAGGAGACGAGAGCCTTGAAGATGAGCACAGTGGCTGGCCATCGGAAGTTGACAACAACCAATGGAGAAGAATCATCAAAGCTGATCCTTTTACAACTAAACGGAAAGTTGCCCAATAACTCAACATCAACCATATTATGGTTGTTTGGCATTTGACGCAAATTAGAAATGTGAAAAAAATTGATAAGTGGGTGCTTCATGAGCTGACTGCAAATCAAAGAAAATCATGCTTTTTGAAGTGTTGTCTTCTCTTATTCTGTGTAACAACAATGAACTGTTTCTTGATGAGATTGTGATGTGTGATGAAAAGTGGATTTTATACGACAACCAGGGATGACCATCTCAGTGGTTGGACCAAGAGGAAGCTCCAAAGCACTTCCCAAAGCCAAACTTGCACCAAAAAAGGTCATGGTCACTGGTGGTCTGCTGCCCATCTGATCCACTACAGCTTTTTGAGTCCCATTGAAACCGTTATATCTGAGAAGTATGCTCAGCAGATCAATGAGGTGCACTGAAAACTGCAATGACTGCAGCCAGCATTGGTCAACAGAAAGGGCCCAATTTTTCTCTCCAACGCTCAATCACACGTCACACAACCAAGGCTTCAAAAGTTGAATGAATTGGGTTACGAAGTTTTGCCTTATCCATCATATTCACCTGTGTGTATGCTGAGTCACTTCAGTCATGTCTGACTCTTTGCGACCCTATGGACTGTAGCTTGCCAGGCTCCTCTGTCCTTGGGATTCTCCAGATAAGAATACTGAAATGGGTTGCCATTCCCTCCTGCAGGGGATCTTCCCAATCCAGGGATCAAACCCAAATCTCCTGCATTGCAGGCAGATTCTTTACCAATGAGCCACTGGGGAAGTCCATATTCACCTGACGTCTCTCCGGCTACCACTTCTTTAAGCATCTCGACAACCTTTTGCAGGGAAAATGCTTCCACAGTTAGCAGGATTTAGAAAACGCTTTCCAAGAGTTTGTTGAATCCTGAAGCACAGATTTTTATGCCACAGGAGTAAACAAACATTTCTTTTTGGCAAAAATGTGTTGATTGTAATGGTTCCTATTTTGATTAATAAATATGTATTTGAGCCTAGTTATAATGATTTAAAATTCAGGGTCCAAAACTATAATTACATTTGCACCAATGTAATACATTGTTTTTTGTTAAGCCTTACGCCCCCTCATTTTTACTTGGCATTTCTTTTCACACATGTTAAAATTCTACTTAGCCTTTCAGACAGTTCAAATGTCACCACATCAATAACTTATTTTTGATCTTGCCCTTTCAACTCTCATTACCCTTTTTCTTTCTTCTGGCATGCATCAAGTTCTACCTTATAGCATAATTTAATAGAGGAAAGTTTGGAATTCTCATCTCAAGTTTAGGTTCAAGTCTGAGTTTTTCCTTATCTGTGATCTTGGGCAGGATATTTAATTTCTTCTTGATCTATTTCTCACTTTTAAGGAATAAGGGAGGTAGATTTCCTTAAGTTATGAAGTGCTACAAATGTGATTGTTAGTAGTTGAGGAACCAGAAAATGATTATGATACTAAAGCTATGTTTAAAGGTACAACGAGTCAGGAACATTGCAACCACAACTTTTGGTTGATTGATCAGGGGTAGATTTAAGCACAGTTAGCAGAGGACAGTCCAAAAAATCTTTGAGTTGACCAAGTCCACCTCTACAGTTCAAAGAGCTCTGGTTGCCAACATTCTGTAAGTTAAAACCTGTGTTTTTTGGAGATAGCAAATCTGGGTTTAAATTCTAAGCCAGCGTTTATGCTCTTACTTCTTTGAGATTCCATCCCTCACCTGTAAAAATAATTCACTGATAAGGATTTGCATGGATCTTTTATGAAAGGCACAAATGCTGTGAAACACCATTCCTTTTTGATGGTACAATTGTAGGAAATTGAATGTTTATTCTCATAATAAGTGAAGGAGAAACTCGATTTTCTTGGTATCCTGAAGAAGTGTTTCCAGCTCTGAGTCTGTCCTAGAACTGGAATACTTATTTTGGAGCAGTTTGGGGCAGTGGTGTGTTCATCATTGAAGGGTAGTGGTTGGGGGCTTCCCTGGTGGCTCAGACGGTAAAGAATCTGCCTGCAGTGTGGGAGACCTGGGTGCGATCCCTCGATTGGGAAGACCCGCTGGAGAAGGGAATGGCAACCCACTCCAGTATTCTTGCCTGGAGAATTCCATGGACAGAGGAGCCTGGTAGGCTATATAGTTCATGGGGTCACAAAGAGTCAGACAGGACTGAGTGACTAACACTTTCACTTTTACTTCGGGTTATACTGATGTAGGAACACTCTTGATAAAACTGGATTTTGCAAGGAAATACACAGATGGACCCAGGATAAGGTTTAGGAGCCTGATGAAAATTTGGATGAACAAAATATCCTTGTCAACATTTACAGAATATACATTCTCTATATAATAGGCACTAAACAATCCCTCTCTCCCCTCCTCCCTCCCTCCTTTCCTTCCCTCTCACCAAAAAACTTTCTGTGGAATTTAAACTATCTCTGACAGAAATCCTATGTGAAATACGTTCAATTCACCTTCTAAGACAATGATTAGAAGTGGCTGTGTTAAGAAAGACTGTGAAGCTGTGTCTGAGCTCATTGGGAAAGAGGACTGTAGTCAATTAATAAAATTTGCCATGGAAGTGCCATGGGGACAGTAGCAGCCGGCAAGCAATGTGTTTTTCATCCTTGATGCATGTAGATGACATGAGGATGTTTAGTTCAAACAAATGTTCCTGAAATGGTTCAGACGCAGCACTCTGTTAAATATAGACACAAGGGCTTAAAGTCTCATCTCAAGACCAAGGATACTGGCCTGATTTTGAAATCATGGGTTTTTGTTGTTTTTGTTAAGACTAGAGAGGCTGATAACTGAAATCTTCAATAAAACAAACAAAGTCACCAAATTATTAAGCCCACATTGGGTTGTCATTGCTCATAGAAGAATGAATGCTGTTTTTTTAAAATATACATTTACTTTCTGTTCTTCTTGAGTTCCTCAGTCTGAAGGCTAAGTAGGTAATGCTTTTGAAACTCAACTGCAACATAATAAAGTGACCTACTGCTAAACACCATTGTGGCGTTAATTTTTAGAAATATTAAATGCACTTTTTAGAAATGATTTTTTGTGATTTCCCTTTGACCTGTAGGAATATTTGCAGTGAATCTCAATCTTTCCTTACTGTCTGGATAAAAGCTTCTACCCCTCTGCACCCTTCTTCCTAGAGCTGATCCAAAGGCTGAGGCTAATAAATAAACAGGCGTTCTTTCTCCAACCTATTCCCCAGGAAGTGTATGAGAATTTGTGGATCCTCTATGGTCAAGAGCAGATTTCTGGTATCTGAGTAGCTTAGGCAAAAGTATTCTCTCTCTCTCACTCTCATTTTCTGGTGAGGAGGACAGGAGTATTTAAATTTCCAGAGCAGTTACCTTAATCCTTTTCTGTGTTTGCTCTAAAAATTAGTCTGTGGTGGTGGTTTGTGAATGACAGGGTGTGGATATTTTAGTTATTACCAGATGAGACTCAGTTTCATCTCATTCTCTCAGGACCTTAGGGGATCTTTTGCTACACTGCTGAAATCCCCTCTCGGCTCCCCTACATTTGTTAAACTGAGGCCCAGAGATTGCAGTTAAGCCTAGCGGTGCATGCTGCTCTAATGCTGATCATTAACTGCCTATCCAGATGGCCCTGGCTCTCACTGACAGACAGTAAGTCTAAATTGTTCATCTCCAGTGTTTCTTGTAGACTGCCCAATATGTTTACTGTGGTCCATTTTCAGGAGGGTGACATTAAGCAGATCTGATGCTAGCATTCTGGCACTAGTCCTGAGGAGCAAAGTGGCAGATCTAGGCAGGAATGTGGAAGACTCAGTAAATGAGAAAGTTGCATCGGAAAGCACCAGTGTTACAACGTAGCCGACTATTTTAGTCATCTGTCAGACAGGTAGGAATTCAAGTTTAGTGCTCCATTCATGCTGGCCTGGAGAAGATTAGCAGTGCAGCAACTGACACCTCAAACTACTTTCCTTTAAGTCATGGAAGCAGCAAGCAAGCAACAACAAAAAACATCGGTCTCACACCTACCTTAAGGTCATTCTCATAAATGTCAGTCATGCTGAGACCAGTGGGGTTTCTGGAGACATGTGTCACAAGAGACTTACAGCTCACTCACATGCTGCTTAAAAATTGCATTCTCCTTTTAGAAGTTTTGTGTTAATGTCTACTTGATCTCACAGTTCTTTTAGTTCCATCTTTCTGCTGGCTCAGCTATCAACTCATTCAATGTTTTTCTGTTCCTAAGAGCCATAAATGCTAACACCAAAGGTAACTTTTCTCATTTTTCTTCTTTTGAAATATCAGACAGTAAGCGCTTGAAGGTGCTGAATAGCTAATTAAGAATGCACAGTCATGTTTTGTGTGGTGACATCAAATCTCTTAGATATCAGAGTGCCAGTTATGTGCAAGGCACTTGGCCTCATGATATCATGGATCCAAGAAACTAGTCAAATTCCTGCCATCAAATAGGTTTATGTGAAAACCACCTACCTTGTTAATCAAATACATTGTAGGTATTCTTTTGAAACCCCACCATAGTTGCTCAATTTCTAGAAAGCCATTCATTTCTTGGTAGTCAGCTTATAACTATGAACTAGAAATATGTGCAATTTAAATAATTCTGACTGCCTTTAAAAGGATGAATTGAAGAGTGCAGGAGGAGAAACAAGAAGACGCTGATAACCTTGTGTGATGTAGTGAATGCTGCTGCTGCTGCTAAGTCGCTTCAGTCATGTCCGACTCTGTGCGACCCCATAGACAGCAGCCCACCAGGCTCCCCCGTCCCTGGGATTCTCCAGGCAAGAATACTGGAGTGGGTTGCCATTTCCTTCTCCAATGCATGAAAGTGAAAAGTGAAAGTGAAGTCCTTCAGTCGTGTCCAACTCTTAGCGACCCCATGGACTGTAGCCTACCAGGCTCCTCCGTCCATGGGATTTTCCAAGCAAGAGTACTGGAGTGGGGCACTGGAGTGCCATTGCCTTCTCCGAATATAGTGGATGAGAAACACACAATCCAATGCATTGTATGGAGGCGGAGGAGGATGGGAAGGATCACTGCAGGCTGATACCATTATTATGGTCTTTTGTAATGTTACCTATAACTGGTAACTTTCTAGATCTCTTGGGCTTAAAATATACATATTTATTTTTCCTTTGGAAACAAAGGAACACAAAATACTCAGCTTATCCAGGTATATTAAGTAACAACCTTTTGTAGTTACTCTTTTTTATGACTTGAGTATATTTCAGGGCAATGAAAATGGGCCTTACATATTGGGAAAGAATTTATAATTTGAGAGGAAGCAAATCTAGATATGAAAGCAGCAAGATAATTTTCCTGTAAGATTTTCAAAGTTCCATTCAGCCTTACCTTTTGATAGCAGTGGTGATGGAGAGAGTGTTCGGTGTGTGTGCTTCAAGCCCCTGAAATGATCCTCCTTTCTCTGGACTTCAAAGTATAGAAATTGTTCCAGCCTCCGTTTCTACTTCAAACCACACTGTGTGGTGGTCAGACTTTGAACTCTTGGACGAGAATAGAATTAGCCTTCAGGAACTTTGGGGTAGATTTATAAAATAAGCAATGAACATTTCTCTGCTTTCTAAAGACTTTTTGCTACCATTCCAATAACATCCCTGGTGGGCTATAATAAGCATAGTTTAAAAAAAATCTCTCTTGGATCTCTACTGCCCCACTTTCTGGTTTTGAACAGCTACCCAGGAAACTATTATCTCTGAAACGGTTTCTATTCTTATGTGAAGAAGGCAAATATGGGAAGACTTCCTTAGTTTCCTCTAAAGGTAGGATTAGAATGAAAGAATACAAGAATGAAGAGACATTTTAGGACTTCTCATCCAGTTTCATCTTTGTAACTTGACTCTGTGTGTTTAGATAATTTATTTTCTTTAACACGTCAACCAAAAATTAATCAGTTGATCTAAGAAAGAAATGGAAATTTTTATTCAAGCAAATTTGGTGATTTTAACCCAGGAAGGGCAGCTCAGTTCTGAGAACTGTTTTGCTGGTTAGAAGTCAAGGCATGGTTACATGATTTTTGAGACAGAGGGCTGTATGTTAAATGATGTATTATTTATTTGTTTTTTTTAAATGATGTATTATTGACAATTTACACAATCCAGATCTAAGTGTTATTGTGGCTCCTTATAAGATCAGGAAGGAATGTTGCCTTTTAAATAGCTGTCTTGTTGATGATAGGAGAATGTTGCCTTTTATGATTGTGAAACTGTGCAATTCAGTTTGGGACCTGAACCCATGGCTTTTAATTGAGATCCCACACCTAATCTCAGGACTTAAAGAAGCACAGGTTCTTTATGTCTCATCGTGGAAAGAATTCAGTGAGAGACAAAGTGATGGGTAAGTAGTGGCTTTAGGTAGAGTGATATACATTTCACAGACAGAATGTGGTCTGGCTTTAAAGGTGAGAATGGCCTTGGGAGAAACATACTCCACAGATAGAGTATGGACATCACAGAAGGCAAAAGGCCCTGAAATATGAGTTGGTTAGCTTTTATGGGCTAGGTAATTTCATAGGATAACAAGTGGGAGAATTATTCCAATTATTTGGGGAAGGCGTGGAGAATTGGGCTGCATGCAGCTAAGCTGCTTCAGTTGTATCCACTCTTTTCAACCCCATGGACTGTAGCCCACCAGACTCCTCTGTCCAAGGGATTCTCCAGAAAAGAGTACTGGAATGGGTTCCCATTTCTTTTTCCAGGAGATCTTCCCAACCCAGGGATTGAATTCATGTCTCTTTACATCTCCTGCATTGGCAGATGGGTTCTTTACCACTAGCGCCACCTGGGAAGCCAGGAATTGGGCTGCTGCTCACATTTTGACCTTTTATGGTTGACCTCAGAACTGTCATAGCTCCCGTGGATGTGTCATTTAGCATTCTAATGTATTAGTGATCATGTATGTGTGTGTGTGTGTGTGAGTGATCTTATAATGAGGCTCAAAGTCCACTGGGAGTTGAATCTTCCACCGTCTTGGACCTGGTTGGTTCTAACCAGTTTTTGTCATGTCTTATGACTAACACTTGCTCTTTGAAAGGAAAGCTATGACAAACCTAGACAACATATTAAAAAGCAGAGGCATTACTTTGCCAACAAAGGACCGTATAGTCAAAGCTATGGTTTTTCCAGTAGTCATGTTATCGATGTGAGAGTTGGACTATGAAGAAGGCTGAGCACTGAAGAATTGATGCTTTCAAATTGTGGTGCTGGAGAAGACTCTTGGGAGTCCACTGGGCTGCTGAGATCCAACCAGTCCATCCTAAAGGAAATCAGTCCTGAATATTCAATGGAAGGACTGATGCTAAAGCTGAAACGCCAATACTTTGGCCACCTGATGTGAAGAACTGACTCCTTGGAAAAGACTCTGATGCTGGGAAAGATTGAAGGCAGGAGGAGAAGGGGGTGACAGAGGATGAGATGGTTGGATGGCATCACCGACTCAATGGACATGAGTTTGAACAAGCTTCAGGAGCTGGTGATGGACAGGGAAGCCTGTCATGCTGCAGTTCATGGGGTTGCAAAGAGTCAGACACTACTTAGTGAGTGAACAATAACAACAACAATGGCTATGTCATTTTTTAAAAGGCTATGTCACCCTCCTGTAAATGGACTACAGTAAACATATTGGACAGTCTACAAGAAACAGTGCAGATGAACAATTTAGACCTACTTCTGTCAGTGAGAGCTGGGACCATCTGGACCGGCAGTTAATGATCAGTATTAGAGCACCATTAGTGCACTGTCCCCTTCCTTCCTCTGTTTCAGTTCTACTTGTAAATATTTCTCTAATCTACTTTTCCCTCTCTATTTATATTCCCACAAGCATTTGTTTATTTATTCAACAAAATGTTTATTTATTATGAACTTAGTATGTTACAGACACTTCCAGGTATTTACTGTGCATTGAGTGCTGCTATCTCAATGTCAGCTGTGTGCTGAAGTTTGTACAACTATAAGCATCTTTTCCCTACTCACTGTTCAGTGACATCATATTGAGGCTTAAAAATGGCAACAAATCAGAGTTTCCTTCCCCTGGAAAGCCAGATATTGAATATTGCCAGCATACTGTTCACATCTCTCATCTCTCACCTCTTATCTCAGAATAGCCTCCTAGTTGGAGTTCTCATTTGGTGATTACCTCCTAAACAGTGACAAGACTGTGATCTTTTTAAGATATAGACTTGTATGTCTTTTGCTCCTTTTCATCATCAACAGCGTAAAATAAAAAAAATCCTTATTTTGTTATATGAGACCCTTCTTGAATTGGTTGCCTTGCCATATTCATTTCCTATTACTGTTATATTTTTATACTCTGCCAGTACTAGATATTTGGAGAAGGAAATGGCAACCCACTCCAGTATTTTTGCCTAGAGAATCCTGTGGACAGAGGAGCCTGGTAGGCTGCTGTCCATGGGGTCGCATAGAGTCGGACATGACTGAAGCGACTTAGCAGCAGCAGCAGTACTATTTATTATATAGATTCTGAGTAAAACCACTTCTTTCTTTCTTTTTTTTAAACCTACTTATTTCTGACTGATTTTTATACATACTGATCACTGTGCTTAGAATACTTTCTTTTTTCCTTCTGGTAACCTCTAATCTTCAAATTTTAACAACTAGGTCAGTATTTGGCACAAAGCAAGTGAGCATCATATTTTATCATTAAATGGAATGAACAGTTATTTAGTATTACTTCTTTTAGTAAGCATTTCTGGAGTCTCTCCCCCTCCTCATTACAGAGAACATTAAATTCTCTGTTATAATACTCCTTTCATTATCAAATGTAGAAATCCATGGTCACATATAACGTTGCATGATCAACCCATTTGTTTATAAATCTCTTTCCTCTATTAGGCATTGAGGTATCCATTTCCATCAAAGTTTTGAAATGAAGTCCATTGCAGAATAACATATGACTAACTGCAATCTTGTGCAGTGCCTATTATATACTTCTGTTAGTAAATATAAGAAAGGTTGTGCTGTGATAATAAGTGAAGTGAAAGTTGCTCAGTCTTGTCTGACTCTTTGTGACCCCATGGACTATACAGTCCATAGAATTCTCCAGGCCAGAAAACTGGAGTGGGAGCCTTTCGCTTCTCCAGGGGATTTTCCCAACCCAAGTGTCAAACCCTGGTCTCCAGCATTTCAGGCAGATTCTTTACCAGCTGAGCTACAAGGGAAGCCCAAGAATACTGGAGTGGGTAGCTATCTCTTCTCCATTGTGATAATAAACACATCCTTAAGTTTAGTGACTTTATTCTGTGCTTATTGGGGCAGTTTTCTAGAGCCTCTCTCCTCTGCACAGATTTTCAGAATCCAGTATGCTTCTGTATTTTGAGGAAACTTTATCTGTGGCTTCCAAGGTAGCTTATCAGTGGGGGAGAGATGAGCAGGAAGCATAATATCCCACATGTCACTTCTTGGAGTTCATTGACTATAATCTAACTCCGGGGAAGTTTTGGAAATATGAGACTGAATGTTGATGTTTGGAGAATGTTTACAGTTTCAGCCATAAAACATTAAGGATCTAGTGAAAGGAAAATGTCATTATGAGATGGCAGAGTTGGGGGAAGTTTTATGGTAGAAGTAGAACTCAAATTGAACTTGAAATGAGGTTAGAATTTAGGTAGGAAAGAGAGAAGATATTCTATTCATTTCTTGACCTAAAATGTAATTAAATTCTGGCTTCATTCCAGATTATTTTCTTATTTCTATATAACTTTCAGGTTCATAATTTTATTTATACTGCTTGATTTTTTTTAAAAAAATAGAGTATAATGAAAACATTTATTTAGTTTAGTTTAGAATTCTAATTAAAAACTTAGCAGGGGATTGTGATTACTAATTAAAGACTATTAGATTAGGTAACACTGATATTTAGAAGTTTGGGAAAAATGTCATTTCATGGAACACCAGTTATATCAGCCCTGGTAAATACTGGAGCTTCTACATAAATAGTTCAGTGTACATTTTGCTAGATGTAATCTTGCATCACAGAGAAAATATTGTCTCCATCTGGAGTCTTAACACTCCACATCTACTGACCAATATAGCTAGTTAAGCTTTGGTTTGCTCAACTAGCCCATTTTCCAAAAGGGAGCAAATCATAATGCCTCTTGCTTGTATTGTGCTTTCAGATTTGCAAAGCAGTTTCATAGTCACTATTTGCTTTGATTCTTTCACTAACCTCTTGTGCATAGATACCATTGAAACCCATCTTGCAGATGAAATAATTGAGATTAATTGACTTTCCCAAAGTAATAAGACAGATGATTAATATTAGAAATAGGACTGAAATCCGTATTTTGGGACCTAAGCCAAGTGTTATTTTTAAAATACCATATACCTACCTTTTTCATTACCTTTTTGATGTTGATAAAATCAAACTGTCCTGGTTCAGATTGTTACTGAGGTTCCACGAGGAAAACTGATTTTTCCAGGATCAAATATTACACTAAAGTAAATATATCATTCAATACTGGCCACAGTTTAAAGAAATAACAAAACAATTAATTGATAGAGGGAAAATAATAACAGATTAAAACTCTTTCTCAAATTAAGTCTTTATTTCCTCTTATACTAGTTTCTGAAAACATTTTATATAATTTATATTTACCTGAATTATAAGTTTCATGACTACATCTGCTTGCTTGTATCATTTTTCATTATTTATTCATTAAATATATATTGATCATGTAGGTTGAGCACTACAGTAGACACTGGAGATCCAGTGGGGAATAATGTATAGTTCAAACCCTCAGAGAGAAGTTATCAGACATTGCAGCAACTGCAAAGATGGGATGAACACAGGAGTAGTGAAGGAATTCATTGAGAGAGGATCCCATAGAATCCATCAGGGGTAAGGATGCCTCCTTGGAAGTGTCTGGAGAAGTGGTAAGGATTTTAGGTATGTGCCAGAGATGCCCCCGGGGAGACAGCTTCATGAAGAAGGTGCTGTGCCAATTCTGCTTGGAGGCCAAAGAAATATGAAAGTGTGATATAGTTCAATGCTGATAAGTATGCAAATATAGTTATCATCTTCATATAAGGATATTAAGAAAAAGGAGTAAAATGCTTTTAATAAGGAAAAGGGTAGTGGTTCTGAAATTCTAGTTTGCATTGGGATCACCTGAAGGTCTTAACTAGATTGATGCCACCACTAGAGTTTTTCTGATTCAGTATGTCTGGGCTGGGTGCTCAGGATTTGCATGTCTAACAAGCTTCCAGATGATGCTGATACTACGGGTCTGGGTACTACAAGCTGAGGAGCACAGTCATGGAGCGAAGGATTAGGATTTGTGTGTCAGTGATGTTCAGCTGTACCTTTGCCATTCGCCATTAGCGTACATTCTTAAGGCAGTTAGTATTTAATACAAAGGTGCTTCATATGGTACTGAATGAATAAGTCAATGAATCTAATTAATTACCCTCCTTTGGTTATACCATTTATGTGGATATATGATTATTTCAGATTCACAATGAATACAAAAGCCATAAAGAGATGACATCTGAAAAACTGCAACTGGAAGAATTTACTAGATTTACTGGCTGTGTATCCTGACTATATTTTTAGGGCAAGTGATTGAAAAAAAACTTCATTTAAAAATAGAGAAGAGCTCACTTGGATATTTATAACCCGACAGGTTAAAACTAGCACAACATCTGAATGGGAAATTTTTGAGTCTTAAAACCTACACAGGCATTTTCTAAAAACTCAATGAACTAATGCACTTGAAATTCCATTAAGAAATATGTAGTTCTGGACAAGAATTCTTTCATCAGGGAGATCTTCCTAAAAGGGTTAACATGCTAAATTATCTACCACCTTTGAAAAAAATTGAAATTCTATTAGAAGGAAGCTGTATTTTCATGAGTAAAACCTGTAGAAACTCCTTCCCCTAGGTGATTCCTGGCAACAGCTAGAATCAGATGGAGGGAGGGAAAATTAAAAGTCTTGGCCTTTACTCAGACTCTGCTGCCTTTAGTACCTTCTACCCAGGTTCACTTGTTTAAAGAGTCTAATTGGGCTGGGAGGAGTCAGAGAGAAAGAGCCACCATTCCAGTTGATTCAAGGGCAGTAGTTCCCAGAGGCTCTGGTTGTGTTGGGAAGGGAATGTCTATGGTCCTAGGTCCTGATCTCCTTAATTGAGCAAAGCTTTATGGACTGAATGAGTGCAATTTGGAGGACTGCTTTAAAGAGGGAAGGGCAAGTCTTGGAAGAGTATTAAAATGGTAGAAAGCGTCAACTTGGAACAAGGATGGAGCATCAGAGAGATAAATGAGATAAGGGAGGGAAGAAAAAGTTCTGGGTCCTTTATTATAGGCCAGAGAATTTATAAGCATGATCTCATTTAATTCCACCAGCAATCCTGTGAGATTGATATTAGTATCTCCCATTTACACAGGACAGTATTGAGGCTCTGAGTCTCTACAGAATAAGTATCAAAGCTGGGACAGGATTCTTGGTCATTTGACTCTAAAGTCTAGCCTCATTTCACCATACCATGGTATGGCAAAGTCACACATGGCAAGTGTATAGCTCAAAGATGATTATTGGACATAGAATATGGATAGATAAAATACTGAAAGAAATTTGAACAGTTTTCATGATAGTCAGACCCTAACTCTTATTTAAAGCAGAAAAAGAATTAACTAAACTATTTGTATTGAATACATAAGAACCTTAGTTTGCTGGTCTCTTGGAAGCTGTTCTTCATTTATTTCCTCTGCTCCTCCCCTATATTTTGTAGTAATATCCTGAATCTATTTAGTACTTGAAAGGCCTGAACTTGAGTGATCTGTTATTGATTTTCTAAAGACACACTCATAAACCAAGCCATGTCAGCCACCGATGAACTGCCACACACTTGCGTGGTACCTCTCCACCTCAAAAGGTGGTTTTTTGGCACTGCTCTTTGGTGATGACCTTTTGGCATTCTCCCTGACCTTCCAACAAGGTCTCATTCCTAGCACATGTCTAATGGCTAGTGCAGAGTGATAACATCACTTAAGTTGGCCAGCGTTTTAAGGAAAAATTGTGAATGACATAGTAAAAGAATGAGATGAACCCTTCCTAACTAACTGCTTCCTTCTTTTACTTTTTTTTTTTTTTTTTTGCGTTGGACTCCATCTGAACACTAATAATGCTTCTTTGCCCTCCTTTCTTTATTACCTTGCATCCCAGATAAAAGTGCCTTATGGAATAAAAATCCTTGACATGTTTCTGAGGGAGCATCTCCCTTAAACAATTAACCTTCTAATTTAGGAGAAATCTTATTACTTCAGTTTCCATATCACTAGTTTTAAAAAACATTTTTAAAGGAATGTCACCATAATATAGAGCATGGAGCTTTGTGCATAAGCATGTAAATCATTTTTGTAAATAGCTATTTCCTAAGGATGAACAGCAATTTGTGCTGGGTGGGAGGTAAAGCAGATTTCATCATTTAGTAGTGAGATACACATACTTCTCCATTATTAGTGCTAATGGGGACAATGATAATAAGGGTAATGGAGTCCATAAGAAATCCATGGTGGAATTTAAATCAGTTCTTTTTGCTTCTTCTTAGCAGTGATGGCAAATATTTTGCTAGAGAGAAGTTTTAGATTGTAGATTTCAATTTCTATTCCAGTTCCTGTTATTTCTCAACAACTTAAAGGTAAATACTTAGACAAGAGCCTTGTTGCATTTTGAAAATAAAGTTATTTTAATCAAACTGTTTATGAATGTATAATACCCAAACAATGGCCTATATTTCCCTCCATTGAATTGAATAAATATTGGCATTAGATGAACAAAGTAAACAGTAAACACTTTTACTAAAATTAGCCAGGCATTTACTGGAGAAAATTGTGATGTTATCCAGAAACGAAATGGGTTCAAATGATTGAGACTTCCCTTAAACTCTTGTGAAGAATGGTAGCTGCAGATAGTAGGGTATTCACCATATTCATTGCCTCTTTTCCTGTTTATGTAAAGAATGTAAAATAAAAGACTCAGACTCCTTCAGATAAAACTTCTCTATGCTGCTAATTTTTTCTTTTCATGTACAGAAGTATGACTTTATTGTATAGCGTAAGTATTTTAAAATATTACTATGACAATGTTATAGAAATTAATAATTTAAAGGATAATAAAATAAAAACCAAGATACAAGTGAGTCCCTCCCTAATATTACATCTGCCTTCTGTTCCATTCACACTTAACAGAACTTTAACCGACCACATCTGTTTCAGTCAGAATCACTTTCACTCTTAAGTTCAGAGACGCAAAGAGTTTCCCTCACGTAACTTGGGTGGAAGATAGCCTCAAACAACTTTAAATTCGAGATGCCCTGATGCATCTCCTGAAAACTCCCGTGTGTTCAAAGACTTTTGTGCTAGTTCCAGTCTGTTCCCTCTGGCAGCAGCTCCGTAATTAGGAGTTTACTCCACACACAAGCTAACACCTTTCTAGAGAGCTGTCTTCTGCTATTTCTAGCAAGATTTCTAATTTGCTACATATTTTTATCAGCCACATCACTAAGTTTTCTTCTCCTTCCAAGTCAGAACAGAAAGGTGAAGAGAAACATTATAGCCTTCTATCTTCTGAGCAGAACAAACCTCTCAGTGTTCTGAAGGACTTTCAACAAAATGTCTTTGAGTGATGAAGGTACCATATTAACTTCATTTTGTACTTTGCAATTTTTCTTTTGGATTTATCTCACTTTCTTTTTCATGAGTGATTTAACACTGAATCAGTTTTCTTTCCTTGAAGTAGAACTTCCAGAAGTGTTTAATATTCACCCAGATTTCTTAACAGGAACTTTTCTTAACACTTCATTATATAAACATGCCCTGAGTGCCTACTGATGCTAGGCAAGCTTATAGAGATTCTTGCCATATAGAGTCCAACTGTCCAGTATGGTAGCCACTAGTCACATGCAGCTCTTGAACACTTGAAATGTGTTGGTCTACGCTGAGATGTACAGACTCTACACATGGACATCACCAGATGGTCAATACCGAAATCAGATTGATTATATTCTTTGCAGCTGAAGATGGAGAAGCTCTATACAGTCAGCAAAAACAAGACCAGGAGCTGAGTGTGGCTCAGATCAAGAACTCCTTATTGCCAAATTCAGACTTAAATAGAAGAAAGTAGGGAAAACCACTAGACCATTCAGGTATGACCTAAATCAAATTCCTTATGATTATACAGTGGAAGTGACAAATAGATTTAAGGGATTAGATCTGATAGACAGAGTGCCTGAAGAACTATGGACAGAGGTTCGTGACGTTGTACGTGAGGAAGTGATCAAGACCATCCCCAAGAAAAAGAAGTGTGAAAGGCAAAATGGTTGTCTGAGGAGGCCTTACAAAAAGCTGAGAAAAGAAGAGAAGCAAAAGGCAAAGGAGAGAAGAGAAGATATACCCACTTGAATGCAGAGTTCTAAAGAATAGCAAGGAGAGATAAGAAAGTCTTCCTCAGTGATCACTGCAAAGAAATAGAGGAAAACAATAGAATGAAAAAGACTAGAGATCTCTTCAAGAAAATTAGAGATACCAAGGGAACATTTCATGCAAAGATGGGCTCAATAAAGGACAAAAGTGGTATGGACCTAACAGAAGCAGAAGATATTAAGAAGAGGTGGCAAGAATACATAGAACTATATAAAAAACATCTCCATGACCCAGGTAACTGTGATGATGTGATCACTCACCTAGAACCAGACATCCTGGAATGTGAAATCAAGTGGGCCTTATGAAGCATCACTTACGAAGCAAACTATGAACAAAGCTTGTTGGAGGTTACGAAATTACAGTTGAGCTTTATCAAATCCTAAAAGATGATGCTGTGATAGTGCTGCACTCAATATGTCAGCAAATTTGGAAAACTCAGCAGTGGCCACAGGACTGGAAAAGGTCAGTTTTCATTCCAATCCCAAAGAAAGGCAATGCCAAACGATGCTCAAACTGCTTCACAATTGCACTCATCTCACACTCTAGCAAAGTAATGCTCAAAATTCTCCAAGCCAGGCTTCAACGGTACATGAACCATGAAATTCCAGATGTTCAAGCTGTTTTTAGAAAAGAGGAACCAGAGATCAAATTGCCAACATCCGCTGGATCATCAAAAAAAGCAAAAGAATTCCAGAAAAACATCTACTTCTGCTTTATTGACTACGCCAAAGTCTTTGACTGTGTGGATCACCACAATCTGTGGAAAATTCTTAAAGAGATGGGAATACCATACTGCCTTACCTGCCTCCTGAGAAATCTGTATGCAGGTCAAGAAGCAACATTTAGAACTGGACAATGAACAACAGACAGGGAACAACTTTCCAAATCGGGAAAGGAGTACGTAAGGCTGTATATTGTCACCCTGCTTATTTAACTTATATGGAGAGTACGTCATGAGAAATGCTGAGCTGGATGAAGCACAAGCTGGAATCAACATTGCCGGGAGAAATATCGATAATCTCAAATATGCAGATGACACCACCCTTATGGCAGAAAGTGAAAAAGAACTAAAGAACTTCTTGATGAAAGGGACAGAGGAGAGTGAAAAATTTGGCTTAAAGCTCAACATTCAGAAAACTAAGATCATGGCATCTGGTCCCATCACTTCATGGCAAATAGAAGGGAAACAATGGAAATAGTGACAGACTTTATCTTTTTGGGCTCTGAACTCACTGCAGATGGTGACTGCAGCCATGAAATTAAAAGACACTTTCTCCTTGGAAGAAAAGTTGTGAGCAACCTAGATAGCATATTAAAAAGCAGAGACATTTGCCAACAAAGGTCCATCTAGTCAAAGCTATGGTTTTTCCAGTAGTCATGTACGGATGTGAGAGTAGAACTATAAAGAAAGCTGATTGCCAAATAACTGATCCTTTTGAATTATGGTGTTGGAGAAGTCTCTTGAGAGTCCCTTGGACTGCAAGGAGATCCAGCCAGTCCATCCTAAAGGAAATCAGTTCTGAATATTCATTAGAAGGACAAATGCTGAAGCTGAGACTCCAATACTTTGGCCATCTGTTGTGAAGAACTGACTCATTTGAAAAGACCCTGATGCAGTGAAAGGTTGAAGTTGGGAGGTTAAGGGGATGACAGAGGATGAGATGGTTGGATGGCAACAGCAACTAAATGGACATGAGTTTGAGTAAGCTCCAGGAGTTGGTGATGGACAGGGAAGCCTGGCATGCTGCATTCCATGGGGTCGCAAAGAGTTGGACACAACTAAGCGACTGAATTGACTGACTGACTGACTGACTGACACTGAAATGTGCTATAAATGTAAATTTACACTGAATTTTGAAGATTTGAAATGACAGAAAAAACTCGCTAATAATTTTCATTCTGGTTACATCTTGAAATGATGCTTTTGATATTGGATTAAATAAGCTGTATCACTAAATTAATTTCACTGATTTCTTTTTAATTTTTAAAAATATGGGTACTACAAACCTTAAAATTACATATACAGCTTGAATTTGTGGCTTGTGTTATATTTCTACTTCTCAGCACTGTTATAGACAGCAGCCCCAACAGTGTGAAAATGAAGTACAGGATGCTCTGACAGGAGCTGCTATTCCGACCTGGGCTTGCATGAAGCAAGAAAAGTTATCTGCAAGAGATCTCCTTCAGGTGTGTGTCAGGGGACACACAAGGGTTACTCAGGTGGAGGAATACATCGAACAGATATGTTCCAAAGTGAGGGGGAAAATGAACAGAAAAACAGAGGGTAAGGTGGCCAGAACTTCGGGTATGCATCGGGGACCAGAAGATGGTGACTGCAATTTTAGAAGAATCTATTGGTTCAAAACATGTTTCTCTTAGGTAGTGTGTCTATATCAGAGATTCTTCTGTAGTGTCAAAAAACTAAAGATACAAAAGAGAGAGGAGAAGCTTACCTTTTCCCTCCCTGATTCTGAGAATTGTTGGGAGAAAAACCCAGAAATAAGGGGATCTCAGGCTCACAGAGCCCCACTTGCCTTCACTCACGAGGATGCTTAAACTAATTCCAAAAGTAGGAGGGAAGGTGAGACTCTTGAAGTTTGGTGAGGCCAATGGCAGGCTTCCTCAATAACAGTTCCCCACAGTTCTCCAGCATCCCAGGAAGGCTGGGTTTTGGCGGGGTCAATGAGATAGATAAGCGTGAGATGGAAGGGCCAGGGGCCAAGCAAGAACTGGGATAGGGATTAAGATTCCAGAGTGTGGGCAACTTGCATGGGGCACGCAACCGGGACTATGGATTAACGATGACTCTGGGTACACATATGATGTTCCCTGCCCATGTGGGACCAGCCACTTTGATGGCTACCAGTCTTGCAAGCAGACTCGACTAGTCATTCTCCAGCAGGGACCAGGGAGGATCCAGTTAATACCCCCTGAACAGGGACAGGTGAAAGTGAGAGAGAGGAACAGAAATCTAAAAACCTAAGAATTTATCCTGAAGGGATTGCTCTGTGGTACTATAATTGGCAAGTTAATATTTGTTCCCAGACCCAACTGTCCAGCAGCTTGTGGGGACGATTGAGTACATTATAAGAAAAAAAGGAGCTACATTTTCTTTGAACATCTGAATGTAGTTCAAGGCTGGTATGTGAAGTAGAAGTTAGAGAGACTAGCTTCTCTGAAATTATTTTACTTTTTAACTAGAGAATAATGGATAAGTGCTAAGTACAAATGTATGTAATATGTATATTTTTATAGGTATAATTATATGTATTGTTTGAAGAAAAAACTAAAACACATGGAAAAGAAAATATTTAGTGGGACTAAAATTATAAAAGAAGAATACATTTATGGGGCATAAATACCATATTTAATTATCTTATTAAGTTGATTTTTATTTCCTCAGTATTTGTGTTAAATTGGACAAAATTTCTTCTAGTAGTTCACACAATATATGGTTGGGTGGGGGGAGGAAATTGGAGTGGATGAAGGATTATTTCTGTAATCTTAAATTTGTGTATGTTTTTAGTTTCCCTATGTTAGTCCCTACGGTGTTGCGCTAACAAAGGAAACTGTCATCAGGAAATAGTGGGACTAAGATGTGAAGAATACAGTGGGCACAGCATGGGGGGCTTCCCTCTTCACAGCGGTTTTAATGGTGTTTCCCAGGATCCTAGAGAACTCTGCCTGGTGGCTGATGTGTTGCTCTGAGTACCTGTAAGTGAGAGCTGCCCTCCTATTGGCCAGGCCTTCCTTTGATTCAGAAAGCCATTGCAGTATCCTTCCAGTAATTCTTCTTTACTTAAGTTAATTCAGACTGGTTTCAGTTAGTTGTAATACAGTAAGTCCTAACTAACGCTTGGTGTTTGAGTTTGAGCAACTCCAGGAGATAGGGAAGGGTAGGGAGAGCTGGTGCTCTGCAGTCCTTGGGGTCACAAAGAGCCAGACATGACTTAGCGACTAAACAACAACAAGGCTTGGTGTACTTAATAACCAAAGTGAATACATTTTTCTCAGGGTTTTGGAAGCACAGATTTACACATAAGCAATATAATCGACAGATCTGTGGTGATCTACAATGCTTCAGATAGTGCTTGTGTATCTGAAATGATAAGCATTATCCCCAGACTTCACCCAGGAAACATGCTAGTTACATAAATCAAGTTACTAAATAAATGTGAACACAGCAAAATATTTTGGTTTTATTATTCCAACTTTATACCCCAAGACTGATAATGAACTTGGATAGGAATCAGTGAAACTTTATTTAGTTCTGTTCTCTTCTCTCATATTTTCATTATTTGTAGCAGCATCTCAACCTCAGAGGTTTCTGCTTCTTTCCTTCTTTGTCCCTTTATATGCAGAAGGAAGGAATGGAGATTGAGGGTCTATGTATTGATGTCTCTGATTTAAAAAAGATTTTGAAGAGAAATTACAGATAATCATAATTTTCAATTTCATGTTTATCGATGATTATAATGATCAAAATCATGATTATCAATAATCACTAGCACATCCCTCTGGAAACTTGTCACTAATTTGATGTCTAAGAGTTCTAAGCTAGAGCAGAGTGAAGAATATAAAATTTTAAAGCAATTTTGTTTTTCCTGTCATTCTGCTCAGAGATCTGCAGCAGCTTTCTCTTTTGTTTGTGCTGCCCTTCATTTAGTCATTAAAAAAACTGTGCTACAGATGTTTGCCTGGCTACCAAGAGGCAGATCAAGATAGATATTAAGCCCAACAAATAGTCAGTCTATCATGGGAACTGTCAGCTTCTCTCAAACCTTCCTTCATATGTACAGTCTATTCCATGCTTCTCTATGTGTATGCATCATGCTATGGGAATAATCCATGGCTTATTTTTCCATTCTTCCTTTCAGTTGGTACCATCAACTTACCAGTTCTTGATCTTCAACAAGGATAATTTTATGCATTTCCATTTTTAGATAACTGTGCTAGTCATATCAGGATAAAAGTAATTTTTAGAAAAATCACTTGGTACTTGTTGCCAAGTAGCTTTTATGATAAACTATTTGGGTTCCTAAATTATTTACATTGCCCCCAACAAAATCGTAGATTCTTATAATCCTGCTTCTCAAATTGTCCACGTGACACTGATTCAACTGTTTGAAAATAGTGTTGGAAAATTAATAGCCATAACAAACTTTTACGATCAAAATGTCCCAACTTCTTCAGGAATTTACCTTTATAACCAAACACTCGGCAAATTGTTATTTAAGCAATACACCCTGAAGAATTGTTCATTTTTAGCACGGTTGGCCTTGGGAACTCTATGTTTCCAAGTCAATAAAACATTTTAGTGCTCACAGCTAGTGTTTCACTACAGTTTTCTGCCAATTATTCAGAAGTAGCTGAAAATTCATTTTTATAATGTATTAATTTAGGAATATTGGCTCTTTACCCCTTCTCATTTCTGTTCTTTTTGAAAGATAAAGAATTGTCTTAAAACTGCTGACTGCACTCATGGCAAGGTATTAATACTTACAATTAAATTAACACCTATTATTAAAGGTTTGCCAGAAAACAATCACAGATAAATGGGATTTTCAAGAAATTGAGTAAACAAAGTTCTGATCTTCAATTATATTTAAAAGCTTTGATGTAAACCTCAATTGACTAAAAGGGAAAATGAGCAGACAAGTTTCTGACCACATATCAAGTACACCATCGGTATACTAAATATTGTAAAAGTGACACATGGCATAAAAGTAATTCACTGTGTTCCTGAGTTGAAGTTTATATGAGAAGTTTCATGTTTGTATCAGGAGATAGAATTAGTCTACCTTCTACCTCACCTTGAACAGGAGATTTAGAAAGCTTAAATATGATTCCTAAGAGTGCTCAGTAAAAAAGAAATAGTCATTGAAATTCCATGTCAAGCTATGTGATATAGCCTGATAGTATATAGATGATTATATACTATGTGTACACAATATCAAATGGTGGACTCATTACTATATTTCAACTCTTGCAACACATTGTGGGAATAGCATGAAGACATTTATTCATTTAGATTTTTGAATTAATAAGGGCATATAATTTAAATTCTATAAGAACAGAAAAATTATGTTACAACAAAAGGTAGTGGGGGACCTTAGAAGGCTGCCCCCATTTATCTCCTAAAACCTTGAGGACAGTGTATAAGAAACTTTTTAACACAGTTTCTGAAACTACTTCATTGTTAGGTTTGATGGCATCCGCTGTTCAGTCATTCATTCAGTAAACTCAAGTACATGCCTGGTGGTATGCATACACTGCATGAGGTAGTTGGGAGTCATATAGAAATGAATACAATGTGTCTGGTCTCAAGGAGTTTGTAGCATAATATTAGCAACAAGTGAATAAAAACATACAGTACACTATTATGGTCTTGTTAACCACTGTCTCCCTAGAACCCCACCCAGTGTTTGGGATTCAATAAATAGTCATGCAACAAAATTTGTGCAATAAAAGAGAGCTGCCTGAAATATTGTGGAGAAATGGTGCATGGAGTGTTTGGGTAAAGTTTAAAGAGTTGATCTTGAAGGATGAATGAAAGTTTGCCAGGATTTTAACAAAAAAGGGTATTGCAGAAACACAGAACAGAATTGCAATGATTCAAACTTACACAATAGTGTTTGGGTAGTTGGAGAAGGAGTGGAGATGAATTTATGATGGTAGATCTAGGCTATATGTGTGGGAAAAATCATAGGTGATACTGATAAAATATGGTACATATAGAATGGGCCCTGTTTGGCTCCACGTGAAGGAGCTTTGGCATTATCCTTGAGAGTATCGAGATCCATACTGGGTTCTGAAAATGAGGCTCATACAAACAGATTTGTGATCTTTGGAAGTACTATGGATATAGATGTAGGCAGAAGATTGGTGTCAGGAAAAAAAGGATAGAGAATTTTTCAGGAGATTAGGAAGAATGTACTAAATTGATGACGTGGTAAATTTGGGAGAAAAGGACAGTTTTGAGTCCCATGACTTGGTGACTGATTATATATAGGGTGCTGGAGAGTTAAATATTCCCTTGTGGTTTTTCCAGAGTAAATTTTCATCTCTGCTACTCTTTGGAAAAATTTCTCATATAACACAAGCCCCTTCATGCATCCTTGAGCATAACTACATAAAAGAAATTGGATTAAATGGAACCTATTTTACAATTCAACCTCATATTTGTTGGTGTTAAAAAATGAATTTGACAGGGCACTTTCATCTAAGTACTGATGAGTCATAAATCATCAAGCAATAACCTTAGGAACTCAGTGAATTTCTCACCATTCTTCAGCACTTGTCAGAATTCAGGCTACCATCCAAAGCTTTTTAGGGTTAAAAAAAAGATAGAAACACTTCATATGCTACAAACATTATGTAAGTGCAATAGCACCTCACAGAGTAATTGTGTTAGGATCTTCAAGGGCAACGATCATGCTTTTTTCCTCTTTATGGGGTAGCTAGAACATACCCCCATAATATAGTACATAGTAGAAGTTCAACAAGAGCTTCCCTGGTGGCTCAATGGTAAAGAATCTGCCTGCAATGCAGGAGACTTGGGTTCTATCCCTGGGTCGGGAAGATCCCCTGGAGCAGGTCATGGCAACCCACTCCAGTATTCTTGCCTGGAGAATCCTATGGACAGAGGAGCCTGGTGGGCTACAGTCACTAGCATTGCAAAATCCCTAGGGTTCATGACTGAAGCAAATGAGCATGCACATGCAAGGTGCTCAACAAATATTGTTCAATGCCTGCACACCGATTATATCTTTGACAGTTGATGGCAGAAGCTCTTTCAAATGACTTTAATGACTTTTTCTTAACCAGTCATCTGGATTAACTGACACTCTTCATCCCTTTTTAAAGTGTGCCGACTGTTGCCCAAAGCACTCTGAATGCTATGGCTAGTAGACTACTCTCTAGTCCACCTGCTTTCATAGGACCCTTATCAAAAATTAGTTGAGCTTGGTCCTAAATGTGTTAATGTTACTTGAACTTGCTGTGGTAAACTGGTTTGTTGGTTTTGAAAATTAGTTACTTAGTACTATAAAATATGAATGTAAGAGAGGTGATTCCTCTGAAAACCATGTCAAATGCATTTGAAAGACTCAGGAGATGTGAGGTGCTGAAAATTCCTAACCAAATGGGTGTGAATAATATATTTATATAAAATAGATAGTGAAATCTATAATCTTACTTTAAAATCTGTACTTCATTAATATTTTTATCTTCTTGCCCCACTTTAAGGAAAACTAAACTAGAAATCATAGATGATGCATTATAGATGAATTTATTGATGAAAGACAATGGGGAAATTCCAGTCAGTTGACTAGGATACAGTAAAAGTTGTCTTGCTCTTAGATAAGAATCATAGCAAAAGATAGTTATTTGTTTTTGGAATAAATAAAATATTTATGGAAAATATGCATCATTTAAAAAAATCCCTGCTTTAGCCAGTTTTATTTTTGAACAGTCCATCAACTGATAGTTTCAATGAGTTGGATAAGAGAGCCATTGTTATTTTTCTTGAAAGCAACGTATATCAAGGAAGTCTGCTTAGCACTTAAACAGAGGCATGGACATTCCCTAGTAACTGTCGAAGCACACCACTGGGTTCTAGCCTTTACCGTCCTGGCCCTGAATAGAGACATTAACTTTCTCATAAGGCCATTTTATTGCATGTTTACAGCTCTTTTCACATAATAAACCATTTCTATCAGAGAAAGGAAACATGAGGGAGTCATTTTGAGGATATCTCAGAATATTGTCAAGCAGCAGTGATTTGGAAACAGTCATCACCTAGGTTCATGCCATTGTTTGGTAATGTTATGCATTGATGAACAGCTGAATTCCACTGAACACTAGAATATTTCTCATTTTGCTTTTGGGAAGTGGTCAGAACGAGAAATAAGTGTTTTTGTGGAACTGATTTGGCCTTAGAATAGGATGTTACTTGGTAGGAAAAGACACCTTGGACACAGAGGAATGCTTTCTGTAGTCTGAGCTTGTGGAAAATCTTTTCACATGTGTGGCAGATGGCAGATAGAACTTAGTGTAGCTCTGTGGTCATGCAGTGTACAATACCCTCCCTTTGAGTGTGGGCCCTGTGACTTGCTTCTAACCAACAGAATATGATAATGGTGATGGGATGATATTCCTATGATTATGTTATCTACCTACCTATCTATCTCTCTATCATCTATCTATACATCCATCCACATACATACATAGTTCTGTTCCATTCTATAGCATGCAGTAGAGATATTCTCCTGATGACTCTAAAGAAACAAGCTGCTATGATAGGAACTGCATATGGAGAGAGTCTTCTGTGGACTGAATGTTTAAATCCTCTCCAAATCCATATGTTGAAATCCTAATCCCTGAGGTAGTAGTATTAGGAGGTGGGGCCTTTGGGAAGTGATTAGATGGAGTTAGTGCTCCTAGAAGCTTCAGAGAGATACCTTGCCTCTCCTATCACTAGAGGACATGGGGAAACAGCCATGATGGTGGCCATGCATGAACCAAGAAGCAGATACTCACCAGACACTGAATCTACTGGTGCCTTCATCTTGGACTTCCCAAGCTCTAGCCCTGTGGGAAATATATTTCTGTTGTTTCTAAGCCACCCAGTCTATAATATTTTGTTACAGCAGCCCAAACAGACTGAGACAGGGTCATGAGGAAGGAAATGATGATGATCTCTAAAAGCTGAATGACTTGGTCATATATTAATAGCTGAAAGGGACTGAATTTGTTCAACGACCCTATGAGCTTGGGTTCTAGATGAGGACATCTTGGTTGCTGCCTTGTGGGACCCTGAGCAGAGGAATGAGTTGAACTATGCTTTAACTCTTGACCCACAGAAACTATGAGATAAGTGGTAATTTATTATATACACCAAGAGAAAACTAATATAACAGGATCAGTGACTATTCTTTTGATTTTATTTCCATCTTTTTCTTTCTGTAAAGTGACTCAGGATGAGTGGATGCAAATTATGTAAGTTTGCTGGATTCAAAAAGTTTCCCAACTTCTGTCCTTTGAAAATACCTGATACTATATGATCTCAAGTTTCTCTATATTTATTTATAAAAAATATTTCTGAATGTCTTCTGTTTCTTAGTTGGCTGGTTAATTATTTTCCCTCCTCATTTCTTACTATTGTACATATTTTATTTACTTATTAAAGAAATATAAAAGAAAATAAATAAATATTTAGGCAAATAAAATATGTTCTCACTGGATTTATTAGATTGAGAGAGAAAGCTTTGTTGAAGTCTTAGAAAAGCAGAAAACATCACTATCTGAGGAGCATATTCTGCTGGTTCCTTTGGAAATGTATCCAGTACCCTCCTGCTCTTTTACTCTTTCCCCTCTACCTTTTTGCGTCTTCCATTTTTTTCCTTGTCTTCAGTCCACCGTATTCTATTCCATCACCCACAGTTAGTTGGAAGATCCGTCCTATACAAGTGATATAGAGGATATTTTCTTATAGAAATGCAATCTAGGAATGAAAGTTCTCCTTTATTAACATGTGTGTTGTCCATCTCTTCAGGAAGCTTACAAATCTTTGGAGGTGGAGGAAAGCAAAAGAAGACTACTTTTATTTAAGGATTTTATTGATTACAATATAACAGTCAATCTTGAGACGTTCCATAGAGTTACCCCTGATCTTGTAAAAATCATCTGATGCAATAAATAGATGATACCATGTTTTTAATACCCATAAGTACGCTTCAAAAATACAACCTGAGTTTTTGGCATTAATTTATGTTTTTATTTTTGCTCTGGAATTAATTTGATTTGAAATGAAGTATATTCTTATGGATGTGGATTTGCCCACATGGGCTTCTTTAATGTTAATGAAAGTGTAGAAGATTTACTCTGTGTCTTGAGCTGAAAGGGTTTCATTTTCCAGCTGCCTCAGAAAGAGTCAAGGAGAGCTCTTATGTCACTGTCATGCCAACCAAAAGTAAAATGTTTTTTACTTAATCATGAGAAATAATTCACAGCTCTACCCACCTGGAGGAGAGTGAAAAAATGGCTCATCCAGTTTCAGTCATCAAGTTTGTTTGTATGTCAATAATAAAACAACAACAATAACAGGAAAGTAAGATAATATTTTTATTTCTTTATTGAGAACCCGTGAAAAATTATCTCCTGGACCAAGCAAAGAAAGTGAATAAAGAGATTTAAAACAAGATATAGTGGGAGATTCTTCTGTCTGTGTAAATAAAGAGCAAGTGTCATAGGAAGAGACACATTAATCAAGTAATTAACCTTTAAGTAGTGTTATTTATTGTGCAGAGCAATTTTGCCACCCCAAGAATTATGGCGAGATTAAAAAAATAATATGTTAACTCTTTAATTGCTTAAAGAGCTCATGTCATCTAAGCGGCTGACAGATTGCTGTGTAACTAGAGCTGAGGAACTGGTGTGCAGGAATAGGCTGTCAGTCAAGCAGGTGCCATCTTTGCAAAAGCCTGGAACACATATTTTTTTATTATTGAAGAGCATTGTCATGTTGGCAGCTTCAGGGACAGAGTCTGAAATAAAAAAGTATTCATGCCAGTAGAAGTATCTCATTCCCCAGATCTGCTTAATGCTTTTCCTCCTGAGGCTGAAGGCCTTCTAGGTCATTTCTGGTCACTAGACTCAATTAAAAATTAGGAACAGAAAATTGATCTTCACCTACCTCCAAATGCATCTGCATTAGGTGGCACATGGATATTAAACTTTTAATAATTCAAAATGTAGTGTAGACATGTTTCCTTGAAACTTAACAGTTTGGAGAAAAAGAACATATCCAGGTTACCCCAGGGGAGAAAACAAATTACCTTTTGCCTTTCTGACATCTTATTCTCCTTCAGTGCACCTGGCCAATCTCTACCTGGCAGTGTTCTCAATCACCCAGATGGAAAGGGAGTTTAGGTGACCCCTCCAAAAACTGATGAGGTTCAGCCTCACCACTGGTCTAATAGAATGTGCTCTATAGTGGAACAGTCTACATTATATGCATCTGTCTTTCAAGGACCAATAGGCTGCATATATTCTTGTTTTGCATCATAAAGCAAAGAAATATTTTCCTGACTGTTTCCACATTTACTTACCCATAATATTATCAGTAGATTGCTTTTATCATTATGTCTAGTTTCATGAATAATACTTTACTGCTATAGCTTGCTTAATACAGCATTTTAAGCAGGACTTTTAATCTTCTAATATATGTGGACCAGAAATAACACTTCTTTTAATGATGTGAGTGATTATTTTACTTCCAAGATGTTCAGTATTTTAAAATCAAGGCAGTATGGGAAAGAAATATGATGAAAGCCATTGTGCGTGTGTGCAAAATGTTAAAGTAAATCAGTTAGCTTATTTTTCTGCATTAAAATCTTATAATTTATTATTAAAACTTATTTAGAACTATTGGTTCAGATTCACTAAGAAGGGGAATAGAATATTGAAACTCTGAAAATTCCTCTATTTTTATGCCTGTTCACTGACCAGAGAGCTGAATAATGCAAAATTTGAAGAGATTCAGTTACTAAACAGAAATCTCCAGAGAATAACCATAAAAGTTTTCATTTACATCATAGTCCTTGTGCAGGTTAAGAAGGCAGGATCACAAAGTTAAGAGTCTATTTCTATTTGAATAATTTAAATACATTACCAGAGCTAATTTTCTGTAATGTCCCTAAGACTGTAAGCAGAAACTTTATACTCTTCACTCTCTGGTGATCAAAAAGTTCCAAATCAGACTTGCAAATCGCCTTCTCTTCACATCACTGGAGCTGCCAGATAAGAAAATCTTGTAAGAAAGGGAACAACCAGAGTGCATTCATTAGTGTCATTGTACTCTAATTGAAGAAATTACTTCTTTTGTATCCTAAGGTGGCAAATCTGTAATCTTGCAACTGGGCTCTGTACATGTAGCTCCTGGTTGAATGGTAGAACAGTCCTTACACATTCAAGGATACCTACGGTAATGAAAAATACTATAAAATATGGAATCTACTCTTTGAGATTTACTTTAAAATGGTGATTGCAGTTGAGATACTATTTATTGCCTATTTCTTTAAAGGTTATTGTAAAGAACCTCCCCAAAAGGCATTTGTTATTACTCAGCTTATTGTTTTGCATGTGGCATCCTTAGTTGAGAAGACATGATAAGTTTTTAATATGTTCTTTATGGATCTTAAATACACATGTCAAATCCATATTGGTCTCTGAGAAACTCTTCTGACACTATTCTTGTTCTAGTGGTAGCAATTGTATTCCCTGATCTCGGTAGATGAAAGGATCAGCTAATTCTGGAACTTCTTCAATATTGAAATAAGCAATATTTACCTCAAGCCAGGGATGCATTTTGGAGGGAATGAAGGCAGACACCAAAGGCATGTATTTATCAGATCTATAAACTGTTTTATTACATAGCTTGAAATTGAAAAGTCAGACCATTCTATTATTTCATATTTTTGAGCTGTAGTTTTCTTATGTGGAGGGGGATTAACAATTACTACTTGGTGTTGGTATCATAAATATAGAATGGAATGATGTAAAACACCTTGTAAAGACTACATAAAGTGCAGTAGAAGTGGGAGGTTTTTTAAATAAAGAATTGCATTTTATATTTTCTGCTGCTTGGTAACTGGGTAGACCATCTTGCCTGGCTACTTAGCTTCCCATTTATGAGGAAAGTAAAGCAGAAATTGTCAGAGGCACTATGTAATGACAGATACAGTGGAAGGAATGATGGACAAGGTGATTACATGGTATCTGCCAACTATAAACCTCTATGACCCTTTGATTTCATTTACAATTACATTTAACTGTAAAGGATTTGTGAGGGAGTGGTGATGGGTTTGGAAATATGCATATCAAGGAGTAGATATCAAAGCAGTGTTCTAAAAATTGTACCAATGTGGTAAAGGTATTTGATTTGTGTACTATTAAGAGATGAATTACGATAGGTAACTCATTTAAGGTCACATTCGGCCAATACATCTGTGTCTTTTAGAAATTGTTACCTATTCAGGGAGACCTGAGGACCTCAGCAAATCATAGTGCAATCTCAATGGCAAAATGAAAAGTCTATTACCTAATTTTACGATGTTATTTTCTTCATACCGCTTGAATTCATTAAATACCCTAAAAAGTCACAAATGAATATGCAGTGCTTAGGCTAGAATCAATGCTGAAGACACCAACCCTAATTCTTGCCTTTCATATAGTACAATATTTCCCATGGCTTGCATGCATTTGGGTTTACTCAATGTAAGTCCCCTTTGCCCTGTTTTTCTCCTGTAGTTGGCAATATCCATCAGATAATGACCTGCCAACCTAGCCTGACTTACTATGGAGAATAATCAAAGTAGGTGAATACCAACCTCTAGGAGAATCATATTTCCTGCTTTTCAGTTTAATGTATATGTGTCTTAGGAACTCCCTGCAAAATTGTGCCTAGGGGCTTTAGGATCCAAGTCAAAGTGATTCATAAAATGGATACGTTATAAATCTAGCTGTGGAAGATTGATGTTAAGGCTCCTTAAATGCTTGCTAAGTCCATTCACGAGCAAGGATGGTACAGTTATCTCCTTTTTAGTAGCCTGCCGTTTTATTGCTCTTTAAAGAAATCATTAAAGATATTTGAAGTTGTCAGAATCAGAGAGCTCGCATTTTGGAGAAATTCCAGGAAGGAAATGCCTTATACAGAAATGCTCCCAAGACAATTTACATACAGTAAAAGTCTATCCAGTAAAATAGACTAATTCAAGGTTTTTAAAATCGCAAATATAATTTCATCAGTTTAACCCACTCATTCATTTATCCATTCATGTATATATTTATTGTGTCCTATATGATCAAGTGCAATTCTAGGTGCTCGGTTCTTAAGAGGAAATAAGACACATGATACCTGCTTTCACGAAGTTCATGGCACAATCAGTGCATATCCTGTGGAGAAAGATGATAATAATATGTTGTCTCGTGTCACTGGCAGCATGTTAGCATATTGCACTTTTATGCATATTTATTGTTCTTTAGTCATGTTTGACTCTTTTGCAACCCCATGGATGGTAGCCCTCCAGGCTCCTCTGTCCATGGGATTTTCCAGTCAAGAATACTGGAGTGAGTTGTCATTTCCTTCCCCAAGGGATCTTCCTGGACCAGGTATCGAGCCCGAACCTCCTGCATTGGCAGGCAGATTCTTTACCACTGAGCCACCGGGATGCCCCTTTATGCATATTAGCACTGTTAAAATGCCATTCCTAAAACAGAGAGTGATATCTCTCTGAAAAAAGGCACCAAAGTTAAGAGCAAATATTAGTAGTAAGAGAACTACAAAACAATAATGTACATTTAGTTAGAAAATTCAAGAAGTTCTTACTTACCCTGACTATGCAGTAGGTTAGATTATTGCATGGAGGAGTTTCTTAAGACTACTGTGCAGTTCAGTTCAGTTGCTCAGTCATGTTTGGCTTTTTGCGACCCCATGGACCGCAGCACGCCAGGCCTCCCTGTCCATCACCAACTCCCGGAGTTTACCCAAACTCATGTCCATCGAGTCGGTGATGCCATCCAACCATATCATCCTCTGTCGTCCCCTTCTCCTCCTGCCCTCAATCTTTCCCAGCATCAGGGTCTTTTCAAATGAGTCAGCTTTTCACATCAGGTGGCCAAAGTATTGGAGTTTCAGCTTCAACATCAGTCCTTCCAATGAACACTCAGGACTGATCTCAAGAGTCTTCTCCAACACTACAGTTTAAAAGCATCACTTCTTCAGCTCTCAGCTTTCTTTATAGTCCAACTCTCACATTCGTACATGACTACTGGGAAAACCATAGCCTTGACTAGACGGACCTTTGTTGGCAAAGTAATGTCTCTGCTTTTTAATATGCTGTCTAGGTTGGTCATAACTTTCCTTCCAAGGAGTATGCATCTTTTAATTTCAAGGCAGCAGTCACCATCTGCAGTGATTTTAGAGCCCAAAAAGATAATCTGCCACTGTTTCTACTGTTTCCCCACCTATTTGCCGTGAAGTGATAGGACTGGTTGCCATCATCTTAGTTTTCTGAATGTTGAGCTTTAAGCCAACTTTTTCACTGCTCTTTCACTTTCATCAAGAGGCTCTTTAGTTCTTCTTCACTTTCTGCCATAAGAGTGGTGTCATCTGCATATCTGAGGTTACTGATATTTCTCCCGGCAATCTTGATTCCAGCTTGTGCTTCATCTAGCCCAGCATTTCTCATGATGTACTCTACATATAAATTAAATGAGCAGGGTGACAATATGCAGCCTTGATGTATTCATTTCCCAACTTGGAACCAATCTGTTGTTCCATGTTCAGTTCCTGCTGTTGCTTCTTGACCTGCATACAGATTTCTCAAGAGGCAGGTCAGATGGTCTGATATTCCCATCTATTTAAGAATTTTCCAAATTTTATTGTGATCCACACAGTCAAAGGCTTTGGCATAGTCAGTAAAGCAGAAATAGATGATTTTCTGGAACTCTCTTGCTTTTTCGATGATCCAGCAGATGTTGGCAATTTGATCTCTGGTTCCTCTGCCTTTTCTAAAACCAGCTTGAACATCTGGAATTTCATGGTTCACGTATTGCTGAAGCCTGGGTTGGAGAATTTTGAGCATTACTGTGCCAGCGTGTGAGATGAGTGCAATTCTGCGTTAGTTTGAGCATTCTTTGGCTTTGCCTTTCTTTGGGATTGGAATGAAAACTGACCTTTTCCAGTCCTGTGACCACCGCTGAGTTTTCCAAATTGATGGCATATTGAGTGCAGCGCTTTCACTGTATCATCTTTTAGAATTTGAAATAGCTCAACTGGAATTCCATCACTTCCACTAGCTTTGTTTATAGTGATGCTTCCTAAGGCCCACTTGACTTCACATTTCAGGATGTCTGGCTCTAGGTGAGTGATCACTCCCTCGTGATTATCTGGGTTGTGAAGTTCTTTTTTGTACAGTTCTTTTGTGTATTCTTGCCACCTCTTCTTAATATCTTCTGCTTCTGTTAGATCCATACAATTTCTGTCCTTTACTGAGCTCATCTTTGCATGAAATGTACCCTTGGTATCTCTAATTTTCTTGAAGAGATCTCTAGTCTTCCCATTCTGTTATTTTCCTCTATTTCCTTGCACTATCACTGAGGAAGACTTTCTTATTTCTCCTTGCTATTCTTTGGAACTCTGCATTCAAATGGGTACATCTTTCCTCCTGTCCTTTGCTTTTCGCTTCACTTCTTTTCACAGCTATTTTTAAGGCCTCCTCAGATAGCCATTTTGCTTTTTTGCATTTCTTTTTCTTGGGGAGAAGGGAATGGCAAATCACTTCCTTGCCTTGAGAACCCCGTGAACAGTATGAAACAGCAAAAAGATAAGACACTGAAAGATGAACTCCCCAGGTGAGTAGGTGCCCAATATGCAACTGAGATCAGTGGAGAAATAACTCCAGAAAGAATGAAGGGACAGAGCCAAAGCAAAAGCAACACCCAGTTGTGGATGTGACTGGTGATAGAAGCAAGGTCTACTGCTGTAAACAGCAATATTGTATAGGAACCTGGAATGTTAGGTCCATGAATCAAGATAAATTGGAAGTGGTCAAACAGATGGCCAGAGTGAATATCGACATTCTAGGAATCAGCAAACCAAAATGGACTGGAATGGGCGAATTTAACTCAGATGCCCATTGTATCTACTATTGTGGATAGTAGTAGAAGAAATGGAGTAGCCATCATAGTCAACAAAAGAGTTCAAAATGCAGTACTTGGATACAATCTCAAAAACAACAGAATGATCTCTGTTCGTTTCCAAGGCAAACAAACCATTGAATATCACGGTAATCCAAGTCTATGCCCCGACCAGTAATGCTGAAGAAGCTGAAGTTGAACAGTTCTATGAAGACCTACAAGACCTTTTAGAACTAACACCCAAAAAAGATGTTTCTTTTCATTATAGGGAACTGGAATGCAAAAGTAGGAAGTCAAGAAACACCTGGCATAACAGGCAAATTTGGCCTTGGAGTACAGAATGAAGCAGGGCAAAGGCTAATAGAGTTTTGCCAAGAGGACACACTGGTCATAGCAAACACCCTCTTCCAACAACACAAGAGAAGACTCTACACATGGACATCACCAGATGGTCAACACTGAAATCATATTGATTATATTCTTTGCAGCCAAAGATGGAGAAGCTCTATACAGTCACAAAAAGAAGACCAGGAGCTGACTGTGGCTCAGATCATGAACTCCTTATTGCCAAATTCAGACTTAAATTCAAGAAAGTGGGAAAAACCACTAGACCATTCAGGGATGACCTAAATCAAATCCCTTATGATTATACATTGGAAGATTACTGTTAGTGTATTTATTTACTGATTAGAAAACATATTTCATTTCAATTCAGTAGCGTTGAAAATGACGAATCCAGACCTCAAGGAAACTAGAGGTTATTGATATTGAGGCACCTCCACTTTCATTTCCACATCCTCCTAATACCCTATTTCTGTCTGTCTCCCAGGCTCCTTGGGTAAACCAAGTGGATAATTGATAGCTTTTAAGCTTTTAAGGTAATTGTGTATCCTCACCTATAAATTTTCCTGCTTAAATCTCACCATTGTGCCACCATGTAAACTCTCAAATGACACTAAAAAATCACATGGACATATATTGGTTGAGATCGTCTGTATGAAAATATATCGAGCTAATCTTTGAAAGGAGAAGGCAATGGCACCCCACTCCAGTACTCTTGCCTGGAAAATCCCATGGACGGAGGAGCCTGGTAGGCTACAGTCCATGGGGTCGCTAAGAGTTGGACACGACTGAGCGACTTCACTTTCACTTTTCCCTTTCATGCACTGGAGAAAGAAATGGCAACCCACTCCAGTATTCTTGCCTGGAGAATCCTAGGGGCGGTGGAGCCTGGTGAGCTGCTGTCTATGGGGTCGCACAGAGTCGGACACGACTGAAGCGACTTAGCATAGCACAATCTTTGAAAGGAAAGAAAACAAAGATGCATTAGCTAGTCTCTTACTCTTGAGATTATTATGACTCTTGAGATAAGAGCAACTATCAGGTTAAATGCTGATAAAAATTGATATAGCATTTTATGATTATCGATGGTTTTTCACAGCATAGTAGCTGATGAATTGCCAAATGAATTGTCCAGCCAGGTCTTTGGCCCATTTTATTGGTCATAGGAGGATGAATTCAATCATCCTTATTAATCAAGTGGGCTTCTTTCACCAGTTAAAATAGCTGAGGTTCCTCTACACCTGTTAAGAATTTGGTTTCAGGTTAACACAGTCTAGAGATGAAAGAACATTTTAATTATTTTCTCCATTTCTCCTTTACACTGCACAAAGTAAACATGCCTCTTTGGTGAAAGCTCCTTTCCACAGTTTGACAATTCATCAGCCATCTCTGAGTGCCTCTCTTCTTTTTGCTTTTAAGCTGGATGTTCAGACATTTATCTTCATGGAGGTGAACAGAGCAAACATCTTTAAATATGGCATCGATATGTCCCGACCCAGATGAAAGCCTCTAAATCAGTTCCCCTCAATCCTGTTACTACACATTAACTCCGGACAGGGTTATCTACCAGCTTGCCAGTCAAGATGTTCATGGGAAAGGGGGAGAAAATGGAGAGCAAAGAGTTTTTTTTTGCCCTGGGACTAGTGGGATGAAAATGTTTTTCTTACCTCACTTTTATTCACAATGATACAAATTACAGTTGCTGCTGTATATGCTATAGGAAAAAAAAATGATCAGAAACACTCACACACTTCCTTTAGCTTAATTTCCAAAAAGGTAGACAGAAACTAAATCTTATTTATCTGTGTATATAATTCATAGCATATTTTAAATCAATAGATTAAATACAGAAGAACTTCAGCAGTTGTGCTCTAAAGAAGTGACAATTTTGATTGGATTGGTTTGGAGTTAATGAAATAATTAGCACCATTTCAATATGATTAATTTATAGCTGTATATTAAGTGCTCAATTAATGTAAGAAATTTGAGCTCCCCAAGTGCTGACTGAAGAAGGGAAATGACTCAGCAGTGGCAAAGTGTGATTGCCATTTAAGTCTTCCAAGTCATTGGAATCAGCTATTGCCATATTTCCACCTCTCCATGTTGACTCTAGGAAATGGCTTCTGAAGGAAGCCCTATAAGCAAAACTTGAAGACCAGAAGGGTCCTTTGTATAGTAACTGGATTGTGGAGTGAGAGAGCAGGTGAGAAAGAGCTTTTCATGATATGATTCATGAGTATCCTATCAGTTCAGTGAGTTCATTCGCTCAGTCGTGTCTGACTCTTTGCGACCCCATGAACTGCAGCACACCAGGCCTCCCTGTCCATCACCAACTGCCGGAGTATCCTATAGACAAACATAAAAGGCAAGATGTTGAGGAGCTTTTTAGTTACAGCTTATGGGGATAAAAATATCATTGCTGTTTCTAAAGCCCTTTGTCTTAAATAATTGAAATAAAAAAATGTCCCTTTCACAATCACAGAACAAACACTTCATCTCTCCTTATTATATATATCCATGATTCTGTTTTAGTTTTTGCTGAATAGATTTTTTTTTCGCCTACTATGTGCATCCCATGCTCAGTCGCTCAATCGTGTCCTAATCTTTGAGACCCCATGGACTGTAGCCTATCAGGCTCCTCTGTCCATGGGATTTTCCAGGCAAGAATAGTAGAGTGGGTTGCCGTTTCTTTCTCCAAGGTATCTTCCTGACCCAGGAATCAAACCTGCATCTCCTACATCTACTGCATTAGCAGGTGGATTCTTTTTGCCACTGAGCCACCTGGGAAGCCCCAAATAGACTTTTTGACTACTGTAACTCTGCTCTTCTTTATACTTAATTTTTAAAATGCTTGACTACAGTTTAAGCTTCTCCAATTATATCCTATTCAAAAATTTACAGTTGACATTTTTAGATTATAATCTCCTAGAGAATATGAACACATTTTCAACTCAGTTGTGTATAATACCTGTCAGAGACTGAGAAAGCGTTGAGATTTTACCATTCTTGTAAGCTCATTTGTCAGCCCGACAGTTTCATAGATACTGGACCAGAGGTAAAGGACTTTATTACTAAAAGCAATAGTCGTACCCAGAATATCAGATTTTCTGGCACCTGTCCCCTGAGCCTAAGTTGCCACAAGACAATGCAAAGAGGATCAGGTGACACCTGCACGTACAGGGGCAGCTTTCCAGGAGAAGAACCCTAAGCTTAGGAACCCAAATCTTTTATAATGGGTAATAGGGATGCTTGCCTTTTGTTGCAGAGAGAGACATTATTCCTGTGTTCTAAGGCTTTTCATTATACAGACATTGTTGAAAACATTGGAAATGTGGCAGTATGTGCCTCTGCTCACAGGATGTATGGAAATGTCAGAGACCTCCAGAGAATTGTCTCCCAACAATATCCAGAAAAGGTGTCTTGTGGAGGAACTGAAGCTATCTGTAAAAGAAGCAAAGATTGAAGAGAACTAGGTCTTTGTCTTCTTGCAATCAAACGGAAAGTGTTTCATCTGTGCTCCTTAGAGCCCTTATTAGGTAAAACAAGGATAAATGAGTAGAAAGTGAGTGAAGTTAGTTTTTTAACCACTTGCTGTTTACTTATTTGAGTTACAAGCTCATATGCTCTTTCTGAAAAATTCAATTAATACAGAAGTGAAAGCCCTCTTCACAACTGTTTCCCATCTCACCTCCCTGGGGGGAGCTATTGTTAATATTTTGATTAAAGGAAAGAAATTCTAATGATTAAAACTGTGCAATGATATAATTGACTTTAGTGGGAAATATTTTCCTACCATAGACAAGTTGAACCACAACTTGTCAAAATTATTGGAGTGAACAAGGTACCATTTACACTTTCAATGCTTAAATTCTGTAACTCTGATAAAAATTAAGATTTGATGCCATTGCTCAGTTTATGAATTAGTTCTATTGTTATTTTAAGAAAAAATTAATGAATGTGATATATACCAGCTTAACTATAAGCAAGTAATCATTATTTCTAGTAGTGCTGAAATGGAGAAGGACATGGCAACCCACTCCAGTACTCTTGCCTGGAAAATCCCATGGACAGAGGAGCTTGGTAGGCTACAGTCCATGGGGTCGCAAAGAGTTGGACATGACTGAGCGACTTCACTTCCACTTTTCACTTTCACGCATTGGAGAAGGAAATGGCAACCCACTCCAGTATTCTTGCCTGGAGAATCCCAGGGACAGGGGAGCCTGGTGGGCTGCCATCTATGGGGTCGCACAGAGTCGGACACGACTGAAGTGACATAGCAGCAGCAGCAGCAGCAGTTCTGAAATACCTGGGCAACAGAGAAGTCTCCCATGGAAAGATTTCCATATCCTTTACTTGTTACTTTTCATATATCAGGTCAGAGGCTACATGTCTAATGGTAGAGAGAAATTAGAACACTTTCCCAGTTTGTTCTATCGCGTAGACGGAATATGACATTTCTACTTTCATTAATGTTCCCCACTTGACAAAGATTGGTGGCTAGTGTCATGAAATAGAGGGCATTATCATATTCTTTCCTCAGAAAGGAGATTGTATATTGATTCTTTCTCTATGGCACTCTTCCCAGAAAGGAGAATAGAAGATTTTGAATATAAGCTATGGTTGCTCATAAGCGTGAGGGATGCCAGATAAGCAAAATAGGAATGAATTTCTTAAATACCAGCTTTCCAAAATTAGTTAGTTATGGCATTTTCTGGCAAAGTTAACTGAAATTACTGTGTGTGCAAAGGGACCCCAGCTTATTTCGAAGAGTGGTACATTTTCCCATGATTTGGCATCACTGTGGAGAGGTGAGGATCTTAGGATGGGCTTGACAGCTGACTTAGACTGCAGGTGGGTGGAGGAGGTGTGGACCATGCTGGGCACTGAGTCCGCTGCATGGTAATCAGCAATCTGTATCTGTTGAATGTTGGAGGGAGCAGAGCTGGGGAGTGGTTCTGCTGCCTGTGAGCTTCACCTTCTTCCCACTGATGAATGGCAACTGAGGAGTTTGATACACCTACTTAATAAAGCTTTGGGTGTTAATGGTGTGTCCCAGGCTGTGAAGTTGAATATATCTGATGTTAAAAACAGTACCAACTCATAACCTAATGTGACCTTGATAATTTGGAAGGTACAGCTATAAGATCCTTTTTATGATCAATGTTTTAATTATCTTTAAAACACTCTTTGGGGGCTTTGACTGTTTTGGTTGAGTGTTTAAAGTGGGTCATATTTATAAGTGAGTCTGAACATGGCCTTAGTGGTATCAACTCCAGGAATTTCTGTGTAATAAGCTGGCTGTAACTACTTTTTAAAACATTTTTATTTCTTTATTTGTCTGGGTTGGGTCTCAGTTGCGGTATGTGGGATTTCTTAGTTGTGGCATGTAAACCCTTAGTTGTGGCTTGTGGGGTCTACTTCCCTGACCAGGGATCGAACCTGGCCCATTGCATTGGGAACATGGAGTCTTAGCCACTGGACCACGAGGGAAGTCCCTTGATATAACTGATTCTAATATCCTATTGTGATTACTATGGTGTGGACCACTTGAAATTTGTAATTTGTTTAATCATTGTATCTGAGATACTCATGTCCCCTCTTTGTTTCTATCTCTCTCTCTATATACCTGTATCTCCATATATATGCAACATATATACTTCATATTTAAACATGTATATATTAGTACATATTTCCTCTTGATCTCATAGATAGATAGATAGATATTGACATTCTTTGTCTTCTTTTTACCTATTCATAAAAACCCAGGTACTGAATATATGTGTGGTGCAGTTGGTAAAGAATCTGCCTGAAAATGCAAGAGACACAGGAGACATGGGTTCAATCCCTGGGTTGGGAAGATCCCCTGGAGTGGGAAACAGCAACCACTTCAGTATTCTTGCCTGGAATATCCCAGGCACAGAGAAGCCTGGCAGCTACAGTCCACAGGATCCTGAAGAGTCAGATACGACTAAGCACGTACCATATATATAGTTTTTTCATTTCCTTCCACTATTTTTTTTATACCTTTAGATGTAAAGCATTTGTCTCCAACAGATGCACTCAGGATTTACTCATGAATCCATTTTAACACATAACCCAGAAAAGCAGATGCAAACGTTGTGAATGTCTTTTAAGCCTACTTCTTGACTTTCTTTAGCTCTTCTGTCCTGTGCTGTGGGTTCTGCTGAAGAATCAGTGTTTGCTGCTTTAACAGTGGAATTAGATGTTAAATATGTTGACATTGGTGCCCAGTACCCTGGTGGTGGGTTCTGGTTTCCTCAACTTTTTCTCATAATAAAACCAAGGAAACTTGTAAGAAAATGTTTAAGACTTGATGATTTAATTTAAATAATTAATTCTTAGAGAAAGTGGTTTTAACAAAACAAGGGTTAAACAGGAACAGGAAAATTAACACATCTTAAAACTCTAGTGTCTATCCGGATCTGTTTTTTTTTTTTTTTAATGTAAATTCTGGTTAATAGCCTGAAATGTGTATGAAGTCTTGTTCAGGTTTAATTTGGAACATAAATGTGCTATGTTCAGCTTTTTAACAGATACTGTGGGTGATTTCTTTAATATTTTTTATTCATGTGAGCATATATACATAGGAATATATGTAAATATATATACTACATGTATTTCTATTCAGAATGTGCTTGTATGACTTTCTATAACTCAGTTTAAATGGAAAATACACACCATTCTGGAATATTTATCTCTGAGTAACTTGACACACAAGTGTGATGAGTCAAACATGACTGGTATAAATTATGCTCCAGTATTTCATTTTGTTGACTTTGGTCACAGGAGGTCCAGGAATTGATCTGCTATTACAAATAGAGCTGTCATTACAAGTAGAGCTAAATATGGTGGTCTCCATTGGGCTGGAAGAAGCACAAGCTGGAATCAAGATTGCCAGGAGAAATATCAATAACCTCAGATATGCAGATGACACCACCCTTATGGTGGAAAGTGAAGAGGAACTAAAAAACCTCTTGATAAAAGTGGAAGAGGAGAGTGAAAAAGTTGGCTTAAAGCTCAACATTCAGAAAACTAAGATCATGGCATCCAGTCCCATCACTTCATGGAAAATGAGAAAACAGTGGAAACAGTGTCAGACTTTATTTTTTTGAGCTCCAGAATCACTGCAGATGGTGATTGCAGCCATGAAATTAAAAGACGCTTATTCCTTGGAAGGAAGGTTATGACCAACCTAGATAGCATATTAAAAAGCAGAGACATTACTTTGCCAACAAAGGTCTGTCTAGTCAAGGCTATGGTTTTTCCAGTAGTCATGTATGGATGTGAGAGTTGGACTGTGAAGAAAGCTGAGCGCCGAAGAACTGATGCTTTTGAACTGTGGTGTTGGAGAAGACTTTTGAGACTCCCTTGGACTGCAAGGAGATCCAACCAGTCCCTCCTAAAGGAGATCAGTCCTGGGTGTTCATTGGAAGGACATGATGTTGAAGCTGAAACTCCAATACTTTGGCCACCTCATGCGGAGAGTTGACTCATTGGAAAAGACCTTGATGCTGGGAAGGATTGGGGGCAGGAGGAGAAGAGGGTGACAGAAGATGAGATGGCTGGATGGCATCACCGACTCGATGGACATGAGTTTGGATAAACTCTGGGAGTTGGTGATGGACAGGAAGGCCTGGCATGCTGCGATTCATGGGGTTGCAAAGAGTCGGACACGACTGAGCAACTGAACTGAACTGAACTGAACTGATTGTCTTGGAGCTGTCCTTTCTCTTACCATTCTCACAGACATTGGGGCCAGCCTCTCTTTCTGTTTCCTGGGCTGACACTCACCTTCATCCAGCTTGATGTGCTTCACATTCATATAGACATGTCCTGTGATGTCAGAGATTTAGAGCCTGCACTGCCTTGTCACATGTATGGATTGGAAACAACATTCTGTAGTATTTATTGAGCACCCATGATGTGCTAGGTGCTGTAATATTGCCTTTATGATGGGGTCTAGCTGTGAGCACAGTACAGCATGACAAGTTGACAGACTGGATTTTTTTCTAACTTTAACTTCTCAGGCTGAGAAGGGAATATTGGCCCATTTCTCCTCTATTCTGTGAGGAATGTTTAACTTTATTCTGTATCATGTTCCTTGCATACCTGCTGATAATCTGAAGATAATACCATTTGGTGCTTAAAGCTTTTATTGTTTGCTTGTTAAGTTTTGTTCAACTCTTTGGGACCCCATGGACTGTAGTCCACCAGGATCCTCTGTCCATGGGATTTCCCAGGCAAGAATACTGAAGTGGCTTGCTATTTCCTTCTCCAGGAGATCTTCCTGACCCAGGGATTGAACCCATGTCTCCTGTGTATATTGCATTTCCATTCAGGTGGATTCTTTACCGCTAAGCCACATGGGAAGCCCAGTGCATAATGCTAGAAATCCTTATTTGTTCTGATATTATATAATTTATGTTTGCAATTTCAGGCAGGTACAAATTTCTCAGAGTGTATGGTGTTTCTTATATGAATATTCCCCAAATTCATCTCAGCTTCTTTAAAACTAGGACTTAAAAGCTCAAATGACTACGTTCAGCTCGATAACCACAGATAGTTATGACACCTCTAAGTAGCTAATGCAGGCGTGTAATATCCTCATAGCCCTGATTTAACTTTATTTACAGATTAAAATTGAATTGCAGCTGATTTAGTGATATAATAGGCAGAAAGTGATTATCAAGCATCCGTCACTGATGGAGGAAAACCAATCAAATTATGCTCCATGGTTTGCTTTAACCTAACCTAACTCATCACCTTATAAAACTCAGAGGATTTGAGTCATACGCTCTCACTAAAGTCAATGAGCCACAACTCCCACTAAACTCATATCTGCTCCTTTCAAGGCATGCAGGAGTTATACTAATTTGCACAACTGCAAGTTGTCATAAAAGGAAATGGCAATGGGCTGGAGATTTAGCGTCTGCACTTCCTCACTGTGTTTGCAGTCATGGGAATATTATTCTTTAATGTTTGTTGCAAGCCCGTAAAGGATTTGGTGCTGTGCAATCCATGAAATGGTGTCAACCTGTGCTGAAAGGATGTAGGGAGTAAAGGCTGGTATGCCTTCAACAGTGACAAGCAGATTAGGAAAGGTGTCTCTTTGAAGGGAGAGCTGGGGTCGGTCTTTGCTTCAGAAAGTTATAAACACCTTGATTAGATGCAGGTGACAATGCTCAATGTGGTCTTGGACATTTATATTTCTCCTCCTTAGAAGTGGAAAAGGGATGTGGTGGAGAGAGTATAGTGGAGCAGATTAATCACCTCATGCCGGTAGCTGAGCAAGGTGCCTGGGGGTGTATGGGTTTCCTTCCCCTCTCTGATCACTAAAAGGTGGTAAAATTGAGTTTCTAAAAATCCAGTGCCATGGTGTTTCAGAGGGTTCCTAATGTCATGTGGAGCTGAGAGCTGACAGCCGTGCTCACTCTCATCACTTGGAGCATTTTTAAACAGAGAGCTTTATGTTTATGCACTTGCATATTATATATCCTGAAATATATTTTAAAAAAGCTATCCCTCTGGAAAGCATCACGTGAAACTTTAAGATATAATCTTTACATTTATGCTCATCTGTGTTGCTGCTAGTTATTTCTTATTCCTTGGATGGAAGATACTGCTGTTGTCAGTAAGGACGGTTTTAATTGCACCTGAGCCCTGAGGAGATTTGGAGAAAGGAAGAACATACTTAATAGAAATCCAAGTCTGTATGATGGCAGATTCGAATTTGGTTTTATGATACTGTTATGTGGTATATTATTAATTCTTAAGATATTCATCTCTACTTTAGAAAACAGAATTCCTTTTGAAATGTTTTCGGCGTCATGCCCTCTAAATCTAGTAGATCTGTTCATTGACTTCAAGACTTATTTCTTGTGTACGTGAGTGCCAAAAGAAATAGAGAAAGATGTAACCCTTCCTCTAATTATATAGAGGTACATATTCATTTTTGTTCTCCCATCTAATATTACTGACCTACATTATAAATTTTCTTTCTTAAAGAGTATTTTGTTAACTCACATATAACCTTGTACACCATCTGCATGTCATGCATATTTACTTTCCACGTCCAATATCCAAATATGCGTAATTTAAAGAAAAGACAGATAATGATATAAGTTAGGTATTATTTTCGAGAATTTCTGAGTTGGAAGTGGAGTACAGAGAAACACTAATTTGTCTCCTTTCATTTATTGTTGTTTGTTTTGGTTTAGCCACTAAGCTGTGTCTGACTCTTTTGCGACCCATGGACTGTATGTAGCCTGTCAGGCTCCTCTGTCCGTGGGATTTTCCAGACAGGAATACTGGAGTGGGTTGCCATTTTCTTCTCCAGGGGATCTTCCTAACCCAGGGATTGAACCTGCATCCCCTGCATTGGCAGGTAGATTCTTTACCACTTAGCCACCAGAGAAGCCCACTATTTCTTCTTCTTCTTATAAGGGCACAAATCCATCATGGGGCTCCACCCTCACGGCTTCATCTAAACACAAGCATTTCCTAAAGATCCTATCTTCAAATGCTATATTGGAGCTTAAGGCTTTAGCATATGGGCTTCTGTGGTGGCTCAGTGGTAAAGAATCTGCCTGCCAATGCAAGAGACACTGGTTCGATCCCTGGGTCAGGAAGATCCCCTGTAGGAGGAAATGGCAACCTACTCCAGTGTTCTTTCCTGGAAAATTCCATGGACAGAGGAGCCTGGCAGGCTACAGTCCACGAGGTCACAAAAGAGTCAGACACAACTTAGCAACTAAACAATATGAATTTTGATGGGACACATTCAGTCTACACCAAAATTTATTAGAGAGAAAACTGCTATTCTCAAAATAAGTATTTTCATTAAAATGGAACCTGTGCATAGAACACCCAGCCCATGTCCATCATATAGCTGAAGCATGGTTGTTCTTGGTTCCTAATCCCTTTATCTTTTTTTAATTAAATGTATTTCCCATTATGACATATGATATGCCCCTGGAGGGATATTCTCTGCCACTATATCCTATGGGTTTACTTTGTCTATATGCTTGTCCTCTCACCACAAAAGTCTATTTTCATTCTTTTTACTGGAAAATCTGTGCCATTTATCATTTTAGCATTTGCCCTTACAGCTTGTCCCTGTAACCTCTTATTACATGTTTCTTTGTAGCCCCTTTAGGACCTGGAATCCTCTGTTACTATGGTTCTTGCTGTAACACTGTCACTAACATCTCTAGCAGTCTAAACAAACATCTGCAGCATTTAATCTTTGGAATTTAGAAAACACAAGAAATACTCCAGGACGTAAGATGCTCTTTATTAATTTGCATTCAAAAGATACTGGTTCTTCCTCACTTTTACTTTGGGATGTTATGCAACAGTTTGTTTAGAGATGGCTAAATTTCATAGCTTGCAGAAGATTTCAATAAGAAATTGTATGAACTTTGACATATGTTCTTCTTTCTTACTGGGAGAATGCAATAGGCAGGCTATTCTAAATGGAAGGCAAAAGTCTAGCTTTAAATGCCATTATCTGTGCACGCTTGCTAGGATTTTAACTTTGGTGCAGTGCTTTCACAGATTACCATGCCCAGGGGACCTGGGAAGCATTAAGCACAGGCCATTGACAGGATAAACCATGCATGCTTTGTAGGCATGCACACCAAATACTCTTATGAAAAAGCACTTGCTTTATGTATTCAGTGATTGAGTTGTAAGCACCAGTACTTCAACCGCTTCATGAGAAACTTATTTCATATTCTGTTTCATTCAACTAATATTTTATTTAGCCCCTAGTATAATTCATTTATTGCTGTAAGTCTTAGAAATATAAAGATGAATATGATATACTTCTGGCCCTCAAGAAGTTTATGATTTAGGGATGAGGAAGTCATCCATATAGCAAATATAGTGTAGTGAGATATGTATTAGCCAATTAATATATGTGAATGGACATTTATGCTGCACTAGGAAGAGCAAGTTGTTATGTTAGTGGAAAAGCGAGGAGGAAAGGGCCTTCCATAAAGAGATCAGCATGATGACCAACATGATTCGAAGGCAGGGATGAGAGAGCATAGATTTCAGACTCATATAGCCAGGACTCCAGGGGACCATCAGTCAGAAATATAAATCTGGGCACTTGTTGGCTTTTGGTAGTTGCTGAAGCATGGGAAGACATAATTGAAGTAAATAATGTGGAGGCAGCAAAGAAACCCTCAATAATAATGGATATTTGGAGGAAGAGAAGATTGTAAAGGGGGCTAACAAAAAAAATCAGGGCGGTTTCAACATGAGAACAGAGATATTGAAGCTAAAGGAAGAGCATGAAGAAAAAAATTGGTTAATACATGTATTCTGGGCTTCTCTGGTGGCTCAGACAGTACAGAATCTGCTTGTAACGCAAGAGACCTGGGTTCAATACCTGGGTCAGGAAGATCCCCTGGAGAAGAGAACGGCAACCCACTCCAGTATTCTTGCCTGAAGAATTCCACAGAAGAGCCTGGCGGGCTATAGTCCATGGGGTCACAAAGAGAAGGACATGACTGAGCAACTAAAATAAAAAATAAAACATAAAGCATGTATTCTGGGGCAATAGATCTAAAACAATATCTTAAAATGCTGATGCTCTAGCACAATTTTTATTTTCACTTTTTGTTATTGTTATTCTGAGACATCACTAAAAATGTAGGCAGTCTCATAAGAGATTTTGTCCCATAGAGATGCTGAATGTCAAATGAGTTTTTCCTCTTGAATGCTGAAGCCATGATATAACTTTTAAAGGATGCTGAGATTTGAACTTTTTTTTTTTTTTTTTTTTAAAGTAGGCCTAGGGTTAGCCCCGACTGCATTGAGATTTGTATGAATCAGTTTTGGCACCCTTCCTTTATCCGCAGCCAGATTCTGGAAAAGATGGTCTGCTGGTACTTAAAAGAGAAAGTGCTAATAACTCACAGCTAAAGTGAAATTGCTCAGCATGGTCTTGCCAAATCCCTCTTTTGAGTTTGATCGGGTTGTTACACTACAGCTCAGGAATTTCAGGGAGCTGCTTTCCCACAGAGGACAGTACAATTAGGTGAGCCTTAGGTGATTAAGAAACCAATGTTGACCGAGTGATCATTGCATATCTGGAGGGAGGCCACTGACCCTGCCCTGTTCAATACTTTCATCAGCAATTTGGATGAAGTCCCAGGGAATAAACCAATGGAGAGAAGCCACAGGGAGGCAGATATTGGTTCTGTAAAAGGTAGCACTTTCTCACAATTATAGTTGTCCAAAAATGGTTTCAGTCTGTCGATGGCAGAGAGCTCTTCATCACTGGAAACACTCAGTGCTTTAAAGTTCTGTATGTTTTCGTGTCATTTTCTGTTCGTGGGAGGGATTAGATTAGGTGACCACCGCTTCATTTTAGTTCTCACATTTTCTGTTCTAAGGACATTCTCTGTGTCTCTAGATCTGGGTTTGCTTTCCTTACAAGTAACAGTGAAATCAGAAGCTTGCCCACAAGAATGGCTTTCCCTCTGACCTCTTTTCCCTAACTCAGCGTACTCCCTGCCCGATATACACATCCTTTCCTCCTTTGAGCCTGACTGTCTGAAGCCATTATAAATCACAGAGCACACTTCTGAAGAATTGTGGGAGAAAGTCTATGGCATGTTTAGCACTTGTTTTCACTTATTATCTGGAGCAGATTATATCTCTGTGGCTCAATCTTTCTCTATCATTGAAGAAAAAAACTATTTTGAAGCTCTGGAAAGCAGGCAAATGTTAAGTATATCATACATGTAGAGGGCTGAAAGTGTCCTAGAAATGATTCTTCTTAAGGTCAGGGATACATGCCTGTTTTATCATAACTTCTTACCAGAAGGTGTGTCTAGGGCACAACTACTGTTATGTAGCATTGGATCATAACCTACTTGCTCCCATATTGTCAGGTTTTGAAGTGTCTGCATTAGGGCCACTAATTTACTACACTCCATACCAATTAGTTAAATTAACTCTGGATCTAAATATATGCTTGCTTCTGGTGCAAAAAAATCCCCATTTCCTGACAATCTCTATGCTTCTCACTTGATACATTTAGGGAAATATGCTCATGCCAAGGTTCTGCACAAGAACCTCACTTTAGAATTTCAGACATTTTAGATTCAGCAAATCAGAAAACAGTTCTTTCCTTTTCCGTTTTATATTCAAGAAACCATGTTAAACTAAATAATCATATAATTATTGTGACAGTTTAGAATAGCTAAATACAGAATTTCATGCTTGGCTGATTGCCAGGGTTGTCTCCATCTCTTGTCTGACGTGAATTTCCTGCAGAAGAGAATCGGTGAAGAGCCAAATGAATTTTACAGGAATTCCATGGGTGTAGTCTATTTCCATATTCCTTATTTTACTTCCAGGTACATCTCATGCAGTCTAGTTAGTCTGTTATCCCTTTAATCTACATGTTTCTGGCAACCAATTGGCATTAACAAGTGTGATAGGTATTTGAAAAAATTGTTGGCAAAACAATTTTCTTGGAAGACAGAACAAAAGAATTAGGAGGTTTAGAGGTCAGACAACTTCTAATATCTTATACCATTGACAGTGATTTGTTCCTGTCATAGCTCTTCTCTGACCTGTTAGTGAAGGACAAAATTCTAAAAAAATGTTTAGTTAGCAGGTGCATTTTGTATAACCAAAGCTCTTGCAGGCTGTATGGAGAGGCAGTCCTTGAAATAAAAAAGACTATTTACCTCTTCCTGTAATTATGCTGGCTTTTTGTACTGGTCCTATCCTTCATCTTGTTAACATCACTGTAGGATGGCATCTGTGGTACTTGCAGGTGCCTATCTACCCTGCTCCTGGGGAGACTTTTCAAAGAGGTTCAGGGCTTCGAGTACCATTTGTGTTTCCTCCGGTGAACTTTGCAATGTTCCATCCTTTCCATCCTTGAAAACAATGGACGATCAAACTTACAAACAGGAATGTTTCACTGATTGAGAGTCCTGAATTTGCTTCTTTTAAAACCACTTGGGCTTTGCCATAATACATGTAAGGGCTGTGTGGTAATTTTTTGCACTTATTGATTCTTATTTATAAAAATCTTCATCAATTTTTTTGTGTCAGTTTGTACCGCAACTTTTCTGTCTATAACCCCCAAGTTCTCTCACAAAAATAATATTTTCAGTATGCAAGCTATTTGGTTTTATTTCTTTTGTTTGCTTTTTTAACAAAGCTGTGGATCTCTTTAAATTGGTATATCATCAATGTATCTGTAAATTAAATGATTCTTTAACTATTTGAATAGTGCAAAATTTTAAAAGAGAGATTGTTATTCTACAAGAAAACTGACTTTTTTTTTGCTTTGAAATATGGTCAGAGGAGTTTAGAAATTTTCTCACTGTGAAAACTTACCTTCTAAATACAATTTTGTAGCAGCCATTTGAAATAAGGAAGTGATACAGTCTAACCATAATTTAGATAAAAATCTTCCTGTTGAGCAAGGAGGGAGCTTGGCCCTGAGTTATGTTTGATTATTTACATTAATTAAACAACTAGGGCACTTTAAAATTCTGCAGCTTTATAGCTAAGTATGAAGTTTTTATTGCACTAAATTATTATATTTTTCTGCTTCACAGGAAGGTTAGCCTGAGTTTTACTCACAGTTTAATTGATTTGGGATATTAACCTTGACAGGTGGATTTCTGGCTATGAATACTTACATAAGGACCAACCAATGTGTGATTTGAGCACAGTGAGACTGTGCAATAAAAGTGACCTATTAAAAAAGCTTCATTCTTTTTTTCATTATAAAACATATACTTTTGAAGGGCACAGACAAATGTCCCTTATCACATCATGAAACACCAGATGCACATTTCCATTTCTCCTTAAAGTTAGAAACTTTTCCAGAAATCGAAGAATTAAATTACTCAGTTCATTTACAATAGCCCTTTTCCTCTAGAAGGCTTTTCAATTAAAATTTTTTCTATGGTCCTCTGAGTGGATAGTACGGGTGAAAGACAATGTGATAGAAGCAAAAGAAATCACCCGATTTTAAGGAAGACTCAGAGCAGCTTCTTAAGCATGAAAATGTTGGAGGTCCTTATGGGCACATGGAGGGCAGGTGAGCTGTAGAAAAGGTTAAGGGAGTTCTGGTAAGGGCTTATTGCATTCTTTGTATGCTGATGGTTTCTTTACCCTGTGTGGTAGTCAATTATCCCTTAATTTATCCTTTGCACAAATAGCTTCTTTAGTCTTTATTTTCTGATTATGTATATTTGTTCCATTTGGCAGTCACTAAGGAGATGGAGAAACAACTAGGTCATGAGATCCAATATTGTTACCAGCAGTGGTTAATTGAACCTGACAGAACCGAATGGAGAATGTAGACATTTGAAGAAAAACTCATCAGCTGTAAAAAGGTGAGAGATGTTGCAAAAAGTGGGCCATACAGATACAGCAGCTATGTAGCAAACTGCAGTAATTACGGCTTGAGCAAACCTGGTTATGCGGAAGGGTGAGAGGAAAAGCATCAGTAGGATTAGGAAGAGCTCATCTCAGAAAGCATGGCAGGGTGCAAGTGTATTGCTGAATTTTTAATTCCATCCTTAATTAATTTCCCTCATATAGCACCTTTTCTTTTAAGCACATGTATAAGAGAAATTGAACTGGAGTTAGCTGAAAAATTTAGAAAATGTTGCACTGTCACTGCAGATGTTTTACATTTCAACATTTTTTATTCATAGCATATAATACATTCTTATTTTGAAAGTTAGATTGTAAGGAGAGTATATTGTTGTGCCATGTATTGATATTCCCAAATACAGCATAGTTCTATGTAGAGGTGATCTGTATAGGTCAAGTGAATTAAAAGTTCAAGATTTTAGACAGTTTATGCATCACCATTATTTAATCAATTAACAGTGCACAATGTTACAGAAAACACTTGATTTTCCTGAGGTTTTTAAAAATCTTATTAAATTATAGTAATAAATTTAAAAAGCTTCAAGTTACAATTTTAACACAATGCTGGAATAAACATACAAATAGAAAGTAATATTAGAGGTTTATTTTTCCTATGATACCACAAAGGATGAATATTAAGGTTAGTTTTACATTGTGGCTTCCCTGACAACTCAGTTGGTAAAAGAGTCTGCCTGCAATGCAGGAGCCCCTGGGTCGGGAAGATCTGCTTCAGAAGGGATAGGCTACCCACTCTAGTATTCTTGGGCTTCCCTTGTGGCTCAGCTGGTAAAGAATCTGCCTGCAATGCGGGAGACCTGGGTTTGATCCCTGGGTTGGGAAGATCCCCTGGAGAAGGGAAAGGCTACCCACTCCAGTATTCTGGCCTAGAGAATTTCATGGACACATGACTGAGCGACTTTCACTTTCACTTTACATTAATTAAATTATATGCTTGGAATTTAATTTTGGTTTACTTTCTTAGTTTAGTGCACACTCATAGCTGCCATGATACTTGATGCAGTTTGTTATTTTAAGTGTTCTACAGTGAGCTTTGCAGTAGCTGAGAGTTGTTGTTGGAGTTTGTTTATTTATACAGTCTAGAAATGGAGAAGGAAATGGCAACCCACTCCAATATTCTTGCCTAGAAAATCCTATGGATAGAGGAGCCTGGTGGGCTATAGTCCATGAGATCGTAAGAGTCGGACATGACTTAATGACTAAACCACCACCACCATAGTCTAGCAGTTGTTCCACCCAGAGGGGATAATGTGTTTCAGAGAATGCTGAGAACAAAGGGAGTTCAAGCTTAGAGAGAGGGAGTTTTCAGGAAACAGAAAGATGCTGAAACTTCAGTCCCCTGGGGAAGGGGTTATAGCCTGGTGAGGCAGAATCAGTTCAGTAGTAAACTAGATATTAAGACCTTAAGAATCTTTGTTTTGAAAAGAGGTATAGGATCTACTTTGTACTGCTAGAGTAAAGATGACTCTTGTGCTGGATGAAATAGATTCTTCCAAGAATTTTGTCTGAAATGAAGCAATGACACAGCTCAAGTCCCATAGATAGTAAAACAAATTACAAACATGGCTTCAAATATCTGATTATGACACAGAGTAAGTAAATTTTAATCAGTCTTTGGATGTATCAGAAAAACTATAAGTGCTCAGAAGTTCCAGGTAGACTAGAACCATAGAGAGGATTTAGATATCTTGGAATTATTTTAAGAGGAGGTCACTGCTTGGTACCACCATGGTGGCTTCAACATGATGGTTTCTACAGAGTAGCCTAAATTTATAGCTATTTATTTATTTATTCATTTTTATATTTTGACCATGCTAGGCAGCATGTGGGATGGTATGTAGGATGGCTCCCCAACCAGGGATTGAACCTGGGCCTCTGCAGTGAAAGCACTGAATCCTGACCACTAGGCCACCAGTGCCGTGTGCTAAGTCGCTTTAGTTGTGTCAGACTCTTTGCGACTCTAGAACTGCAGCCCATCAGGCTCCTCTGTCCATGGGATTCTCCAGGCAAGAATACTGGAGTGGGTTGCCATGCCCTTCTCCAGGGGATCCACCTGACCTAGGGATCGAACCCGTGTCTCTCATGTCTCCTACATTGGCAGGCATGTTCTTTACCACTAGTACCCCTGGGAAGCCACCAGGGAACTCCCCTACCTTCATAGCTATTTAAAAATTCTTTAGTATAACCAGTTTGGTTCCTTTTCTCAATCTAATTCAGCCTTGTATAATCTGGGTTGCCATATTAAATATGGGATACTCAGTCAAATTTGAATTTCAGATAAACAATGAATTTACTTTAGCATAAGTATGTCCCAAATATGATACAGAACATATTTATACTAAAAAATTTTTCTTTATGTGAAAAATAATTGGGTAATAAATATCCTGAATCTTTCAGATTTCAGAATATCTTCTAGTTGTCTTTTTGACATAAGGGGCTGTTTAGCTAGCATAAAATTAATCAGTAAAATACTTGTTTTGAAATTGAAGGTTTTGTACATATAACTACATGTTGGTATTTATTTTTTCAGAAAAAGCTGAGGCTGGAATTATTTTAATTATTTTCCTTCTAGGATACATTTTGAATTACTTATCCTTGAAATTTGTTTTCCTTAGGATATTTCTGTTGACTTCTGTTTTTAAATTTTCCTAGGCAAAAAATTCAGTTTCTTTATTTTGTTCTAATCTGAAATGTTTCTATGTCTTTGGTTATCACATCTGAATTACTTTCTCTTGTAACTTCTCTAAGGAAGTATCAGTATTTGTGTATCTGTTTTCTCTCTTCTCCATGCTAGGGTATTTTCCTTCTCATTTTTTGACTCTGTTTAGTTTTCTCTTCCTAATTCTTATTTTGTTTTTCTCATATTGTTGATTAATATATTTTTTGTCATTTCATATCTACTTTTATTGTTTCTATAAGTGATTTCTCTTGTGTTTATTTTTATATTATTGAACACTATATATGTTTTTATGTAATGGAAGTTATTTTTTCATGTGTATTAGAAACTACTGCTTTCTATTTTTGGAAATATTGTGAAATATTTTCATTTCAGGGAAAAAATGATCTTCCTTTAAGTCCCTTTATTTTCCCATGCTTATTTTTTCTTTTACAAATACTTTTCTACTTGATTACTATGACTCATAAAGAAGATATTTCAAGAATGGTGATATTGCATTGACTTAATTTACATTTTGGCTAAACATTTTGTGAGTAAACACTGGTTCAGACAGTTCAGACAGCTATTGAAAGCAATTTTGATTTTAGTTCTATTGACTTAAATGTTAAAGACATATGGGAGAGGAATTAAAGTCACAGTTCTGTGCTCAAATGAAACCTGAAGTACAAAGATACTTTTGAGTTTCCTCTTTAATGCTTATTTCTATCATAAATCAGTAGTTAAAAATAAAACAAAAATACTGGTGGATAGTTAAGAATTATATTTTCTTCATTAGATCATAGGTACATGAGAGAAAATTTGTTCTTCAAAACTTAATTTTCTATGATGTTATATTCTTTCTATATTTGTCATATTCTTTCTTGCACAGCTTTCCTGAATTAAATCCATCATTAGACTTCTATTGTATCTTTACCTTTGGATTTTTCAATAATGGCAAACTAGATAAAATACCTTTATTGCTATTATTCTCTTTTTCTTTATGGTTAAATTCTGCTAGATTTCATAAAATCTCCCCTTGGCTTCAAATGTTGAACTAATAGACTTTCTAAACTGGAAAAGATCTTTGACCCTCTTAGAATCTGTGGCTTCCTATTTTCACTGATCTTTGTCTCTTGCAGCCACTGCATTATTTATTTACGTTTTAGAGCACTGTTCTCCAAAAATTTCATTGCAGAGAGTAAAAATTGAAACAAGGATGCCAGAGTGTGAAATTTGCAAAGCAGGTGCACTGGGTGTCCTGAGCCATTTTCTAATCCTCACCCCTTTGCTCTGTGGGCTGTCTTCTGTGAACTACCTTTCAGATGCCCATTGTTTATCCAAAGAATTAATTTTGCCCAGATTCTTAGTAAGCCCTCTTTTTCTGTCTGTAACTGAATGACTTGTTTGGTCTCTGGTAATGTCTCATTTCCATCAGAATCTTCCAGCATCTTAGATATGTGTTGTCACCTATCAACCAGCAGCTCTGCCTGTGACAGTGCCCCTTTAATGTTCTCAAAGAGGGACTTGTCTTTTATCTGCTGCTCTTATTCTAGTTCTTAGAGAACTACATTCTTAGTCTATAGTTCTATAGTCTTTTGGGATTTATATTTTGCAAGCCTGGTAATGATTTATTACAATGGGTTAATTGATCTATTTATGGCAGTAACAATGTTTGGAAAGTGGGTTACACCACAAAAAATAGAATGTGAACAGACATTCCATGAAGAAAAACAAAGGAATTTGACTTTTAGGACATAACCATTCTAACGACACATATCTACCAGTTTGATCATGACCCATTATAGGAAAGGGAGCCTGGCATGCTGCAGTCCATGGGGTTGCAAAGAGTCGGACACAACTTAGTGACTGAACAACAACAGCAACTTTATAGGAAAAAAACCCAAAACCATCCAACCTAAAATCTAAAGCATAACTTCATAAGAAATATAGAGGGGAAGAAAAATTCTTCTTTTTCAAAGCTAATCTACTTGTTTCATAAGAGCTCTTAGTTACTTTGAATTTCTTTTCTCATCTCAATTAATATATATTTTTAATCTTTGTAAATTAAGGGGGTGCAGTATGATATTGTGAAAAGGCTTATCAACCAAAACTGAATTTTAGTCTCAGTTCTACAACTAAATAAAATAGGCATATAACTTTAAATTGCACTTCTTAATCTGTCTGGTCCTCAGTTTTCCTCATAGGTAAAGCAAAGAGGTTAAATTCCGAGACATCATCTGGAATCACACTTAATTGTGGGTATATATAGATTACCTGGACTATCTGCTGTTACTGAATTTTCCTCTCTCCCTTACCATATGAAAGTTCATCTAAAATAAATTATAGTAGCTGTTGGATAGAAAAAGTAATCCTAACTACTGACCAGAACCCTTTAAAGTAATTTGACCTGTATCATTGGAAGCATAATTTTTATTTTACCATATTAAAAGAAATAAGCTTTCATCAGTAACACAACGGTATCATTTTTAACCATATACATGATATAGAACAAGCTGAAAAAATACAAAGAAAATTATACTATCATGGTGAAGTTTAGATCAATGCAAGTTTAAGCTTATTCTAAAGTAATCTTCCAAAAATGGCAAATTTTTTGCAATTGGTCTTTCTTAGGTGTTAACATAGTTAAAAATGTATAAATATGGTTTAGGAAAGGAACATTTCAGTACTATATTAGAATGCATTTTCTGAAAATTTTGAATCTCTTAGAGACTTCAATATTACAGGCGTGGGAGGGATCACCATTTTCATTATTGAAGAATTCATCTCTTTCTAGTGAAACATGGTATTGATGAAGTGGGCAAGTTACTTTTAGTTTTTGTTCTGGGCTTCCTGGGTAGCTCAGCTGGTAAAGAATCTGCCTGCAATGCAGGACACCCCTGTTTGATTCCTGGGTTGGAAAGTTCCCCTGAAGAAGGGATAGGCTCCTCACTCCACTATTCTTGGGCTTCTCTGGTGGCTCAGTTGGTAAAGAATCTGCCTACAATGTGGGAGACCCAGGTTCGATCCCTGGGCCAGGGTAGATCCCCTGGAGAAGGAAATGGCAACCCACTCCAGTGTTCTTGCCTGGAGAATTCCCTGGCAACATGGGGATACACTGTTGATGGGTTCGCAAAGAGTCAGACACTACTGAGCGACTAATACACACACTTCTTTTTTTCTCTTTAGTGAGTGTTCAGATATATCAAAGAGAAGACTTTTTAATTTTTCCATTAGCTAGCTTCCAAGTTCGTTCAGGTCAATTTTTGTTTATCCCATTTTTGCAGAGCACATGTTGACCCAGAGAAAAGAGTAATTTTGTTGTTTCCTCTCCCCACTGAAACAATGGATATAAAATTATTTATTTGCTTAAATGCATCAGAATTTTCTGGGAACATGATCAAAGAAAGATGAAAGTATGACTTTAGCAATCTAAACAGAAAAAGAAAAAAAAAAAAAATGAGATCAAACTCTTTTGGGAGGAATGTACTGAGAAGTATAATTTGCTTCATTCCCTGCCCGTCATGGTATCTCCTTTTGGAGATCATGTGCTCCCCAGACTCTGTACTCACTATTAAGGAATGTGCTGTGTGTGTGCTCAGTTGCTCAGTCATGTGTGACTCTTTGTGTCTCTATGGATTGTAGCCTGCTAGGCTCCTCTGTCCATGGGATTTTCCTGGCAAGAATACTGAAGCGGGTTGCCATTTCCTCCTCCAGGTGGTCTTTCCCACCCAGGGGTTGAACCCACATCTCCTGCGTTGGAAGTGGACTCTTTACTGCTGAGCTACCTGGGAAGCCCTGTTATTAAGGAATACTCCTTATTTAAAAAGTAGGATCTGGACTAAAAGCAAAGCAACCTCCCAACTCTGAGGTGTTCTAAATTAAAAAAAAAAATTATGAATTTACCAACATGACAGACTCAATTCCCATGATGATATATTGAGTTGGCCAAAAAGTTTGTTTGGGTGTTTCCAGAAGCTGGTATGGAATAATAATAGAAGGCATAAGCTTTCTTAGGTTGAAATTTTTCATTTCATTGATTTACAATACCCCAGTGATTGACAGGTGAATTTTGCTGATTTTAGCTTATTAATTTAGTATTGAAGCTATGTATTCTTTCACATATATAATATTAGTCCATTCGTTAGAAGCTGTAACACTAAATTGTATTATTTGGATCATGTGCAAATAATATAAACTCTGTTTCTAAGTATAAATATGCTGGTCTGTTTTAGGAAATATATTCAAGTAGTATGAAGTCAAAGTGGTTCATGGTACTAAAGATAGAATTGAGGATTTAAATTTATGATTCTAATGCTGATTCACTGCAAGGTGTGAGAAAAAAATTTTTCTCATCTGTTGTGAGTAATTATAGTAATGAGGAACCTTGAAAATGTAAGCTGTTAATTAATAAGGCTATGTCTAATTGTAACTGCTTTATACCAGTGTCTGGCATTTTGAACAGTAATCAGATATTAATGTAGCCTCACATATACAGAGTTTTAATCACTATTTTTCCATAATTTATTCTTAACCCACCTCTCTGTTTAGCTCTCTGTATCTTGAGTCAATCAAATGTTTTCCATTTCTTGGAATAATTATTTTATTCTAATATTTTTATTCTGAGGAAAGATGAGGTTTTTTTTTCCCCAAGTCAGTTTAACCTGTCACCATCTTTTTTTGGCCACATTCCATCTTTGCCTGTTTCTACAAATGAGACATTTCAATTGTTCTTTGAGTTTGTCTATACTTCCTTTTCTTCTAGTTGTATTGAGACATAATTGACATGCAGCACTGTATAAGTTAAAGGTGTACAGCATAATGATTTCACTTACGTGCATCATGAAATGATTACTAAAGTAAATTTAGTGAACATCTGTGATCTCACATGGAGCTTCTCAGATAGCACTAGTGGTAAAGAACCTACCTGCCGATGCAGGAGACATGAGATGTGGATTTGATCCCTGGGTCAGGAAGATCCCCTGCAGGAGGGCATGGCAACCCACTCCAGTGTTCTTGCCTCCGAGAATCCTATGGACAGAGGAGCCTGGTGGGCTACATGCCATAGGGTTACAGAGAGTTGGACATGACTGAAATGACTTAGCATGCAAGCAAAATCTCACAGAAGTACAAAATTAAATAGAAAAATAATTTTTTTTTCTTGTGATGAGAACTCTTGGGATTCACTCTCTTAACAGCTGTCATATGTATAATGTACAACGGTATTAACTTCATTTATCATGTTGCACATCTCTAGTACTTCTTTAGCTTATAACTGGAAGTTTGTACCTTTTGACATCCTTCAACCAATTGTCCCTGCCTCATCCCTCTCCTCCAGTAAACCAAAAGTCTCATCTCTTTTTCTATGAGTTTGTATATTTTTGAAAAATAATTGACCTGCAACACTGTGTTAGTTCCTGTTACACAACACAGTGATGCAATATTTCTATACATTTCAAAATGGTCACCACAATAAGTCTAGTTACTATCTGTGACCATACAGAGATATTACATAGTTATTGACTGTTACACTGTGCATTTCATACCAGTGACTCATTTATTTTACAACCAAAAGTTTGTGCCTCTCAAATCTGCCTCACCGATTTCTTTCCCTCCCACATTGTCCTCTCTTCTGGAAACCACTTCTTTGTTCTCTGTATTTGTGACTCTATTTCTGTTTTATGTTTGTTTACTTGTTTTGTTTTTCATAGTCTACCTAAAAGTGAAATCATATAATATTTATGTTTTACTCATCTGACTTATTTCACTTTGTCTAATACCCTCTAGGTTCATCCATGTTGTGGCAGGTGCAAAAATCTCATTCTTTTTTATGGCCAGGTTATCTACTTTTATATATATGTATTTTTTTCATTTATTTTCTTTATTAATTCATCTCTTGATGGACATTTAGATTGCTTTCATATCTTGGCTTTTGTAAATAATGCTTCAGTGAATACAGTGGTGGATATATCTTTTCAAATTAGTGTTTTTGTTTTTGTGTAATAAACAGCCAGGAATGGAATTGCTAGATCGATAGTAGTAGTTCTATATTTATTTTTTAAGGAATATTAATGATGTTTTCCATAATGGTTCCACCAGTTTATAGTCCCATCAGCAGTGTATAAGTATTCCCTTTTCTCCACATTCTTATCAACATTTGCTATTTGTTGTCTTTTTGATGATAGGTATTCTGACAGGTGTAAGGTGATAGTTCATTGTAGCTTTGATTTACATTTCTCTAATAGTTAGTGATGTTGAGCATCTTTTCATTTGCCTGTTGGCCATCCATAGGTCTTCTTTGGAAAAATGTCTCTTATGGTCTTTTGCTCATTTCTTAGTTAGGTTGGTATTGTCATGTTGAATTGTATGAGTTCTTTGTATAATTTGCTTATTAACCCCATGTTGGATATGTCATTTGCAGATATCTTCTTGCATTCAGTAGGTGGCCTTTTCATTTTGTTGGATTTCTTCACTGTGCAAACTTTCAAGTTTTTTTTCAACATGGTAAATTAAATCTAATATTTCAATCACAGCCATAATTAGATCTCATTCCTTGCCTGAAATAGAAAGTTTTGATAGGGATTTTGTGGCAAATACAAAACTGAAATGTTAAAAGGGCACTGATTTAAGTCCAGGTGTTATGCCAATTAACATTAAAGTTAATCAAGTAGTTGGAGGTTCAAGACCATAACTTGAGCATGTCCATCCATATTCCTTCCTGCCAAAGATCTCATTGCAATGATAGAAAAAATATTTTTGAAAGAATAAAATAAAAGTTGTTTGGAAAATAGACCTCATTTTGAAGAATTCCATGAAGATAGCAGAAAGAATTGGAGTGATGCTATTACTATGCAAGTATTTGATTTCATAATTAACAATGATATAAAGAATTCATTTTTTTAAAAAAATCCACATTCTTTGTGATCAGCTTTGCCTAACACAAAGTGTGTATTCAGTGGGATTAACTATTGCTATTCTGGTTAAAGTCTCAGGGACAGATGTTGGTAGCCTACATTCAAACCCAGGCACTGACATTTGCCAGGGCATGGATTAGTTACTTTAATTAACAGTAGCCACCTCACAAGTTTGCTCATGGTTCCATGCATTTATAAATAAACATATCTATCCATATATATAAAGAGTTCTCTCTTTTTAGAAATTTTAAAGATATCTCATATTTTTCGTAAACAATGGAAAGAGATCAAGGAAAATGAAAAAATGATGTGTTATTAGGGAATGGCAATTTATAAATGCAAGGGGGCAGGAGATTGAAATAATTACTTTAGATTAGAAGGAGTTAGAAACAAAATGGATTATGATCTGGCTTCTAGTTCCTGCACCAAAGAGCATGTGAAAAGCAGGACTTCATAGCATAGGATCTGTGCTCAGGGGTCTATGCTCAGGAGCATCTTATGCTTGGGGTTTAATGTTCTATGGTTGCAGTCTTAAAACACTTAATCATTTTATTTTTTAATTTGTATTTTGTAAATGAAGTTCAATGTAACGATAGAGTGGGCCAGGAGCTCTGAGCCTTGGAGTCCAGGATTATTTACTCAAGTGTGATCCCCTTTCTCTGCTTCCTCAACCTCCTGGAATAGATACTTGGCTTCCTATCCTGGCCAGTAGCTGTTCTGGGTTCCATTTGGCCTTCCCATTCCCTGTCTCACCAAGACTGCTGCTCTCCGGGTCTTGTTGGTGGGAATTGTCTGAGTCCTTCTGTTGCTCTCTGCTTCTGGGGGGACTTGGTCATTGGATCAGGGAAAGTTGTTGTTTAGTCACTAAGTCATGTCTGACTTTTTTGCAACTCCATAGACTGTAGCCTGCCAGGCTTCTCTGTTCATGGGATTTCCCAGGCAATAATACTGGAGTGGCTTGCCATTTCTTTCTCCAGGGGATCTTCCTGACCCAGGTATCAAACCTGTGGTAGGGGTTAGGCAAATGCCTCCTGTCTTAGAGTGGGCTAAAGGTACGACCATCTGTGTCCCAGGCCGTCAGTGCCTTGCTGTATTCTGCAGGCAACTTGGCAGGAGGCCTGCAATGAACTGAATGTTTATGTTACTCAAAATTCTTACGTTGAAACCTTAAGGTGATGGCATTTGAAGGTGGGTCCTTTGGGAAGTAATTAGGTCATGAAGGTAGAATTTTCATGAATGGGATTGGTACCCTTATAAGAAGAGACCAGGGGTACCTAGTTCTCTTTCCACCTTGTGCAGATGCAGCAGGAAGACAGCCTTCTGTAAGCTAGGAGGAGGGCACTCACCAATAACTTAATCTCACTGACCTTCTGATCTCAGACTTCCATCCTCTGGAACTGTGAGAAATAAATGTTTGTTGTTTAAGCCACTTTTGTTCTTGTTCAGTTGCTCAGTCATGTCTGACACTTTGCCACCCCATGAACTGTAGCATGCCAGGCTTCCCTGTCCTTCACTATCTCTCGGAGTTTGCTCAAACTCATGTCCATTGAGTTGGTGATGCCATCCAACCATCTCTTCCCCTGTTGCCTCCTTCTCCTCCTACCCTCAATATTTCCCAACATCAAAGTATTTTTCAATGAGTAGGCTCTTTACATCAGGTGGCCAAAGTACTGGAGCTTCAGCCTCAGCATCATTCCTTCCAATAAATATTCAGAGGTGATTTCCTTTTGGACTGACTGGTTTGATCTCCTTGCAATCCAAAGGGCTCTTAAAGTCTTCTCCAGCACTACAATTTGAAAATAGCAATTCTTCATCACGCAGCCATTTTTATGGTCCAACTTTCACATCAGTACACGACTACTGGAAAAACCATAGCTTTGACTATATGGACCTTAAACCAGTTAGTCTATGGTAATTTGCCATAGCAGCCCTTGACTAGAACAGAGCCTTTCCCATCCCCCATGCAGATACCAAGGGCAACAGCATGAAAATTGTATATGTTGGGGTACACCTATCTGCTGTGGGCTGGGGTTGCAGTCCCAAGGGAAGGAAATATCAATTTCCCTGCTTCCAGCACCACAAATTTTCATTTTGTATTAGGCCCTGCACATTATGTAGACATCCCGAGAAGTCAACTTCATGTAAAACAGTGACTAACATATCCTTGGATACTATTTGTATGGAGGTCATGATTCTGTCTTCCTATTGCCAAGAGATGATGGAATGTCAGGAATTCTTGTTGATCTTCAGGATGGTACCGTTGGTGCAACTTCCTGAAATTAATGTCTCCTTCTCATTCTCAATAATATTTCTTCTCACAGAATATTGATCATACTACTGTAAGCTTCAAAATGTCTTCCATTTACCTTTGTTGCTAGCCCTAATTCCAAATTACTTAGTGGATTCTTTCTTATGTAACTAATCTCCTTTGATATTTTTATTTCTATACATTGTGCCTTCTGTTATAGGCTGCCCTTGTTTGTACTTTTCCATCTTGTAGTTCTATTCTTTTATTTTTGTACTTGCATAGTCTGTTCTTCCTCATTCTTACTCCAGTGGTAAGATTTAACCTTATCTTCTACAGGACCTAAAACTTTTCCAAGCCATTTTTCTTTTTGGCATTTTTCAACATCTCATTTTTTATTTTTTGAGCTTATGTTAGATTTTTTGCCTAAATCAAAGTCTAAGTCCCCTGAAATTTGGGAGTACTCCTATTTTAATTCACTTTATTTCTGCTAATCTTAATTTTGGTTTTTTGAAATAATTTATGGTTACCTACAGTCTCTAAGGCTCATCTCTGGGGTCTGGAAACATACTTATGAAATTCTCTCCGTAGAATTTTTCAGAAGAGCCACTATAGAAGAATTTTTCAGAAGGGCCATCTTTGAACAAGACCAAGTTTGCCCCTCAGTCAGTCTCTCCCATCAGGAAGCTTCCATAAGCCTCTAATCCTTCTTCATCAGAGGGCAGACAGACTGAAAACCACAATCACAGAAAACTAACCAGTCTAATCACCTGGAGCACAGCATGTCTAATGCAAGGAAACTATGAGCCATGTCGAGTAGGGCCACCCAAGATGGATGGGTCATGGAGAGACAAAATGTGGCCCACTGGAGAAGGGAATGGCAACCACTTCAGTATTCTTGCCTTGAGAACCCCATGAACAGTAAGAAAAGACAAAAAGGTAAGACACTGAAAGATGAACTTCCCAGGTTGGTAGGTGCCTAATATGCTACTGGAGATCAGTGGAGAAATAACTCCAGAAAGAATGAAGAGATGGAACCAAAGCAAAAACAACAAGTAGTTGTGGATGTGACTGGTGATGGAATCAAGGTCTGATGCTGTAAAGAGCAATACTGCATAGGAACCTGGAATGTTAGGTCCATGAATCAAGGCAAATTGGAAGTGTTCAAACAGGAGATGCAAGAGTGAACGTCGACATTCTAGGAATCAGCAAACTAAAATAGATTGGTATGGGTGAATTTAACTCAGATGACCATCATATCTACTAGTGTGGGCAAGGATCCCTTAGAAGAAATGAAGTAACCATCATAGTCAACAAAAGAGTCCGAAATGCAGTACTCAGATGCAATCTCAAAAACGACAGAATGATCTCTGTTCATTTCCAAGGCAAACCAATCAATATCACAGTAATCCAATTCTATGCCCCGACTAGTAATGCTGAAGAAGCTGAAGTTGAATGGTTCTATGAAGACCTACAAGACCTAGAACTAACACCCCAAAACATATCCTTTTCATTATAGGGGACTGGAATGCAAAAGTAGGGAGTCAAGATACACCTGGAGTAACAGGCAAATTTGGCCTTGGAGTACAGAATGAAGCAGGGCAAAGGCTAATAGAATTTTGCTAAGAGAACGCACTGGTCATAGCAAACATCCTCTTCCAACAACACAAGAGAAGTCTCTACACATGGATATCACTAGATGGTCAACACTGAAATCAGACTGATTATACTCTTTGCAGCCAAAGATGGAGAAGGTCAATAGAGTCAGCAAAAATAAGACCAGAAGCTGATTGTGGCTCAGATCATGCTCTTTATTGCCAAATTCAGACTTAAATTGAAGAAAGTGCGGAAAACCACTAGACCATTCAGGTATGACATAAATCAAATCCCTTATGATTATACAGTGGAAGTGGGAAATAGATTTAAGGGACTAGATCTGATAGACAGGGTGCCTGATGAACTATTGACTGAGGTTCTTGCCATTGTATAGGAGACAGGGATCAAGACCATCCCCAAGGAAAAGAAATGCAAAAAAGCAAAATGGCTGAAAAGGCCTTACAGATAGCTGTGAAAAGAAGAGAAGCAAGAAGCAAAGGAGAAAAGGAAAGATATGCCCATTTGAATGCAGAGTTCCAAAGAATAGCAAGGAGAGATAAGAAAGCCTTCCTCAGTGATCAATGCAAAGAAACAAAGGAAAACAATAGAATGAGAAAGACTAGAGATCTCTTCAAGAAAATTAGAGACACCAAGGGAACATTTCATGCAAAGATGGGCTTGATAAAGGACAGAAATGGTATGGACCTAACAGAAACAGAAGATATTAAGAAGACGTGGCAAGAATACACAGAAGAACTATACAAAAAAAATCTTTTCGACCCAGATAATCATGATGGTGTGATCACTCACCTAGAGCCAGACATCCTGGAATGTGAAGTCAAGTGGGCCTTAGGAAGCATCACTATGAACAAAGCTAGTGGAGGTGATGGAATTCCATTTGAGCTATTTCAGATCCTAAAAGATGATGCTGTGAAAGTGCTGCACTCAATATGCCAGCAAATTTGGAAAACTCAGCAGTGGCCACAGGACTGGAAAAGGTCAGTTTTCGTTTCAATCCCTAAGAAAGGCAGTGCCAAAGAATGCTCAAACTACTTGCACAATTACATTCATCTCACATGCTAGTAAAGTAATGCTCAAAATTCTCCAAGCCAGGCTTCAACAGTGCATGAACCATGGACTTCCAGATGTTCAAGCTGGATTTAGAAAAGGCAGAGGAACCAGAGATCACATTGCCAACATCAGCTGAATCATCATAGAAGCAATAGAGTTCCAGAAAAATGTCTATTTCTGCTTTATTTACTATGCCAATGCCTTTGACTGTGTGGATCACAATAAACTGTGGAAAATTCTGAAAGAGATGGGAATATCAGACCACCTGACCTGCCTCTTGAGAAATCTGTATGCAGGTCAGGAAGCAACAGTTAGAACTGGACATGGAGCAACAAACTGGTTCCAAATAGGAAAAGGAGTACGTCAAAGCTGTAAATTGTCACCCTGCTTGTTTAACTTATATGCAGAGTACAGCATGAAAAATGCTGGGCTGAAGGAAGCACACGCTGGAATCCAGATTGCCAGGAGAAATATCAATAACCTCAGATATGCAGATGACACCACCCTTATGGATGAAAGTGAAGAAGAACTAAAGAACCTCTTGATGAAAGTGAAAGAGGAGAGTGAAACAGTTGGCATAAAGCTCGCATCACAAAACTAAGATCATGGCATCTGGTCGTAGGACTTCGTGGCAAATAGATGGAAAACAGTGGAAATAGTGGCAGACTTTATTGTGGGGGGATCCAAAATCACTGCAGATGGTGACTACAGCCATGAAATTAAAAGACACTTGCTCCTTGGAAGGAAAGTTATGACCAACCTAGACAGCATATTACAAAGCAGAGACATTACTTTGCCAACACAGGTCCATCTAGTCAAAGCTATGGTTTTTGCAGTGGTCACGTATGGGTGTGAGAGTTGGACTCTAAAGAGCTGAGTGCCAAAAATTGATACTTTTGAACTGTTGTGTTGGAGAAGACTCTTGAGAGTCCCTTGGACTGCATGGAGGTCCAACCAGTCCATCCTAAAGGAGATCAGTCCTGAATATTCATTGGCAGGACTGATGTTGAAGCTGAAACTCCGATACTTTGGCCACCTGATGCGAAGAGCTGACTCATTTGAAAAGACCCTGATGCTGGGAAACATTGAAGGTGGGAGGAGAAGGGGACGTAAGAGGATGAGATGGTTGGCTGGCATCACCGACTCAATGGATATGAGTTTGAGTAAACTCTGGGAGTTGGTGATGGACAGGGAAGCCTGCTGTGCTGCAGTCCATGGGGTCACGAAGAGTCGGACACGACTGAGAAACTAAACTGACTGGCTGACTGACTATGGAAGAAAAATATATAAACTGCAGATACTTTTCATTCAGTTAATTTTCATTTTGATTTTCAACTTACTATTCAGCATATTTCTTAAGAAATTGATAGCCATGTTTCAGATATTATTCCTAACATTTCCTTTTTCTTCCATGCTTTCTCACCAGCTACTAGAATGACCCAGTTCTTCTACTCTAGAAAAATACAGCAGCAAATAGATGAGATAGTAGCAGTGAGGAAGGTAGAGTGGGAAGAAGAAAGTGTATTTATTAGAAATCTTTGTCAGGTCACTCTGGGCTCCTAACGCTGAGTTTAAAGAATCCTTTGACAAACTTAAAAGTGTGTCTGGCTTTATATTTTCCAGTAAATATTAGTTGATAACAGACAATACTATCAATAGGTTCATAGTAAGGTAGGGGAGAAGAAATAAAAATATAATATTTATTGCATCTTCTCTGTGCCAGGTGTTCTGCTACATGCTTTCTATATGTTATAGTATTTTATCTCCATGATCTCTGTGTGAGGTGGATGTTACCCAGTGAAGGAACAGAGTCTCAAAATGTTAATTTCCTATGGTCTTATCATTGAAGAGTGATTGAGCTCAGTTTCATACATAAGTCTGTCTGATTTTGTGATACTCCACCGCGCTACTCTGAGAATTCTCTTCTTCCTTATTTATATTTCCTTTGTTTCTTATAAACTCTGTGGACTAATATTCAACTTTAATTTTAACGAGACAGCCTGCTGCCTGACCTGTAAAAACCTCACCTTTTCTCTTAGGAGCCATCTGAATTTAAAGAGCTGCCAGTCTATGAAGGGTCAGTAATCTCCTTCCTGTTGAATTATCATGCCTCATACACTTTGTTTTATGGCTTCAGATTAGAGCTAAAGTCCTCCCTTGTTATTCATTGCCTTGTTTCAATAAGGACAGAGTTGGTTAATGTTTTACTGGGAAGATCCCCGGTGGTCACATTCTGGCATGTGAGAAAGATTGGATTTATTTATCAATATATAACCAGCTGTGTGGGAGATGTCTTCCTCGCCCCCCTCCTTCCTCGCTAGTTGATTTGTGAGGAATGCAAATAATGAGAAAGGAGACATGTATTTTGAGGTTGTGGTTCTTTAAATAGAAGAGTCATTCTGGGGTCCACTTTCCCAGTCCTTCTCCTTGTAACATCAATTTTTAAACTCCTGATTCAAAAGATCATGGATAAAAGCTAAGCCCAAATCAAGATGAGAAAGAAAATTGAGAGCCATGCCAACTGCCGGGACAGTTGTTCTTTGCAGGAATCCACTGACCTCTTAAATTAATCAACAACAGTGGCAGTGGGTGTAGAGTAGATTCTGAAGTAGCAAAGATGAGAATAAAGATAACCTACTGTCAGTTACAACTGGACTGAGAGTGTCTTGGGCATGGTACTTGAAAAGCTTACTTAGAAATTATGTTTCTATACTTTTTCTTTGAAATTCCTTGTAGTTCTTTGTCACAGAATGTTTATTTTCCCTCATTTTCTTGCCTTGGTTTTAAAATTTTACTAAAAACATTTGTGATGTTTATTATATGGAAAACTTTAATCCCATATACAAAATACATCAGATCAAGAAAATAATCATAATATAGTCCTTTGCTTTTATTTTGTATATTTAGACAATATGCTCATCTCTACAGTGTCAGTTCAGTTCAGTTGCTCATTTGTGTCTAACTCTTTGCAACTGCATGGATTGCAGCACGACAGGCTTCCCTGTACATCACCAACTCCCAGGGCACACTGAAACTCATGTCCATCGTGTTAGTGATGCCATCCAACCATCTCATCCTCTGTCTTCCCCTTCTCCTCCTGCCTTCCATCTTTCCCAGCATCAGGGTCTTTTCCAAAGGGTCAGTTCTTTGCTTCAGGTGGCCAAAGTATTGGAGTTTCAGCTTCAACATCCGTCCTTCCAATGAATATTCAGGACTGATTTCCTTTATGATTGACTGGTTGGTCTCCTTGCTGTCCAAGGGACTCACAAGAGTCTTCTCCAACACCACAGTTCAAAAGCATCAATTCTTCGGCACTCAGCTTTCTTTATAGTCCAACTCTTACATCCATACATGACTTCTGGAAAAACCATAGCTTTGACTAGATTGATCTTTGTTGGCAAAGTAATGTCTCTGCTTTTTAATATGCTGTCTAGGTTGGTCATAGCTTTTCTTCCAAGGAGCAAGCATCTTTTAATTTCATGGCTGCAGTCACCATCTGTAGTGATTTTGGAGCCCCCAAAAATAAAGTCTGTCACTGTTTCCAGTGTTTCCCCATCTATTTGCCACGAAGTGATGGGATTGGATGCCATGATCTTAGTTTTCTGAATGTTGAGTTTTAAGCCAACTTTTTCACTCTCTTCTTTCACTTTCATCAAGAGACTCTTCAGTTATTGTTCCCTTTCTGCCTTAAGGATGGTGTCATCTACATATCTGAGGTTATTGATATTTCTCCCAGCAATCTTGATTCCAGCTTGTGCTTCATCTAGCCCAGGATTTTGCATGATGTACTCTGCATATAAGTTACATAAGCAGGGTGACAATATGCAGCCTTGATGCACTCCTTTTCCTATTTGGAACCAGTCTGTTGTTCCATATCCAGTTCTAACTATTCCTTCTTGACCTAAACAGATTTCTCAGAAGGCAGGTCAGGTGATCTGCTATTCCCATCTCTTGAAGAACTTTCCACAGTTTGTTGTGATCCACAGTCAAAGGCTTTGGCATAGTCAATAAAGCAGAAGTAGATGTTATTTTGGAACTCTCTTGCTTTTTTGATGATCCAACAGATGTTGGCAATTTGATCTCTGCTTCCTCTGCCTTTTCTAAATTCAACTTGAACATCTGGAAGTTCACGGTTCATGTACTGTTGAAGCCTGGCTTGGAGAATTTTGAGCATTACTCTCCTAGTGTGTGAGATGAGTGCAATTGTGTGGTAGTTTGAACATTCGTTGGCATTGACTTTCTTTGGGATTGGAATGAAAGCTGACCTTTTACAGTATCCACAGTGTAATTACTGTTTAATTTAGAGAATTTTAACTGAAGGAAATGATAGAAAGAAAACCATATTCCCAATTCAAATATACCCTTTCAGTTTTTAGAATACCCATACAGCTTTACTTTTTCTGTTCTTTCATTGGATTGCTCCCTAAATTAGTTTAGGGCTGCCATAACCAAGTACCAATGACTGGGTGGCTTAAACAAAAGAAATTTATTTTCTCACAGTCTGGAGGCTAGACATCTAAAATCAAGATATCTGTGAGGTTGGTTTCTTCTGAGGCCTTTCTCCTTGGCCTGTAGATGGCCAGTTTTCTCCCTCTGTCTTTGCATGGGCTTTCCTATGTGAGTATTCCTCTGTGGGTGTTCATGTCTAATCTCTTTTTATAAAGACACTTGTCATATTGACTGTGCTGTGCTCAGTTGCTCAGTCGTGTCTGACTCTGGGGCCATCAGTATGACCTCATTTTACCTTACCTATTTTTCAATTGTTCTGTTTCCAGATACAATTACATTCTGAGGTATTAGAGTATAGGAGAAGAACAATAATATATCCTCTACCCTTCTATGTTCTTGGCTGAGACTCCTTCCCCCCTTAATAGAAGATTAACTAGAGAAAAACAACTAGAAGTTTAGTAAACTTGTGTACTCCTCTTTACAAGGGAGATATCGAGGAAAACTGAATAACTCCCCCACATGGCCCAAGCCATTACTTTAAATACAATCTTCAGCTAATGACAAAAGAACAATGGTTGGGGGGGAGTGGCAAAAGTCTAGTTATGGGAGAAAATGCACAATAACAAGTAACAAGGTTGTTTGAAGTTCTAAGTCCATGGCTTCTACATTGACATGAGTTTATAGAAAAATAGTTATCCTTCTCTTCCTGGTAAGAGAGGGACACACCCTTATTATAAATGTATTTGAATACTTATATATTTAAGCTGGAATATGTGTACATATATATGTACACATACACATATGACAAATATATATATTTGTCATATATGTGTATATATACACATATATGACAAATACACACCCACACACACTTATATATTCTGATCATTTTTGTTGTTGTTATTGTTGTTGTTCTTGTTGTCATTGTTATTATTGACTTTGTGAGCTGTTTGTATATTTTGGAAATTAAGTCCTTGTTGGTTGCATTGTTTGCAAGTATTTTCTCCCATTTTGTAGGTTGTCTTTTCATTTCTTGATAGTTTTTTTTTGCTGTGAAAAAGCAAATAAGCTTGATTAGGTTTCATTTGGTTATTTTTGCTTTTATTTCTATTGCCTTAAGGAGACTGACCTAAGAAAACATTGCTATGATTTATGTCAGAGAATGTTTTGCCTCTATTCTCTTCTAGATGCTTTTTACTGTGTCATTTCTTTTATTTAAGTCTTTATGCCATTTTTTGTTTATTTTTGTGCATGGTGTGAGGGAGTGTTATGTTTTCATTGATTTTCACGCATCTGTCTGGCTTTCCCAAGGTCACTTGCTGAAGAGATGGTCTTTTTCCCCCATTATGTCTTCTTGCCTCCTTTGTTGAAGTTAATTGACTGTATAATCAGTGAGGTATATGGGTTTATTTCTGGGCTCTCTAGTCTGTTGTACTGATCCATATGTTTCTTTTTCTGCCAATACCATACTATTTTGATTGGTGTTGTTTTGTAGTACTGTCTGAAGTCTGAGAGGTTATGCTTCCAAATCTGTTCTCTTTCCTCAGGATTGCTTTGACAATTTTGGGTCTTTTATGGTTCTATATAAATTTTAAGATTACTGGTTTTAGTTCTGTGAAAAATGTTATGGGTAATTTGATAGGGATCCCATTAAACACTTATAAACAGAAATTTCCCTTATAAATATAATTTCCTCTTCCAAAGGGTAACTTCTATTCAGAGCTCCTGAGTCTGCTATTTCTGAAAATAATCTGCACAAAATATGCCAAAGAGGCATATTTTGGGGGGCAAATTCTGCTTCCCTTCAGGGAGTTAGAGCTTCAACATATGGATTTCAGGGGGATATAGTTTAGCTCATATTACCACTTAAGACCTGTTCACAAGCCAGAAATCATAGTGATCCTCGCTGAACACAAGTGAAATTGAATCACTTCTCCACTCATAGTTGTCTTCTTGCATGTTCCCATATGGTGCTTGACATAGAGGAAACATTCAATTTATATTTCTTGAATGAATGTATGTTTTAAATATGCTTTCAAAACTTCAAATTGTTACAACATCTGCTTAATACAGTGTAGCTCTGTCACTTTTTCCATCTACTGCATGTAATAATCTTGTGTTTTGGTGTTCCAGGGCTTTTTACTTTGATGCAGATATATTTTGTATGTTCAGTGCATCCTAAAGATAATTTGAATGGCACATAAAGATTAAAGATAAAAAAAATTCACAACTATATCCATTAGTCCTGTAGAAGTTATCCTGCGTTTTGTGGACAGCATATTTCTCCAAGCTACCTGTAATTGATGCAACATTCAATTCTAAATACCCATAAAAAGTAGAGCAAGCTTTCTATTTGATGTAATTCTCTTGATATCAGAGGAAATGTGCATCAAACTTTATATTCATAGTATAACTTAGTGCTTTTAACAGCAGGCTCAGTAATTAGTTGAGCAATTAAGGGACCATAAATTATAATTTTAACTCAGATAGACATCCTCTCTAATACTGTGGGAAGTCCATTTGCTATTACTTCCTCTATTTTTCCATCTAGAAAATAAGTCTAAATATAGATTTTTCCATAAACTTGCTGATGAACTAAAGAAAGATAGGTTTACAAATGGAAGAAACTGTGCAAGTTTATCTGGTTAAGTCTCTGGCTTTCAGGCACATTAATTTCATCAGGATAGAAAAATCACTTTTTTTATTTTTGAAAATTAAAAAATGTAACCCTAACCCTAACCTCATATATGCAGATGACACCACCCTTATGGCGGAAAGTGAAGAGGAACTAAAAAGCCTCTTGATGAAAGTGAGAGAGGAGAGTGAAAAAGTTGGCTTAAAGCTCAACATTCAGAAAACTAAGATCATGGCATCTGGTCCCATCACTTCATGGGAAATGGACGGGGAAACAGTGGAAATAGTGTCAGACTTTATTTTTTGGGATTCCAGAACCACTGCGGGTGGTGATTGCAGCCATGAAATTAAAAGATGCTTATTCCTTGGAAGGAAAGTTATGACCAACCTAGATAGCATATTAAAAAGCAGAGACATTACTTTGCCAACAAAGGTCCATCTAGTCAAGGCTATGGTTTTTCCAGTAGTCATGTATGGATGTGAGAGTTGGACTATAAAGAAAGCTGAGTTCCGAAGAATTGATGTTTTTGAACTGTGGTGTTGGAGAAGACTCTTGAGAGTCCCTTGGACTGCAAGGAGATCCAACCAGTCCATCCTAAAGGAAATCAGTCCTGAGTGTTCATTGGAAGGACTGATGTTGAAGCTGAAACTCGAATACTTTGGCGACCTCATGCGAAGAGTTGACTCATTGGAAAAGACCCTGATGCTAGGAAGGATTGGGGACGGGAGGAGAAGGGGACGACAGAGGATGAGATGGCTGGATGGCATCACCGACTCGATGGACATGAGTTTGGGTAAACTCCGGGAGTTGGTGACGGACAGGGAGGCCTGACGTGCTGCGATTCATGGGGTCGCAAAGAGTTGGACACGATTGAGTGACTGAACTGAACTGAATGCATTTTAATGTTATTTTATAGCATTTTATATGAAAAATGATACAAAGTGATTTCCATGTATTATATGTGCATCATATGGGAAGAATTCAATACTAGCCAGCGTCTGTTATGGAGGTGAATGTATTTACCAGCAAAGCTTGGTGGCATCTTAAATCTCAAGGTCAATTGTTGACATACTTAAAGTATGACAATCTATTTTCATTAAAGCTGTTAGTCCCTGTATGTACTGATTCATGAATCTGTTGCCTGGCTTCCTCTCCACAGATTGTATTCTGGATTTGCAACTGAGCTTTAATATTCGTTTCCCTTTTTTGAAATTGAATTGTCTTAAAAGTGCTGGTTTGTGCTTCTTTTTCTTATTTTTTTTTGCCTCTCTCGTTTTTCTCTCTTTAATACATACCTTATTGCCAACAAAACCATTACTTAAATCCTTTATATATTTTTATAGTTCTGCATTTCTGTTATCCCAAAGGGATTTTATTCCTACAATATTTACCACAGGGACACATGCATTCAGTTTACTATTTTGGGCGAGGAAAGTCACATATCCTTTCTTTACATACATGGTTTTCTATCGCACTCTTTCCTTGAGACCTGAAACTGAAGTTTGTAGTACTTGAGTGGTAACCCATTTTTAGAGTGATGTCACTTCAGTGGTCTACTGAAGTGGTTCCCAGTTTGGGCATAGGAGGAGAAAGCCCTCAGAATGTCACATGTTAAAGAAAAGTCATTCTGAAACTTGCTAAAGTGGCAAGGAAACTTTGACTATCTTGATGGGTGTCAAGACTATTGCAATAGGGGAGAGAGAGATGAAGCTCAACTTCAGATACAAGAATAAGTGGGGATTTTTTAGCCAAAAAGTAGGTTAGTTGGAGAAATTGGTAGATAGAAAATTACTAAGAGGAGACATCAATATAAGGAAAATTCTGGCAAAACTGACCTAATTCAGTTCTTACTGAAGGCATTTTGGGGTGATTAGAGAGCAAGGGTGATCAGATATTGAATTTGGATGGATTCCCTCTGAACTGGCTTAAAAGAATTCCTGGTAAAATTGAGCTATGCAGATCCACCAAGGGCCAAGGTCAAAGCTAGTTAAGAAGAGGGCTCAGAGCAGCCTGAGTAATGTTTGGTCAAAGAGAGCCTTTGTCAAAAGGTTACATTATGGGTTTAGACAGAAGTGTGCCTGTCCTGTTGGCCTGTCCTGTATTTCAAAATAGCTCTTCAGATGATTTTGATGCTAGTGATGCAGAAAGCTTGGTTTCTCTGTACACTGGTGCTGAATCAAATCTCAGAGACAGACTTCTGGTTGAAGTGGAAAAGGATAGCTTTATTGCTTTACCAGGCAAAGGGAGACACAATGGGCTAATGCCCTCAAAACCATGTGTCCCAACTTGGGGAAGATAGTGAGAAGTTTTATAGTGATTGTGCAGAGAGGGAGTGATCAGCAAAGAGGGCACAAGCAGGATATTCTTCTGATGGGTTGGTGGTGAGGTAAGTAGGAGTCAGAATCATCAACCTTCAGGTCCCACTTGTCTTGGGTCGACATGCTTGTGGGCAGCATACCCTTGTTAATCATTAACTTCTCCCACCTGGAGGGGGTTTCAGTATCTGTAAAATAGCTCACAGATATTGTTGTGTGTATCCCTTGATGGGTAAATAGGAACTTGCCCCAAGGCTGCTCTTGACTCTTTCTCCCTCTTCTCCAACCCATCCCTTCCCTAATTAACAACTGCTTGAATTTGCCCATTGGAACTCAGGGAACGTCATGGAAGCTGAATGAAGGCTGTTTCTTATAACCAAAGAAATGAGGGACACAAAGGCCTTGTGCCCCGGAGCCTCACAGGGCCCTGCACGGTATCAATAGTGGATGACCTTGTTTGAGGAAAACTGGCCTAAAATGTCTTCACTAATTCCCCAAAAATATCAGCTGGTTTCAACTATGTGAATATTCTCTAATTCACTGGTTCTCAATGCTATCTGTATGTTGGAAACATCTAGAGAGCTTTTAAAAACTATAGCTGCTTGAGTACCTCTAATTTTCGCAGACTTAGGGTGAGTTTGTGGGAATGGGCTTTAGGCAGTGGTGTTTTAAACCTCCCTAAGTAATCTGATGTACTGCCAGGTTGAGAAGCATGTCTCTAATTTAATACTACAAAGTTAAGAAAAATTAATCAGCAATACCCTTCTCTCTCCTAGAAATTAAAGTGATTTCTATGCTTAAATTTGGTAAATTCCTAACATTTTCTTCTCTCAGCTGAATAGCAAAATTCTCTTAAATTTTTCCCACAGGAAGTGTTTTTCACATTTCAGCCATTCATCTGTGGACCAATGAGAGCTTCCTCTTATTCTTTTTAGTTTGGGTAGCTTACCTCAACAAAGGTCTGACTTACTTCTGATATGGTAAAAAAAAGTATTTCCTAGTCCTTGCATGACTTATCCAAATAAATGAGTTTCTGAACTTCAGACTACTATTTCTTAGTCATTCTTGTATCAGATTGCCTTTTTCTTAAAAAAAAACAAAACAATTGTATGAGTAAGAGATGGTAAGGTATTTAGGAGATAAGGGCCTGTGATAATCTGCAGTTGTTTGTTGGGTGAGGCAGAAACTTTGTCTGGTGAACTTGTACTATGGAAAATTATGTAGTCAGTTCTGAGGAAGCTGTCAGCCTTTGCTGTGAGTTACTAAGCGGTTCTTTGGTTATAAGAACAATTATGAGAGCTGTCCTTTTGTTATTGTTGTGAATACTTAACACCATCAGTAAGTCACCTTCTCAGGAAATTTTATGGCTTTTGATGGATCCTTTACTTTTTCCTGTAAATAGTTATGACACAAATTTTTATCAATAAATTATATTTCTATAATACCTTCCTTCTTTGAGAGCTCCCAGGTGGCAGTACATACATAAATAAAAACATAAATAAAATTATTTCTTATGCCTTTTAACTCTGCCTGTTGTCTGAAGCTATCATTGTTAATCCCAAGCATTTCACAAGTATTTTCAGTAAAGTTCTTAAAATCCACCAGTCTGGGAGGATGGCAGTCTATTATGATGAGCTGTTTGTAAATTAAAGAACTTTAAACTTTAGAAGCAACTATAAGAGATGTATAAAAGCTGACTTTTTGGACAGGATAGAGCTTTGGAAGAAAGTGAAAGATTATATGTTATATATTTTGGGGAAAATTTTTATAAAAATTTAGCTATATCTTATCCTAGAAAATTGCTAACTTGGTATAAGAAACTAGTCACTTTAAAATTTAAAGTGTTTTAAAAGATGAGATTAGACTCTTAGCCAAAGAGTATGATTAACTGTAAGTTTTTGGTAATGTTTGCATGAAAGTGTTCAAAATGGCTAGGATTTGTACTTGTAGCAATTAGTTTAAAAATTTGTCTTAATCTTCAACACAGAAAGCTGAGAATAGGAAATCAGTTGAAAACAAAATATACAGCATATAGCACAAAAGTGTCATGTGAGAAAGTATCATGATATATGGAATTATTTCAAAGAGATGCATATTGGATATGGAAGAATGATAAAGTTCTCATAGAGTGCAATTAAGCTTTTTAAATTCCATAGACATTAAATGTGCTGTGTTTTTGTTTTTTAAGTCTTATACTTCAGTACATTTTAGATAAGCTCCATTTTCTTTTTTTTGGTTACACACTAACATCAGAAACTGTCATGTCTGTGTTACTTCGATTATAAACGAGAATCATTGTCTGAGGTCGTGCGCTTTGTACACTCTTTAAAATAACTCTTGTCACTGGAGATTACCCAAGAGTAGGCATTTCTCTGATTTGGGTCACTCTGAGAATTAGACTGTAGCTCACGGTAACTGAGTCCTTGGAGGTCACTTGTTAGACCTGATACCTTAAAAAAAAAAAAAAAATCAATTATCAGGACCACAGCTTGACCGAAACCAATTGATGATATATTAGTTTGTTTGTTTTCATAGAATCCCACATACTGAGATGGTTCTTGAAATCAGTGGGGCAATGATGAAGTGGTTAATCATTTGTTCTGTAACTTTACACATATCTGAACTTATCATTAATCATCAGTGTCTGTGGGTGTGCTTGCATTTTTTGACTGGTGAGTTATAAAATATATATATATATATATATATATAATATAAATGGTGAATAATGATTAACAGGAAGTATATAGAGAAATATAAGCTCTGTCAGCTCATTGTTTTGTGCTTAACTTTTGCCAGTATTCATTACTACAGAAGAGCATTTGAATGACTTCATGTCAACACTGTGACAAGCAGTTCAATCCTTCAGAAATATTCATAAAATACTTTGAAGCCATGAAAATTTTCATTATGGCATATAGTGATAGATAATCTCTTTCTATTGTTCTCTGTGTATTGCCTAGGTTCAGACTTGGGAGAGGATATCCTACACTAAAGAATATTTTATATATGGTGTTTTAAGGGTCTTGGTTACATTTTTACTCCCTCGCTGTTTATATCCACATAGATTAAAAATTATTTAGATTCCATCCCTCAGCCCAAATGTATTCTTTTGAATTGAGATTTATCTCAATTACATTTCAGGAAAATAAACGTGAAAGGGGTGAATTCTCCCTACACTCTATGGCACCAGACTTTAAACCATTTGTAGTTTGCTTTTGCCTTAAGGTCAGACAGCACCCACATAATGGTCTTAGTGAGCAGAGTTGCTCAGTCATCTTTTGGTTTGGTGAATTTGATGTTTATTCTCTTCTGTGAATTTATCATTCTCAATTGGTCTTTTCACAGATTCATTGTTAGCCTTTAGAATTGAGGCATCCAAGCTGTGGCTCCTTGAAATCACTCTTATGTCTTTGGTCAGTTATCCAGTTGCACTTCTAGTACTTTGCACAGGCCAAACAGTGGCATGCATGAATAAAGTTCTGAATTGGTCAGATACGGCTACTGTGAGCAAAGCAATGGCCATGTGAGTTTGTGAGTGCACACATATAATCACTGAAAATCTTAGACAGGCTTCTTTGCCAAACATAGTTTTTGCTGTCCTTATGTCATGGATTTGCTTCTTAAATCTCCATTGCCTCACTAACTTCTCTATTTTCAAGTGCATTATATTTCCTCCCTGCTGTGTCCACTTCTGTTAAATCCCAGTCTTAAAGAGTGTTTTCAAGAAATACCTACAGCATTCCTTTTTAGATAGAGAAATTAGAACACAGAGGATTGACTTGAGTTTCATGATTTGAAATAGAGTATAGAGGTATTTCAGGCATTTGGCCCATGAGTCACCTTTTAAAACCTTGTCTGGTATGTCAGAGACACTCAGTAAATATTTCTTAAATGAATGATTGAACATTGAATTAATCTTTAATGGTGCCAGCCAACCTCACACCTTATCATATGTCTTCCCTTTGCTGGTCAAACATTTCAGTGGTTTTTCACTGTGATAGAGTCTGAAATTCAAACTCCTTATCATGTTAGTCAGATTTCAAAATAATTTGCATCATATGTATTTTCAGTCTTATCTTGCATTTTGTTCTTGCTAGAGAGAAAATTAAAAAATCATTAATATTAATGCTAAGTCACATACTTACTACATAGGAATAATACACAAATAGCATGTTCTTTATGGGGTTTTTTTGAATGATGGCTTAGGTATTTGAACATAATACATTAAATATTTGAATGTTATGAAAGATCTATACTCTGAAAACTATAATATATTGATGAAAGAACTGGAAAATGATGCAAGAAATGGTGAGATATCCTGTGTTCTTGGATTAAAATAACTAATATTATTAAACTGTCCATATTACCCAAGACAATCTACGGATTTAAGGCAATGCCTATCAAAATACCCATGACAATTTCTACAGAACTAGAACAAATAATCCTAAAATTTATGTGGAGCTATGAACTATCCCAATAGTCTAAGCAATCTTGAGAAAGAAGAACAAAGCTGGGGATTTCATACTCCCTGACTTCAGATTATACTACAAAACTACAGTAATCGAACATTATGGTACTGGAACAAAAATGGACACATAGATCAATGGAATAGAATAGAAAGGCCATAAATAAACCCAGACACTTACAGTCAATTAATCTATGACAGAGGAGGCAAGATATACAATGGAGAAAAAAGTCTGTTCAATAAGTGGTGCTAGGAAAACTGGACAGCTACATGTAAAAGAATGAAATTAGAACCTTCTCTAACACCATGTACAAAAATAAACTCAAAATGGATTAAAGATCTAAATGTAAGACCTGAAAACATAAAACTCCTAGAGGAAAACATAGGCGGTGCACCTTTTGACATAGATTATAGCAACATTTTTTTGGATCTGCCTTCTAAATAAAGGGCTTTATCTGAAACTAATATAACATTATAAATCTACTGTACTTCAGTAAGCATATTACTAATTTTCCTCATAGAAATTAACATATTTTTTGTGAAAATGTCCTGCTACTGTTCAGAAATAAAGCATTGAGAAGCAAAATAAGTAAATACATAAATATCTGAATATTATCTCTTTTCAGACTATAACATGTAAGGCTGAGAACCAACTGAATGAGATTTTCTTTCTCATTGATATTTTTATTCATTCATTTTTAGTCATATTAACCATAAAACCATTATGAAGATGTAGTGACTATGGTGAAAATTGCTGGTTAAAATAAAGAATTTAGAATTTTTTATAATTTTAGAAGTTTTAGAAATTTAGAGTTTTTTCCCTGTGGTTTTTTTCCCCTATAATTTTCAAATGTTTAAAAGGAAAGAAAACAACAAATGAATATAACTTTAAATAAAATTTCACCATATAAAGTGAAAATGCAACGTTAAATATTATGATGAAATAGATTACTAAAATAACGTGAATCTAAAAAGTAGAGACTATATGTATATAATAATTATATATGGGTATATAATTATAGTACATATTCATTTTTCACTTATTTTGTTAGAATATTTTGAAAATGAAGAAAATTGAATTATGACAATGAGGAAAATAAGTAGGAATTTATGATGTATAAAATATGATTTTGTTTAGATTTTGTATATACTCATTATAAACATTAATGAGTTTATTAATTAATGACAAGACAAAAAATAAATCTGTACTCAATATTAGTAAAATACCTTTGCCTTAATTTCTCTAGTCATATATTATTTTTTTTTAAAGTACTTTTTTTTTTATTATTGGCTGTGCAGTCTTTGTTTGTGTAGGCTTTCACTAACTATGGTGAGTGGTAATTACTTTCCAGTTGCAGTGCACAGGCTTCTCAATGCAGTGGCTTCTCTAGTTGCATAGCATGGGCTCCAGAGCACATGGGCTTTGATAGTTGTGGCACATGGGCTTAGTAGTTGTGGCTTGCAGGGTCTGGAACACAGGATCAGTAGTTGTGGTGCATGGGCTTAGTTGCCCCTCGGTATGTGGAATCTTCCCAGACCGGGGATTGAACCCATGTCCCCTGCATTGGCAGGTGGATTCTTAACCACTGGACCACCAGGGAAGCCCTCTAGTCAATATATTCTGATGCTTCTTCTCAGCATCTAAACATGTTTACATATCTTCCTCTTCAAAGACATAATAAAGCACCAAACCAACCCAAAACACTGTCTCAGAATCAGTTTTTCTTCTAGCTTCCACCATTTCAATTTTATACTCAGATCCAAAATGTTCCCAAGACTTGTATATCCAAGTGGCAACATTTCATCACTTCCTAATCACTCCTCAGTCCATTCTAATCTGGCCTTTTCTCTCTTTACTTCATCAAATCAATTCTCTTTTAAGACCACTAGTGAAATCCTTATCCCTGAATCTATTTCTATGTACTTGGCTTTTCATTAGCAACTGACACTTTTGGCCACTCTCCTTGAAATAACTTCGTCTGACTTCAGCTATGTGGATCTCCTTTTTACCATTTGCCATTTCCTTTACAGGCTCATTTTCCTCTACCTGGCCATTAAATACTAAAATACCTCATGACTCTATCCTTTTCTCCCTTCTGTTTTCTGTGTGTTCTCTTTAGGGTATATAATTCACATCCACGGTTTAATGTACCTTCTGTTTGACAAGGACTATGAAATTGGTATTTTGATCTCAGACTTCTCTTAGCTCCAATTTTGCATATACATATTGTGCCTACTTAAAATCTCTTTTTAGATGTTTCAAAGGTGCCTTAAACTCAACATGTCTAAAATTGCATCCATTGCCTTCTGTTCCAAACTCATTATCCTCCTGTGTTTCCTATCACAGTGACTTCTACCACATTTCATTCAAACTTCTTCTGTGCTATGCTCCAGCTACACTGGCCTGCCTGCTATTCTTTGAATAAATCAAGACAAGTTCTATCAGAGGACCTCTGCATTTGCAGGACCTTCTTCCTGGAATGTCCTACCTCTCAAACTTCCAGTGACTCTATCTTATCCTTTATTTACTTCTCATTTTAACAGGACTTCCTCAAAGAAGCTCTTCCTTGAGCATCCTATCTAAAGGAGTGGCTCACCCACTCCTGATGTTCTCTACCTTTTGTTATTTGTCTTTTCTCTGCTTATAATTATCTATTAGGGTGTTATATTTTATATGTGTATCAGTGTATCATATTTTCTCCAAACTAGAATCCTTAAGGGAAGTTACTCTGTTGTGTTGTTCATAATGTCAAAATGGTGTCTGCAACATATTACAAGTCAGTTTTACCTCTTAGTCCCCGGATTTCTTCATTTCTTTTTATACCCATTGCCGCTACTCTAGTCTGAGCTACCATCATTTCCTGCCTGTGAAAGCATCCTAATCACTTCCATTTGGTTACCTTTCAATCCACATATTTTCTGTCTTGCATCTAGAGTGGTAGTTTTTACAGAAGCAAATCTGATAATGCTTTTTTATTATTTAAAAACATTCAAGCATGTACTGTTCTCAAGATAATGATCAAAATCTTTACCATGATCTGTAAAGCCAAGCATGATCCACTTCATCTCTTACTGCTTTTGCACTTGTTCTCTTTCTGCCAGGTACTCTGGTGTTCTGAAAGTTCTCAAGGACATCGTTTTTCTCCCATCTTGGAATCTTTCATATGTTTCTTTGTCTTGGAAGATTCTTCAACTGCACCCACCCTCAGCTCTAGATTTAACCTGGTTAATTCCTGCTTACTCTCCATATTTTTCAGTCCAGTATAATGTGTGCTGCCTGGCACTGTGAAGTGATCTAAAATATAATGGTGATCTGAAAAGACAAGACTCCACTCTCTTAACCTTTAAATCTAGAACAGAAACCTGATATAAATTGACTTGACTCCAAATAGTAACTCTTTCTAACACTGTAACCCTTTCACAGTTTGTAACTATATATATTTATGAATTTATGGGATTGTTTTTTTTTTTATCAACCTCCCTAAGAAGTAAACTTCATGATTTGCAATCTTTATTTGTGGAATAAATGAATAAATATACATCCACTAATAACTATGGTACATACTAGAACCCAAACTTGACTTCAATAATATTATTTTGTATATCTGTCAAATATCTTCAGAGAAGACAATTCCATTATTAAAATTTGAAGCATCTGTTATACATGCTCACTCAAGCTTTATATTCTGTAATACTTTTTTTCCTCTCTTTTGTATTATCTGAGTTTTATTGTTAAGCATACCTGTAATTATATCTAATAGGAATTTTGCCTGTGCTCTTGTTTACAATATTCTTTGATGAAATTGCAACTTTGGTCAGATATAATTCTGATTGAATGGGCTCAGTGGTCTTTGCCACAAGCATTTAAGTTAATCTGTTGGCAACATGGAGAGAACACATTTCTTTCTATTTGGCAGGATATTAACTCATTTCAGCCACGGAAGCTGTAATTTCCTGAATGGTATCCTACTGTCTGGCAAAAGTTAATGCAGGTTTCCAGTCCCTTTCTCATGCCAGTGGTACAATTTACACACTGAGAATCTGGCTAGATGTATGCTGTATTAAACCAATGCATGATGTAAAACATGATGAGTTCAATTCAGCAAGTGTGTTTTGAATTCTAATCTGTGAAAACTGTCTTTTTCAAGACTAGTGGGGGATAGACAAAAAAGTATGAGAGAGTCAAAATTTTTAATAACATCGAAGTCTTATTAGGGTAATAAAACGTACACACATTTCCATGGGAACTTCATGTCATCATCCAATAGCATTATTTATTTTTCACTTCTTCCAAATACTAATTCCCTGTTCCAGATCCCCTCTGTAAGAACCCCATTATTTGAGTGGTTATACAATTTTGAAATCTTGGAATTCTATCAGGCTGTCTTTTCTTTTATATCCTGAATCTGCTAGGTCTTTGAGTAGTAGACCTGTTTAAAGCTCACTCTCTTTTTTAAATCCTATCATTTGCATTGCTGCGACTCAAAACCTTCACCTTCTTAATCAACAAAAACATAAGTGTCTAAACTATTTTATGGATCTAGGCCAGTGGAATGTCATTCAGACAAGAAAAATGTGAATGGCACCTGATGCGCTATACAAAGAGGTAGCTCTCCTATAGAAGTGAAGTGAAGTGAAGTGAAGAAGTGAAGTGAAGTCGCTCAGTCATGTCCGACTCTTTGCGACCCCGTGGACTGTAGCCTACTAGGCTCCTCCGTCAGTGGGATTTTTGAGGCAAGAATGCTGGAGTGGGTTGCCATTTCCCTCTCCTGTAGAGCATCATCTAACCCAGGACTCCCCAACCATTTAGGCACCAGGGATGGGTTTCATGGAAGGCAGTTTTTCCATGGACTAGGGAGGGGTGTTACAGACCCCTGATCTAACTAACTATTGTTAAATTGTCTTTCAAGTTTTTGAAACCTTCAAATGAAAAGGAAGTCACTATTTAATTTCGATATTGGATATTTCTAATGGTAATAATTTAAGTGTACTAGACAAAATCTATACTTTCTTTTTTGGTTCTTACTTTTTCTTCCCACTAAATATTTGGAGAAACCATCATGCCCTACAATATCTGAACATCATCTGATATGTTCATCTTTTCTCTAATTATTTCTCACAAGGTAAGGTATCTAGGGGCCTCCCTGGTAACTCAGCTGGTAAAGAATCCGCCTGCAATGCAGGAGACCCTGGTTTGATTCCTGGGTTGGGAAGTTCCCTTGGAGAAGGGATAGGCTACCCACTCCAATATTCTTGGTCTTCCCTGGTGGCTCAGATGGTAAAGAATCTGCCTGCAGTGCGGGAGACCTGGGTTCAATTCCTGGGTTGAATTAAATTCCAGGAAAATCCCCTGGAGGAGGGCATGGCAACCCACTCCAGTATTCTTGCCTGGAGAATCCCCACGTACAAAGGAGCCTTGAGGGCTGCAGTTCATGGGGTCACAAAGAGTCAGACATGAATGAGCAACTAAACACAGCACAGCAAGTTATCTAGACCCCCTAAAAGACCACTGAGCTGAGACAGAGCTGGAACGTACTTCTCTAGTTTTTAATCTAATCAGCCTAAAAAAGCTTTCTGTTTTCTCATAACTGAATTTAATTTTACCTAAGAGACTACTAAATTTGTTGAATGTGATATTGTGAAGATGCTATACTTTAAGATACTTGTTTTCATTCTAGGTAGAAAGGTACTTTAAGAGCTCTAACCCAGCAGGTTCTACATATAATAGATATTCTTTAAAACAGTTAGTTGAACCTAAATGGGAAGGAAATCCAAAAAAGATTGGATATATGTATACGTATGACTGGTTAACTTTGCTGTACAGCAGAGACTGTCACAGCAGTGTAAAGCTACTATACTCCAACAAAACAAAACAGATGTTAGTTGATACAGCTTCCATTTTGGCTACTATATGAGGCTAAAGAAACCAATACTCTATATTTGAAAAAATTTAATTGACTCAAAATTGAGAGAGTATTTGAGGCTGTGTAGCATAGCAAAATCTGAAAAAGCAAGTTTACTTTTATCTTTAACATGAAACTTTAGTAGGATTTCTAGGTGCAAAATATACTTGAAATGACAAATTAGATTTTGAATAATTTGTTAACATGGCAAGTTTCTGTGCTTTGAAAGCTAGGGCACTTTATTCAGTATAACTTGAATAAAATCAGTATAATATTTCTGCATATTTTCCTTGTTAAAAGATTGCTCATTTTCCACCAAAGGAGATGTTAAAATACTCAAAGTCATATTTTTCTGTTCCCAGTATGCTCTCAGGAGCTAAGAGTGATACGGTCTCAATACTTTTACTGTAGAATATGATAAAAAAAAATTAAATAATTATTTAGGATACAAATTATGAGAGCTAGTTAAAACAGAGTGTGCACTTTGTAAAAGCAGCCTATCTGATCTGTTGACCACCTGCCTTGCAATTGTAGCTGTTAATATGATTTCTATAATCCAGAGGCAAAAAGATAAGAACACAGCTACAGAAAATATAATTGATAGAGGGAAGCCCTTTTCCCATTCTGTCACTGCAGTAGATGGTAGTAGTAACGTTGTGTGTATGTATGTTAGTCGCTCAGTCATATCTGACTCTTTGTGACCCCATGGACTGTAGCTGACCAGGCTTCTCTGTCTGTGGAATTCTGCAGGCAAGAATACTGGAGTGGGTAGCCATTCCCTTCTCCAGGGAATCTTCCTGACCCAGGGATCGAACCCAGGTCTCCCACATTGCAGGCAGATTCTTTACCATCTGAGCCACCAGGGAAGCCCAGTACTGGGTTACGGACAATAAATTGTAAAGGAAACAGAGCCTCCTTTATTTTCTCTTATCAACTCCATCAAGCAGGGACTCTTGATAAACTTAGGTAGAGTTGCCCAGGGAGCGTTACACCAGACTCTCTCTGGATGAACCATCAGGTTATTTTGGCCAGTACTCCTGGATAAACTGTCACCTTAACCTCTTTGTACATCTTTCTTGCAGGAATACTAATGCTGTTTGTTTTAATGCCCAAAGTTTTGGGTGCACTAAATAGTTTGAATTTTTTCCTTATTAAGAGAGTTGCATTCATATTAAAACATCCCTAGTAATATCCTGATTGTGAAACTCAGTGCGTATGTTTCTGTCATTGTCTAACTGCAACTTGAGACTGCATTTGACATTCCTGTCATTCTACTGTCACATGCTTCTTGCAGTGCTCATATCTTCTCCTTCATGTATTCCTGTCTCACTATCTATCCTTTAAAGATATGTGTTTCTCATGGTGGCAGATCCTGCTAATTACTCAACACCCATTCTTTTTCTATATCAATGGATTCCTGGTTTTAATGGGACCAAACCATACTACAGGTAAACGTAGTCACTTTTCTAAACTCTCAAGAGCAGTTCTGGGTAAGGAAATGGAATAAAAAACTTCTCAAGGATGGACTTCTGGAAAAGCTATTGTTCCCTAGATAGAAAGGGACACTTGCCTTTTCCCTTTCCCCTTACTCTTGCTGAGAATGCAGAGCATGCACATCGGATACCTGAAGGTAGACAAGATCGCTTGTGACCTTGAGGGTGAGAAGAAATGTCAAGGAGACTTAGAAAAGTAAAGCCAGACAAAACATGGGTTCTTTCTTTCTTTCTTGATCTACCCTCTGGACTCTTCATTTTGTCATAAAAATAAATCCTTTGGTTACCTACTGTGATTTTTGCCTACATGCAGCCTGAAGCAAGTCATGCAAATTTTTTCCTTTGTATTGTGTTTTTAAAAGTTTCTAATTTTTTTAGTATTTTTTAATGTTTTAAAATATTTTACTTTGTTTTTGTATTATGTTTTACACTATTAGTTAACACAATGTCTCACATAAGCTCCTTAAATGCAGAGATTGGGTTCTTCACACCTGTACTCAAACTACCTCACACACATTGGGGAGAAAACAAGAATACATTCTTTGGCTTGTTATATATGAATAAAAAACAAGAGTATGAGATAGCTCTGTAAGTTAATTACTACTCTATGTGCAGAGTACATCATTCAAAATACAGGGCTGGATGAATTACAAGCTGGAATCAAGATTGCCAGGAGAAATATCAACAGTCTCAGATATGCAGATGATACTACTCTAACGGCAGAAAGCAAAGAACTAAAGAGCCTCTTGATGAAGGTGAAAGAGGAGAGTGAAAAAACTGGCTTAAAACTCAACATTCAGAAAACTAAGATCATGGCATCTGGTCCCATCACTTCATGGCAAATAGATGGGGAAATAATGGAAACAGTGAGAGACTTTACTTTCTTGGGCTCCAAAATCACTGTGGATGGTGATTGCAGCCACAAAATTAAAAGATGCTTGCTCCTTGAAAGGAAAGCTTTGACAAGCCTAGATAGTGTATTAAAAAGAAGAGGCATCACTTTGCCGATAAAGATCTACATAGTTGAAGCTATGGTTTTTCCAGTAGTCATTAACCACCAGAAAGTAAGCTTTATTCTTCCCAACCCCACTAGCTTTATTGAGATATAATTGACATACAAGATTGTGTAACTTTAAGGTATACAGCATAATGATTTGATGTATGTATATATTGAGAAATAATTACTATGATAAGTTTAGTTAACACCTACATCACCTCAGTTCAGTTCAGTTCACTCGCTCAGTTGTGTCTGACTCTGGGACCCCATGAACTGCATCATGTCAGGCCTCCCTGTCCATCACCAACTCCTGGAGTTTACCCAAACTCATGTCCACTGAGTCAGTGATGCCCTCTAACCATCTCATCCTCTGTTGTCCCCTTCTCCTCCTGCCCTCAATCTTTCCCAACATCAGGGTCTTTTCAAATGAGTCAGCTCTTTGTATCAGGTGGCCAAAATATTGGACTTTCAGCTTCAACATCAGTCCTTCCAATGAACACCCAGGACTGATTTCCTTTAGGATGGACTGGTTGGATCTCCTTGCAGTCCAAGGGACTCTCAAGAGTCTTCTCCAATACCACAGTTCAAAAGCATCAATTCTTTGGTGCTCAGCTTTCTTTATAGTCCAACTCTCACATCCATATGTGACTACTGGAAAAACCATAGCCTTGACTAGATGGACCTTTGTTGACAAAGTTGACATCACCTCGCATAGCTGCAATTTTGTGTGTGTGTGATGAGAACTTTAAAATATATTCTCGTAACAACTTTTGGATATACAATATAGTGTTGTTAACGATGGTCACCATGTTGCAAATTACATCATCAGGACTTTTTGTCTTGTAACTTGAAGTTTATATCCTTTAACCACTTTACCCTTTCTTCTCTGCTCCCATCCCTGCCACATACACACCTCAACATTACCTACATAGATCACTCTTGGTGATCACCAATCTATTGTTTCTATGAGTTTTATTACTTTACATTCCACATATAAGTTTCATCATATAATATTTACCCTTCTCTGTCTGACTCATTTTGCTTGGCATAATACCCTCAAGTTCCAAAGGTCCATCCATGCTGCAAATGGCAGAATTTATTTCATTTTTATGGTGATATATATGTGTATATATATATATATATATATATATATATATATATATATATATTCACATTATTTTTATCTGAAATTTCCTTTTTTTTTAGCTGACACACACACATACACACAACTGTGTGTATGTGTGTGTGTTATTGTTGTTCAGTCACTCAATCGTGTCCAACTCTTTGGGACCCCATAGACTGCAGCACTCCAGGCTTCCCTGTCCTTCACCATCTCCTGGGACTTGCTCAAACACATGTCCATTGAGTCAGTGATGCCATATATATATATATATATGACATTGTTTTTATCCATCCATTCATCAGTGGACATTTAGGTTGGTTGTTTTCAAGTTTTGCCTGTTGCAAACAATGCTGCAGATATAGTGATTGAGATAGTGATTTCATTTCCTTCAGATATATACCCCAAAGTGAAACTTCTGGATTATGTAGTGGTTCTACTTTTAATTTCTTCTTTGATCCATTTATTTTTCAGGAGTGTGTAGTTTAATTTCCATATTTTTGTTATTAATTTTTCAGCTTTTCTCTTATTATTGGCTTTAGTTTCATACCAATATGGTCATAAGAAATACTTGATGTAATTTGTCTTCTTGATTTGTTGAGACTTGTTTTGTGTTCTAAAATATGATCTATCCTGGTGAACGTTCTATCTACACTATAGGAGAAACTCTGGTTGTCTTTATCTATGGGAAGTTGCTATTTGGTCTTCTTGTGAGGGGACTGAAGTCAGTAGCCACCTATGTCATCATTCTAATGACCAAAAGTGAGACCTCTGAAGGTAGAGGTAGTGACATTCATTTTATAAATTTATAATTGTTGTTGTTCAGTCACTAAATCGTGTCTGACTCTTTGCGACCCTGTGGACTGCAGCATGCCAGGCTTCCCTGTCCCCCTTTTTTGGAGTTTGCTCAAATTCATGTCCATTGAGTCAGTGATGCTACCCAACCATCTTATCCTCTGCTGTCCTCTTCTCCTTTTGCCTTCAGTCTTTCCCAGAATCAAGATCTTTTCAAGTGAGTTGGCTCTTCACATTAGGTGGCCAGAGTATTGGAGCTTCAGCTTCAGTATCAGTCCTTCCAGTGAATATTCAGGGTTGATTTCCTTTACGATTGTCTGGTTTGATCTCCTTGCTGTCCAAGGGACTCTCAAGAGTCTTCTCCAGCACCACAATTTGAAATCATCAGTTCTTCCGTGCTCAACCTTCTTTATGGTCCAACTCTCACATCTGTACATTGGCATACATCGAATCTTTCTTGAATGGATAGATGATTTTTTTGTTTTTGTTTCACAAAGGGACAAAATTAAAAGTAAAAATGGATGAGGTTTTATTTAAACATTACTAAGTTTACTGTTCAGAAAAAGTGAGATCATTGGCACACAATGGGTTTCGCCATTCCTCTGCCAGCATTTTTTTATTCCTGTCAGATTTAATAAGGACAATAATAAAACTTAGAGAAAACATTAAACTGCTGACACTTGAAATATCCAGTTAGAAAATCGGATGTTCTCACTATTTTCACTCCCCTGGTTCCTTGACTGTATTAAGCAGGTTTATTTAAGGGCGCCTTAGGTCATGAAAGAACTTATTCTGGATGACAGATTATACTGAGCCTATGCTCTGTGTTTCCATCATACTGACCTGTGATGCATGGAGCACTTGTTGAACTTCCTTCTATTTTACCGCTGGGTTACCAGATCACTGTCAGGCGAGTTCCTCTTAGAGCCACACATTTACTGGTGGAGCTTTGCCCCTCTGGAAACAATCTTCTCAATCACCTTGAAAGTTTTAAGCAAGTGTATAACGTGATCAAGTGCATATTTTTAAAACATCAATCTGGAGTCCATAGGAAGAAAGACTGGGAAGGGGGTGAGAGCCAGGGTAGGAGGCCAGTTAAAAGACTGATGGAGCAGCTCAGGCAAGGAACCAAGATAGAAATAATCATGGGGTAGAGAGAAAGGGACATGTTTGGGAAATGTTAAGGATTTATAACAGGCAATTATTGTTATTAGCCTGGCGGGCTACAGTCCATTGGGTCGCAAAGAGTCAGACATGACTGAGGGACTGAGCACATGCACGTGCGCGCGCGTGCACACACACACACACACACACACACACAGACACACAGAGGTGATGAAGGATATTAAAACAGCTCCCATGTTTTTAGATTATATTACTGGATGCAGTGGGACTGTTAATCAGTATATAGAGAAGAGGAGAAAAAATAAGTTTTATTAGGGAAAATTACTTCTATAGCAATGTCTGTTGGATGTGCCTGGCAGGCAGTTGTCAAGAGGGTTTGGATCTCAGAAGTGTAGCCAAAGCTGGAGATACAGGTTCAGAAGTTATTACTATATGGGTTTTCATGGAGATCGCTGTTAGGACATCTCAGGTGAAGTGTATACGACAGGGCAGTAAACAGAGAATGCTGCAATGCAAACGTTTATTTTTTAGAGATTAGGAACAAAGGATTTTGGAACATTTCAAGAATCTTCTCCTGGAAAGTCCATGCTTAAGGTCATGGAAAAAACCTAGTGTCTCTTCTCAAAGATCTTAAAAAAGCAGAGTTTCTTATTTGTACTTATACTGATGATTCAACCAAATAATATATGTGTAAAATATAAAACACAAAACAAAGCAAGTAAATCACCAAAGCCCCATTTTCTTAGGTATAGTCTTAGTTGTAAACAACCTGCATTTATCCTTTTTAATCAGAGAAGTCTATAGGGAAGTCCTGAACTTTGAATTTACAGTTTTTTCCCAATGTGAACAATACATTTTTAGTACATGCACACATGTACATACACCACTGACACAAAAGTTTTACTAAACAACACTCATCCTTACTTCTTATGATGCACTCAGTTGTTTTCATTTTATTCCATTTCATTTATTCATTTAATTCTGTTCCTTTTTTCCCATTCTGTTCCACTGTGAAAATAAATAAACTCTGATTTAATGACCCCTCAAGTTGATTTTACAAACTGTGAAGAGGTCACAGTCTACAGTTTGAAAAACTCTACCTTAAAAATCCTCCTGAATCTTATATAAGGATGAATTCAGATTGAGTGTGGAAGAGTTTCTAAGAGACTAATTAGGGCCCTTGTGGATCTTCCCAGAAATCTTGCTGAGGAGTTCTAAACCAGTTAGTTGATCATTTATTCATTTCCCATTCAGCTGATAGATATTTATGGACTACCTACTCTAGCCAGACAAGGCACCATGCTAGTCATTGGGGATAAAGCATTCAATACAAGACCGATCCAGAGTTTGTGGGATTTGAAACTTACATAATTTAGGTACTCATTTTAAGAAAAAGAATGTAAAATTATAAATATAAAATTATGTGCCAAACTGATTATTTATGATGAAAAAAATATCATATCTTATTCTTCAAGCTTCAGGTCCCTTTTGTCTATGATGCCTTTAGGCAATTTGCCAGAAATGTTTACATAGTAATTCTTGCTGATTACAGCCTTTCTCCTCTTCTCACCTAGAACACTCTAACTCTGTGCAACTTCAACCACTCACAGGGGCCTCTGTAAGCAAATGGACCCCAACCTGATATTTCATTAACTTCAAAGTAAATACACTTTCGTTTGTATTTGCATAAAAAATATCAACCCACTTGTATCCTTTGGGTGAGGAAGACACAATTAAGGGACTAGTCATGTAACACGTTATTCAATTATATTTTGAGGTGAAGATATACAAAAAAACAAGGAGAACATACATTAGGAAAATCAGACCTAATCTGCGACAGAGAAGACCTGCCTGAGGGGAGGCTCACTGAAGAAGGTCCAAGCTCATGAGCTATAAACTATAGGCCAGTTCCAGGAACTGGTACTGGTTTGCAAACCAGACCATGACAAGACACATTCAGTAACTTAGAGTAAGTGTCTAAAACCTTTTAAAACAATTTGAAAGAGCAATTTTGTATCCATTAAATCCGATAATCTGGCTTAAGCTTGCATTTTGCCTGCGCTTTTATTTTTTATTTTGTTTTCCCAGAAATTCATTTTTCTTATAGTAACAGAGGTATGAATCTGCATAGATTGGGGGGAAACATGATCTTTCCTCATTGATAGACCAAGAGTACTGCTGTCAGAGACTTTCCTTACAGCTGAACCCCGTGCCCTTCTACTTTCTCCTCACCATACTTAGAATAAATAACATTAGAGTGAAAGTAAAATAGCATTTGGAGTAAGGAGTAGACATCAAGAAATATTGTCTTTATCTTAAGTTAAAAAGCTGTATGGTAAATAAGAAACTAATGATACTGTTAAAAAATAGAATATGAAAGTGAAGAAAAATTCAAAGCAGACCATGAAAAACTGGGAGGTAGTAACTTTTAAAAGACATATCAAACCATTAAAAGGATAAATCCTTATATAAGATAAACTAATATAAAGAGGGTGCAAAAGACAATGAAACTTTTTATCTAGGAGCCAACACAGAAACGGATGCACATGTACTCCTAACACTGGTCTTGTTCTTTGGCTGAGAGCCGGTGGGTAGAGATGGAGCCCCTGGTCCTGTTCTGATGAAGAACAGTCCCAGCGTCTGTGCAGGGAGGAGGCATTACAGTCCTTTGCAGTGCGTGGTGTGTTTGTTTCCACATCTCCAGTGTGCAGGCTGGCAGCAGCTTCACTGGATTATCAGAAATCCCCACGTAAAGGTGATCAAATGGAGATGTGGTGATCACATTCCCAAGTGAGTCAACAGACCATCTGTTGGAAATACAAGGACAGTATGTTTCACTTTCCAAAATCCAGAGCAAATTTAACTTTTTGATATTTATGAACTAAGAAAGGGTTTGCTTCTAAACATTTAATTTCATTTCACAGCAGTTAGTAAAAGAATGTTTAAGCATTAAAGGAAGAGATAATGCATTTTACCTTAAACACTAGCCTTTAACACTCACTTTAAAAATCATTTCTAAGCGTTCAGGAGAATTTAACCCTTTCATAGCATTTTTATTAGGTTCATGGACAGAAAAAGTAAGAAACAAGTATATTTATGTTGTAAATTTCCCCCCACGTTTTCTCATTATTCTCATTTTAAACTTAAAAATAATGTTTTAACATGATCCCTGATTTCTCAAGTAAAATTTGTATAATTCCTTTCACTAATAAATAATAAACATTTGGTTAAGAGAGGCTTTTTTGTGCAGTACAAAAGACACTTTTTAATAACTTGCTTATCATAAAAGATATTCAAAGTATGACTTCTTTCAATTGAGCTAAACTAACAGGCTGCTGTTTAATCATGTGTTTACCTCTATAAACTCTTCATTGTTGGAAAGTGTATGACCTTATTTTAAAATTAATTCATAATTTTGTCAGCTGTTTTTCTTATAGGTTTAGAACATTGTATATTGGGTACATTTAAATGTGTCCTGTATTTGCAAAATATTTAGCAGGAATGAGTTACTTTTTCATTATAGTATTCCTTAGCTATTGTGTTATAATTACTTAATTTAGATGAAGTAATGCTATGTCACACTGGTAATTTTGCAAAGATAAATCAGATTTTTTGTTAGCTTGTTTCCCCGCCACATAGTTAAAATTATTCACTCTTATGGAGTTGGTGAAATTTACCAATGGGATCTACTTTGAACTGAATTTGAAGGAAAAAAAAAAACTTAACTGAGATTAATGCAGAAAAGATTGGTGTTTACCTGCATTTTCTGTCTTCATTACTATTGTTTGTGTAAGCATTTAAGTTTCAATAGATTGGAAAAAGTTTAAAGAAATGACCTGTACCCAAACTGGGGCACATAGATTAGATTGCAGATCATTTATTAAATCATTGAAAATATACCTGGCAATAGGAAGGAAACACATGTTGAAAGGAGATCTGGTCTCTGTTGGATGGATTTTTTTTTACAAGAGTTTTTCTCTGTTCATTTTGTACCATAACAGAGAAACTTAACTTCGCTTGGATAAATTCATGATATGACATCTTCACAAATCATGCTTCAATGAATGCTCTAGGATCACATTATTTGGATAGTGTGATAATGTAGATAGTTTTGAGTTGGTTAGAACACTGTGTACCCATTCTCCTAACAGCATCAAGGAATGAATGAATGACTAACAGTTGGGAATACTTGGAACATCAACTGTAAATCATCAAACCCCTTGAAATGTTTAAAGATTTTCTAGAAACTTAGGCTATCCATGGACTTAATTGGGTATTGAGATAAATTGGTCAAGCCCATTTCTCAGACTCCTGGAGGAATTTTATCAAAGCACTGGTAACACGTGCTTGTATAGTTTCTTTAATTTTCAATATATTATTTATTCTTCTGAAGACACATTTCAAAGGGGAAAGTATGTGTGGCAAATGTTGTGGATCTAATTAAAGAAACACACAGATGTCATAAAAAATTTTACCTTCAGGGCCCAGGATTATAAATTTAGGATTTGAAGCTCAGGAGTTTGTTTAGGTAAGACCCATTATTCAGTACCAAACAAACATTAAAAGTTTTGAAAATGAGAGTTGTGTTGGCATCTAATGGTGCTTACCTTCCATTTTGCTGATATAGTTCATCTGGGTCCAGCTGTGCAAAATAGTTAGATTGAAATTCAATCTTATTTTAGTTGGCTTATTAAGCCTAGTTTTGATATAATTTGATATAATAAATTAGGTATGTATAATAAAAGAAATACAATTATTTAATAGATTACAAGTGGAGTTAAATTGCTTGTAAATAAGCAAATTAGGAGGAGGAGAGTAGTTCATTAGAGTGAAAAAGTGGATTTTGGATAATGTATGTCAGTATTAAAATAGTATTACCATATCATTTTATAAAATGTGCATTATAAAATCTAGATGAAGAAATTATTCATTTGCTCCCTTAAAAGCAGTCTTTCCCTTCCAGACATGGGTGTGAGAATTTAGCTTTCCTTTAGCCCAAACACATTATTAAGATAGCAAACAAGAAGAGAAGAAAGGGATAGAGGGTAAACGCTACTCATTAGAGGCCAGAAGCCTCTCCAAACTGAATTTTAAGTACTGCTTCTGATATAGGTTTCTTCTTTTTCATTTAAAAAGGGTATTAAGGAAGTAACACAATCATAATAACTGTTCACATAGTCCCTTTCACAAGGTATTCTTAGTGGCTTGCATTTGTCTGGACCTTGTGTCAGATAATGGAATAGAACTGGTACAGATGGTAGAGAAACAAATTGTGTGAAAGTGGCTACAATGAACAATATGGCATAATTCTTGGATACAATGTTTTCATTGTGTTTGATGCATTCATTCATTTGCAGATACATTCATTTGCAAATTACCCGCAGCTCATATCCCTTTGTAAACTAAGAATATGTCATTCCAGGAAGGCCAGCAGATCCATGACCCTCTAGATTCTTTAAAAGCCTGTTCTTATTCTGAGTTTCCCTTCCCCCTTTTATTTTCTTTGAGAGGCTGGAAGAGCCTCAGTGAAGAGTGTAAGGGCTCATGCAGAATATGAAGGCAGTTATCCAACTATGCATGCCTGTATATTTCCCCTACAACTATTTCATTACAAATATATTTGAAGGTAAATTTAAATTAGTGAAATTAACCGTAAGTTGATGGAGCAATCTTGGGAGACAGAACGACTTTGGTTAAATTTGTTTTATCATAATGGAAATGCAATAAGCAGAGAGAAGGACATAACTAAATGGATACCTATTTTATTTAGTGGAAAAATGTATTCTTGTACTGGGTCAAGTTCACCTATAATACTTGTAAGAATAAAAAAGATAGAAAGCAAAGAAATTAGATGAAGGAAAAAACTACAGAAAGAAATATTGGAAAAATAGAATAAAATTCTGCAGAAGTAAGGAATCAGTACTTGGCATTTTACCAGTGCCTCACATAGTCTCAGTGTAGATTGACCAAGGTGAATGTGTTGCCTGCTATGTGCCGATGCTAGACCTTCTGTTAGATAAACAGTCTCCACTTGGAAGGAGCTCACAGTTGACAAAGACATCTGAGCAGAGTGAAGTTGGATTGTGTAGGAAACCCATCTTTGATAGTGAAATCTCTGAGCTGAAATTCAAAGAATAATGATTGTCAACTAAGTATCTATAGACGGAAAGAGCAAAGACTTGTCCACATGGGGAACTCAGAAAAAGCGACTGTGTGAGATGAGCAGGCGGTTTCCACATGGTTGCATATGGTCTCGATTTCAGCCTTTCAGCCTCTTATCACCCACTCTCTTCAAATTCTTTGAAGGCTGATCTATACATTAATTCAAGCATATAATTAACCTGGTTTTGACCTTATGTTTTGAATGCTATTTCAAGATATTATTAATGATAGGAATGATTGAAATAATTTCATAAGCTCTCTAATTTTTGACGTGCGTGCTGAGAAAGATATTTTGAACAGATCAGTAGAAATAGTATGTCAGAAACTATGAAAATTAACATTGATCACTGGAAACAACTATTATTTGCATCAAATAAAAAAATTTTTTTCTTTTTTTTTTAAATTAGGCAATATATCTGTAACTTTAAAATGTAATATATAATAGTTCTCATGATATTGGGAAATACTGAGGAGGGTGCTAAATGTATAACTAATAGTTTGCAGAGGTCATTAGTGGCTCAGTTGTCACTCTGTAAGAAGATGTCTAGTTACTTACCACTTGACTGCCATCACTCCTGCACATCAACATTGAACTGAGATGTTAAACATATTGCTGCCAGTGTTGCAGTGTTACAGTACGTTTCTTTCTTCCTTTCTCTACAGGGAATGCCAAAAAATAATCAGCATCTATATGTAACTGGCAATAATATACATTTTCTTTAATTTCCATTGCATCCTTTCCACATGTGTGCTAAGTCTCTCAATTGTGTCTGACTCTTTGAGACACTATGGACTATAGCCCACCAGGCTCCTCTGTCCATGGGATTCTTCCAGGTAAGAATACTAAAGTAGGTTGCCATTTCCTCCTCCAGGGGATCTTCCCATCCCAGGGATCGAACTTGCATCTCCTGTGTCTCCTACATTAGCAGCCAGATTCTTTACCACTGAGCCATCTGGGAAGCCCATCTTTTCCACAGTTGTATTATGTTCCTAGGTGGTTCAGGCGGTAAAGAATCTGCCTGCAGTGTGGGAGACACTGGTTCGAACCTTGGGTTGGGAAGTCCCCTGGAGAAGGATATGGCAACCCACTCCAGTATTCTTGCCTGGAGAATTCCATGGACAGAGGAGCCTGGCTGGCTACAGTCCATGGGGTCACAAAGAGCTGGACATGTCTGAGCGACTAACACACTTTCACATACTATGTTCTAGTCTGATAGATGAAAGAACTGATTCAAGTAAAATAATCCACTTGAAAAGCCATAATCTGTAGTGTGGAGTGAAGATCCCAGAGATGCTTCCTCTGGCTTGCAAATCTGGGCTTTGTCCACTGTTTTCAATTACCTGTGCAATTCCTCTTTTGAATATACAAGTATGTTGTCAAAAATATTTGTACATTGTAAATCAATCTTACTGCTATCACACAGTCAAAGGCTTTCACATAGTCAATAAAGCAGAAATAGATGTTTTTCTGGAACACTCTTGCTTTTTCGATGATCCAGCTTATGTTGGCAATTTGATCTCTGGTTCCTCTGCCTTTTCTAAAACCAGCTTGAACATCTGGATGTTCACGGTTCACGTATTGCTGAAGCCTGGCTTGGAGAATTTTGAGCATTACTTTACTAGCGTGTGAGATGAGTGCAATTGTGCGGTAGTTTAAGCATTCTTTGGCATTGCCTTTCTTTGGGATTGGAATGAAAACTGACCTTTTCCAGTCCTGTGTCCTGTTGCTGAGTTTTCCAAATTTGCTGACATATTAAGTGCAGCACTTTCACAGTATCATCTTTCAGGATTTGAAATAGCTCAACTGGAATTCCATCACCTCCACTAGCTTTGTTTATAGAGATGCTTCCTAAGGCCCACTTGACTTCACAGTCCAGGGTATCTGGCTCTAGGTGAGTGTGAGTGATCACACCATCATGATTATCTGGGTCGAGAAGATTTTTTTTGTACAGTTCTTCTGTGTATTCTTATCACCTTTTCTTAATATCTTCTGCTTCTGTTAGGTCGATACCATTTCTATCCTTTATAGAGCCCATCTTTGAGTGAAATGTTCCCTTGTTATCTCTAATTTTCTTGAAGAGATCTCTTGTCTGTCCTATTATATTGTTTTCCTCTATTTCTTTGCATTGATCACTGAGGAAGGCTTTCTTATCTCTCCTTGCTATTCTTTGGATTCAAATGGGTGTATCTTTCCTTTTCTCCTTTGGTTTTTGCTTCTCTTCTTTTCACAGCTATTTGTAAGGCCTCCTCAGACAGCCATTTTGCTTTTTTGCATTTCTTTTTCTTGGGGATGGTCTTGATCCTTGTCTCCTGCACAATGTCATGAACCTCTGTCCATAGTTCATCAGACACTCTGTCTATCAGATCTAGTCCCTTAAATCTATTTCTCACTTCCACTGTATAATCATGAGGGATTTGATTTAGGTCATACCTGAACGGTCTAGTGGTTTTCCCCAATTTCTTCAATTTAAGTATGAATTTGACAATAAGGAGTTCATGATGTGAGCCACAGTCTGCTCCCAGTCTTGTTTTTGCTGACTGTATAGAGTTTCTCCATCTTTGGCTGCAAAGAATATAATCAATCTGATTTCAGTGTCGACCATCTGGTGATGTCCATGTGTAGAGTCTTCTCTTGTGTTGTTGGAAGAGGGTGTTTGCTATGACCAGTGCATTCTCTTGGCAAAGCTCTATTAGCCTTTGCCTTGCTTCATTCTGTACTCCAAGGCCAAATTTGCCTGTTACTCCAGGTATTTGTTGACTTCCTACCTTTGCATTCCATTCCCCACTAATGTAAAGGACATCTTTTTTGGGTGTTAGTTCTAAAAGGTCTTGTAGGTCTTCATAGAACTGTTCAACTTCAGCTTCTTCAGCATTACTGGTCAGGTCATAGACTTGGATTACCGTGATATTGAATGGTTTGCCTTGGAAACGAACAGAGATCATTCTGTCCTTTTTGAGATTGCATTCAAGTACTGCATTTCAGACTCTTTTGTTGACTATGATGGCTACTCCATTTCTTCTAAGGGATTCCTGCCCCCAGTAGTAGATATAGTGGTCATCTGAGTTAAATTCACCCATTCTAGTCCATCTTAGTTCGCTGATTCCTAGAATGTCGATGTTTACTCTTTCCATCTCCTGTTTGACCACTTTGAATTTGCCTTGATTCATGGACCTAACATTCCAGGTTCCTATGCAACATTGCTCTTTACAGCATTGAACCTTGCTTCTATCACCAGTTTCATCCACAACTGGATGTTGTTTTTCTTTGGATGCATCCCTTCATTCTTTCTGGAGTTATTTCTCCACTGATCTCCAGTAGCATATTGGACACCTACTGACCTGGGGAGTTCATCTTTCAGTGTCCTATCTTTTTGCCTTTTCATACTGTTCATGGGGTTCTCAAGGCAAGAATACTGAAGTGGTTTGCCATTCCCTTCTCCAGTGGACCACATTCTGTCAGACCTTTCCACCATGAAGCCTTTGACTGTGTGGATCACAATAAACTGTGGAAAATTCTAAAAGAGATGGGAATACCAGACCACCTGACCTTCCTCTTGAGAAATGTGTATGCAGGTCACGAAGCAACAGTTAGAACTGGACATGGAACAACAGACTGGTTCCAAATAGGAAAAGGAGTACATCAAGGTTGTATATTGTCACCCTGCTTATTTAACTTATATGCAGAGTCCATCATGAGAAACGCTGGGCTGGAAGAAACACAAGCTGGAATCAAGATTGCCAGGAGAAATATCAATAACCTCAAGTATGTAGATGACACCACCCTTATGGCAGAAATTGAAGAAGAACTAAAGAGCCTCTTGATGAAAGTAAAAGCGGAGAGTGAAAAAGTTGTCTTAAAGCTCAACATTCAGAAAACTAAGATCATGGCATCTGGTCTCGTCACTCCATGGCAAATAGATGGGGAAACAGTGGAAACAATGGCTGACTTTATTTTTTTGGGCTCCAAAATCACTGCAGGTGGTGATTGGAGCCATGAAATTAAAAGACACTTACTCCTTGGAAGGAAAGTTATGACCAACCTAGACAGCATATTAAAAAGCAGAGACATTACTTTTCACAAAGATCTGTCTAATCAAGGCTGTGGTTTTTCCAGTAGTCATATATGGATGTGAAAGTTGGACCATAAAGAAAGCTGAGCACCAAAGAAGTGATGCTTTTGAACTGTGGTGTTGGAGAAGACTCTTGAGAGTCCCTTGGACTGCGAGGAGATCCAACCAGTCCATCCTAAAGGAGATCAGTCCTGGGTGTTCATTGGAAGGTCTGATGTTGAAGCTGAAATTCCAATACTTTGGCCACCTCATGCAAAGAGTTGACTCATTGGAAAAGACCCTGATGCTGGGAAGGATTGGGGGCAGGAGGAGAAGGGGACGACAAAGCATGAGATGGTTGGATGGCATCACTGACTCAGTGGACATGGTTCTGGGTGGACTCCAAGAGTTGGTGATGGACAAGGAGGCCTGATGGGCTGCGGTTCATGGGGTCGCAAGGAGTCGGACACGACTGAGCGACTGAACTGAACTGCTATCACATGTCCGCCTCCCTTATGGAAGGAAACACTTCCATTGAATAAAGAGAGGAAGTAAAATATCCTCCATTACTGTACTCCGAGCAGATCATCTTTATGAGTTGACAACTTGATAACTTCTCATATGATGAAGTGATGCGAAAGTCACTCAGTCTTGTCTGACTCTTTGTCACCCCATGGACTATACAGTTGTTGGAATTCTCCAGGCCAGAATACTGGAGTGGGTAGCCCTTCCCTTCTTCAGGGGATCTTCCCAACCCAAGGATTGAATCCAGGTCTCCCACATTGCAAGCAGATTCTTTACCAACTGAGCCGCAAGGCAAGCCCTCTCGTATGAGGAAAGAGCGTAAATACCATTATTATTTTATTTTTCTAAATAAACTTTAAAAAAAATTTGGAAAAATATTTAGATCTACATTAAAGATGCAAAGATAGTACAGAAAGTTCATATATATCTCTCACCCAATTTCCCGTAATATTAACATCTCTCATGGCACATTTGTCAAAACTAAGAAATATTAATAGCATTTCTATTAATTACACTGTAGACTTCATCTGGATTTCACTAGTTATTGTAGGAATGTCTTTTTTCTGTTTTAGGATACAATCCAGGATTCCATATTACATTTAGTCTTTATGTCTCTTTAGTTTCCTCTTGTCTGTGATGTTTTCTAAATATTTCCTTGTTTGACAGCTTGGAAGAGTGCTAGTCAGGTGCTTTGTAGAATGAATGCCTGTCAGTTTGATTCTATGAGGTATTTGTCGTGATCAGCCTAAGGTTTGGGGTTTGGGGGAATAAAAGCACAGATGTGACATACCTTCTCATGACATTTCGTTAGGGAGTGTGTGATAAGAGGAGAAAAAAACATCTCTCCTTTATCTATTTTTAGGTTCTTGACTGGGTCTCTATAACAAAAAACAGATTAGAGAGAGAAAAGCATGCACTTTTATTTAGTATAAATTTTACATGACATGGTAGCTAAGGAAATGATCTGACCAATTTTAGGCTAATTTGAGGAAGGGTGGAAAGTTGTGGGAAAATGTGATGTAGGGCAAAAGGGGTGTGAGTTTCATGCAGTAAACCGGAGGACAGTTTGAAAGCCTTGTTCATTCACATTCCTCTCAGCATCCTTCCATCTTCAGAGATAAGGATGCTCCTTTTAAAGAGGGAATTCATAGGGCCTGGACTCCATCTTAGGCCTATTCATGCTGATCATGCTTGGCCACCTCTCTAATGGACTCTAAACTCTGTGCTTAGTGCCTATGGAAATGACAATAAAAGGATAAGACCCCCTCCGGACAGGGGAACCTTGAAGATTGTATCCAGGTTACTCATCGCCTAAGAGAAAACATACGCTAATCACCCCTGTCTCCGGACAGGCCATAAATTTTTCTGTACCAATAAGCCCGAGTGTAACCTCGGGCTTATTGATTATTGGCCAATTGTTTAACTGTTTGAACATATAACACATGAATGATGAGATTACTGTGATTGTATTTACCCATCCTTTGTTTATGTAAGTCTCAAGGAATTTGGGGTGGTGATTTCACACACGTGCACATGGGGTATAAAAGATTTTCACAAATGCAGGTCGGGGTCCTTGGCTAAGAGAAGACTCTGCCTTGGGCCCGCCGGTGTAATAAACTGCAACCCACTACCTGCATTGTCCTTCTGAGTGAGTTTGTTTCCCAGAATGCATGGCTACAACACTCTGAGTATAGGGAGGGCACCTCTCACATGAGGGATTTATGACCTACTTCAGGGGAAGGTCAAAGAATCTTTCCTGTGCTTGCCATTTCTCACATTCCTTTAAGCTTCAAACATCCAGTATGCTAAGGTACCATATTTTGAGATAGTGTATCTTGAATCCTGTCACCGTCAGCAAGACTAACCAATTTGCTCTTGTTGTTCTGTTGCTCAGTTGTGTCCGACCCCATGGACTGCAGCATGCCAGGCTTCCCTGTCCTTTACCATCTCCCAGAGCTTGCTCAAACTGATATCCTTTCAGTCAGTGATGCCATCCAACCATCTCATCCTCTGTCATCCCCTTCTTCTGCCTTCAGTCTTTCCTAGCATCAAGATCATTTCTAATAAATCAGCTCTACGCATCAGGTGGCCAAAGTATTAGAGTTTCAGCTTCAGCATCAGTTCTTCTAATGAATACTCAGGACTGATCTCCTTTAGGATGGACTGGTTGGATCTCCTTGCAGCCCAAGGGACTCTCAAGAGTCTTCTCCAACACCACAGTTCAAAAGCATCAACTCTTCAGTGCTCAGTCTTCTTAGTGGTCCAACTCTCGCATCCATACATGACCACTGGAAAAACCATAGCTATGACTAGATGGACTTTGTTGGCAAAGTAATGTCTCTGCTTTTTAATATGCTGTCTAGGTTGGCCATAGCTTTTCTTCCAAGGGGCAAGCATCTTTTAATTTCATGGCTGCATTCACCATCTGCAGGGATTTTGGAGCCCAAGAAAATAAAGTCTCTCCCTATTTCCGTTGTTTCTCCATCTATGTGCCATGAAGTGATGGGACCAGATGCCATGATCTTCATTTTTTGAATGTTGAGTTTTAAGCCAGCTTTTTCTGTTAAAGTTGTGTTTGCCAGGGTTCTCCACTGAAAAGTTGCTCTTTATTACAGGCTGAATTGTGTCCTCTAAAAAAGATAATTTGGAAGCCTAGCTCCAATACCTTGAAATGTGATCTTGTTTGGAAATAGATTCTTTGTATATTTAATCAAAGTAAGATAAGGTCATTAGGATGGGCCCTAATTCAATATGACAGGTGTCCTTATAAGACTAGGAAAATGCCAAGTGAAGCCTCTGTGAACACACAGAGACACACAGGGAGAATGTCATGTGACAGCAGAGGCAGTTTGGGTGATGCAATGCAAGCCATTTCAGAAGCTAGGAAGAGATGAGGAAGGTTTCTCCCCCAAAGTTTTAGAGGGGCTGTGACCTGTGTTATTTGTTCTTTAGTCACTGTGTCTACATTGTACCTAACTCTTTATGACCCCATGGACTGTAGCCTGCGGTGCTCCTCTGTCCATGGGATTTCCCAGGCAAGAATACTGAAGTGGGTTGCCATTTCCTTCTCCAGGGTACCCTCCAGACAGAGATTGCACCTGCATCTCCTGCATTGGTTGGTGAGCCACCAGTGAAGCCAGAGCATGGCCTTACCAACACCTTAATTTCTGACTTTTAGACTCCAGAACCATGAGACAATACATTTTGTTTTTTTAAGCTACCTAATTTGTGGGACTTTGTTATGACAGCCTTGGGAAATGAAAACACTGTTCATTTTCCATCCTCTGTCCTTTGTAAGCAAGTCATCAAATCTAGGTCATACTCAAAGATATTTAATTTGCTCTTATGCGTACATTTTGAAAACTTTGGACAGAGCTTGCCACTATCTTTCATCTCAGTTAATCCGTAGCTAATGACAGGAACAAAGGAAACACTGGAGGAACACCGCACACCAAATGGGCTGTGTTTAAGCTTATCAAAGAATTCTCTTCAAGGGGCAGGAATAAATGTCTACTCATTTGCATTCCCTCAAATAACACTATTCTATTATAATTGCACAGAGTCACATCAGTTTTTTGTAAACTTTGCTTAGCAGAGTATTGAATGAATGAATGCAATAAAAATGAAGTCCTTAAGTCAGGTCTTTTATATGAAATTCTCCAAAAATATTTTTATTTAACAGTAATTTGATTGAACTGGCAGAACAGTTTGGTTAAACCACTTGAACTTCTAGGTTTTTGTAACAGTTTAAAAAAGATTTTGAATACTTTTCCTTTCCAGGAGGAAAGAAGGAATATCACATTAAATCTACTTTTATGTAGAAGGCCCCAAAGTAAGCTGTGCCTTCAGCTGTGTTTGAGGCCGTTAATAAGTTTTATTTTTATTTTTCCTTGACATTTTTCTTCCTTTCTGTCTTTCCTTATTTTTTCTTTCTTTTCATTCCTTCCTTTATTTTATTCACAAGAGACGTCACTGAGTGTGTACATATATATATATATATATATATATATATATATATATATATATCTGGGTTTTAGAAGAAATATGGAAGAAACATGTGAAAATTCATTTTGCTACCCTGTTTGCAGTAATAACACCTATTTCTGAGATTCTCTAGCATATCATTAAATTTACTTTAAAATTTAATTATGTAAATCCAGTGCATTAGAACGTGTGAAATCATCATGGCTTGGAAGATGATCTCTCAAGAGTTGCACACCCAGGGGAACTGGGAGGTTGCATTACCAATTACCAACATATGCTTAATGCAACCCCATTCTTCTTCCTACATGATGCAGCATTTACTGGAAACATTCCAAAGCCTTATGAATATGTATGCCCCAAATTGTCCATTTAGCTCTAGCAACAAAGAAGTATTTTATATTACATTATTACAATATCTGCCATCAGTTACTTTTAAAATTTATGCTGCTGAAGGTTTTGAATAAGCATGAAGATAGAAACTACAATAACCTACACCTTAGTCATATATTAAAAACTTAGAAGATACACACACACAGTATGTACATATTGAGTTTCCTCCATAAAACTCTATATGATTAAAATGGCTTTTATTTTGGAGATGGTATATATTGACCTTACTGCTTTTATATGGTTCCACCAGTTTAATCATTTTTATGAATGCATCTCCTTGACCATGTCTCATCAACTTATTCCCCAAATCATGTCAGTAAATTTGTTAGAGAGAGTTTTAGGCAAGGGAGAGGTCTGGGAGAGTGAGGCAGAAAGGCTGTGATGATGATATTCTAAGCAATAGAAACAAGCATTTTGTTTTCTGTAATTGTTCTGTAATTGTTATCTTATTGTTCAGTAACCGTTCCCGGGAGGCTTACTGAACATAGCAAGTGTAATATTCTCTGTTTGCCAAGTATGTATCCATTTTGTTACTCAATAGTTATTGGCAAGTAATGATGACTAAATGCAGTTTTAACGATCAATCACATAAGCAATACTCGGGGACATGAGGAGAAGACATGTAAAAATCAGAGTCTAATGCAAATGATGTGTCATGAATCTGGATGATAAGCTGCCCTCCAAGTTTCTTTTTATATTTGGTTGAATTAGATTAATTGTGCAGGGAAAATACTGAGTGCTCTTTCAGTAAGATCCTTGTCATGTGCTGCCTATCACATGCTTGTAGTTTGGCACCAAGAGAAAATGCTCCTTCGGTTTTCTTATTTCCTTAAGGAAAAGCAATTAGATGTTACCTTCTGATGAAGGAAGAGAAATTATCTAACATAACTGAACCTCTGCCCCATCCCCGCCAAAACCCCCACACATATTGAGAATAAATCAAGATTTATGAAATCATTTATTTTAAAAAGTGTTTCTTTCTTTAGAAATTTTAGCAGTGGGGCCCATTTGTTTATGATTGCCATTCTAAGGAACAAATTTTCAAAATCTACCAGGTATCCAGCCATATTCCTACCAAGTCATATATTATAAAAGTCTGCTACTGTAAGTTTGGACAGATTATTTGGAAACATAACATATATTTCTACATAATAAAAAAGATCATGAAAATGAGGGAACAAAGCAAGAGATCATCTTCCTTCAAACTTCCCCAAATTAAGTTCCAAATATTTTTAAATATTTGTGGTTTCTAGGGAAGAAATTGTATTAACCTGTCCAAAAAGATCATTTCAAGAAAGCTGCCTTTGAACATGCCAGGTACTTAGATTGGAGTGAGATTTATTGGTACATATATGATGTTTTAATGTAATTTCTTAAATTTTAAGGAGAGACCAAGATACTCAATTTTCTCTTTGGGCCATTTTATTTGGAATTCAACTTGACAAAGTCTTGAAGACATTTGCTTTAAATTCCTTGCTTTCCTGGAGCCTGTCTTCCACCAGCCTCAGAGTCTTCAGCACTTCAAGCTATAGTTTTCAGAAACTATTAAATCCTTTTGATTTTATCTCCTAATATTTAACGATTTCCTCTTGTTTCAGTAATAAATTATCTCCAAACTCAGTGAGCATAAAACAACAACAGTGGGACTGCTGACCTCTGCTTCATGGTGTATGGGCCTCAGCTAGAAAGACTAGAAGGATGGAGTTTGAAATCATCAGAAGGCATCTTCATTCACATCTGGCAGTTGATGGTATAGAATAGCTGGGACCTCAACTGGGCTGTGGGCTGCCATGTGGGCTTTTCATATCGTTTCCTCATGTGGGGACCCTTTGGGCTTCCACATGGGTTGGCAGCTGCGTCCTAAGAGCAAGTATTTTAAGAAGTTAGGTGAAAGCTGTATCACATTTTATGACCTAACCTCGGAGGCCACTATAGTGTCTTTTCTGCTGTAATTGTGAGAGAAGGAACTACTGAGCCCAGGAGTTGGCAAGTCACACTGGTACTCGGAGTTGTGGGATACAGCTGTGGCAGACACTTTGGGACAACACAGTTGGCTGCATTTTACCTCTTCTCCTACCTACAATCACAATTTCAGGTCTGTGTCTCATTATCTTTTGCTGGGACATTAGGGCTGATGGCCTCCTGTCTCATCTCCCTGCCTATGCTCTAATTCTCTTCATATCCACCCTCCATGCAACACGCTGTTGCTGATAAATTGCTTCAGTCATGTCCAAGTCTTTGTGACCTGGACCATAGCCCGCCAGGCTCTTCTGTCCATGGGATTCTCCAGGCAAGAATACTGGAGTGGGTTGCCATGCCCGCCTCCAGGGGATCTTCCCTACCAAGGGATGGAACCTGCATCTCTTACGTCTCCTGCATTAGCGGGCAGGTTCTTTACCACTAGCGCCACCTGGGAAGCCCCCATGCAGCGTAGAGTGAAAGTCGCTCAGTCGTGCCCGACTCTTTGCGACCCCATGCACTGGGAATTCTCTGGGCCAGAATACTGGCATGGGTAGCCTTTCCCTTCTTCAGGGGATCAAACCCAGGTCTCCTGTATTGCAGGCAGATTCTTTACCGGCTGGGCCACAAGGGAAGCCCAAGAATACTGGAGTGGGTAGCCTGTCCCTTCTCAAGGGGATCTTTCTGACCCAGGAATCGAACCAGGGTTTCCTGAATTGCAGGTGGTTTCTTTACCAACTGAGCTATCAGGGAAGCACACCATACAGTGTAAGGGTGGCCTATTTAATATAGAAAGCTGTACATCATTTCTTTTGTAAACCCTCAAGACTATAGAATAAAGCCCCTCAACCTGGCATGTAAGCTCTTCATATTGTTTGTCAAACTTTATAACCTGTATACATGGCACTCTCCAACAAAAACACATTTTCCATACTTTTTTCTTGCCCCTCCCTCATCACACAGATAAACAGGCTTCCCATGCCTTTTACGTGGTGTCTCCTCTACCTCAGTTATATCCTCTACTATTTTCATCTTCCTCCAGTTAATGCATTTTAGTTTTCTACCAATAGGATTAGTTAGCAACATGATTCCAGCTTATCTTCTAAATTGTAATTCTCATTTCTACTCACTATGCCTTCTTACCCCCTATTAAAAGAAAATATAACCCTCACCTTACATGGCTGTTATAAAAATTAAATGAATTTAACATACGTAAAGTCCTTATAACAATACCCAGAATATAAGAACTGCTCAAAAGATGTTGGGTATTATTATTGTGATTATTCACCACTTGCATCTTACATTTCTGGCAAGTTGGAACAATTCTGAAAAATGTCTTGCCTTGATGTCTTTGTTTATTGTTCTTTTCTGCATTGAATTCTCTACCCCATCTCTATGTAGACCTATTTATTCTGTTTCCCCAATTTTGTTTTATATTCCACAAATTATCAAGGAAAGCATCTGCAATAGCCTGAATATTTGTGTTCCTTCCAAATTCATGTATTGAAAGGAATTCCCAATGTGATGGTATTAGGAGGTGGAGACTTCAGGTCATGAGGGCAGAGCCCTCATGGGATTAGCATTCTTTTAAAGGTGATCCTAGAGAGCTTGCTTGCCCCTTCCTCTGTGTGGTCCAAAAAGAGGACCAACTGTGAACCAGGAAATGAGTCCTCACCAAACACTGAATCTGCCATAATCTTGGACTCCCCAGCCTGCAGAACTGTGAAAAATAAATATTTGTTGTTTATAAGCCACCCAGTCTGTGGTATTTTGTTATAGCAGCTCAAATAGACTAAAACAGTATCTTTATTCTTCAAACTTTAAACCCTCATAACTGTTTTTGTATACCCTCTTGGAATTTGCATATCCTATTTTTATATTAGTTTGCTTGTATGTGTCTTGTTTATGGAGTTCTCAAAGGTAAGGGTTGCATCATATATTTTGATTACTTTAATTTCTAACAGTCTGCTTTCCTTCGCATAAGCTAGTATTCACTGACTTAAGTTATACTTAAGATAAAAGACTTTTCATAGATTTTTATATTGTTGAACCAAGACAAATGCACATTAAATTTGACATTTGGTTTTATTATATTATGTCATGTATATTATGTACATTTTAAAGATATACTCAATGCTTTGTAGTATAAGGTAGGAATATGTAAAATGTTAACTTTTTTTTCTAGTTTAAAATTCGAGGTTTTGATTACTCCAACTTTTTGTCTTCCCTTCAATTTCCTTATTTAATTTCTTTCTAAATTTATGCAAAGAGAGATGATTATACAAGCTGTCCTAGAAACTATCCTAAGTAAAGCTTTTAAAATTTGTAATTGTTAATTTATAATTTGTTATAAATATAATTTATAATCCAAAACTTATTTCATGAATACTTGATAACTAACATGGGATAAATGCTGGGTCTTTAGGAATTAACAAGACATAGCTTTTTTGCTCAAGGAGCTTAGTGTATTAGGTAAAGAGGGAGGAATCAGTGGGAGATATAGATGAAGGGTAGGAAATTTCAAAGGAGATGATATCATTTTCAGCCAAGAGGAGCACTAAGGATTTATTGGAGGACATGGTATTTGGTCTGAATCTTGCAAGTTTGGTGGGATTTGGTGAGCATTTGTTATTCTAGAGAAAAGAAGAAAGCAGAAGAGTTGTCCAGTAAACGTGGCAATGTGAATATATCTATTTGATGGGAAGGCACTCTCATGTGTTTGGTTGAAATGTACTGTGGATGTAAACAGAGGACTATGGAAGGTAGTTGGAGCCTGGGGGCAAAGTCTTGAAGTATTCTGTTTGGTTCTGTTGGTAATGTGAAACCATTAAAAGGTCTCAGTTCAGTTCAGTTCAGTTCAGTCCAGACGTTCAGTTGTGTCCGACTCTTTGCGACCCCACGAATTGCAGCACGCCAGGCCTCTCTGTCCATCACCAACTCCCGGAGTCTACCCAAACCCATGTCCATCGAGTCGGTGATGCCATCCAACCATCTCATCCTCTGTCGTCCCCTTCTCCTCCCGCCCCCAATTCTACCCAGCATTAGGGTCTTTTCCAATGAGTCAACCCCTCGCATGAGGTGGCCAAAGTATTGGAGTTTCAGCTTCAACATCAGACCTTCCAATGAACATCCAGGACTGATCTCTTTTAGGATGGACTGGTTGGATCTCCTTGCAGTCCAAGGGACTCTCAAGAGTCTTCTCCAACACCACAGTTCAAAAGCATCAATTCTTCGGCGCTCAGCTTTCTTCACCGTCCAACTCTCACATCCATACATGACCACTGGAAAAACCATAGCCTTGACTAGACAGATTTTTGTTGGCAAAGTAAAGGCCTAGATGTGATCAAACTGAGTTGGGGGAAATTGCATGGGGAAAGGATAACTGAAGTGAACTGATGATTAGTAAAAACATCTGACCTCAAATACTTTCTCCATAAATGGTTAAAGCAAATCTAATTTGGATGTGGATACATTTGCTCTTCCACTGCCAATCCTATTTCATAAACTTGAGGCTCCTATTTAGGTGAGACTTTTCAGTTATTTCCAGCCAGGTGGGAATCACTCCAGTGAATAACCCTGGGAAAACAGCTCCACAAACCAATTACAATACTCAGGAGATTTCTGCACAGAGTCTGTGTCATTCTAATTTCAATTAACATTTCTCTTAATTAGAAAGAAATACAAAGGTACAGAGGGTGATACTTTTAATTCTTTGCTGCTTGTTTAACTTTCTGTCCATTTGATATATGAGGTAGCAGAGATGGAAATTTGGAGAGCTGAATTCATGGAGATTTGATTATGAGAATTAAAAATATTAGGTCAGGTAAATTATAGGCAATTTAGAGTTCATTCCAACCTCTACATTTGCCTTGAACAAATTGTATGTTTGTACTGTAGACGCTATTTCTGTGGACTCTATATGTCAAACTGTAATGGACAGTAGTACTCTAGTTACATCACCATCATACTTGGAACTTAGATTCCTAATTCAGTCTCCAAAGAAAATCTCTGCAGTATAGCACTCATCTCAAGAGCAGCAAAACAACAATATGGAACAAGGGTTCTTCTAGATACTGTGTCACTGGGTATATTTGTTAATTTACCCAGGGGGTACCTTCTGTATAAAAGCTGGGTATTATTCAGCCAAAGGGAAGACCTCTGCCATCCCAGTTTTCAAATCTTTTCAGAAAGCTGGATATCCTGACCTTAACTAGACAGCTCATGTGATAAAATGTCAAAGGCAAATCATTGCTTCCTGAACTTAAAGCTAACTACTCAAATAAGAAGGGGATGCCTTATTATAAAAACAGTAAAAGAAAAGCAACTCAAAAAGGTTTTTAAACTACATTGAAGTCATCACTGTGTAATAGCATATTCAGTAGAGACGGTAACAGAGAAAATTTCACTAGAAGTATTTATAGGCATTAAACACAGATATCGGGAGGTAGGAGTCCCTAATCTAGGGATTTATATCATCTCCCTTTAATTAAAGAGGGGAAACACTTTCATTTAATTTCAACAGAACCTGTGAAAATACTTTCATCATTTTGTACATATTGTGATAAGATACTAATATGGTTAATGGAAATTTAGGTCAATAAAAATAACTTCCATTTGCTTACTGTTTACCCTATAAATGCCTCACATATATTGTTTTATTTATTTCCTACAAAGTTATGTGGCTGATCCTATTATATTAATTTTACAGGTGAGGAAGCTATGATTAAACATGATCAAAGATGTTGCCAAAGTTACAAACAAACGAGAGTTGGTATTTGAATCCAGGTTAGTATAAATGCAAAATTTGAACAATTTCCCACAACATTTTAATGATGTCATGAAATATCTTAGGATCTGCTGTAAGAATGGTATTTTAAGCTATTTCTTAAATCAATATTGGCATGGGGCTTCAGCTGCGTCTTTATCTGTATCCTGTAAATTAAGAGTAAATTAAGACATTTCAATACTAAAACTGTGAGATTCATAGGGATAATATGTGAAACTGAATCAGGAAAGTTTCAATTTGTAACTTTTAAGTTGCTTTTTTAGGTCTCTAATTTGATGAATGTAACTGTGTGTTAGAAATGAAACAACACTTTTAACATGAAACAATTCTACTTGTGTTTATTTTGGGTAACTTAGTCTTAATTGTTGTATTTCTTTCCTTATACTACTTGTTTTCCTGTCACAAAGTAGTGTAATTGTGAGAGTAACAGCCCTTTATATATAGGGCAATCTTTAGGTAACATGGTTCAGCCAGTTAGAACTCAAATGAAGCTTCGTGCTATAGTTTGAATAAATATTTAACTTTAAATTGAGTGCTATGGGCTGAATGTTTGCATCCTTCCCAGATTCATATATAGAAATCTTAACTCCCAAAGATGATGTAGTATTAGGAGGCCATTTGGGAGGTGTTTAGGTCAAGACGGTCAAGCCCCATGAAAGGAATTAAGGCCCTCAGGAAGAGGCCCCGGAACTGCCCACCCCATCATCCCTTTGAGGACAGTGAGAAGTCTGAGACCCAGAATAGAGCATTCTCCTGACCACGCTGACTCGATGATCTCAAACCTCCTGCCTCCAGAACTGTGAGAAATTAATTTGTGTTGTTTATAAGCCACCTAGTCTGTGGTGTTTATAATAGCAGTCTGAAAAGATGAAGACACCGGGATCTCAAAATTTCAAGTAGGAAGTCCTGCTCTTTACTCTCAGTTCCGTTTCTGAATGCATTCAGTAGGTCTGGTGACTTTTCAGCCCTGAATCATGCCTCCTAGGCTGACCACCTTGAATATCACTAGCGCCAAGGGCTACTTTTTGGATTTGTCCTGTCAATGTCTAATTTAGGAAAATGGGATGCAGCAGCTTCCTTGTACTATTTATACTCATTCAATACTTCTGCACCTTTAAACCCTCAGGGACATTCAAGGAAATTTCACATTTTGTGTCATTCTCTGCTCAGATTCAAGGCCATCAGAATTATAATTAATTTGCATTTTAGACCCTTGTGTAAGTGGATGTCACTTCTTGGAAATGTTATTGTGTGATAAAGTAAAGCAAGAAAGCATCCACTGTTCTGTATGCACTTAATTAGGAATTCCAGTTAATTACTCATTATGCCTCTTTACATTTCTGGAAATTTATAGAAAAAATTGTTTCTTCCCCTTTGGTGTCAAAAGAAAGAAAGGAAGAAATAAATCCCTTCAGCACAGAAAAGCTTTTCTTTTTCAGAGATCAGATCCTTAAGTGACCTTTGTTAAAAAAGCTTTTCTATCCTAATGTTTTCCTTTAACTTTAGGTTGTTAAAAAATAGCCTACGTCTGAAAAAAGGCAAATTTTATAGTTATGTATACTAAAATCACAGCATGGAAGAAAATGAACTCCTTGTTTTATTTTTTCAATGTACCAAATACTTATATTTTAAGTGCTTTAAAATATTACTCATTTAATCCTTATTATAAACCTATGAGGCAGAGTATTATCCTTATCCCATTTTACACATGTGACTAGATAATTTTATATGGGCAATGACAAAGTGTTTGAGTCTTGTATACAGATATTAGAATTATAGCAGATGTAAAATGTTGATTACTAGCTTCTTTAGAGTCATTTCTTCGTGGCAGCTTTCTTAGGCTTAATCTCAATGGTGAGTCAAATTCGTATTATGAATAGCTTCTCCAAGAATTCTAGTGGACAAGCTCCTGAAGTTAATTCTAAAGATGAACTTAGTATGTTAAATTCTGCACCACAGTGAGTCACATTATAGTGAAGCTCCAACATGGGTTATTTTTATAGTTAGAGAAGCAAATTAAAGGAGATTTCATTTGCTTTTGAGCCACTCTCCAGTTTAATTGTTCACATTTATATAATAGGTGGTAGCATAACCTATTGGAAAGGATAGCCAAAGGCAATTGAGTTCTATTTGTTCCTTAATGGACTATTTGTGTGATTTTAGGTAAATCCTTTTATCTTTTTCTGATTTTTGTTTTCTTTTCAGTAAAACAAGAAAAATGCCACTTTTATTTGCCTGCCTATTTTCTAGTAATAGTCTGTAGAAAAGACACACACACACACACACACACAAATCAGCTATTTATTGCTCACGAGGAGGAGAGGCACAGCTGGGTGTCCCTTTTTCTTTTCTTTGCTATTAGACTACTTGTAATATTATCCACTATTCTTGCCTAAATGGCATTTTGTGATTTTGATGGACATGGAGTCCTTGTGCAGTTTGTCAGACATCTTATTACAAAAGCTTTTTGATAAAAGCAATATTTTTACACTTTCTAATTCTAGAAGACTTCTTGAGATTGTATCTGTGTTGCTGTAATGGACAGAGAGACTAAATTCTTTATTTATTTATTTTTTACACAAATATTTATAAAGTGTGTATCAAAAGTAAATGGATAGGAAGTAATAGGGGTCAACATTAAAGCAGAATTAAGAAACTCTCTTTTTTGTTCCTTCTTTACCGTTTATAAACCCCAGTCTCCTGATACATTATTTAAGTTTGCTGAAATTTGGTTTCCTTGTCTATTAAATGAAGATACTAATAGCTCATCTGCCTTTGAAAACCATAGATGCCATTTGTCTTACTGACTTTTATAGATAAATAACAGTGGGATTTAGAATGAAGCTAGTTAAAGGAGTAATGGAACCTGTTCTAGTTTTGCATGAGTAGTGCTATCATTTGTCCTTTTAATTTGAATGACATTACTGTAAAATGACTGTGTACTTTTTCTTAGGAAATCCAGACTGTTAATGAGAACTTATCTGTACTGTAACAAATCCAAATACTTTCTCTAGGCTTCCAAAGTTTTCATTGATTTTGGATTCCTTCTCAGATTTTCTTCAAAACCTCCTATAATAATTATGTGGAGATGCTCATAGTCTTTACAAGGTCAAAATGAGCCAAGGTCAAAATAGCACCAGGCTTCTACTTATCTCCTCCTTTCTCTCTATCCATGAGTAAACTAGACTTATTATCTTTATTCCAAAAATACTTCTTTCTTCTGAATTTCCTATTTGGTATACTTTATAGGATATAAACCTGCAGTTATCACAAAACCCTTCCCATCACTTTGTTCTCTCTTTTTCTCTATTTTGCCCATCATAATCTATAAACTATCAAGAGCCATTGAGTTATTCTTCCTCCTCTTATATATTCTCCTTTTTATAAATATTTCTTTTCAAAAATTTTAATAAATATGAGGAGCAATGTGTCAGAGGGTAAGATGCTATGAACCAGGAGAATTAAGACCACTGGAAAGAACACTGATAATAAACCTAAAGTTAGTGTTAATCGTACTAACAACTAAACATGTGTCTCTTTAAAGCAAATTTGAAGAACAGATTTGAAGAGAGCAGCATACTACTTAAGCATTTACTGATTGGCATAGAAATTAAAGCAAACCAAAAATGCTACTGTAAGAATCTGCTAGTATAAGACAGGTCAGACAATATGTAACATGACATTTTATTTAATAATAAAGTTATTGACAGCAATAAGGTATGTTAATAGTTTTTGGTTGTCTTGTGTGTGTGCATGTTGTGTTGTATATGTATTTTTGTGTTGGAGGTACTGTTATAAGATATACTATTATCATTGCATATAAGAGAATATATATTAAATATTCTGCTAAATTACTTCTCAGATAGACTCTTATCTAGACCTCATAACAGTTCTATGCAACAGATACTATTATTATGCCCATCTTTCAAATGGCCACGAATGAGGCAAAGAACAGTTGTTTGTACAAAGTTACAGATATCTAGTATGTAGCACAGATAGAATTCTAATATAGGATATTCATCTTCAAAGGCTAACCTCTTTAACTTCACCTCATACTCCTAATTCTGTCTCATGATCATTATCATCCTTTATCAGTAGTCATAGTATGACCCTTATCAGGTTCTGCTGCAGAATCATCTATAATAGTGTTGTAGCCACACGTTCTGGGAAACATACTGGCTCAGAAGGACAATGCAGGTAGTGGAGTGTGGTTTATTACTCCAGCGGGCCCAAGGCAGAGTCTTCTCTTAGCCAAGGACCCCGACCAGCATTTGTGAGAATCTTTTATATCCCATGTGTACGTGTCCGAACTCACCACCCCAAATTCCTTGAGACTTACATAAACAATGGAAGGGTAAATACAATCACAGTAATCTCATCATTCATGTGTTATGTGTTCAAACAGTTAAACAATTGGCCAATAATCAATAAGCCCGAGGTTACACTCGGGCTTATTGGTACAGAAAAATTTATGGCTTGTCCGGAGACAGGGGTGATTAGTGTATGTTTTCTCTTAGGCAATGAGTAACCTGGATACGATCTTCAAGGTCCCCCTGTCCAGAGGGGGTCTTATCCTTTTATTGTCGTTTCTATAGGCACTAAGCACAGAGTTTAGAGTCCATTAGAGAGGTGGCCGAGCATGATCAGCATGAACAGGCCTAAGATGGAGTCCAGGCGCTATGAATTCCCTCTTCAATAGGGCCTATACTGTAAGTCTATTATTGAAAGTAATACACACTTTTCTGGTTTACTGACACTTTCAATGTTAAATTCAAACTATGTGTGGATGGGTTGATTAGAAGTCACTGAGTGGGAAGGATGACTGATTGGAAGAAGGAGGGGCAACTCAGACCTATGCATGTGGAGGGATTAGAGAAGTTGGGGAGGGGTAGAAGTGGGCCGTGTCAGAGAGTCTGTCTTGGGGTTGATCTCTCAGTAGCCCAAAATGATCTGTGCTTGACACCTGGGGGGAAATTTAAAGGAGTGACTCCCTGGAAAATCTGTGATATGCTATGGCTGTTGTACTAGATAAGTGTGTATGTTTATAGGGCAATTCTCACCATCTCCTAGCTGGCATCTGGCAATGTCTGGAGACACTAGTGATTGTCATGACTCAGGGAAAGAGTTGTTACTGGCAGCTAGTGGATAAAGGCCAAGGATGCTGCTAAACACTGACAATGCACAAGACAGACCGTCTGCCATAAAGAATTGTCTGGTCCAAAATGTCAACAGTGGCACCACTGAGAAATCTCTTTAAATGGGGAATCACTCCTCTTTGAGCTTCCCCAAGTGGCTCAATGCCTGCAATGCCGGAGGCGTAGGAGTTGCATGTTTGATCCCTGATTTGGGAAGATCCCCTGGAGAAGGGTATGGCAACCCACTCCAGTATTTGTGCCGAAAATTCCATGGACAGAGGAGCCTGGTGGGCTATGGTCCATGGGGTCTCAAAGAGTCAGACACGACTGAAGCAGCTGAGCATGCAGGGCCCTTTTTGCCTCATCGTGCAGACTTCTGCAAGTGTTGTTTTGACACTGTAAATTCTTAACCATGAATAGGAAGCACTGTAAGTGATAGGGTCATGTAACAATGGTCATGGTAAAGCTTCCTGATGCATTTTCATCTTGATATAGGAGAGGCTAGAAGAAATCTGGGACGTTATTTATATGGAATTATTTGTGCAGCATTCTCTAATGACTTCTAGAAATAGTATATATATATAAATAAGTTTAAAGTAAAACCAAAGATTTCTCCCTTCTCTTTTTGCTCATCTCATCGATATTTCTTTTTTTCTTCCTTTCCTCCCTTTCTCCCTCCCTACCTTCCTTCCAAATTTGTCCTTTCAAACAAAATAATTTTGCATCTATTATATATTATGAAAATCTGTATAGATTCAAAGAGGAAAAGAACAAAATATCACCATGGAATTAAAATGTCTATGATATTATATAGTCTCTATCTATTTAGAACATAATCATGATGAAACCTAATGGGTAAATTAAATACATGTATAGGTTGGCCAAATTTTCTCAAGTAAATACAGTCCCACTTTATCATTGTAGTCCCAAGTTCATATATGTGAGCTCTGAGAAATTTATGTAATTTTATCATGAGGGGGCACCAAACAGAATGGTTTGGATATTCCCATGCAAACTAATTTTAAATAGGAAAAAACAAAAACATAAAGTCCATGTCCTACTGACTAATCATGCAGGTTATAGTTAGAGTCAGAGAGAAGATTCGTTATTAAGAAATAAACAACTCACAACAGGAAATGCAGGCACTGACAATTGTTTCTTTCCTTTTGAAATAACACTGAGAGATTGGGGAAGTCACTGAATTCAATAGGTGTATCTTTCACAAAATTTTCCTGATCAGTGAAAAGTGGCCTTGTTTATTTATTTCTTTTTAGAAAAAATTATCTATAAATGGTGTTCATAAATAAGTTTTTAGGAGTTATCCTCCTAGTATATTGTGTTAAAATCGAAAGGAACAATCAAAGCTCCAGAAGAAGCTGTAAGAGAAAGAAGAAAGGCAAATATTTCAGCAAGGCAAATCCAAAGCAAACACTGAAACAAATGAGGTTACAGACAACGGCATGAATGTTAATGAGCAGAAAGCCATATAGTGGAAATCTGCTAAATGCGTAGTTGGGGGAATTGAGAGGACATTTCCCTAACAGTTTGTTCCTGTTGCTTATAATTTTAAAAAAGGTACCACAGGGTGGCCCAATTCAGTCCCAACATCATATTATGCAGATGCATTACAATTCCCTACTGAAGTTCTGCCAAGGAGAGTGGAGTCTAATTTAGCATAGTTGTTTCACACAGTATTGTAAAGATCAGTAAATGAATACCCAAAGTATGTGTGTAAGACTGAGAAATGATTGCAGTTTTGCAACCAAGAACTAAGTATTCTTTGGAGGTTCCAAATTTGTGAGAATGGGTAAAGAAACACTATATAACAACAACAATATCAAAATCAACACAGAAGTTAGTTAACTTTAAATATTTAGCTTCAACTTCAGCATGTATTTTCTTTATATTTTTATTTATAACAATGAAGCATAAATCTTTATAGTTTTTAGCCAAGGGAAGAGCTGACCTTAGAAATTCTGTTTGTCTTTATGGTATCCTGAGAAAGAAGACATGCTGGCATTCTTAAGATACAGCTGACAGGACAGATCATGAAGGTAGTTTAGGTCAGACATTCAGTCTTCAAACTCAGCACAAACTTACATCTCAATTCTTTATACAGGAGAAGAGAGTTTCATGTGTAAAGACCTATCTCAATAATCCACTCAATGTAAAACATTTCCATCAGGAGGAAGAATGATATTCGTTTATGTACTTATTCCCTTATTCCTTCAACAAAGATTTATGAAGAGTCTGTCACAAACCGTGTGTAGTTTGTTATTTGAGATTCGTAGTCAAATTGAGGAGAAAAACTTCAATGTAATGAACTAGCATACAGTTTGATAAGAACTAAAATAATTTTGGGTCTGCGGAGAATGAAGTGTCTAAGAGAGAGTGAACTTATCTGTAATAATGGAGAGGATTTAGAAAAGTATTAAAAAAGAGTAGAGTTGAGAAGATATATAAAAGATTAGCAGTATTTCCTTAGACAGAAGTTGATTTGTAACACTGAATGCATTGCTGCTATTTTATAAGATCACTGATTCACCCGCATGTCAGATTGTTGTTGTTCAGTCACCCAGTCATGTCTGACTCTTTGCGACCCCATGGACTGCAATATGCCAGGCCTCTCTGTCCCTCACCATCCCCCCAAATTTGCCCAATTTCATGTCCATTGCATCGATGATGCCATCCAGCCATCTCATCCTCTGACACCCTCTTCTCCTTCTGCCCTCAATCTTTCCCACCATCAGGGACTTTTCCTATGAGTTGGCTGTTCACATCAGATGACCAAAATACTGGAGTTTCAGCTTCAGAATCAGAACTTCCAACAAGTATTCAGGGTTGATTTCCCTTAAGATTGACTTGTTTTATCTCTTTGTCCAAGGGGGTCTCAGGAGTCTTCTCCAGCATCACAGTTTGAAGGCATCAGTTCTTTGGTGTTCCTCCTTCTTTATGATCCAGCTCTCATAGTATCTAACTATGTCAAATACTAGTTAACTTTAAAAAGATGAGCTATAAACACCTGTTAGAATTACCATAGAATGCATCACCAAGTTTGAACTGTATTGTTGCCAGGATACAATATCCTTATCACCTTACCTTGGCTTTGGACTTGATGTTGCGTATATGGACTCTGTCCTGGCTTGCTGTTCTCTCTGAGTTCTTTGATTCTCTAAATACTTAACCCCTGCCATTAATTATTTGGCTGGCATAAAAGTCAGACCCACCACTGGTCCCTCTGAGAAGACAAGTGACTCACTGGGCAGAAGGAAAAGTATATGCTAAGGCACTGAGGAGTGATAAATAATTGATATTTCCAGAAATGCAATATTTATTTTTGGTCTGGAGCATAGAATATGTGTAAGTCAGATGAAACTGGAGACATAAAATTTGTTCTTCTCTGACATCTACAGATTTAATTTTTTTGTAAATGTGTATGTATGGTAGGAATGCACTGAACCACTTTAAGTAAAAAAGAAAATGGATTAGATTTATATGTTAGAAAGATGACACAATGGACAAATAGGGTAGAAGACGGGTTATTGATATAAAACAGTAAAAGTGACAATGGAGAGGAGTGGATGGGTTTCAAGAGTTCTTTAAGAAGCAGTATCTCAGGACTTGATTTCTTCTCTGTCCCATTCACTGACTTCTTTTCTTTTACCTGTGATAGTGAAGAGTAACAGATGACGGCCACTTTTTTAACTCCAGGAAAAGAATGGCCATGCCCTAATTTTGCTCCTATATAACTTTCCATTTGCCACCTTACCACATAATTTAATAGCACTGTTTACTTGTCCAGCTCCACAACTGGGAAAGACTGTGAGCAACTTATCACAAAGACATTTTTTCAAATCATCAAACTTTGTGCAGTATAACTTTTTTCAGAATAGTGAAAGATGTTTATCAGTTTTCACAATCAATGCTCCATGCTCAGTCACTTCAGTCGTGTCCGACTCTCTGCGACCCCATGGACCATGGCTTGCCAGGCTCCTCAGTCCATGGGATTCTCCAGGCAAGAATACTGGAGTGGGTTGCCAGTTCCTTCTCCAGTGATAAAGTATGAAGTGAGTGAAGTGAGTGGAGTGAAGTCGCTCAGTCGTGTCCGACTCTTTGCGACCCCATGGGCTGTAGCCTACCAGGCTCCTCTGTCCATGGGATTTTCCAGGCAAGAGTACTTGCCATTGCCTTCTCCGTTCACAATCAATAGCCAGACAAAAAATAAAAGATAATTACAATTGAAAGCCATAATGGGAACACGATTAACTTAACAATATAAAGTTCAGTTCAGTTCAGTTGTTTAGTTGTGTCTGACTCTTTGTGACCCCATGGACTGCACCACGACAGGCTTCCCTGTCCATCATCAACTCCCAGAGCCTACTCAAACTCATGTCTATCGTGTTGGTGATGCCATCCAACCATCTCATCCTCTGTCGTCCCCTTCTCCTCCCACCTTAAATCTTTCCTAGCATCAGGATTTTTTCCAATGAGTCAATTCTTTGCATCAGGTGGCCAAAGTTTTGGAGTTTCAGCTTCAACATCAGTCCTTCCAAAGAATACTCAGGACTGATTTCCTTTAGGATAGACTGGTTGGATCTCCTTGCAGTCCAAGGGACTCTCAAGAGACTTCTCCAACACCGCAGCTCAAAAGCATCAGTTCTTTGGTGCTCAACTTTCTTTATACTCCAACTCTCACATCCATACATGACTACTGGAAAAGCCATAGCTTTAACTAGATGGACCTTTGTTGGCAAAGTAACATCTCTGCTTTTTAATATGCTGTCTAGGTTGGTCATAGCTTTTCTTTCAAGGAGCAAGCATCTCTTAATCTCATGGTTGCAGTCACCATCTGCAGCAATTTTAGAGCCCAAGAAAATAAAGTCTATCACTGTTTCCATTGTTTCCCCATCTATTTGCCATGAAGTGATGACCAGATGCCATGATCTTTGTTTTTTGAATATTGAGTTTTAAGCCAGCCTTTTCACTCTCCTCTTTCACTTTCATCAAGAGGCTCTTTAGTTCTTCTTTACTTTCTGCCATAAGAGTGGTGTCATCTGCATATCTGAGGTTATTGATATTTCTCCCGGCAATCTGGATTCCAGCTTGTGCATCATCCAACCTGGCATTTCAAATGATGTACTCTGCATATAAGTTTTAAATAAGCAGGGTGACAATATACAGCCTTGACCTACTTCTTTCCCAATTTGGAACCAGTCTGTTTTTCCATGTCTGGTTCTAACGATTGCTTCTTGACCTGCATACAGATTTCTCAGGAGGCAGGTAAGATGGTCTGGTATTCCTATCTCTTCAAGAAATTTCCACAGTTTGTTGTGATCCACACAGTCAAAGGCTTTGGCATAGTCAATATAGCAGAAGTAGATGTTTTTCTGGAACTCTCTTGCTTCTTCTGTGATTCAACGGATGTTGGCAATTTGCTCTCTGGTTCCTCTGTGTTTTCTAAATCCAGCTTGAACATCTGGAAGTTCTTGGTTCACGTACTGTTGAAGCCTGGCTTGGAGAATTTTGAGCATTACTTTGCTAGCATGTGAGATGAGTGCAATTGTGTGGTAGTTTGAACATTCTTTGGCATTGCTTTTGTTTGAGATTGGAATGAAAACTGACCTTTTCCAATCCCGTGGTCACTGCTGAGTTTTCCAAATTTGCTGGCATAGTGAGTGTAGCACTTAACACCATTATTATGAGCATACTTCCTTCTACTCTGCCATCTGCATCCACAAGTCTATTCAGTTTAATGTTAAAATAGTTATCTGAATATAGTTATCACACACAGCAGGATATTAATAAAGATTTGCTGCCTAAATAAAGAGAGAGCAGCTCTTGGCATAACAGTGAGTAGGGAAATTGTAGATTATGGGAGAGAGTTTTGAGTTTACTGGAATACTTTTTAATTATAGTTGGGATTACTTAGAGGGAAGTATATGTAAAGGGAGTATAAAAACAATAGGGCGTGACTATTGATACTGTGGTGTGTACCATGCTAAATGCTTTACCTGCACTATCTAATTTAATCATCTAAAAACTTAATGAATTGTTGTTCTTATTGATGACATTTTATAGCTGAAAACCAAAGAGGTCCATTGAGGAATTTTCAGAAGCAACGTTTTCCAAAGTGGGTGTTGGAAGAGGGATTTGCGAATATGATAGAAATGGAATTGGCAGAGTTAAGAAGAGAATCTCTGGACAGAAGAAGAGGACCAAGGACCAAGATTTATAAGGAGAAACAATATTTGTGAGCATAGGCATGGAAAGGGGCCAGCAGGGGCCTTATAATAAGTGATCAGAAATTTAGAAGGAGAATGGGCAGAAGTGAGAAGAGTTTTGAAAAAAAATGAATGGCTTGGTAGGTAAATGCTTCAGACTGTTAGAGGTCAAGCTATTTAGGCCCTTGAAAGGTGTTCTTTGCACGGTGAGCAGGGCAGTAGGATGGAAACTGAGGACAAAGGATGAGAAGTGAGTCGAATGGAAGAGGAGGGAGTGAAGTAGTGAGCAGTGAGGAGATCAGCAAGGGGAAGATACCTAGTTTCTACCAGAGGAGAAAGAAATCCAAGGAGAGTCTTTTTTTCTTAAGATAGAAAAGAGATTTATCATTTTGTTTATATATAAAGGCTGAGGGGAAGGAGCCACTGAAGGTGGTGAAGATACAGCAGGGGGGAGTTCTGAGAGAATAATATCTTGGAGGATGTTGAAAGAAATGGGTCAGAAGTACAGAGAAGGGCCAAAGAAAGACCTCTCCTCCCCTGACCCTTGTTTCGGGGATTTGGAGGCAGGTTTGAAACACTGGGTAATACAAGCAAGAGGAAATGTGAAGACAAATCTAAGGGACTGGGTAAGTTAGACATAGAAAAGCTTTTCATGCTATCCCTAGTGTAGAACTGGGGCAGACTATAAAGTTTTATATATACTTTTTCATAAAGAAAAATAAATAAATGTAGTACATCTGCATAATATGGCTTTGTACTGAAATGAACCTCAGTATGGTGCCTTCTTCAAAATTAACAGATAGAAGCATAAAGTGTTACAGAAAGTAGTTTCATTTAATTTACTGTATTTCATTTGTTTAACATGGCATTTGCAATTGATGTTCCTTTTGGTATGATAACTACATACAAATTACCATGCTCTCTTCCTTAGAAATTCATCCTCTTTGAAAAGAAAAGCATTTGCAGATTATATTAGACTTTTATTTTTGAAACTGTATATTTGTAAACAGAAAAATATACAAATTTACATATTTCCTAGCTACATTTATCTGATCACATGATAATGATTAAGTCAGATTAATCAGTTTTAAATAACAGAAACAAAAATAAAGCAAATGAGGCAAAAGGAATAAAGGACATAGTAACTACTACGTAAAATTCAATAGAAAGTGAAAATTTCTAGGTTATCGTATGGTATGATGGGTTTATGTTAACCTTTTTTTACCTAGGAGAAGAGACTTTGCCTTTAATAACACTGTTTAGTAGCACATCTCAATGACATTTGAGAGGAAATTCAAATCCGAAACATGATTGCAACATGAAAAGGAGAAAAAAAATCAGTATTTTTTCCCCAAAAAGCTGTTGAATTTTCTACTATTTCATTCAACTTTAACTTTAAAAGTAAGATATTTTATATATAGCATGCTAAATTTTATCAATTAAAACTAAATTTTATCAATTAAATTTAGTAATTATTCAGTTCAGTTCAGTCGCTCAGTCGTGTCCGACTCTCTGCGACCCCATGAATTGCAGCACGCCAGGCCTCTCTGTCCATCACCAACTCCCGGAGTCTACCCAAACCCATGTTCATCGAGTCGGTGATGCCATCCAACCATCTCATCCTCTGTCGTCCCCTTCTCCTCCCGCCCCCAATCCTACCCAGCATTAGGGTCTTTTCCAATGAGTCAACCCTTCGCATGAGGTGGCCAAAGTATTGGAGCTTCAGCTTCAACATCAGACCTTCCAATGAACACCCAGGATTGATCTCTTTTAGGATGGGCTGGTTGGATCTCCTTGCAGTCCAAGAAACTCTCAAGAGTCTTCTCCAACACCACAGTTCAAAAGCATCAATTCTGCGGTGCTCAGCTTTCTTCACCGTCCAACTCTCACATCCATACATGACCACTGGAAAAACCATAGTCTTGACTAGACGGACTTTTGTTGGCAAAGTAATGTCTCTGCTTTTAAACATGCTATCTAGGTTGGCCATAACCTTCCTTCCAAGTAGTAATCGTCTTTTAATTTCATGGCTGCAGTCACCATCAGCAGTGATTCTGGAGCCCAAAAAAGTAAAGTCTGACACTGTTTCCACTGTTTCCCCATCTATTTCCCACGGAGTGATGGGACCAGATGCCATGATCTTAGTTTTCTGAACGTTGAGCTTTAAGCCAACTTTTTCACTCTCCTCCTTCACCTTCATCAAGAGGCTCTTTAGTTCTTCTTCACTTTCTGCCATAAGGGTGGTGTCATCCACATATCTGAGGTTATTGATATTTCTCCCGGCAATCTTGATTCCAGCTTGTGTTTCTTCCAGCCCAGCATTTCTCATGATGGACTCTGCATATAAGTTAAATAAGCAGGGTGACAATATACAGCCTTGACGTACTCCTTTTCCTGTTTGGAACCAGTCTGTTGTTCCATGTCCAGTTCTAACTGTTGCTTCCTGACCTGCATACAGGTTTCTCAAGAGACAGGTCAGATGGTCTGGTATTCCCATCTCTTTCAGAATTTTCCACAGTTTATTGTGATCCACACAGTCAAAGGCTTTGGCATATTCAATAAAGCAGAAATAGATGTTTTTCTGGAACTCTCTTGCTTTTTCGATGATCCAGCGGATATTGGCAATTTGATCTCTGGTTCCTCTGCCTTTTCTAAAACCAGCTTGAACATCTGGAAGTTCACGGTTCACGTATTGCTGAAGCCTGGCTTGGAGTAATTATTACTCAACCATTTTATGGCTAGAATGTCAAACCAACATATATTTGAATGAAATAAAAAGTAATGTCTCTATTATCTAGATCAATAAATGCATATTTTGATAAAGAAGTGACTATATTTCCCTCTGGTAAGAATTTATTATGGGAAAAGAAGGAATATTTAAATGTGACTGCTTTCAATTTCGGAGAAGGCAGTGGCACCCCACTCCAGTACTCTTGCCTGGAAAATCCCATGGACGGAGGGGCCTGGTAGGCTTCAGTCCATGGGGTCGCTAAGAGTCGGACATGACTGAGCGACTTCACTTTCACTTTTCCCTTTCATGCACTGGAGAAGGAAATGGCAACCCACTCCAGTATTCTTGCCTGGAGAATCCTAGGGACGGCGGAGCTTGGTGGGCTGCCGTCTGTGGGGTCGCACAGAGTCGGGCACGACTGAAGCGACTTAGCAGCAGCAGCAGCAGCAGCAGCTTTCAATTTGGTAAAAAGAACAGTGTCATGTTCTATTTTCTTCCTGGATGTTTCTACAGTAGGTTCTCCTCAAAAGAATCTCAAGATCTTAAGACACAGGTTCAGGTGTTAATGGAAGGGCAACTGTATATGTATCTGCTCACCATTATGTCCTGGACATCAGTGTTTCCTACTTAAACTATCTTACTCTTGGACAGGCACTGCTTCCATTACTGAAATATAAGGGGTAACATATTAAGTGACGGGCTTCCCTGGTGGCTCAGCGGTAAAAAATCCACCTGCAATGCAGGAGATAAAGGAGATATGAGTTTGATTCCTGGTTTGGGAAGATCCCCTGGAGAAGGCAATGGCAACCTACTTCGGTATTCTTGCCTGGAGAATCCCATGGACAGAGGAGGCTGGTGGGCTATAGTTCATAGAATCACAAAGAGTCAGAGACGACTGAAGTGACTTAGCACATGTACACATTAAGTGACTTTCCTTTAAGAAAATAAGTTCTCACTTGATAGAGCAGGAAATGAGACGATAGTTAGGGGTAAGAAAGTATTTCCTAAACAGTGGGCAAAATCCCGAAAAAGTAGAGTTAGGGGATTATCACTAAAACTTTCGCTTGCTTCTTCATTTGGCATGTGGCCAAAAGCAGCCTTGTCTTGAGACATCCTTTGACACTGGGCTTTTTCATGTGGAAGTGGTATAAATGGACTTTCTAAGAGACACATCAAAGAGTTTCATTTCTGTTAGAGTCTGTTCTTCAGCTAAGTTCATTTGAACAGAATTTCTTGTCCTGCTCATATTAGTATCATGTTTGGCTTGCCTAAATATATGACAATTTATTTCTCTTCTCTCAGATTTATGGAAAGTTCACAAAGGTCAGATTCTCCCCTTGCATTGTAGAAGGGCACGATTTGTTCTCATGAATGTCATTCTCAAATATACCAAATACAGTATGGATTTTCAGCAAGTATTTAATTTAATTGCTCCCCTTAATCTCTAAGCTTAAAGAAACTAGGTTGGTAATGGTATTTCTGCTTTAATATTTCTTGGTATAACAGTCTCAAAATAATGTAAGAATGGTATTTTTTTATAGCATTCTATGAATCAGTTGTCTAAATCTTTTGGTATATTCAAAGAACTTAGCTTAAATTTATTTGGAGAAAACCGTAATGGTGGAAAGCTACTTGTAACCAGTTGCATATCATAAATATAGAGCTTATTTATACATAAATCATTATTACTTCCTCTGTGAGGTAATTAGGTGCCAAGTTTCAGATTACAAATTACAAACTTTGGCTATTAGTCACTTTTCTTCTATTTATTACCAGAGCTTATAGTAGGTATTCTTCTCTGCTCAGTTGCTCAGGTGTCTGACTCTTTGTGACTCTTGGGACTGTAGCCTGCCAGGCTCCTCTGTCCATGGGATTTTTCAGCAAGAATACTGGAGTGGGTTGCCATTCTTCCTCCAGGGAACCTTCCAGACCAAGGTTCCAACCCACGTCTCCTGTGTCCCTTGCATTGAAAGCAGATTCTTCGCCTGCTGAGCCATCAGGGAATATAATTAACTGTAAATTACCCCATGCCATATAGGAATTTATTTAATCATTCAACAGTCCTGTGTGGGAGATATCAGCATTACTCCTTCCTTATAAATGAGATTCTGCAGGTCAGAGATGGTAAGTGATTGGCTCAAGACCTCACGGTCAGAATGTGACAAAATTAAGACCCGGTTCCAGTCTCTGACTCCAAATACAATGCTTCTGCCACCAAAAGCAAATGAAACAGCTTCTCCAAGGTCTGCATTTTCCTTGTGACAGAGAGAGAGGAAAAACACAACAGGATGATTTCTCATAGCCGGAAAGAGAAACAGCTTTAGACTTCCAAGGAATAGGACATTTTCTGCCTCGTTAATGCATAGGAGATTCCCTGGGTGACTTTCTAAGTTATAATTCTTTCTATGGAAAGTCAGTGTAATAAATGTAAGCTCCCTGAAATAGAAGCACATGGTAAGTCTTCTGAAATCACTATATCGAATGTGTTCTGCTGTTCAAATATACAAAATCTCACCCTGAGACACTTGACTCTGAGATAACATGTGGTTAATGTGTGCAGACCTGATTTTGAAAGGTGTTGTCTAGGGAGAAAAGCATTGTCCTGTGTATCTTGCACTGTCATACAACAGGTCAAGGATATTGCATTTTTTGGAAGAAGGAACTCACCTTCCTCCACTCTTTTTTTTTTAGACGTTACTATAGTTGCTGAAAAATAGATTGCATGATGTCAAAATACATAAGGAAAATATATTTGCAACTCTTTTCACTAACTTATCTTGCTAACTGTGAACCTTAGAAAATTCTGGTGGAAATCATGAAGGTAGTTTAAAGTGTAGTATTTGATTGCATTAGATGAGCTACTCTGTTGGAGAGAATGAAGGCATCCACATTTCCATGACTACGTGATACAGTGTTTCAGTTCAGTTCAGTTCAGTCGCTCAGTCGTGTATGACTCCTTGCGACCCCATGAATTGCAGCACGCCAGGCCTCCCTGTCCATCACCAACTCCCGGAGTTTACCCAAACCCATGTCCATCGAGTCAGTGATGCCATCCAACCATCTCATCCTCTGTTGTCCCCTGCACCTCCTGCCCCCAATCCTTGCCAGCATTAGGGTCTTTTTCAATGAGTCAACTCTTTGCATGAGGTGGCCAAAGTATTGGAGTTTCAGCTTCAACATCAGTCCTTCCAATGAACACCAAGGACTGATCTCCTTTAGGATGGGCTGGTTGGATCTTCTTGCAGTCCAAGGGACTCTCAAGAGTCTTCTCCAATACCACAGTTCAAAAGCATCAATTCTTCGGCGCTCAGCTTTCTTCATCGTCCAACTCTCACATCCATACATGACCCCTGGAAAAACCGTAGCCTTGACTAGACGGACCTTTGTTGGCACAGTAATGTCTCTGCTTTTAAATATGCTATCTAGGTTGATCATAACCTTCCTTCCAAGGAATAAGCATCTTTTAATTTCATGGCTGCAATCACCATCAGCAGTGATTTTGGAGCCCAAAAAATAAAGCCTGACACTGTTTCCACCGTTTCCCCATCTACTTCCCATGAAGTGATGGGACCAGATGCCATGATCTTAGTTACAGTGTTTAAGGGTACAGATTCTGGATCAGATTACCAAAATGAACACCGTGTTTCCTTGAGCAAGACAACTGCTCTGTGCCTCGGGTTTCTTGCCTTTTTAATGGGACCTTAAAAGTACCTATCTCATTGTGTTATTATGAGAACTAAAGTGATTCATACCTATAAAGTATTTGAAACATTATCTGGCATATGTTAAAAAAAAATGTTTGCAAGATACAAATAAATTATTTACACTTTCTCACGTATTAACTCTTTATGAAGGAAAGTGAAAGTGAAGTTGCTCAGTCATCTCCGACTGTTTGCGACCCCATGGACTGTAACCTACAGGCTCCTCTGTCCATGGGATTTTCCAGGCAAGAAGAGTACTGGAGTAGGTTTCCATTTCCTTCTCCAGGGGATCTGCGCAACCCAGGGAACAATCCCGGGTCTCCTGCATTGCAGGCAGACGCTTTACTGTCTGAGCCACCAGGGAAGCCCTTAACTCTTTATACTTACTGAAAATTATAGAGTTATAGAAATTTTCAGTAAGGACAAACCACATTGGTCTTTAAAGAAAAATGGGGCATTACACAGTGTACTCTCTGCCTTCTAAAGAAAAACTTCTTTCTTCAACTACTTGTTACTAAAAAGCTTCTTCTGGTGACTCAATTTCATTATCAGAATTTTTGGCTTTAATGAGAAATAAAGTAATATGCTGGGACTTTTTATTTATAAGGAATTAACTTGTGAAAAGAAAGTATCCCATTTAAAGTCTAATTCTGTTTGCACAGTAATAGAATAAAAAAAAAAAAAAGAACCCAAAATTCTCGGTTTAACTTTTAATTAAGTAAGCAGTATGGTATATTTTGAATCTGATTACCTGTTGGTGAAGCTACTGGGTAGATAAATTTCATTAATTGATTAGGTGGGAAGTTTCTGAGGAATCACTTTCTGTCGCTGGGCAGAAAGACAAAGCTATAGGGATGTTTTCACCCCTGTATTAGGGCCACATTTTTCTTTCTAGATATCGTGTTTTTTCATTTTTTCTTTTCCCGTTGAATATGGCAGCTTGAGCATAGAAAATGATATATACTGTAGAGATGCTACCATTAATACAAAGGGTTTTTGTCCACCTTGTCTTTCAAAAAGAGTCCTGGGGAATTCTCCGGCAGACCAGTGATTAGAACTCAGCCTTTCACTGCTGAAGGTCCAGATTGGATCTCTGGTTGCAGAATTAAGATCCCCCAAGCCATGTGGTGTGGCCAAAAATTAGAATGAAATAGAGTCCTGACCTTTGATATATTAATCACTGTTTAAAGAAAGCAACTGAATTTTATTTTTCTTATGTGATACATATTTTTGTTGTATTTGCTGCGATAACTCATATTATAAATATGATCAATGTCTATGGGGCAATGGTTTTAATCAATTTATCATAAAGTATCTCATTGTATTTCATATTATTACAGTGGACTCAAGGTCACCTTATTTTTATATTATAAAATTTGCAAGGCATTTCTCTCTGACATTCTATTTGACATATTATTTTAATTTTTTAAGTGACTGGGAGTTGATTTCCTTTATTCTATTATTGCTGTTTAAATTTTTGTTTGTGTTCTATCACTATGTTAATAGCTGTGTCTGCATAAATCATGTTCAAAAAATTAACATGTCTTATTTTGCCAATTAAGCTTTTGAATAAATAAAAAGTGTAAAAAGAATTTTAAGTATATAATGTGTTATATACTTTCATGATTTTATTGTTAATAATCAATCAAAAGAATTATGTGAAATCTGTATTAATTGTGAATTTGGCTTCATTGTAAAAGAAGTAGGATATAATCTAAACATCATTATATGGTCTACACATAATTATCACCAGTAGCTGTCCCTGAGGGAGCCTCTTCAAGAATGATGACAGAGGGAGACAGATCAGAACCTGATAAAGGGAACAGTTAAAAAATTGAGCAGAAATAATAAAATATACATAAAATAATAAAGAGAGTATATATCAAAATTTGTTTATATGATACCAAAACTACCAGAAAATGCAGTGAGAAATTCAATCAAAACAAATGCTTGGTATCATCAACTTGCCAAAATATTTTTCTTCCTGCATTTGGTCATTGCTGTGCTACACATTGTGCATAGTCAGACATACATTATCTCATTACCTCATTAAATGTTGAATCCCAGCCTTTGTTCAAGAAATGCAAAGGAGATTATTCAGCCAATTACCACATAATTCAAAAAAAATTTCATGGATGGGTAATGCTTAGTTGAGAAAGAAGCAATTCAATCCATTTAAGCATTTTCATAATTAAAATTATATTAATTTAGACCTCTAAATCAAATACCCCATATTTGATTTTATATATGCACATAAATGCATATATATGCATAAATTATGTATTTATATCAGTTACTAATTTTGTACAGTCACAATCTACATTGTGCAAAAATGTAATGTGCTTATTTCTTTAAATCCAGAGAAACTCATGAGTTTTCATTTCTGCTTGGTTGTAGGACAATTATTCTAGCCATTTTAAGGTAATCCAATCTCATCCAGTTTTATAAAATGCATTTTAAAACATAATTTTTAGAATAGTTTTAGATTTACAGTGAAGTTGAGGAGAAGATACAGAAATTTCCTCTATGTCCCCTGTCCCCACAAGTCCATGGCCTCCCCATTATCGACATTGCCCACCATAGTGTAGCCTGTTAGAACTGATGAATTTGCATTGAGACATTATCACCACTCAAAGTCCATAGTTTACATTACAGTTCATTTCTTGGTGTTGTATATTCTATGTGTTTGGACAAATATTGAATGATATAAGTCAGCCATCTTAGTTTTATACAGACTGATTTCACTATCCTAAACCTCCTGTTCTGCCTATTCAGCCCTGCCTCTTCTCACCTCCTGCAAACACTGATCTTTTTACTGCCTCAATAAGTTTGCCTTTCTCAGAATGTCATACAGTTGGAATCATGCTGTATTTATCCTTTCCCATATTGGCTTCTTTCACTTAATAATGTACAATAAGTTTTTGCTATGTTTTTTTATGGTTCACTATCTCATTTCTTTTAGCACTGAGTAATATTCCATTGTCTGAATGTACTACAGTTCATCTGTTCACCCACTTGGTTGCTTCCAAGTTTTGCCAATTGTAAAGAAAGCTGCTGTAAACATCTGTGTTCAGGTTTTCGTGTGGGTGTATGCTTTCAACTCTTTTGAATAAATGTCAAGGAACATGATTCCTGTATCTCATGGTAAGAGCAAATTTAGTTTTGTAAGAAACTACCAAATTGTCTTCCAAAGTGGCTCTACCATTTTGCATTCCCATCAAAAATGAACGAGTTTCTGTTGATTCACAACCTTGCCAGAAGTTGATGTTGTCAGTGTTCTCGGTTTTGGCTATTCTAATAGGTGTATAGTGGTATCTCATAATTGCTGTAATTTGTATTTCCCTGATGATATATGATGTAGAGCATCTTTTCATATGCTTACGTATGTCTTTTTTAATTAAAGTAACTGTTAAGGTCTTTGGCCCATCACATCCAATTTTGATGCCAGCCATTTTCTAGGAAATACCCTTTCAATTCAGGATTTACCCCATCTTCATGCACTCCTTTTTCTTTGGTGGCAATGGCATTTGGGAGACTTCCCTGTATTCTTAGTATTGGGAGTGGGGTGTGAGGTGCATCTCTGGTCTACAGTGGCCTTTGGTCTTTATTGACTTTATTGACTTCTGTTGAGGTGTAACTTGTCTCCCATGTTTTTTGTATCCCCACTGCACCTGCTATGATGGTGCTTCCACTTTGGTCTCCAGTAGTCAGTTCCATGAACTTTCCTTTCTTCTCTGAGACTGAGATTCCATTCACCAACCTCCTCCACTTGCTCAAGAGATTCAGCTATTTCCCTACAACCATGGTGTGTGTGTGAAAGGGACTCCCTATGGCTGCTGCTTACAGGAACAAACAGCTGGACACATGCATTGGCCCTGGGAATTCCAACTGGATCTCTGGCTTCCCTGAAAGATTTACTGTGTCCTCAATCAAACCTGGGAAAGTAAAGAACCTGTCCCTCTGTTCTGGGATTGTTCCATCCGAAGTTTCTATCACAAATTCTCTTATCCTGTTCTTTCCTTCTAAGGACTAATCCAAGACCAGAGACTTACTGAGAACTTCTCAACATCTGAACCTCAGTGAAATTTACTATTATTTCTCTTTTAATCCTAATCTACTGTTCGTCTTTTTTTTATTCTCCCCTAAGGGAAAATTGTCATGATTCTTCTGTAATTTGTTTTATGGCATTATCTTTATGTTCTGGTTCCTCTGTAATTTTGCTCTTGATATTTAAAGGCATGTCATTGGAATCCATAAGAACATTTTTTATTACTCATTCATGTAGCTCTGGCAGTCAAAAGCCATGGTGCCAAGACTGTTATCTAGGCTATTTGCTCAAATATACTTACAATTTCAAAATCCAAAAATTTGTCTTCCTTTTCTCTCATTATTCCTATTTGCATAATGCTATAAAGTCTCTCCCTGGAGAAGGGCATGGCAACCCACTCCAGTATTCTTTCCTGGAGACTCCTCATGGACAGAGGATCCTGGCAGGCTATGGTCCGTGGGGTCACAAAGAGTCAGACATGACTGAAGTGATTTAGCCCAGCAGCATCAAGTCTCTGCTATTAAGGGACAAAGAGAGGTAGGGATAAATGAATTTAAAATCACAAACCCTACTCTAATATATTTACATTTAATTGTGTATTGCACTTTGATAGATAATACTTTATTTTGTTACCTAGAATAACTTTCTTCCTCCAAGAACTATTCCTTTCTCCACTCAAACAATATGAGTTCTAACTGAACTTCCATTTTCCTACAATACCCCATCTGCTGACTGCATAGGGTTGGTATGGTGGGAGAGAAAAAAAAAGCCAACACACAAAAGCATGTAGAGATAAGTGATGGAGGATACAAGTGGAAAATAAGATTAAAAGAACATCTAAACTATCAGTTTCTAAAGTTCTTTGGATATTGATCCAAGGTGGATGCCGTTGATGATTTGTAAAGCTTGGACCCATGTGACATTGAACAGTTAAACTTTCTAAGCCAGACTTATCTCTTTTGTGAAATATGGCTGATGGTGCCAATTTAAATGGACTAAACATACACAGCTGTCACTGTATAACATCATCAGATGGACTTAAAGCTCGTCTTAACCTTAGTTTGGTCTTTTGTTTTCCTTATGGATAACTTAAAAAGATGATTTTGTGTATCATCATAATTTTAGTGAATAATGCTTCCTGATTATAGAGAGTGGAAAACATAGATGGAATTTATATATATATGAATTTCATATATATATATATAGGCAGAATATATATATATTTCCTATATAGGCAGAATCACTCAGCTTGTGGTTTCTGAGTTCCCAGACCAGGGATTGAACCCACAGTGAAAACCTAGAATCCCAACCACTAGGCCACCAGGGAACTCCTTGATGTATTATTTAATTAGAGAAGTGCAGGCTTAGCCAACTTTAGTCTCAATATTTAAATATGTCTTAACTCTACAGAAACATTCTGAAATAGACAGTGATTGAGTAAAATCAATGTTTAATAACTGCAAATTGCCAATTAAGAATTTTTGCAGTATAAGATTTTTTCTTTTTAATATTATAAAAGTAGAAAACTTACAAATGAAACAATTTATTTCCGTATCATTGATTCAAAAGAAATACGATTCTGAGTTCTCTAATATTACTTTTACCCTTAACCTTGATTTGGAGAAGAGCACAAAATTATGTGAGTTACATTTATAACGGTTCTACAGAAATACTAATGACTCTAACTTCATCAGTTTGTCTTCACAAAACTGCCTTCACAAATTGAGTAGGTATTACCTTTTTATGATAGTGAATGGAAAAAATGCAGCCAGTGAGACGTGAAGGCTATTTCTTCATGGTGCTTCACTTAGCATTGCTAAGCTAGGCCTTTATAGACAGTGCTCTGTGTGTGACTGAAACAGACCAAAGTAAACAGAGGCTAAGGATTTTGATTAAGGTTACCCTGTAAGACTATACTTTTCCTTTTAAACTATGAGAGGCAAAATTTCTTGGCAGGAAGATTCTCAGTCTATTCATCATCCATATTTTTAGGGTCAGTTACTCTTTAAGAAGTTTGAATTTTGGGACTCTTGATTATAAAAATAATTTCATGTTTAATTTTCATGAACATTTGGATTAAACAAATCAAACAGAAGAAAAAGAAAAACATACCTTTCATTCTACCACTTTAACTGTTAATTTTTTTTTTTTTTCTTGTTGTGGGGTTGTATCTGTGAGATCTTTCTGTGTAATGAGTTTATTTTCTGTCATTTTTACCTACTGTTGTATAAGCATTTTTTTTTTCTCATGATTGAAAAACTTGTGGAAGTGGAATATTCATAAGGCTGCAGAATGTTTGCTATAAAATAATGTTTCATCCTTGTCTTATTGTTTATATATTTTTTAGATTTCTAGAATTATAAATAATGCTATAATGACTGTTTTTTCTTTGCTCGCAAGAAGAGCATAATGAAACCAAGGAGTGCTTTGGGAGGACAACTGCTCCTTCCATTTTGCTCCAACATGTGTTGAAGTAATTTCTTATGTCTTATCATGTGTTAGAATATATATGTACGTGTATATATATATATATATATAGGCTTCCCTGGTGGCTCAGATGGTAAAACATCTGCCTGCAATATACGTGTGTGTGTAACTGAATTGCTATGCTGAAACTAAAAGTGAAGTTGCTCAGTCGTGTCCGACTCTTTGCGACCCCATGGGCTGTAGCCTACCAGGCTTCTCTGTCCATGGGATTTTCCAGGCTAGTGTACTGGAGTGGGTTGCCATTTCCTTCTCCAGGGGATCTTCCTGTCCGAGGGATCGAACCCAGGTCTCCTGCATTGTAGGCAGACGCTTTACCCTCTGAGCCAGCAGGGAAGCCTGCTGAAACTAAGAAGATATTGTAAATCAACCATTGTTGTTGTTGTTCAGTCACTAAGTTGTGTCCAACTCTTTGCAACTCCATGGACTGCAGCACACCAGGCTCCCCTGTCCTCCTCTATCTCCTACACTTTGCTCAAATTCATGTCCATTGAGTTGGTAATGCTAACTATCTCATCCTCTGCCACCCTCTTTTCCTCTTGCCTTCAGTCTTTCCCAGCATCAGTGTCTTTTCCAATGAATTGGCTCTTTGCTTCAGAATACTTCAATCAAAAATAAGTAAATAAAATTTAAAACCCAAACCAAAAGCAGTTAGTGAAGTTTTGCTGTAGGTACTCTAATGCACAAGACCAAGGAATGGGATATAGTTGTCCCTTGCAATTCTGTAACATTGATTCCAAAAGTAATTTAAAGTCCTCTAATCCATTGCATTGTTGGGGTCTCTCCTCTTGAAGCCTCTAGTGTTCTACTTGTGTACACTATATTGTACTGCCACTGATGTTCACTAGGTTGTTTTCACTTGATTCATGCTGTGTTTGCACTCAGTAGAAAGCAGTGTGGCATGAGAACTGTGGTACTGATGTTTATGTGTTTGGTCTTCCAAACTCTAAATGAAGAAATCTTAGCAAACTTATTTATGATTGGAAATGGTGGTATGGACTAATAACACTAAGACTAGAGTATTTTAATCATATCGTGGCTGTTAGCTCCTCTCTGGTTCCTTTAGTATTTTGTTAGGCTTTTATAAGTGCACTAAAAATTATACACCTCCAACTCCTGCCATTGTTTAAAATTTTTATTTTAGTTTTTCCTGAGCCTAAGTGCCCCAAGTTTGATTTAATAGTAAAGTAGTGACTGAGAAAAGTAAGATGAATGGAGGGACTTTCATACCAAAATTTTTTAGACATAAAACCACAGAAATTCATTCAAATGCTCTCTCTCTCTCTCTCCTGTCTCTGTCTCATCATTGTTTGAATGAACCTAGAATTACATTCTGAAGAAAACCTCGGTTTGCCTCTGAGTGACGTTGGTTAGGCAGCTCAAATTTCATAAGAGAATATGAAAAGAGGCTTACACTTGCCCTGCTCTTACCTGGCAGCCTAAAATAGCTGCATTTTAAAATAGCTGCAGCTGCATTGTAGGTACTCTAGGTACTTAACAGGGAATATAATGCCAAATTCCCAGCCTCTCAATATTTTTCAAAAGCTTGGCAGAGAAAAACACTGCTTTTGGAGGACTGCCTGTGAGAAAGGCAGTAAATTCATTTCTGTGAATCAGTGATTCTCAAAGAATTTGGGAAGGCAGGGGAAGAAGGGAGAAGGAGGAAAGGGGAAGACCAATGTCCTCTTCACAGGAGGACCTGCTTCCCAAGGGGATTCACTTTTCCTGACAACCCCTTCTCCCCTCGGATGCAGATGTGGATAAAATTTAATAACTGTTTCTCAAGAGTTGATAAAGTAGAGATGACAAACTGCAGAAAACTCCTGGTCAAATCCAGCTCTTTTAGACAGTTTCTCTCTGCCAAGTATGTAGAGCGCATGTGCGCAAACACACACACACACACACACACACACATTTTAACAAGGAATACAGAATTTTTCATAAACCCTGAATTTCTCTGGAAACGAAGAAGAACATCTGGCAAAGCTAGGCGCATATCCAAGCACGGCAACAAATGCCTGTAACTAAGAAAACCAGTCCCTTCTTTGATCACTGTCCTTATTACTCCCTTTTTTGCTTCCACTTGGCTCACATCATCAACTCAGGTTACATGTCTGATCCCTGCAGGCATGGGAGTTTACAGCCTTTGAGTAAAGGTCTGATTCTAGATTAAAGCAAAAGAACAAAGAATGAGGTAGTTGGCCACATCGTTTGACTTTCCTGAAGTGTTTTTCTGGATTCATGTTTTATCCTGATTCCAATGGGCTTCCTTGGTGGCTCAAACAGTAAAGAATCTGCCTGTAATGCAGGAGACCCGAGTTTGATCCCTGGGTTGGGAAGATTCCCTGGAGAAGGGAATGGCAACCCACTCTAGTATTCTTGCTTGGAGAATTCCATGGACAGAGGAGCCTGATGGGCTACAAGTCCGTGGGGTGCAAAGAATCAGACACAACTGAGTGAGTGACACACACACTGATTCCATAGGCCTTGTGATACAAGGAAATGATCCTGTAGAACTCATCCTCAGGTTTGCTTTAAGAATATGTGTTCATTATTTTGGGAGTTTTATAAACATAGTGGTTAAAAGGATGGACTTTGGAGCCAGACTGCCTGGAATGTAGTTCTACCTCCTGCATTTTCCATCTGAAGACCTTTGGCCTGACATTTGATCTTGCTTTGATGCAATTTCCTCTTCTGTAAAATATTTAGGACAGTGCTTAGCATAGACAAATATTTGAGGTGTTATTATTGATACTAATATTATTACCTCCTATTCCAGAAATAGAAATACTTGCATTTGTTATTATGTTTTTCTACTTCATAGAGATCTTAAACTTATAACGAATCATCTTTGTGTCTTATTGGTGTCTATCACTGAAAGTTTTATGTCAAGTTTGATGCACCTATTTGGTAAATATATTGCATACATCCTTGTCCTGCCTCCATCTTATTTTCCTACTCTTCATTTTCTTCCTTATATTTCCTGATTATTCTTGATTATTCTTATTTTGCTGTATTATGTGCACCTCTGCAAGTCATTTTGACTCTCCTTTAAAACAATACAGGCCCCCAAAATAAACTAAGAGCAAACAACATATGTGAGCTCTCCTACATGGAAAGTATGACCAGAAAAATGAATTGTTTTCCGACAGGAATTTCATGTGAAGTTTACTTTTCTGCTGACATTCTGAGCTTCCGTTTATTTTCAGCTATGTCTTTTAGCTTTAGGGATAAACTGATCCAGTCATCTTCGATAGCAGTACTCCAACAAGTTCCTGCAGTCACGTTATTTCCCAGATGTCTTCAAATATATCACATTGCTGCAAATTGATTTTTAGCTTGTCTTTAAACGTAACATCCGAGTGTCCTATGCCCATTTGACCTTTTTTAGGTCACCAAAGGCAATTGTTTGTATATTTAAATTTGTTATGTGAGGTGATAACTAAAAAACAACTACATACTCTATATATCTTGTATAAAATAGGCTATTTATCCAGTGAAAATAAACCTATTTGGAAATAGTAAGCCACCTAAAGTTTATCCCCAAGATTCTTAATAGAGTGCTTGAGAATTTTGCTATGTTGCTGTTGTTGTTTAGTCACAGAGTTGTGTCTGACTCTTTGCGATCCCATGGGCTGACGCCCACCAGGCTCCTCTCTGTGGGATTTCCCAGGCAAGAATACTGGAGTGGGTTGCCATCTCCTTCTTCAGGGGATCTTCCTGGCCCAGGGATCAAACCCACTTTTCTTGCTTGGTAGGCAGATTCTTTACCACTGAGCCACCAGGGAAGCCCAAACCAACCACTGTGAGGCTAACAGAATAATGGGGCTTTATTTCTCTATTTTTTAATTTGGTGATAAATAAATGAGACAACTTTTAAGATGTTATCAGCCATTTTAAATCAGGGAAAGAGAAATCACTCTCTTGTGGTTTGATACGGGGAATTGGTTACCTAAGGGAAGGACGGGCAGGAGAAGCAAGGTGGGAGAAGTGATGTCTTCCAGAGCCTTAGCAGTCTGCACTCACCACAACATGCTAGGACCCTCGTTTTGAGTAGGAATCCAGGAGCCCACTCTCTCACTAACTCTTCTGTTATGTTACTGTGTTCCTTTCCTTCTCTCCTAGTGTCATACAAGTGGCTTCCCATTCATAGAACTTCACTGGAAGGCAGAGCTGGCAAGGAGTTCAGGATTTTGGGGGCTTCTACTGCTGGCCATTCAGGGGAGAGTGTAGAATAACATATTTTCCTGTGTGTAGTTCTATCCTCAACCTTTTTATTACTATGAGTGCTTTTTCTTCTGTTTCTCTCATATGATGTACTCATGTAAGTATTCTGATTTTGAAACATTTTGAACTATATGAAAATATTTCTAACTCCAGGACTATGTCAGTTATGTCAGAAACACTTACTGGAGTCACTTATAGAAACATTTTAGGCAATTTTATTGTCAGTTATGTGGTTTTTGCCAGTCTTTAAGTTGTAAATTTTTTTGATGAGGGAAAATACTCTCTTTCTTTAGCTACCTGAATTCCATGTTTCCTTGTAGGGGTTCAAATAATTTAATTCTGATATCTGAATATTTTCTCAGCCTTATTTATTTGAATTTGACTTTCATTTTGGTTTCCTGATTTTCATAAACATGCATTTGTTTTTTAACTGTTTTGTGTCCAAATATGATTTTAACATTTGGTTCTTTCATCAAAAACTATGGCTGATCAACTTTCATTGTGACTGCCAAAACATTCAGATGAATTAAGGATTCTTAAGATGCATCATAAAATGTATCCAGAAAGACTAAGGCATTCAAGCAACAGAGGCAGAATTGCTCAGAGCTGCACCAGTGTAACTGGGTTGGCAAGTCAACAGGATCTGAGTGGGAAGACTCATCTCTCTCCATAGCCCTTTGTCCCCAGAAGGGTTTCTTGTCATTTTGGCAATGGTTGACAGGACTCAGTTGAGCCCTGGAATGTACTGTGACTTCTGTAAGTGTTTCTGACATAACTGACATAGTCCTGGAGGCTTTTGACAAGTTTGTCAACCTAATGAATGGGCAACTGAGCCTTAAAACCACAGTAAAGGTTGTATAAGTTGTTTAGCAGAGGGTGCAAAATCCAGGTAACCAAATAATGGTGTCAGAGTTATTCTGCTTGCCTGCTTGCTGATGAAACTGCAACATGCCAAAAAAAAAATCACTTTTAAAATAAATATTCATCTTTGGGAGCATAATGCAGCGTATGCTTTATAACAGAATTCCTTTTAATAAAGTTATTTGCAACACTAATCTTCTCATTTGTTTATCATTTTCTTTTATGTATGCTTAATGCTTCAGGCCTCTGATGAGTTCTGGCACTATCTATCTGAAAGGTTTAGGTTACTGGTGAATGTTTCCCGGAAAATAGAACAGTGACTACTAAGTAACTTTACTGAAGTGAGGATTAACTAGAGTAATTACAATTGCTTGGAATTTTATATTTTAGGGTAAGTTTCCATTTCCATTTCTATATGGAAATCTCAGAGCCTCTGACACTCAAGTGTCACTCTATTTGAGCAGAATCATAATTAACAATAGTATCAAGCTACATTTTGAGAGTTGGGCATAAAAAATGATAACTGGGTGCTCATGCCTACAAATTATTAAACAATATAAAATTATATTCTACCTTTACTCTTCCACTTCAAAGGTATGCTATTTGGCTTTTTAGACTGATGTAGTTGAGTATCTAGGTTGAACCAGAATTTTAATGTTTAAAAAGTCTGTTATTCTACTTTATACAAGGATTAGAATATCTCCAAATGCAGAGAAATCTGAGTTTCTTATCTTGAAGCCTATGTTATAACTGATATATTATACTCAATGGAGTATGAATGCACAGGAGAGTATGGTCTTTAATAATCACAATTGCACTCATCTCACACGCTAGTAAAGTAATGCTCAAATTCTCCAAGCCAGGCGTCAACAATACGTGAACCGTGAACTTCCAGATGTTCAAGCTGGTTTTACAAAAGGCAGAGGAACCAGAGATCAAATTGCCAACATCCAATGGATCATTGAAAAAGCAAGAGAGTACCAGAAAAACATCTATTTCTGCTTTATTGACTATGCCAAAGCCTTTGACTGTGTGGATCACAAGGAACTGTGGAAAATCCTGAAAGAGATGGGAATACCAGACCATCTGACCTGTCTCTTGAGAAACCTGTGTGCAGGTCAGGAAGCACCAGTTAGAACTGGACATGGAACAACAGACTGGTTCCAAATAGGAAAAGGAGAACGTCAAGGCTGTATAGTGTCACCCTGCTTATTTAACTTATATGCAGAGTACATCATGAGAAGCGCTGGTCTGGAAGAAACACAAGCTGGAATTCAGATTGCCAGGAGAAATATCAATAACCTCAGATATGCAGATGACACCACCCTTATGGCAGAAAGTGAAGAAGAACTGAAGAGCCTCTTGATGAAAGTGAAAGAGGAGAGTGAAAAATTTGGCTTAAAGCTCAACATTCAGAAAAGTAAGATCATGGCATCTGGTCCCATCACTTCATGGAAAATAGATGGGGAAACAGTGGAAACAGTGTCAGACTTTATTTTTTTGGGCTCCAAAATCACTGCAGAAGGTGATTGCAGCCATGAAATTAAAAGACGCTTACACCTTGGAAGGAAAGTTATGACCAACCTAGATAGCATATTTAAAGGCAGAGACATTACTTTACCAACCAAGGTCCGTCTAGTCAAGGCTATGGTTTTTCGTGTAGTCATGTGTGGATGTGAGAGTTGGACGGTGAAGAAAGCTGAGCGCTGAAGAATTGATGCTTTTGAACTGTGGTGTTGGAGAAGACTCTTGAGAGTCCCTTGGACTGCAAGAAGATCCAACCAGCCCATCCTAAAGGAGATCAGTCCTTGGTGTTCATTGGAAGGACTGATGTTGAAGCTGAAACTCCAATACTTTGGCCACCTGAGGCAAAGAGTTGACTCATTGGAAAATACCCTAATGCCGGGAAGGTTTGAGGGTGGAAGGAGAAGGGGACAACAGAGGATGAGATGGCTGGATGGCATCACCAACTTGATGGACATGGGTTTGGGTAGACTCTGGGAGTTGGTGATGGACAGGGAGGCCTGGCGTGCTGCGATTCATGGGGTCGCAAAGAGTCAGACACGACTGAGCGACTGAACTGAAGTTTTCAGTTGCTATAATGTAGTTTTTAGTTTATCCTGCTTTTTGGAAGGACTTTAATCTTTCAATCAGTCTAATCGAAGATACTCACCCTCCCTATCCCTATTTTCATTCACTGTTAAAAGCTGGAAGGTGCATAAAAGATGGTTGCATCCAGTGATTCTCGTTTTTCCCCTAGCGTACGGTTTAGGGGGGTAATAAATGAGATAATAGGCAATAAGGTGATGGGGCAGAAAGAGGGAGGGTGAAGTTAAACACATAGAGCCCTACACTCCCTACTTCTTCTCAGATGAAAGGGATATGTGACTTAATATTATATATTTGGCATTCCTATGACATGTGATTCTGCTGCCAACCAGCCCACCTACATTTCAGATGGGGAAAGTTGTCTCCAGAGAATCTAAGTTGTTTGCCCAAACCCAAGCCTTCTTCATGGAAAACCAAATTCAGAGTCCAGATGTCCTGGGTTCTAATGTGATATTTTTTCTCTTTTTAAATTCAATAAATAGGTTTGTAATAGTATTTCTGATAGCACTGGAGGAAAAAGACCCTCTCATCCTTTCAAAGAGCTTAGTTTAGTGAAAGAATAGATGTAGAAATAAGTATAATAACAGTTGCATGCACAAAGAGTCTCTTAGCAAAGAAAGGCTACTCAAGTTCTTTTTAAATGAGTCGTGAAACTCCTGTTTCTTTAAGATTTTTTCCTTTAAATTATTAGCCAAGGTATTCTAGAAACTTTTCAAACAGTGGTTTCTTTATGGAATTCTTACTCTGTACTCACATTTTCATAAAAAAACAGGCTAATGCATTTTAACTGATCCCACACAATGTTTATTATCTAGAATTTCAAGTGTGTCCTCTATGAGGAGCTTCCTGTGTGGGTTTTTCTTTTCATGAGTTATTTGAATCACATATTGCTTGCACTTTAGCCTCAGAAGTGTGCTTTTTCTGATGGAAGCTAACAATTGCTATAAAAATCAAGATACTTAATGATTTCACATAACAAGAGACCTCGAGGTCTGTGCCCTCAGGGACGGCTCCACAGTGACATCAACGATCCAGGATCTCTTTCATTCCTCAGTGTGGGCTCTTCCTCTGGCGCATTGTCGCCTGGTTGTGAGATGCTGCTGTGGCCTCGGGTGTTCGTGAGGCAGCATCTCCAGTAGGAAAGGAGGCAAACAGAAAAAAAATTCTTCAAATAGATCTGTGTTCATCTGCTAAGAATCCTTGAGTATTTTGATGTAATATTTTGATTAAATAGACTAAATGCAATGTATTTTGGTTTATGTTAAACAGAGTCATTAGGTATGACTGTCCAACATTGTGTGTGTGTGTGTGTGTGTGTGTGTGTGTGTATGTGTGATGTGATACCTGTCTACTCCTCACCACTTATTCTGAATAGGATGTGAGAGGAAAGAGGGGAAAGGTTTGTTCACACTGACTCTGCTGAGGGTAGCAGGGTGAAGAACCATCACGATGCTTTCCCTAAAAATATAACTTCTATGTCTAAGGAAAAGAAATCAGATAAATCTAGTATTAATACTTATTTATAAGTCTTTGCTCCCTGTCACTCACTAGAAGTGATTTCAAACTATAATTGAGCACTGAATGTTTTTGCCTGAATGTCTTTCTCTGCTTTCCATGACACAGATACTGTCCTTTGAGGTGCCACACAGTCTCTTGCTGGACCACTCCGAAAGCCTCCTAAATGGTCTTTCCACAGACACTCCACTCTTCTCCAATCTGTTCACAACTCTGCAGTCAGAGTGATCGGCTTGGAATGCATATCTTATTACCACTCTGCTTAGGAAAGTTCAGCAGAAGCCATGGCAGTTAGAAAAAAGTAAAAAAATCTTAATTGCCACTGGTGAGAGTTGCTGTGGGCTGATTCATCCTTATCATCCCAGCTCCATCTGTAGGATACTATTCGTTTTCTGAACTCCCACACCAGTGGTCCTTCAGTCCCTCTCTCAGATGCTCTCATTTCTTCCCATCAGGGATCATACGTATGCACTGCTCCGTCTGCCTGCAATTTCCTTTGCACCTGCCATCCTCCTCTGCTCTAGCAAGCTACTCTCTGTTCTTCAGATTGGGCCTATGCTGTGAATTTCTCAAGAAAACCTTCTCAGACCCTAATGTACTCTACAGTCTTAGAGCATTTCCTTTGTATTATTTATACCACACTGTAACTTTACAATCATTTTCCTAATTGTACGATTAATGTCTTATCTCTCTTGACTGATTATATGGTGAACTTCATGGAGATTAGACTGTATTTGTCTATTTTTAAAATTCATATTTTTGTTCAAAATGCTTAACACGACACTCAGCACATAGTCAGTGCTTAAGTGGTGTGTTGACTGGTGGTATCAATAAGTGAATGAATAAGTAATATTTATTGTATTATCTGATCTCATCATTACTCAAATATTTCAATTACTGCAGTTAAGTAATTGATGTGGCTGTAAGTCCTGTTTCAAAATAGGTCATTTTGGGTCCTCTGCATTAGAAAATTTATTAGAGATTTTTGCTTTTATTAATTCCCCAGAAAAAAATCCTCATGTGTCTTGGTCTTGTCAAAGAACTTCTAAATGCAAAGATGAGTTTTCTCTTAATAAAATCGAAAGCTGCAGATACATGATTTTTGAATTCAGCAAAGTACTATTGAAATGGTAAAAAATTTCAGACTTTCTATATATGGATTTGAATTTGGAGAGATCCAAATGTCACTTAGCATAAACTCTGTTGACAAGCTCAGTATTCAAAATAAAAAATAAAAAAGCTAAGTGATATGGTTACAAAGTTCAGGTGATTTCTTCCATAATGTTCCTTTTAAATTATTCTATTTTTCTGAAATCATAATACTCATTATGTTTGCATTTGGCAATTAAACAAAGTTAACTAGCACATATTAAGTGGATACTATGAGTCATTTATTAATTCAGTGAATAGCTATTGGTTGCCTCCTACCTGCCAGCCATAATGTTGCATTTTTTGTCTCAGGAATTCATCTATAAAATGACAGAATCCATTATTTCAAGGAACAAACAACATGGACAAGAATTTTAAAGTAGAGCATGTTAAGTACAAGTCCTTTGTTAGAAGTAAGCAGATAATGTGATGAGAACACATGTTAAATGTCCCCAACTCAATTTGTGTTAGGAAAGAGAACTGAGGGAAGGCTTCTTGGAAGATAAAACATTTGAGCTAAATTCTGACAAGTAGAAGTTTTAAGTAAATATGTATTAATTAGGATGCCAGTTTCTCACTCTATCGGATATTTAAATAGCATTGTTATTTTTTCTCCACAACTCTCTTGTTTTACTCTTTCACCTATACATTGAAGCCTTCTTGAGAATGAGAAATATGTTTCATATTTTAAGGTATCTAACAAATTATTAAACATGGAGCTTTGCATCATCTAAATACACACTGATGATTTCTCTTACTAATATTAAGTAGATTGAAGCTTTGCAGGGATGGTTCTGGGAGACAGGAAAAGGCACCTAGGCTAGATTCCACCATGGGCTATGATATATTTATGTTGCTTAGCTCAAGGAAAGACTTCAGTGGTTCTCCCTATATGGGCATTCATAGGTTACCTGCCTCGTGAGAAATGCTCAGAATGAATTATACTTTTTATATATTCTTTTTTTTGAATCTTAGAGAAAACATTGCAGATGTTTATGTTATCATTTGTGTAACTTCTGGATATAAGTAACTAAATTTTCTCTAGTCCAGAAATTTAGTCCTTTGCATAGTCAGACTCCTAGGAGGGTCAGAATTTTTAAAATAATGTTTAATGGATTCTGTCTTCAGAAAGGATGCATGCTGAGCATGCATGTCACTTCTTTTACTCTCAGAACAGCTGGGGAACATTTCAAAAATATATGTTAGATTATTTTAATTTATTTTAATTTAGAAGAGTGAACAATTTTTAACTCTTGTATGTTAAAGATATACCAGATACTTTGGTACTTTGATACTTTGGTTGCTAGGGCTATAAATGCATCTTGAGGAAGGATAAGATAAACTCCTTCCAAGACCATTCCAGGAAGAAAAAGTGACCTTATTAGATATACTGTTGTGTTGAAAGTGAAAGTGAAAGTCACTCAGTCATGTCCGACACTTTGTGAACCCATGGACTATAGAGTCCATGGAACTCTCCAGGCCAGAATACTGCAGTGGGTAGCCTTTCCCTTCTCTAGGGGATCTTCCCAACCCAGGGATCAAATCCAGGTCTCCTACATTGCAGGTGGATTCTTTACCAGCTGAGCTACAAGGGAAGCCCAAGAATACTGGAGTCGGTAGCCTATCCCTTCTGTAAGGGATCTTCCCATCCCAGGAATGGAACTGGGGTCTCCTTCATTGTAGGCAGATTCTTTACCAATTGAGCTATAAGCGAAGCCCTTACAAGGGAAGCCTTTATAAGGGAAGTTAACTGTTGTGTTACTTCCTTGCATTTGCTCCCTAAGAAATATTGCTTCATCTAACACTTATTTTTAAATATGTTATGTTTGCTATTTTTGTTTTGTTTCAACTGGTAGCATCTCTAGTTGTTTTCCCTCCTCTTTGATTCCCCTTCAGATGGATTATTTATTTTCTATCAAGTTGTTCTTCTCCACCTACACGTCAGTTTTGAAGAGCTAAACATTATCTGTTCACTTAATCTCTCTTCAGAATTCACATTGCCAATAATTCACATTATTTTTAGAAGCAGTTTCCTGTACTTTTTCATACTTTTTCAACTGGGAGATGCCTGGACTGTTTTAATATCCGAAATGCAGTTTTCTAATGCTTTGTAAAGTAGCAATAGAGCCTCTCATTATGGAATATTTCTTTTTAATCATGTTGGGTTAGCGCTGACCTTTTCTTTTTCTTTAAGAATGCTGTGTAGCCTAAGAAGCACTTATGCCAAGTGCTCATTTAAATGGAGAAATATACATGTTAAGAAAGAAACACGCCCACAGCTGCTTACTTATTGTGGAGTCACTTATCTGACAATTTTAACCATTTGAAGTTTCAATAAGCACTGGAAAAGGCCTCTAAGCTGTAGCAGTTGCTTATGATGTATTTCCTGGAAAATCTGTGGGCTGGGGGCTTGGTGGTTGTGCTCCTAACAAGACCCTCAGGATTTCATTGAGGGGCTCTTTGACCTTATTTGTTAGTAAGCTGGGTTTTCTTATTTCTCAGCCTTCAGCATACTTGAAATAGCAAAGTAGAAACCAGAAAGGAAAGAAAGAGCAGATGTGTTTTGAAGTGGAGATAATACAAATAATAAACACACTGGAAAATTTACCCCATTTAATCACTGTTCTGATTATGAAAGATAAAAGCATTTTGTTGACCCTTTTGCATATATTTTTGCAATAGTCTAAATGATTTTTGAGTAAGAAAGAATGTTTTTAGTTTTGCTTCTGGGGTTCCTTTTTGAAAAAATGAAGAATAGAAGACAAGGATGTGAGTTATACAGATAATTCTTTTTATTGAGTAGATTATAATCAGAAAACTATGATATGTTACATATCAAAGACCTTGCAGATTCAGTTATTAATTTTACATAAACTATTTATTAGCCTATTACCTTTCTTAATTCAGTTCTAGAATTGGAAAAAAAAAAGCATCCTTAACCAATTCCCCTATTGGGTCTTTGGGAGAGTGGTGGCAATTGAACTATTGACCTATGGGAATTATATTTCTTTGTTTTAAAACAGCTATAATCTAAATAATATAAACACTAATTGAGTCATTTCATTTCATACCTGACATGATAATGAAAAATGAGAACATTTTAGTTCAATCCTTTGAATAACTTGTCCATCTTTTAAGTAGCTCTCACATAAGAAAGAATCCTCTTAAGATTGGATTTCGAGATGTTGTATTGACACTTGGAAATCATGGATGCTAGAAATGTGGGAGTTAAAAGGACCACCCCCAAGTGCACTGGTGGTGAACACAATCTGACGGGCACTAGTTGTTTCTATATTCTCTAGTTTCATGTATGACAGACTGCCAACAAGTTTTGTGCTCAAAACTATTCAGGATGCAAAGCTCATATTTGAGATAGCAGATAAACTTTCTCAGAGACAGGCTTTTACATGTTTTCATTAACACCAAATTACAATAGTAAGTGACATACGCTTGTACCTTTTTGATCTGTGCAAGTGACAGCACACTGCAGTCTAGTTCTCACAGCACTAGATGTTCCAAGGGCATCACGAATTATCCTTTGTGATGTCACCCATCCCTGCTTCTCCATGGTCCTAGGATGCCCTGTCAAGCATTTTGCTGATGCTTTAACAGCTGAATGAATCACTAAAATTATTGCTGGTTTAGGAAGGTAGGCCTGCATAGGAGCATGTGAAAGGAATCTAGGCTAACACAGATGTGGAACTCAAATGTAAATCTTTATAAATCTTCTTATATTACATATTCATTTGCAGGTTTTAGTTCTGTTTTGAGCGTTGTGGTACTGGTTGTTCCTTTAGCAAAAAAAAAAAAAAAAAAAAACAAATGGAATAAGCAGCTCATCCTCTCCTTCCCTCCCTTCCCCTCTCATGTCTCCCATCTCCTCCCCTTTCCTCTTTTCTTTTCTCCCTTTCCTTTTTCTTTTAAAGTAAATGTAACACTGAAGTGCTATTTTTATTTCGCTTGGATGTTCCTCTCCTGACCTCCTCATCACCCCTGCCAGAAAAAAAAACTTCCCTCAAACCAGAAAAAAACAATTAGGCTAGGTATTTCTTCAGTGTAATGGCAAAAGGTAAAATGGGAGAAAATTTCCTCTCTCTACTAGTTTGTCTGCAAACTAGATTCAAGAAGCAAACGAGTCTGTGAAGCAGTGTTTTGATCAGTAACAGCAGCGGCTTAAAATGTGTGTACTCTGCAGTACACTGTGTTTTTTGATTTGCCAGGTTTGGAACCATCACAAATCGATAACTAACCAGTTGTCCTCTACACCTGGCAACATGCTGCTTTCCTGGATACTACCCTCGACTTGATTTGGTAGAGGACAAGCAAAGTGTGGGATCACGGTTAGCTCTGGGTAATATGTGAACGCTGCCAGTTCATGTTGAGAAACCCGAGTCTATTTCCTGGAGACACTTAAAAGTTTCTATGTTCCCCCATACATCACTGAGTTGAGTTCAAAGACGTTGTCAATGTCTGTTTGATAACAGCAGTGTGGTCTTGTTGGGCATGGCTGCATTTTAATCACTTCATGGATGTTAAAGGCTTTAGTTCTGGTTGATTCCTGCCTGTCTCTTCCTTCCAAAATTCCCCTAAATCTGGCTCTTGATAGGAGGGACTTGCCTCTAGGAGACAAGCAGAAGCAAAAGATAACAGGAAGGCCCGCACTATGCCAGGGTATCTTGAAACATGAAAGGTCGGACCCTACATTCCTCTAAAAATAAATCTCTTCCGCAGGGTCAGTAAAACTTCTATCATTTAAAAAATCTTCACTTTCAATTTCTTCCTCTCTAGAAAAAAAAATATATTTTAAACTGTGGCTGATAAACTGTTAACAGAGCTTTGTTCAACTATCCAAAGCCCATTTTTAAACCCCTTTAGAAGGATAACTGATAAAGTGTCTAGCATTGCAATAAACACAATGCCACCACAGGCCTCTTGGATTGTGGGTCTATATTAGTATCATTATCAGTATTATTTTTTCCTCCCTGTCTTCATTTTGCATAAATTGAAATTCCTTCAAAACTTCAGCAGCATGTTATTAAAGTATCTGTATACAAAAAAAAAATGCAAATGATTTTCTTCTGGAGCAAACGGCTGCTGAAGAGTCTTTGAAGCCTAGGCTTTTGTTGCGAATCTGAGAGCCATTGTTACCTAACAGATTCATACCCTAGGCAGAATTTCTATGGAACTGTGTGCATAAAACACTGTGTCAGCTGAGTCTGCCTCAGGAAGAAGCAGGACCATCGATGTCCATCACAAAGGAAAATATATGAGTCTCAGCATCCACTGCTCACCTACATCACTACAGTGGTAAAGCAAATTGCATGCTCTTTAACCCTACTGTCTGCCCAGTGTCAGGGAAAGACTGGAACAAATCCCAAGTGTGCATTGTCCTCTTGCTAAAATGTCTATCTTATCCTACTGACAAGACCATTTACAAGGACCACTCAAAAATAATACCTTGTGTTCTGGTTTTCCGCATGATTTATATACACATGAATCTCCATTTATATATGTATACACATACACACACATATATACAGACACATACATATATATATGTATATAAATATGTGTATATAATCTATTATCTATCTTTTTTAACCTCTAGAGAGATATTGACTAAAAACAGTTGAAGAAAGAAACTCTTCAGTGTCAAAAATGTTGTTTAATCTGCCATGGCTACATATCCTGCTGTGACTACCGGGTTTAGTGTGTGTGGAGTGGGGAGGAAAGGGGAGAGGCAGTACTTTGGAGAATTCTTATGTATGTTTTTATTTAAAATGATATAGAAAGGAAACTTTCAGTATTTTAAGTCTTTGGAGGTATTCCACATACTAATCCTTATATAACATCCAGAGTAGGGGAAGTTAGAATGACAGTTGTCCTGGGCCTCAGATTTCAGTCTGGACATCTACTTACCAGGGTTCGCAGTTTTGACATATCCAGCAGCACTGTATGAAAAATAAATTAGTATCATTTAATGACAGGAGTTTTAAGTCAATAATGATGCCTACTTGGGAGGAAAGATTTTTTTAAGCTTGGTACTTTTCCTTTGTAAATCGGAACTGAAAAAGGGATACTTTCTGGTTAATTTAGAGATGTTCTCATGAAGTAAAATTTATATTTCAAAAATTTTTTTCTTTGGAAGGCACTAAATCCAAGACAGTCCATTATTAAATATTTTTGTATTCTTGAAATTGGTTTCACTGTATGTCATATTTTAGGAAATTTAGATACTAACTAAACATTTTAGATTGTGAGAATTATCATATATGGCATAGGAGCATTCCTGTTTATCAGGTTTATTAAGTCATTATGAGATGAAAAGAGGGAAAAAAAAAGAATTTCAGCATGGATAAATGCGATTATTTCACTCCACATATGACTAGTCAATAAAAGAATAATTACACATAAATTCAGTTTAATTTTAGATAAATTAATGAGTTTATTAATTTCCTAAATATCTTTAGAACTAAAGTGACATACTGAATGGCTCACATTTTGTAGCTCTTTTAGTTATTTCAAATTCAAGTTGAATAAATATGCTTCATGGAATTTTAAGTGTGTAACATTAAAGAAATCTCCTCTAGGTTCAAGTAGTTTGATATTGAATCTTTAGCTGTATTTTCCCTGTTGTTTCATGATACTGAAATTTACTCATTTTAAGTGCTGACCAAATTTGGAATCATTACTCAGTGAACTACCCAACGTTTTTAATGTGACCTCTTGCTGCACACAGGATCTTTCACTGTGGCTCTTTTCTTTACAGCTCTTTCTTTGTGGCTCACAGTCTCCCTAGGTGCAGGCTGTCTAGTTGCAGGAATCAGGCTTAGTTTCTCTGTGATATGTGAGATCCTAGTTCCCTGACCAGGGATTGAACCCCTGGCCCTGCATTGCAAGGAGGATTCTTAATAGCTGGACCACCAAGGAAGTCCCAATTTATGACCTCTTAAAAGGCAGGTAAATTAGTCATCACAAGCTTTTGGTGTTATCTTGATTTTGATACATTGTATGTGATCACTGACTCTAAAAGCCCCTCCTCATGAAACTATTGTTGCCATAGTCCCCAGTCTTCTCTAGTCTCCTTTAATAACTGAAGCAGTAAGTATAATATATTTGGGAATCAGTATTTTTTAACAAAATACACACGAGACATACAAAATGAATTTAGCAAAAGATATACACAATCATGGATGATAATACTGGTGTATTATAGCTAATAATGTAGCTCAAAAGTGGCTCAGGGTTATTCCTGAAACTTGATGATATTTTAACTTGAATCCCAAGTCAATCTTAACTGCAGTAAGCAAAATTATTAGTGCATCTGTTAATAAAAAGGAATTTTTATCTTAAATAAGAAAAAAAAGTTGGGTACTTTGGAATAATTCATAAAGCATTTGTTTCAGAGAGGTGAATTTTAATTGTATTTACTGTATTCTATTTTGTTCTACAATTTTATTCGTCAATTATTTATTGAATGCTTCCTCACCCCCAAAACATGCTAATGTGCTAATTTACAATACTGATTTAACAGTTTCAATCTCTTTTAGACTATGTCCAAGGAGGATTTTAACAAGTCTCTCAAGAACCATAAGGTTCCCCCTTCCCGTATTCTCCCTACTTAAAATCTGCTTCCAGACTGTTGTGTAAAGGGGACACTTTATAACAAGTACCACTTTTTATCATAGCGGTAAATTCTCTGGTTACTAAATGTTTATTTTGATGATTTGAATATTTACATTAATCTGCAGAACAGTAAGAACTAATAATCCAAGAAGAGAAATTGCAGCAGATTTCAAAAATGGGAAGAAAAATTTAGTAAATCTTATTTTACTAGAGACTGAATGAAGCCAAGATTTACTGCCTATTATTTGCTTTTCAGGAATGGATCTAACTCTTTTAACTGACAAAGACTGCATTGACAGAAAGTCTTTCCAAAGGTTAATTATTTTACAAAGAAAGAAGTCAGTACTATATTGCTTGTTACCCTTTGTTTTCTTCTTAATATTATTTCCCTTAATTATCTGACTGGGTAGTTTGAGGGATGTTTCTGATTTGTGATTTACCTTATCAGTTAAAATACTTTTCAAATCTGCATCTTATCTGGTTAATCTTATTTATTCTGAAGAAAATAGATTAAATTCACTTAACTGTCCACTTTATTAAATTTTTGTTATAATTTATGTTACTGTAATTGAATCAGGACAGGAGGAAATTAAATTGCCTAAAAAATACAGAAGAGTCTGTGACTTCCACAGTCTCCTATGTAAAGTTTGAAATCATTTCATGTTCTAAGTGGGGAAAGTAGCATTAGAAAACTTTTTTGTGTGAAAATACATGCCAAAATAACATTTACTTCTTTCCATTTTAATAACAGTACATTGGAAAATCACTGTACTCTTTGGATATGGATTTTGGTTTCCTTCCAACTTTGTAGAATAATTTCTATTCAAAAGTTTTAAGCAGAGAACTTATTCCAAAATTTTGACATTGATTGCAATAGTGCAGGGATTAGACTGTTTTATTTCCCAATGTTTGTTCCTTGGGAAGAAATAAAATAAAGCTTATATTGGTTATCAATACAATAAATCAATATATGCAACTAATTTGGACCATTCAAGTATAAAAACAATACTCCATTTTATCCTGTAATTATTCAAAAGATTTACCTCTTTCTATTTTATTTTTCATAGCAACCCTACTTAGAAGCATATACTTAGAAGTTATATAGATTTAGGGAGAAAAGAAAAATTGTCATAGGGAAAAAATGACTGGAAAAGTTGCAGTACTGTAATCTATTGTTGTGTGTAGTCTGGAAACTAAATCAATGGAAATCTGAACTAATTTGTCCTGCCCAAGAACCTTAAGAACAGGACTATCTAGTATCATGTATCGGAGTGGTAAATGAGAACACAAAAACACTACAGCTGTTGGCAACTTTCTCTGTATCCACATGTTTGCTAAGCAGTATGAGACACATATTGTTTGAAGGTGAAAGTGAAAGTCTCTCAGTCATGTCTGAGTCTTTGCGACCCCACGGGGTATACAGTACATGGAATTCTCTAGGCCAGAATACTGCAGTGGGTAACCTTTCACCTCTCCAGGGGATCTTCCCAACCTAGGTATTGAACCCAGGTCTCCCGCATTGCAGGCGTATTCGTTACCAGCTAAGCCAAGAATACTGGCGTGGGTAGCCTATCCCTTCTCCAGGGGATCTTCCAGACCCAGAAATCAAACTGGGGTCTCCTGCATTGCAGGCAGATTCTTTACCAACAGAGCTACATATTGTTTAGCTGCTTCTAATTTGTGAGCATTTGTTAGATGCTTACTGTGTATGTATTTCTGGAGGAGGGCATGGCAATCCACTCCAATATCCTTGCCTGGAGAATCCCATGGACAGAGGAGCCTGGCAGGCTACAGTCCATAGGGTCCCAAAGAGTTTGGACATGACTGGAGCAACTGAGCACACACTTGTATGTATGAAGCACTTCTAGTTAACTATCTAGGTGGTGCATGTGATGGTATGGGTTGTAAAGAACATATAGATTGTGAGGTACCAAAGGTATTTAAGGCTTACCAAAAGGTTCCAAGGAGCTTTCCAGATGGTGCTGTGGATAAAGAATCCACCTGCCAGTGTAGGAGACACAGGAGACTAGGTTTGATCCCTGGGTCAGGAATATCCCCTGGGGAGGGCATGACAACCCACTCCAGTATTCTGAGAATCCCATGGAGAGAGGAGCCTGGCGCACTGCAGTCCATGAGGTCGCAAAGAGTCAGACATGACTTAGTGACTGAGCATGCAAAAGTTTGCAAAAAGACATGAGAACAATTATTTAGTAACAGAACAACAAAGTCAAATCCACATATTTTATTAAAATGCAAATACATTGGTGTGGGAAAGAAGTGGGTATGATTGTTTTGTTAACTTTTTAAATCAGGAGACTGAACTCTGATTTTAAAAATAAAGTTGTAAGTTTTCAGATGCTCACTTAGCCTGAGCTCTGTAGGCTGAATTCTGTGTTCAGCTATTTGTTTGTTGTTAGCATTGATGCATGCAGCAGAAAGAAAACAGCTTGCTTTCTATAAGTTAGGCAAATTCTAGAGAGCTGGGAATGGCAGGGAGGCAATTGGCTTGCAAAATAAACTGACCAAACCGGAAGCCAAAATTAAATAGAGTGTATAAAGGCACCCCAGGGATCCTCTTAACAGTATACTAGTTATGAACTAACTATTGTCATTATTACCATTGCTAATGAAGAAACCACAGGAGAAGGCAAGCAATGCCTCTCCCTGATTACTGCGGGCTTCCGGTTTAAGTAGCTAAGGCACTCAATGATCCTTTAAAAAATGAATTTACTCAAATGTCTTTCTGCTATTAGTAAGGATACCATTAGACATGCTTTAGCTTCAGAAAGTTTGAGGACAGTTTGGCTAATGATAGCTGAAAATGCTCAATAAAATAACATTCTTAGACATTCACAGATTTTTTAAAACCATGTTTTGTGACTTGATAATGACTTTAATTTCTAATACTTCTTTAAAAAGTGATCCAAGGAAGTTATTAAATGCAACTCACATAGAAATATTAGTCCATTGGTTTAGTTAAGTCTTTTTCTTAAAAACTATTTCTATTGCTAGAAGCTTAGGAAACAATATTTTCCCAGTGGTGATTTTTAGAACAATTGAAGCCTATTAACATGCAAAATAGTGCCACAATAAAAGAAGACTACACCATTATTAACTATACTAAAGATTTGGTTTGGAGGGGGCAAATAAAAGCTAATGATTGGAATATCTTTGGAAATATCTAGAATATTTAAGAAAATAATTCTTTATCCAGTTCTCTTCAGGTTTAAAGAAGCGAAAAGTATTTTGTTATTTGATTTCATTTTTTGTATGTTATCATTCAGTCATCCATTCCCCATCCATTGTTCATCCAGTTCTCAACAAATATTTACATCTCTCTCACATGCCAAAAATATAAGGCTAATAAATAATAAGAATGATTTTGGACAGCCTTGGCCTGCAGGGGCTTCGGTTCCTGATTCAGAGATTGATGTGGGGTTGCAGCAGAGAGAGTGTCAAATCCTAGCCACTGGACCAGTGGTCAGTGACAAGGCCCTGGCCCTTTGGCTTTGCAAAAAAGAATTCCCACAAAGATGGAAAGTAGTGAAATGATGACAGTATTTATCAAGAGGGAAAAGATATGGTACGGGTGGTTAGACACATGGGCAGACTAAGAGGGAGAGTCCCTGAGTTGCACCCTCGTGGCAGTTTGAATTATTTTTATGGGGTGTTTCTTCCAGTTTTCCTCTGGCCAGTCATTCTGATTTGCCAGATTCAGAGCCCATATTTGGTATATCTCATTGTTAGGACTTAGATCAGATAGAGAGAGACTTCTGCTCTGCTAGGCAGGCCTACGCCCATGCACAGCAGGAAAAAGTTACAGAAGAAAGAGACCTCTGCCCCAATTCCCAAGAAGTATCTTGAGTACGAAGTCTCTCACGGGGGAGTTGTTAGGGGAAGCACACTGACTGAAACTGCCCACCTTGGCCAGGCACCATAGTAACCATTTGCAAGAGCTGTTTTACCACAGGAGGTCCTGGTAAGGAACACAGAAATAATAAGCCAACATCAACCGGAAGAGTTCGGGAAAGGTCAAAAGGAGACACAACATGTCCGACTACCTCTCAGAATCCTTCTCTCTGGCATCCGTCTTGCCTGAACAAGACATGCACCACCAGGAAGGACTCTGAGTCAGAATGATTGGCTAAGGACAACCCGGAAACTAATCCCATCACCATAAAACGTGAGACTGCAAGCCATGTGGCAGAGCTGTTCTCCTGGGTTCCCTTATCCTACTGCTCTCCACCCGGGTGCCCTTTCCCAATAAAATCTCTTACTTTGTAAGCACATGTGTCTCCTTGGACAATTCATTTCCGAGTGTTAGACAAGAGCCCAGTTTCCCTGGAAGGGGTCCCTATTCCTGCAACATCATGATCCTCCCGTGCATGCACACGCATCTCTTAGCCAAGATGGATTCTACCGAAGAGGCATATAGGTAAAGAACCTGTTAGCGCCACTCCCCTTTTTAAATCCAAGGAGCCTTTCTGTGCACATGTGGTTGGGGAGGTCTCCTGACTTGGGAAATGAGACATATGTGGTCTTCTATCTGGGCAGGGCCCAACCTCCTCTCAATTGTCCTGCCAGTCTTGTCTTGGAGCTTCAGCCCACAGAGAATGAATATCTTATCACTTCACCCGGGGGAGTCGGGGGGCATCTACCTCCTGCGTCAAGAACATCAATAATAACTCCAGGAGATAGTGAAGGACAGGGAATACGTGCTGAGGTTCATGGGGGATGCAAAGAGTGGGACACAACTTCAATAATAGATAATGTATCTTAAGCTAGGAAACTTGGACTCTAGGGTATTCATTAAAGGTGAAACAGAAAAGTCCTGAGCTAGAATCCTCATTGCCACCTACTGATTGGCTCTAGGCAAGTTCTTTATTCTTCAGTTTTCTTATCTGTAAAATGGAAATATAATAAGAGCATCCATTCCATAGTCTTATTATAGAAATTAAAGAAGATTAAAAAGCATTTTGAGCAATGTACATCTAATGGTAAGTGGTCAGTAAGTATTAACCAGAGATCAAATTGCCAACATCTGTTGGATTATAGAAAAAGCAAGGGAATTCCAGAAAAACATCTACTTCTGCTTCACTGACTACACTAAAGCCTTTCACTGTGTGGATCACAACAAACTGTGAAAAATTCTGAATGATATGGGAACACTAGACCACTTTACCTGCCTCCTGAGAAAACTGTATACAGGTCAAGAAGCAACAGTTAGAACTGGACATGGAACAATGGAGTGGTTCCAAATTGGGAAAGGAGTATATCAAGGCTGTATATTGTCACCCTGATTATTTAACTTAAATGCAGAGTGTGTGATTCGAAATGCTGGGCTGGATGAATGACAAACTAGAATCAAGATTGCTGGGAGAAATATCAACAACTTCAGGTATGTATATAATACTGCCTCAATGGCAGAAAACGAAGAAGAACTATAGAGCCTCTTGATGAAGGTGAAAGAAGAGAGTGAAAATGTTGGCTTAAAACTCAGTATTCAAAAAACGAAGATCATGGCATCCGGCCCCATCACTTCATGGCAAATAGATGGGGAAAAAATGGAAACAGTGGCAGAATTTATTTTCTTGGGCTCCAAAATCACTGCAAATGGTGACTGCAACCATAAAATTAAAAGACGCTTGTTCACTGGAAGAAAAGCTATGACAAACCTAGACAGTGTATTAAAAAGCAGAGACATTACTTTGTTGACAAAGGTCCATCTAGTCAAAGCTATGGTTTTCCCAGTAGTTATTAAGGATGTGAGAGTTGTACCATAATGGAGGCTAAGGGCTGAAAAATTGATGCGTTTGAATTGTGATGCTGGAGAAGACTCTTGAGAGTCCCTTGGACAGCACAGAGATCAAACCAGTCAATCCTAAAGGAAATCAACCATGAATATTCATTGAAGGACTGATGCTGAAGCTGAAGTTCCAGTACTTTGGCCATCTGATGCGAAGAGCTGACTCATTGGAAAAGCCCCTGATGCTAGAAAAAATTGAGGGCAGGAGAAGAAGGGGACAACAGAGGATGAGATGGTTGGATGCTATCACTGACTCAATGGACATGAGTTTGCACATACTCTGGGAGATAGCAAAGGACAGGGAAGTCTGGCATGCTGCAGTCCATGAGGTCAAAAATAGTCGGACATGACTTAGTGACTGAACAACACTTATTTTTTTTAATTATTTAATTTAATCTTTATATACATGAGCATAACAATGAAACACTTTGAAACAGGTGAGCAATATGAAATAGATGCTTCTTTTTTTTTTATTTTTTGAAATAGATGCTTCTTTAGGAATCAAAATGCTGAGTTTCCACAATATATCTTTTGCTTTAATTAGTGAAATATATCTCTAAGTTCTTCTCCTCTATTATAAATAATGCCTATACAATAATAATAATAGCTATACAAATAAAAAAAATGGTCTCTATAGATTATTTATGAGTGCATTATGATTGTCTGCATTTTATATGAAAAACCAAAGCACAGGAGTTTAAGTAACTTGTTCCATGCGTGCTTGTGTGCTAAGTCACTTCAGCCATGTCTGACTCTTTGGGACCCTATGGACTGTAGCCTGACAGGCTCCTCTGTCCATGGGATTCTCCAGGCAGAACACTGAAGTGGGTTGCCATAATGTCCTCCAGGGGATCCTCCTGACCCAGGGAAGGAACTCAGGTCTCTTGTGGTTCCACATTGCAAGTGGCATTTTTACCTCTGAGCCACTGGGGAAGCCAACTTCCTCCATATCAAATAGCTAATAAGCAAAGGCACTAGAATTGAAACCCAAGCATCTTATCCACAATGTTATGCTATCTCCCAGCAAGGCCATGTACCTTTTCTCCTATTTAAAGATCACTCAGAAAATCGCACATGAAGTCAGGTTTTGAGAGGAATTTACTCAAGGTAACCCAGTCTTGAAAGCAGATAACAGCTCCAGTCTTCTATGTAAAGCAGCTATCTCTTTGTATCTGAAATAATTAATTAAAATAGGTCATTCTGATCTATAAAGCTGTAGAAGATCTGAATTCTGATTGCTTTAGAGATTAATCCTCTAGACTTACTGTCATGATCATCAAAGTACTTATGCTAATATTTCCCAGATTTGAACTTTGGGAAATCAAAAGTATCCCCTTTATTTTCACATTGTAAATTTCAGGCAACCTTCTTGATAAAATGGGATTTAGGTCAAATTTCTCATATTCAAGCAGGTTTTTTATATATGGAATAAGGAAATAAGAAGGAAAAAGAAAGACCTCAATTTATCTTAATCTTGTGTTGTATGAGCCTGTGTTATGTGAGATGAAAAATGCATATATATACATAACAAATGGAAACTGCTCCTTGACTAGAATCTCAATTTAGGGTGTTATTGCAAAAAGCGAATGCAGCTAAGAGTTCCATTTTTCTCCTCAGAATAATGAAATGAGTACATATTTCTCTCTCTTTTCTTTTTCTATTCTTTCCTTTTTACTTCTCTTTTTCCTTTTTAATTTCTTTTCTCTCAGTAAAATATATTTAACCAGGGATCATGCTTGCTTTAGATAAATAAATAGTTTTAACTTTTTCAGCAGTTGTCCCCAGCAAAATTAAACAAAAGTTAAGCAGGAAAAAAAAAAACAACACTTGGTTTTCTTTCACTTAGATGCTATGCCCAGATTCAACATTTTGATTTGACTGAATGAGGAACAATGTAATCTGCAGAAGAATAATATTAACATAAAAACACAATAGAACCTGTCACAAAATGCATGGCAAACGTTATAGCATGTAGTCTAGAGCTTTAATTAACATATTTGTTAAATGCCAATTCTTTGAATAGACACTATCAACAGAGAAAAGAGTTTCCTTAACACAGATAATGTTGATAGCTCCCCTTCCTTTAAAAGAGATTTTGACAGTTATACTATTGAGCTCTGTAATTCTGCCAGGAACCAACTCCCATCCTTCTGCCACCCGTGCTTTCAAAATCAGAATGGAGGAGAAAGTCAGTAGCTTTTACAGCTATTCAATTTATTCCAAGGCAGGAGTTGTAAATGGTTGTATATACAGACTTGGGAATTTGCATACTGAATGCCTCCTCTCAGTTTTCATATGCCTACCTCTGTCCCTGTTATTTAATTTGCATTTATTCACCAATCAAGTTTGCTTCCTGGATGCTTCACTTGCATGAATGGGTAGCAGAGTAATTACAGCTAAGTAAAGTGGTTTTATGAATGAAGGCACAATTTACGGCAATGTGTGTGGATATCACCTCCCTTCCTCTTGTTTAATATTCAGACCTGTCACCTTGCACACAAGCTGTTGGAAAAGGCTCCAGAGCCACAGTTATACTTCTAACAAATCACATCAGATTGTAAAGCTGCTCCAGGGGACTTTCTTGGGGTTGAGCAAAGAGGAGTCTTAATAAGAAAGCTGAATATAGAAGCTTGACTCATTATTGTATATAAAAAAAACCAAAGAGATCGGTGACTGACAGGCAGGATGAAGGCAGAAAGTTAAACAAAAAAAACTTACATGTTATTTTTGAAGAAGATTGCGTTTTATTCCAAGTCTTTGCTAGAGAGTTCTCTATTTAGAAAGCCCATGGTCTAGCTCTTAAACATAGAGGAGAAAATTTAGTAGGAACATCTTTGTTGAACCATGGAAACAGTACTGAACCTTGAGGGTTTTCAAGTGCCAGTATTTCAAGTGTTTAGGGCAGCCTCTTGCAACAAAGAACTATCTAGTATAAAATTTCAGCAGTTGCAATGTTGAGAAACCCTGCCTTAAACCCTATTTGCAAGACCTCAGTTCAGTTCAGTTGCTCAGTCGTGTCCAACTATTTGTGACCCCATGGACTGCAGCATGCCAGGTTTCCCTGTCCATCACCAAATCCTGGAACTTACTCAAACTCATGACCATCAAGTCAGTGATGCCATCCAACCATCTCATTCTCTGTAGTCCCCTTCTCCTCCTGCCTTCAATCTTTCCCAGCATCAGGATCTTTTCCACTGAGTCAGTTCTTTGCATCAGGTGGCCAAAGTGTTGAGTTTCAGCTTCAGCTGAAACTTTCAGTCCTTCCAATGAGTATTTAGGGCTGATTTCCTTTAAGATAGACTGGTTTGACCTCCTTGCAGTCCAAGGGACTCTGAAGAGTCTTCTGCAACACCACAGTTCAAAAGCATCAATTCTTTGGCACTCAGAATTCTTTATAGTGCAACTCTCACATCCATACATGACTATTGGGAAAATCATAGCTTTGACTAGATGGACCTTTGTTGGCATAGTAATGTCTCTGATTTTTAATATGCTATCTAGGTTGGTCATAGCTTTTCTTCCAAGGAGCAAGCGTCTTTTGATTTCAAGGCTGCAGTCACCATTTGCAGTGATTTTGGAGCCCCCCAAAATAAAGTCTCTCCCTGTTTCCCCATGTATTTGCCATGAAGTGATGGGACCAGATGCCATGATCTTAGTTTTCTGAATGTTGATATTTAAGCCAACCTTTTCACTCTCCTCTTTCACTTTCATCGAGAGGCTCTTTAGTTCTTCTTCACTTTCTGCCATAAGGGTGGTGCCATCTGCATATCTGAGGTTATTGATATTTCTCCTGGCAATCTGGATTCCAGCTTGTGCTTCATCCAGCCTGGCATTTCCCATGATGTACTCTGCATATAAGTTAAATAAGCAGGGTGACAATATGCAGCCTTAACGTATACCTTTCCCGATTTGGAACCAGTCTGTTGTTCCATGTCCAGTTCTAACTGTTGCTTCGTGACCTGCATATAGATTTCTCAGAAGACAGGTCAGGCAGCCTGGTATTCCTATCTCTTTAAGAATTTTCCACAGTTTGTTGTGATCCACACAGTCAAAGGCTTTGGCATAGTCAATAAAGCAGAAATAGATGTTTTTCTGGAATTCTCTTGCTTTTCAATGATCCAGTGGATGTTGGCAATTTGATCTCTGATTCCTCTGCCTTATCTAAATCTAGCTTGAACATCTGGAAGTTCACGGTTCAGGTACTGTTGAAGCCTGACTTAGAGAATTTTGAGCATTACTTTGCTAGCGTGTGAGATGAGTGCAATTGTGCAATAGTTTGAACATTCTTTGGCATTGCCTTTCTTTGGGACTGGAATGAAAAGTGACTTTTTCCAGTCCTGTGGCCACTGCTGAGTTTTCCAAATTTGCTGACATATTGAGTGCAGCACTTTCACAGCATCATCTTTTAGAATTTGAAATAGCTCAACTGGAATTCCATCACTTCCACTAGCTTTGTTTATAGTGATGCTTCCTAAGGCCCACTTGACTTCTCATTCCAGGATGTCTGGCTCCAGGTGAGTGATCACACCATTGTGGTTATCTGGGTCATTAAGATCTTTTTTTATAGTTCTTCTGTGTATTCTTGCCACCTCTTCTTAATATTTTCTGCTTCTGCTAGGTGCATACCATTTCTGTCTTTTACTGAGCCCATCTTTGCATGAAATGTTCCCTTGGTATCTCTAATTTTCTTGAAGAGATCTCTAGTCTTTACCATTCTATTGTTTCCTTCTATTTCTTTGCACTGATCACTGAGGAAGGCTTTCTTATCTCTCCTTGCTCTTCTTTGGAACTCTGCATTCTGATGGATATAGCTTTCCTTTTCTCTGCTCTTTGTAAGGCCTCCTCAGATTACCATTTTGCCTTTTTGCATTTATTTTTCTTCGGGATGGTCTTGATCACTGCCTCCTGTACAATGTCATGAACCTCCTCCGTCCATAGTTCTTCAGGCATTCTGTCTATCAGATCTAATCCCTTGAATCTGTTTGTCACTTCCACTGTATAATCGTAAGGGATTTGATTTAGGTCATATCTGAATGACCTGTTGCTGATACTGCTGTTGCTAAGTTGCTTCAGTCGTGTCCGACTCTGTGCAACCCCATAGATGGCAGCCCACCAGGCTCCAACGACCCTGGGATTCTCCAGGCAAGAACACTGGAGTGGGTTGCCTTTTTCTTCTCCAATGCATGAAAGAGAAAAGTGAAAGTGAAGTCCCTCAGTCGTGTCCGACTCTTCGCGACCCCATGGACTGCAGCCTACCAGGCTCCTCTGTCCATGGGATTTTCCAGGCAAGAGTACTGGAGTGACCTATCCCTGCCCAATTCCATCACTTCTCTTTCTTGAGGAAGATGATCTTGGTCCTTATTTCATAGAATACATAAAGGCTGTCACCCTGTGCTCATTCCCTCAGCCGTGTCCAACTCTTTGCGATCCCATGGACTGTAATCCACCAGGCTCCTCTGTCCATGGGATTCATTGCAGCACTGTTTACCATAGCCAGGACATGGAAGCAACATAGATGTCCGTCGGCAGACAAATGGGTAAGAAAGTTGTGGTACATATACACAATGGAATATTACTCAGCTATTAAAAAGAACACATTTGAATTATTTCTAATGAGGTGGGTGGAACTGGAGCCTATTATACAGAGTGAAGTAAGTCAGAAAGAAAAACACCAATACCGTATATTAACACTTATATATAGAATTTAAAAAGATGGTAACAATGACCGTATATGCAAGACAGAAAAAGAGGCACAGATATAAAGAACAGACTTTTGGACTCTGTGGGAGAAAGCGAGGGTGGGATGATTTGATAGAACAGCATTGAAACATGTATATTACCATATGTGAAATAGATGACCAGTCCAAGTTCGATGCATGAAACAGGGCACTCAAAGCTGGTGCACTGGTACAACCAGAGGAATGGGATGTGGAGGGAGGTGGAAGGGAGTTTGGGGATGGGGGACACATGTACATCCGTGGCTGTTTCATATCAATGTATGGCAAAAAGTACCACAATATTGTAAAATAATTAGCCTCTAATTAAAATAAATTTTAAAAAACCCAGAATTTTCAGATAAAAAATAAAGAATCCTGGAGTGGGTTCCCAAATCCTCCTTCAGGGGATATTCCTGATATTCCTGATCCAGGAATCAAACCTGTGTCTCCTGCATTGCAAGAGGTCTCCTTCATTGCAAGTGAATTCTTTACCGACTGAGCCACCAGGGAAGCCACCCCACCCTTAACAGCACCTATCCATTCACAAACACATTTGTACTTAAACTCCTTCCACTTAAGTCTTTTTTTTGTTTGTTTGTTTTAAATAAATTTATTTATTTTAGTTGGGGGCTAATTACTTTACAATATTGTAGTAGTTTTTGCCATACATTGACATGAATCAGCCATGGGTTTACATGTATTCCCCTTCCTGTACCCCCCTCCCATCTCCCTCCCCATCCCGTCCCTCTGGGTCATCCCATTTACCCCTCATTCTCCTAGCCCTGAAAAAGAGCAGCTCCTCCTGCTTTCCAAGGTTAATTGGTTCATATGTGTTCTAGATTTTATCCTCCCCCATCTCCTCTTGGATATTTCATCACTAATCTGTTTATCCTTCTGTTTTATCCCAAACCTTTCATTCTCCATCAGTTCAAGACTCACTAAATTCCTTTGACTTTAACTTTCCTCTTTCCTTCATGCAGAAGTTTTCCAAGAATACTGTACAATTGCTTGTCTACTTCCTCAAATCTATATTCCATTAGTCCATTGCATTATTTTTCAGTGACAAGTTTTAACTGTTTATATCAGTTAGTTACTTCTGTGTATCTTAGTGGTAAAGAATCCGCCTACAAAGCAGGAGCCTTGAGTTTGATCCCTGGGTCAGAACGATCCCATGGAGAAGGAAATGACAACCCACTCCAGTATTCTTGCCTGGAAAATCCCATGAATAGAGGAGCCTGGTGGGCTATGGTCCATGAGGTCACAAAAAGTCGGACATGACTTAGCGACTAAACACACACACACTTTTCTGTGTAATAGGCCACCATAGAATTCAGTGGCTTAGCATAATAAATGTTTATTATTATTCACAAATCTGTGAACATCTGGATTACTGTTCATCTGGGCTCATAAATGTCAGTTGTGTATCTGGTACACAGGATCAGTCAGTTGTGTGTCTGGCACACAGGATTTCAAGAGAATGAGTGTAAATGGAGGCCTCTTCAGGTCTAGGGTTGGAATTGGCACAGTACTGCCTCTAGCCGAAGTCACAAGGAGCAGCCAAATTCAAGAGGTAAGAAAATAAACTCCTGGTCTTGTTTGGGAGAAGTGAAAGATATGTTGCAAAGGGTAACATACTGTAAGGGGCAGAAGATCAGAGCCATATTAAATTATTAAAATTACTAGTGGTCTAATATTCAAAATAAACTGTAATTGCATGCTTTCATTTTCCCTGATTTTGTAGCAGCCTTTGACACAAAGGAATATTTCTTCCTTCTAGAAACTTCACGCTCATGTCTATCAAAACACCACTGTCTTTAATTGCCCTTCTGACTCTGCTCACTCTTGATAACCCCTGATTGTCACTACCATAACTGATAATGAATATTGTGTCAGGGATTCTTTTCTGGGCCTTCTTTTTAGTTTTCAAGCACTTACATGGCAATCTTATTGAAACTATGTTTTTATTTGTCACCTATGTTTTGACACCCAAATCTAAATTCCTAGCATAGCATATTTTCATTAGTAATAGATATTAGACATCTTTGCCTGAAAACTACATTTATTGTTATTCCTCCAGTTCTTGGTTCTCTCAAAATGTCTAGTTAGGTACTGGTTAGTTTTGACTCCTCCTTTTGTCTCATGAAGCCACGGGCTTCCCTCATGGCTTAGACGGTGAACAATCTGCCTGCAATGCAGGAGACCTAGATTTGATCCCTGGGTCAGGAAGATCCCCTGAGGAAGGGAATGGCTACTCACTCTTGCCTGGAGAATCCCATGGTCAGAGGAGCCTGGTGGGCTCCAGTCCATGGGGCAGCAAATAGTTGGACACAATTGAGCGACTAACACTTTGTCTCATCACCTCCAACCCTTTAAGTACCATTTTCGAATTTAATGGTTCATTAAATTCTATTGATTTATTTCACCAGCTCAAAGAAATATTTATTCAGTGCTTACTACGTGCCAGTTTAGTCTCTTATGCTCCCTTCATCAATAAGACAGACAGGCACTTGCCATGCTCTTTTGTCCCTTATTTTTTGTCCAAACTCTTCATCTACCTCCCAGATTAATAACTTCGTGATTTTAGCTATGAATTATTGCTTTAAAGTTATTAACATTTATATTTAAGTACTCTGCTACAAAATTCTTTAGCAATTCTTTTCGAGGATTTTCTGTAGGATCTGCTTTTCTGAATAGTAAAATGGGTAGATGTGAAAATCCATATTTAGAACATTGACAACATCAATTCAGTGTTATCTTGCGGATGTTGGGTCTAATTAAGGTTACCACATTTAGCAAACAAATATATTAGACATGTAGTGAAGTGTGAATTTCAGGTAAACAAAAAATAATTTTTAAAGTATAAGTAGGTCACGTGTAATTAGCATTTTGAGATATACTTTTACTAAAAAACAATCCATTGTTTATCTGAAATTTATAAATTAACTGAGCTTTCTGTATTTTATCAGGCATCTCTAAATCTAAAATAATCTGATTATTTGTTTCTGTTTTGTTAGAAGATTTAAAAATTTTAAAATATGTAAAAATTTCAAGAAATGTATGTTTATTCTTGAGATTCTAAAATGTCACCACAGTGTGTCTGATTGTGGATATGTTTATGTGTTCTCTTCAGAATCAATCAGCCCTTTTCAGCTTAAGTCTTCTATTTGTCTTCATTTCTGGGATTGAAGAAACATTTTGCTCTGCCAGTTTCTTCCCTCTACTTTTCCCTGCTCTTTATAGAACTCCTATTAGACAGATGTTGAACCATGGCACATAATTGTCCTTTTATTCATTCCATGTTTTCTGTTTGCAGTGGTATCAAGAAGAATTTATTGCCTTGGTATCTTTGTGCATTAATTCAGACTTTAGCTATGTGTATTCTGGTATTTGCCTGGTCATTAAAAGCAAAAACCATCATAATATTATAAAGTAATTATCTTCCAATTAAAATAAATTAATATAAATATAAATATTAAAAAAGCTTACTTTCTGGGAATGGTGCTTCCTTACAGACTAACCCTTCTGTCATGGCCTCTTTGATTTTAGATTTTCTCTTTCATTAACTTGTTTATAGCTGCTTTGTAGCTCACTGTGCAAACTGACTGCAGAAGGAAAAGAGACTATGTACATCCAGACAAACTCTAACCCTATTTGTAACATCCACTGACTCTGAGCTTAGAGGTCCCTGTACTACCCTACTGTTATGGACTGAATTGTGTCCCTCCAAGTTCATGTATTCAAGTCATAACTCCCAATAACTTAGAATGTGACTGTATTTGAAGATAGAGCCTTTCAGAGAGGAAATTAAACTTAAATGAGGTCATTAGGGTAGGCCCTAATCTAGTATGACTGGTGTCCTTATAAGAAGAGGGAGAGAAGTCAGAGATGTGCACTCAGATGAAAGACCACATGAGCATACAGTGAGAAGGAAGCCATCTGTAAGTCAAGGAGAGAGGTCTCAAGAGAACCAAACCTGCTCACACCTTGGTCTTGGTTTCCAGACTCCAGAATTATTTGTTGTTGTTGTTCAGTCACTCAGTTGTGTCCAACTCTTTGCAACCCCCTGGACTGCAGCACACCAGGCTTACTTGCCCTTCACCATCTCCCAGACCTTACTCAAACTCATGTCTACTATGGGGTTGCAAAGAGTCAGACACGACTGAGTGAATGAACAACAACAACAGCAATATCCACCGAGTTGGTGATGCCATCCAACCATCTTGTCCACTGCTGTCACCTTCTCCTCCTGCCTTCTATCTTTCCCAGCATCAGGATCTTTTCCAGTGAGTCAGCACTTTGCATCAGGTGGCCAAAATATTGGAGCTTCAGCTTCAGTATCAGCCCGTCCAATGAATATTTAGGGTTGATTTCCTTTAGGATTGACTGGCTTGATCTCCTTGCAGTCCAAGGGAATCTCAAGAGTTTTCTCCAACACCAGAGTTCAAAAGCATCAATTCTTCGGCACTCACCCTTCTTTATGGTCCAACTCTCTATCCATACATGACTACTGGAAAAACCACAGCTTGGCCTATACAGAACTTTGTCAGCAAAGTAATGTATCAGCTTTATAATATGGTAAGTTTGTTGTAGCTTTTCATCCAAGGAGCAATTGTTTTTTAGTTTAGTGGCTGCAGTCACCCTCCGCAGTGATTTTGGAGCCCAAGAAAATAAAGTTTCTCACTATTTCCATTGTTTCTCCATCTACATGCATGAAGTGATGGGACAGGATGCCATGATCTTATTGTCTTGAATGATGAGTTATAAGCCAGCTTTTTACTCACCTCTTTTTTCTTCATCAAGAGGTCTTTAGTTTCTCTTCACTTTCTGTCATAAGGGTGGTATTATTTGGATATCTGAGGTTAAAAATATTTCTCCTGGCAATCTTGATACCAGGTTGTGCTTCATCCAGCGTGGCATTTCGCATTATGAACTTTGCATGTAAGTTAAACAGGGTGACAATATATAGCATTGATGTACTCCTTCCCCAATTTTGAACCAATCTGTTGTTCCATGTTTGGTTCTAACTGTTGCTTGTTGTCCTGCATACAAGTTTCTCAGGAGGCAGGTAAGGGGGTCTGGTATTCCCATCTTTTTAAGAATTTTCCACAGTTTGTTGTGATCCACACAGTGAAAGGCTTTAGCATAGTCAATGAAGCAGAACTAGATATTTTTCTGGAATTCTCTTGCTTTTTCTGTGATCCAATGGATGTTGGCAATTAGTTCTCTGGTTCCTTTGCCTTTTCTAAGTCCAGCTTGTACATCTGGAAGTTCTCGGTTCACATACTGTTGATTTTGAGCATGATCTTGCTAGCATGTGAAATGAGTGCAATTGTGTGTTAGGTTCCAACATTCTTTGGCATTACCCTTCTTTGGAATTGTAATGAAAACTGACCTTTTCAAGTCCTGTGGCCACTGCTGAGTTTTCCAAATTTGCTGGCATATTGAGTGCAGCACTTTCATAGCCTCATCTTTTAGAATTTGAAATAGCTCAACTGGAATTCCATCACCTCCACTAGCTTTATTCAGAGTGATGCTTCCAAAGGCCCATTTGACTTCACACTCTAGGATGTCTGGCTCTAGGTAAGTGATCACACAATCTTGACTATCTGGGTCATTAAGATCTTTTTTGTGTAGTTATTCTGTGTTCTTGCCACCTCTTCTTAATATCGTCTGCTTCTGTTAGGTCCTTACTGTTTTTGTCCTTTATTTCCCCCTTCTCTGCATGAAATATTCATTTGGTATCTCTAATTTTCTTGAAGAGATCTCTAGTCTTTCCCATTCTATTGTTTTCCTCTATTTCTTTGCATTGTTCACTTAGGAAGGCTTTCTTATCTGTCCTTGCTATTCTTTGGAACTCTGCATTCAGATGGATATATCTTTCCTTTTCTTCTTTGTCTTTCACTTGTCTTCTTTCCTCAGTTGTTTATAAGGCCTCCTCAGACAACCATTTTGCCTTTTTGCAGCTTCTTTGTGAGGATTTTAATCATTGCCTCCTGTGCAATGTTACAAACCACCGTCCATAGTTCTTCAGGCTTTCTGTCTATCAGATCTAATCCCTTGAATCTATTTGTCACTTCCACTGTACAGTTGTAAGGGATTTGATTTAGGTCCTCTCCTGTTTGACCACTTCAATTTGCCCTGATTCATGGACCTAACACTCCAGGTTCCTATGCAATATTGCTCTTTACAGCATTGAATCTTGCTTCTATCACCAGTCCCATTCACAAATGGGTGTTGTTTTTGCTTTGGCTCCATCCTTTCATTCTTTCTGGAGTTATTTCTCCACTGATATCCAGTAGCATATTGGGCACCTACTGACCTGGGGAGTTCATCTTTCAGTGTCCTATCTTTTTGCCTTTTCATACTGTTCATGAGGTTCTCAAGGCAAGAATACTGAAATGGTTTGCCATTCCCTTCTCCAGTGGACCACATTCTGTCATTCCTCTCCCCCATGCCCTGTCCGTCTTGGGTGGCCCCACATGGCATGGCTTAGTTTCATTGAGATAGACAAGGCTGTGGTCCATGTGATCAGATTGGCTAGTTGTCCATGACTGTAGTTTCAGCCTGTCTGCCCACCATCTTACCTGGGTTTCTCTTAACTTGCACAGGGGGGCGGTCTCTCTTCAGGGCTGCTCCAACAAAGCACAGCTGCCGCCTCTTACCTGGGACACTCAGTAGCTCCTCTTGGCCGCCGCCCCTGACCTCGGGCCCGGGGTATCTGTTTCATTCTTTTCCCTCTTCGTCTCACAGCCTAGCCTTCTTCCTCTCTCTAGTCATCATGATAGAAAACATAATTATGAGAGGTTTCTCCAAGCCAGGCTTCAGCACTACGTGAACCGTGAACTTCCAGATGTTCAAGCTGGTTTTAGAAAAGGCAGAGGAACCAGAGATCAAATTGTCAACATCCAATGAATCATCAAAAAAGCAAGAGAGTACCAGAAAAACATCTATTTCTGCTTTACTGACTATGCCAAAGACTTTGACTGTGTGGATCACAATAAACTGTGGAAAATTCTTCAAGAGATGGGAATACCAGACCATCTGACCTATCTCTTGAGAAACCTGTATGCAGATCAGGAAGCAACAGTTAGAAGTGGACATGGAACAACAGACTGATTCCAAATAGGAAAAGGAGTACGTCAAGGCTGTATATTGTCACCCTGCTTATTTACCTTATATGCAGAGTACATCATGAGAAACGCTGGGCTGGGTGAAAAACAAGCTGGAATCCAGATTGCCGGGAGAAATATCAATAACCTCAGATATGCAGATGACATCACCCTTATGGCAGAAAGTGAAGAAGAACTAAAGAGCCTATTGATGAAAGTGAAAGAGGAGAGTGAAAAAGTTGGCTTAAAGCTCAACATTCAGAAAACTAAGATCATGGCATCCGGTCCCATCACTTCATGGCAAATAGATGGAGAAACAGTGGAAACAGTGCCTGACATTTTTCTGGGCTCCAAAATTGCAGATGGTGACTGCAGCCATGAAATTAAAAGATGCTTACTCCTTGGAAGGAAAGTTATGACCAACCTAGATAGCATATTAAAAAGCAGAGACATTACTTTGCCAACAAAGGTCCGTCTAGTCAAGGCTATAGTTTTTCCAGTGGTCGTGTATGGATGTGAGAGTTGGACCGTAAAGAAAGCTGAGCACAACAGAATTGATGCTTTTGAACTGTGGTGTTGGAGAAGACTCTTGGGAGGCCGTTGGACTGCAAGGAGATCCAACCAGTCCATCTTAAAGGAGATCAGTCTTGGGTGTTCATTGGAAGGACTGATGTTGAAGCTGAAACTCCAATACTTCGGCCACCTGATGTGAAGAGCTGACTAATTGGAAAAGACCCTGATGCTGGGAAAGATTGAAGGCAGGAGGAGAAGGGGATGACAGAGGATGAGATGGCTGGATGGCTCCCTGACTCGATGGACATGGGTTTGAGTGGACTCAGGGAGTTGGTGATGGACAGGGAGGCTTGATGTGGTGCAGTTCATAGGGTCGCAAAGAGTTGGACACGACTGAGTGACTGAACTGAACTGAGCTGATTTAGGTCACACACAAATGGCCTAGTGTTTTCCCTACTTTCTTCAATTTAAGTCTGAATTTTGCAATAAGGAGTTCCTTATCTAAGCCACAGTCATGTTCCAGTCTTGTTTTTGCTGACTGTATGGGGCTTTTCCATCTTCAGTTGCAAAGAATATAATCAATCTGATTTCAGTATTGACCATCTGGTGACATCCACATGTAGAGTTGTCTCTTTTGTTGTTGGAATAGGGTGTTTGCTATGACGAGTGCATTCTCTTGGCAAGTCTCTGTTAGCTTTTGCCCTGTTTATTTTGTACTCCAAGACCAAAGTTGCCACTTACTCCAGATATCTCTTGATTTCCTATTTTTGAATTCCAGTCCCCTATAATGAAAAGGACATCTTTTTTGGGTGTTAGTTCTAGAAGATCTTGCTCGTCTTCACAGACCCATTCAATATCTTCAGCATTGCAGCATTTCTGTCCCAACAGTCTATGTTGGGACATAGACTTGAATTACTGTGATAGTGAATGGTTTGTCTTAACATGAACTGAGATCATTCTTTCCTTTTAGAGATTGCACCCAAGTTCTGCATTTCAGACTGTTTTGTTGGCCATGAGGGCTACTCCATTTCTTCTAAGGGATTGTTGCCCACAGTGGTAGATATAATGGTCATCTGAATTAAATTTGCCCATTCCTGTCCATTTTAGTTCACTGATTCCTAAAATGTCGATGTTCACTCTTGCCATATCTTTGACTACTTCCAATTTACCTTGATTCATGGACCCAACATTCCAGGTTCCTATGAAATATTGTTCGTGACAGCATTGGACTTTACTTTCACTATGAGACACAACCACACCTGGGTGTTGTTTCTGCTTTGGCTCAGCCTTTCTATTCCTTCTGGCGATATTTCTCCACTCTTCTTCAGTAGTATATTGGCGCCTACCAACCTGGGGAGTTCATCTTTCAGTGTCATATCTTTTTTTCCTTTTCATCCTGTTCACGGGATTCTCAAGACAAGAATGCTGAAGTGGTTTGCCATGCCTTTCTCCAGTGGGCCATGTTTTTTCAGAACTTTCCACCATGACCTGTCCATCTTGGGTGGCCCTACCTGGCATAGCTCACAGTTTCCTTGAGTTAGACAAGGCTAAACAAATTGAATGAGACAAGTTAAACAAGTTATTGTTGTTTTATGTTATGGCAGTCCTAGCAAACTTGTATGTGTATGAGTTTAGTCCCTCAGTCATGTCCAACTCTTTGTGACCTCATGGACTGTAGCCCCCGGACTTCTCTGTAAATGGGATTCTCCAGGGAAGAATATTGTAGTGGGTTGCCATTCCCTTCTCCAGGGGATCTTCCTGACCCAAGGATTGAACCCAGGTCTCCTACATTGCAGGCTGATTCTTTACTGGCTGAGATACCAGAGAAGCCCAGCAAACTAGTATACCTACATGTAAAGAATGATCTCTTGATATTTTTTTTTTATCCCTGTTTTTACATTTCTGAAATCTAGTGTCAGTTTTGTTTTAATTTTGCCTTATAAATACATTTAGCTAAAATAACTTTTTGGCCATTTTATGGGATTTTAGGCGAGAGGGGACATGCAGAAATTCCCAATCTACTAAGTCTATATATAAACTTACAGAGTTGTCTATTAATAATGAAATTATATTATGCCTTGACAAAAACCTTTTGATCACATTATATTGCTACAAAATGAGGTCCACTGTCTTCTGCATTTGTTTTTCCATGACTTCACCTATTTCCTATGTCTGTCTTGCTAATCTTTCTCTTCCTCTATCATATTAGCTGCAATCTATTCTCCAGGCCTGTCAAACTCATTGAAGTTCTATTTTTTGTGTGCTATAACGTTTCATTTTGAATGAAGTGTCCCTTTATACTTTTGCCTTCTTCATAAAGCTTTTCTTACCATTCAAGATGTCAAGCAACTATGTCTTGGTCTGTTAATGCTTTTCTCTCCTCACTGAGAGCTGATATCTGCCACTGGTACCACCAATATACATTTTTTAATGTCCTTTCTAACATTTTATTGCCAGGTATTAAGTGATCTCTCTATGCCTTCCCAGGTGGTGCTAGTGGGAAAAACCCACCTGCCAATGGAGAAGACATAAGAGATGCGGGTTCGATCCCTGGGTCAGGAAGACTCCTGGAGGAGGGCATGGCAACACACTCCAGTATTCTTGCCTGGAGAACCCCATGGACAGAGAAGCCTGTCAGGCTATAGTCCATAGGGTCACAAAGAGCTGGACACGTCTAAAGTGACTTATCATGTAGGCATGTTTGTTTGTGCCATTAGAGAGTGAATTATTTGAGGATCAAGGCTGATTATCTTTGCAGCCACATTGACTTAAATATGACTCAGAAGAATAATTGCTTAATACATGCATTAAAAATGAGTAAATGAGAGTACTAAAAAAACATGAATGATTGAGTCATTTTTCAGGGACCACAAACCAATCTATTATTATTTATTTTAAACTTAGCATTTTCATTTTGATTCCATTTCATTGCTATCGATTACTGCAGTGATTTTTAAATAAAAATTGGCCGGGAGAAACTTAAAATCACTTAACCTCCTTTGTATTTACTAAAAACATAAGTAAAAAATTACTTAAATCTTAGTTAAAATGTAGGTCAGTGTTTCTTATACCTAATTTATAACACTGTGGGTAGATTGCCTTGGGGCATCCAACAGGAAAGCAAAGGAATCCCATTTGCCACTTGTTCAGCTCTGTATAGTCCAGAATACTTTTCCTGAAAAGGACACCTATTCAAAGAGGAGAAACAATTATCTGCAAGTGAAACAGGTAATGAAGTTTTCTCTGTGCTATAATTTTAATTTAAAGAGCATGTTTGAAAGGCTAAGAGACCCAGACAGGCAGATATTTCTTTCTTCACAGTTATAAAATCTGTCACATCTTAGAAATACTCCCCCATTGAGTGGCAATCACAATTTTTATTCTAAAGGTTCCACATGCGTGGCGTATTATGTAATGGACAGCACTTCAGAATAATCTAATGAAAAGAGAACTCTTTTCCATGCTAATAAACTTCAGATTCTGCTTGTTTCAAGAAAATGAATTCAGGCTTTGAACTGCTGAGGTCCACATAAATTCAGGTTATCCATACAGCCGTGCGGAAAATCTCCAAGATGAGTTCTTTATTAATAGCAAGAATGAGTGAGTCAGTCAGCTCGTTTAATGATCTGGCCCATAATTTGAATCCATTGAAAGTCGCCTGTTAGCACCTCTGGGAGCCTGGATCAAGCGTGACCTTGACTTGTGATAGCCTGAATTAAATCTTGATATGATAGTTCCCACAGAAGCTTTGTTTTTAGCATTTGGCATGCAAGCAGACTCCTTGAACAGCCTAATAGTTATTACTAACATGAAAATTGTAAGGAAGTTGAAGGAAGGTTATGCTAACATGTAAAATTTATCCAAATAAAAAAGAATGCTCAATTCTATGAAACCTGGTAGAGGTCTGTTAAAAGTAGTAATGTTCATGCAGGCATTTTCATTAGGCTTCTGCAGGATATTTTGTATAAATGTCTACTCCTTAGAATTTCCTATTATGTAATACATTTATGATATGTATTAAAATCACATAAATACATATGTGATTGACTCTTTGCAACCCCATGTACTGCAGCCCGCCAGGCTCCTCTGTCCTTGGGGGTTCTCCAGGCAAGAATACTGGAGTGGGTTGCCATTTCCTTCTGTAAAAGAGTAAAAAATAATCTCTCCACTTATGGGTGTGCTTGAGTGCCTGCTAAGTAGCTTCAGTCCTGTCCTACTCTTCTCCAGGGAATCCTCCTGACCCAGGGATGGAACCCATGTCTCTTATGTCTCCTGCATTGGCAGGTGAGTTCTTTACCACTAGCGTCCACCTGGGAAGCCCCACTTATAGATGATCTAAGTTTTATTCTCTCTTGGTAACTTGAACTTGTGAAACCTTAAAGTTCATAATTCTTACTATATCTTTGGTGATAATATTCTACAATTTGAACTCTTTTGTTAATTTCTGCTGTACAGCAAAGTGATTCAGTTGTTCATATGTATATATACTCTTTTAAATATATTTTTGTATATTCTTTTTAAAAAATATTCTTTTCCATTATGGTTTACCATAGGACACTGAATATAGTTCCCTGTGCTCTATTTAGGACCTTATTGTTATCCATTCTATATGTAATGGCTTGCATCTGCTGACTCCAGCCTCCTACTGCATCCTTTCTATTTATTACATTTGAAAATTCTATTACATTTGAAAGTTTGAACTTTTAAATATAAGAGACTTCAATTTTTTTCAAGACTCATGTATCTTAAACATCCTCTAATCATACTTAAATATAAAAATAATTAATCATTTTCATATGATTTTTAGGCATTGTGACATTTCTTCCTCTTTTTTTCCATGCTCCCACCTCACCATTTCACTATAGGGATATGGCATAATTCTCTGAAAGAACAAAACTTCTTTATTGGAAACTGATGACATCAAGGACACTACACCAGCTTTATAATGGAAAGTGTATGAATTTCCTAGGGTTGCTTTAACAAAGTACCGTAAACTAGGAGCTTAAAACAACACGTATTTATTATTTAGTAGACTTGAAGTCTAGAAGTCCAAAACAAAGTGTTGAGAGACGTATGCTCCCTCTGAAACCTACAGGAGAATCCTTCCTTGCCTCTTCCTAGTTACTGGTGATTTAATGGCAATTTCTGGCATTCCTTGGCTTGGCAATGAGCCATTCCACTTCTCCGTCTCTGCATGGTGTTCTGTGTTCCTTCCCATAGTCAGCTAGTTGTGTGTGTTTGCCTCTGTGCCTAAATTTCTCTTTTTTGTAAGGCCATGAGTCTTGCTGGATTTTGGCCTACCCTAATGATCTCATTTTAACTTGACTACCTCTATATTTCTAACATCAACATGTGATTTTTTCTTTGGTAATGACTTGGAGACAATGATAACAGTATTATAATACAGTGTAGATACTATAAAGTGATTTTATTTGAAAGTCTTACTGTGAATCTAACGTGTATGTCAGAAAAGATATGAGTGACGGCTTTAGACATACATGAAAACTAGAAATGGTCAATGCGTTAAACAGTGTTACTTTTAGCTGTAACATATAGTAGCACTTTTATTTTTGGCATTTTACTGTTATTTTTTGTTGTTGTTTTGCTTTATAAACCAAAAGTGATTTGATTTTATCAGAGTGTCTTCAGTTTGTTGTGTTTATGACCACATCACATTAAAAATGGAATAACTTCAGGGGAATGCACAATGCAGACTTATTTAATTTTTTGAATATTTCTTAATTTTAAGGATCTTCAGTCTTTTAACTTGAAGTCTCCAACCCTTTGAGGGCATAGTAAAGCACTTTTACATTTTAATACTCTCCATAGTGTACAGGTTCTGGACTTTATATCTCTTTTTTTTTCCCATTCTGAATTAGTGAATCAGTTCAGTTCAGTTGCTCAGTCGTGTCTGACTCTTTGAGACCCCATGAATCACAGCCCGCCCAGCCTCCCTGTCCGTCACCAACTCCCAGAGTTTACCCAAACTCATGTCCATCGAGTCGGTGATGCCATCCAGCCATCTCATCCTCTGTCATCCCCTTCTCCTCCTGCCCCCAATCCTTCCCAGCATCAGGGTCTTTTCCAATGAGTCAACTCTTTGCATGAGGTGGCCAAAGTATCAGAGTTTCAGCTTCAACATCAGTCCTTCCAATGAACACCCAGGACTGATCTCCTTTAGGATGGACGGGTTGGATCTCCTTGCAGTCCAAGGGACTCTCAAGAGTCTTCTCCAACACCACAGTTCAAAAGCATCAATTCTGCGGTGCTCAGCTTTCTTCACCGTCCAACTCTCACATCCATACATGACTACAGGAAAAACCATAGCCTTGACTAGATGGATCTTTGTTGGCAAAGTAATGTCTCTGCTTTTTAATATGCTATCCAGGTTGGTCGTAACTTTCCTTCCAAGGAGTAAGCGTCTTTTAATTTCATGGCTGCAATCACCATCAGCAGTGATTTTGGAGCCCAAGAAAATAAAGTCTGACACTGTTTCCACTTTTTTCCCCATCCATTTCCCATGAAGTGATGTGACCAGATGCCATGATCTTAGTTTTCTGAATGTTGAGCTTTAAGCCAACTTTTTCACTCTCCTCTCTCACTTTCATCAAGAGGCTTTTTAGTTCCTCTTCACTTTCTGCCATAAGGTTGAATAGCAAAGTGAATTACTTGTAAGTAACATGAGTTGGCCCTCAAACTCAGACATCCATGACTTTCCCAACAATTCTCAGTCAGATAGAGTTCAGTAATGCAATTATTTCACAATTAGGAGGGGAAAATTGAGTTTATAAAGTCAAATAAAAATCAAATAAGAATAATTCTCTCATTTATGACTATTGCTGCCAAGTGAAAATCACAGAGGGAGTTCTCTTTGAGGGTAGCACACAGATATCTAATGGAAATATGGTAGGGATAAGGCTCATTGTGATCAGATGAACAGAAATGTTAGACAAGTGTATAGCATAAAAGGATTAGAACGAATCATTTTTCTAGGCTAACACTGGGCTCTAAAGTATGATTTTACTTGATTTTGGATTCTGTAACTAAATCTCCTGAAATATTTGTTCAATTTAATTTATTCTAGTTCATTGAGATAGTCTCATATGCGCTATGACAGTTGTTAGGTCCCATAAAAACTGATTTTTGCAGGTAGATGATCTTTCAATCCTATCTAAGCATTCCATGGTTATATGGATAGAACAGTAATAAATTGAATTTTAGCTTTCATGGTTCCTAAATATTTAGTGTCCCTCATGAAAGAAGTATCCAATGTATGTATTCATTGCATTTTCAAAGCATGATAACTAACAAGAATCTAAATATGGTTTCCAGGTCAATTCTACCTTGGGATCACTGTGGGATTATATTACACATAAATCTTTTATAAACATGTGTATCAAAATATTGTTGCCCCCTCCTTTTTAAAATACACACAGCCTATTATGCCTCTACTACAGCTTTCAATATGTGATGGAATGAAAGGTAGGAATAATTTCTCATTTATTACATTACCAGTTTAATAATTAGTTCATGACTCTGTGATTGTGGTCAGTTGCAGCATTTCTAATCTATCCCAGGGTCAGTCAATTTCAAATAATATTTCCAAATTGAAGCCCATTAATCTCTTTGGTCTGACTTCACTAAAATGTATTTATGAAACAGGTTAATTGGAGCCACCATATCCATGACTGTGAGCCAGTCATTTTGAATGATGTAGGTAGCATTAGCTCATGCCAGACCATGGCAGGCTTCTTTTCCAGAGTCAATGCCATATTCACATTCTGGACCTATGATGTGACTGAAGGGGTCCTTTCAGAATAGGATTAATCACACTATACCACTATTTACAGAAGAGAGCAAAGAGGGAACTGAGTACGGAAGATGTGCACCATCCAAGCGAATGGAAAGTGCACAACTTCTATGTTGAAAGAAGTCAGTAAATCTAGAGGGCTTGAAATGATGTAGTTCATCTCTGTCTTTGGATCAGCATGGTTTAAAGCAGCTCCGTTTACAGAAAAATGTCCACATTTTTCAAATGACTCTCATGATTAGAAATTCATGTTGTACAGTCACGTTGATTTTTACAGATAACTGTGATGTGATGAGAGTCTCCATGTTTAATGTATAACTACAGAATATGACTCTAGCTTGAGTCAAGTGATTATGCAGCATTTATTCTTCTCTTTTATTCACTTATCAGGAGTCTTTTGTAATGCTTCATGTTTTGCAATAGTATTAATATAATTAATATTAGTGAATTATAATTCACTAATTATATTTATATAATCAATTATATTAATTAATGTAATTAACATTAGTGAAATTAATCTTAAATTGCTGAAAACTTTATAACCATATTTTTCAGTTATGATTCACAGTCCACCAGCCTGGCACCTGCTGGCAAGCAGTTACACAAAGTCAGCAAAGGCTATGCAGTAGTTTCTCCTTTAAGTTGGCTTCTCAGGCTATAAACAAATCCTTTTCCCCAGTGTATAGACTTACAATATTATTCTCTCCCATCTGCTCTTTTGCCTGAATAATTCCTTTTAGTGAGCTTGTCTCTGTAATTTCTAGTCCCCATTTCCGCAACTCTGAACTTAGTCTCTTATCCTGGATCAGCTGAACATGCTGTGCCTTCTGAGGTTCAGATCTGGCTCTATGAGCCTACCATTCATTCTTACATTTATTTAAGATTTTTGAGTTTTATTATTATGAGCTATTATTATTAATATTATTACTAATTCTCGTCGAATCCACAGTTGTATACAAAGAGGGCTTGATGTGAGCCATGGGAGATGTTGGGAGATGTAAACACACAGGTAGTAACAATGTTGTCTGATTACTGCTTATTTTTGACTTTTGCTAATGTAATCACAATCTTTCTCAATGTCTCCAAATAAGTCAAAAACAGATGAAAAACAACAGCAAGGTTTTAATTTCTGGTTTGTGTGTCCCTGAATGTACATGGGTAGCACCAATAATGACTGATACTTTTATTGCATTCACTGTGTGCCAGAGACTATTACAAGTTGTCTGTTTTAATCTCCATAACAACCTTGTGAGAAAACAAACAAAAACCAAACAAGCCCTTTGAGGGAAAAAAAAGTGGTACAGCAAGTTTAAGAAACTTTCTACCTTATCTATCTGGTAAGTAGTGAAACTGCAGTTTGAACCTAACCATCTTAGTTCCAGCTGCAATAGCAATATGCCACAGACAGGGTCACTTAGAAACAACCTAATATTACTCACAGATCTAGATGCTGGAAGGTCTAAGAACAGAGTGCCAGCAGTTTGGCATCTGGTGAGAGCCCAATTCCTGGTTCCTAGACAGCCATACTGCTCTGTCCTCACATGGCAGAAAGGGTGAGGGATCTTCCCCGGGATCATTTTTATAGGGGTACAAATCCCATTCATGAGGGCTCTAGATCCATCATCTAATCATTTCCCCAAAGTCCCACCTCAGATACTATCACATTGGGGGTTAAATTTCAACATATGAATTTTGGGAGGACACCAACATTCAGTCTATAGCACCAACCAATCTGGATTTAGGGATGTTTCTATAAACCCTAATGTATCTCGTGTGAGAATGAGAGAAGAAGGCCTTCCCAGTATCTATGAAAAAGAGGCATTTCCTATGGCATTTCTGTGTATCTTGAGTTTGAGAACACAGACTTACTAGGAGTATATCTTATTCAGTGTTTCAAGTCTAGCATTAAAATTTAAATGAATGGATATGAGCAACTAAAATTGAAGTTATTACATATGGACCATGGTTTACAAATATCTTAAAGACATACTTTTGAATAATTGAACAACACACTTTTCAGATAGTATTCGAAGAATTCTGCTCTATATTCTTTTTCTACCCTAAAACTCCATTTGGGAGATTTCTTTTATTCTTTTTTATAAGCATTCTTGAGCTCAATATTCATGTTTTCTGGTGATCATGTTCATATGACTTTTTATAGATGTGTTGAAACCCAGCATGCTGCTGCTGCTGCTGCTAAGGCGCATCAGTCCGACTTTGTGCGACCCCATAGATGGCAGCCCACCACGCTCTGCCGTCCCTGGGATTCTCCAGGCAAGAACACTGGAGTGGGTTGCCATTTCCTTCTCCGATGCATAAAAGTGAAAAGTGAAAGTGAAGTTGCTCAGTCTGCCTGACTCTTAGCGACGCCATGGACTGCAGCCTACCAGGCTCCTCCGTCCATGGGATTTCCCAGGCAAGAGTACTGGAGTGGGTCACCAGTGCCTTCTCCGGAAACCCAGCATGACCTAGACTGAATTCTTAGTCTTCCCTTGGCCCTCCCCTAAATGGTTTCTCTTTTGATTTGTATCAGAAAACGGCACCATTATCCTCTATCTTGTTATCTAGGCCTGAGACTAGGTCTTCTTTCTTCATTTTTCCCTTCTTGCTTTCCAACACCCCCAGCCCCCAATCAAGTCATTCCCATGATATATCTTTTCTATGTCCTTAATATCTCTCAAATTCTTTCACTTCTCTTCATCATCACAGTTTCTTAGTTGGTTCATTTTACCCCCTCGGCTACTTGTGGTAACAATTCCTGTATTCTCTGGCCCTACCACCAGCTGTCTTAGTCTTTAGCATGACATACAGTATAATGTGCTTTGAGGAGGGCATGGCAACCCAGTCCAGTATTCTTGCCTGGCAGGCTACAGTCCATGGGGTTGCACAGAGTTGAACACAACTGAACTGACTTAGCATGTGTGTACAACATATTTTATCATTTGGTCCTTGTTTCCCTTTATGACTCATCTCTTACCCTTTGACAGTCTCAGCTCCTTGTACTGAGATCCTTGAAGTTCTTCAGATGAGCAACTTGTGTATTTTACTCCTGTGGTCTGTGTATACTCTTTACTGTGTGTGGCACACCCATCTCACTTCTCACTCTTCCTTCTGCATAACTCCTGCCCACATTTTCACTCTGCTTTTCCATTCAGAATATGGCACATCATCAGTACTTGAGCAATACATATTAAATGGATCATAAAATGAATGTAGATGGTCAGCTCAGAGAAGTATTAGACTAGTTTAAAGAAGCAGAAGCATTTGTATTAGAGAAAGTGGGTGGTATTTCCAAATAAACTAAAGTCAAATTTTAAAAAATGTAGCTTGGTTCAAGGGCTTCCCTGGTAGCTCAGTTGGTAAAGAATCTGCCTGCAGTACAGGAGATCCAGGTTCGATCCCTGGGTTGGGAAGATTCCCTGGAGAAGGAAATGGCAACCCACTCCAGTATTCTTGCCTGGGAAGTTTTAGGGGCAGAGAAGCCAGGCGGGTATAGTCCATGGGTTCCCAAGAGTCTGAAGCGTCTTGGTGACTAAACCACCACACCTTGGTTCAAGAGTAAGGTTTTAATAAAGGAAGGTATTTATTTGTCATATGATTCTAAAAGACAGATGAACTAGTTTCTATATTAGTAATAGGTAGACTGCATATTAATATTTCATTTTCAGTTTTCCCAGTTAAAACTCTTCATATCCATAGTTATTAAAAAAGACTGTGCTGAGTTTCTAAATGTAGGTTCATGACATCTTTGTAGTAACCTCTCTGTATACACCTTTTTCTGAACTGGATAGATCAGTTTATGTCTTTCTTATTACACTGTCTGTTTCCTGAAACTATAGGCCATTAATATTTATTTTCTAGAATGTAAAAATGTATGACACACAATAGATGTTTTAGGTACCTTTTGTTGAATAAGTGATTTAAAGAATGAAGAAAATCATATTAATAATTTCCCATCCATCGATCCCTTCAACTCTGCTCCTTGGTTACAGATTCCCATTTTTCCTTCTTATATTTAGAATTGAACCCAATTTCTCTCCCTTACTGCAACTCTCCCCCGCCCTTACCTACAGTGACATGCTTCTTGATTAAAACTTGCAATTTCAATAAGTATCCCAATAACTGTTTATACACTGTTCTACATTTCAATGTTGCAAAGACACAGAACTCAGCAAGATAACAGCTGAAGAGAAGAGGATTTGTCTCTAGGATCAGGAGCCTCAGAGTCTACAAGAAGAGGTTGAGATGAGGACAAGGAGGAGTGACTCACAGAAGGACTTCTGGAGTACTCCAGTATGGTTCTTAGTCACTCTGGAAAAGAAGTGCTCTGAAGAAGATGAAGATATGCGAGTGTATTCTACAGGGAGAAGAACAGGAAGGGAGATAGATGGGGAAGTAATCTCACAATCTCTGAAATTATTTTTTAAAAAGCAATAGTTCTAATAATGATAATATGCTGTCTGCTTTCTAGTTTCTAAATATTCTTTAAAAGCTCAGGTGCAGAATAATAAGCAAGGACAGGTTAAATTTGGAACAGTTTTTCCAGAATTAGGGTACCTTGCTTTTCCAGTGCTTCATGCAGATGTGAAAGTTAGGGAAATAGTTAAAAATACTGAACCTATAATTATGCCTTTTATCTTAACATTTTAACTGAGATCTTGCTTTGAAAAAGCTTTTGTTTCATTTCTTCCCCATTCATGTCCCTGCCATTTTGTTTGTTTGAGAGAAGGCAGAAACATAGATGACGGAATAACACTGGATTAAGAATGAAATTAGCACACTAAGCAGCAAGCAAGATGTCTTTAAGAAGTATTTGTTTCCGTCTGTGCATGTGGCACCTATAGGTGGCTGGGCCCATGGGTCAGTGGTCTGAATTGTTTTTATTCTTTAGACTCAGGCATACTCATTGTACTGGCTCTCCCTGTGTCACTCTGAATTCAGAATGTTACATCATGAACTTTTTCACAGCTGGGTTGATTGGCTATGCTATGTGCCAAGATGATAAAATTGGAAATACTTTTGTGTAAATTCTCTCAAAGCCTTATTTCTCTCTGTTTATACACAGCTTGTAACAGAGAGTGGTAAAAGGAAAAGAATACAAACTTCCAAGAAAGCAAGCTGTACGTGACAGAAGTCACGAGAAAGCAAGAGAAAAAGTCCCTGACATTTCAAGGCAGAGGCCAGCCATACTTTTTCAGTTATGAAAACTAAGATTCCCTTTTTTAACTTTTTATTTTATATTTGAATATAGTTGATTAACAATATTGTGATAATTTCTTATGGTGCCATTTATGTGGGCACCTTAAGTCCACCTCATTTTCTTCTTTGCTCCGTCTGTTCCACCAGGGCATCTAAATATGATGGCTGCCATAGTTGACCTCATTGCAACTTAAGGACTTGATCTTTCCCCCTTTTTCTCCTATGTGTTTTCCAAAGGGATAGGCTGCTTACCTGATGTATAGGCAAATTCAGGTGATAAAGGGCCAGTCCTTTCCTCTCTTCTTCCTTCCTACCACCTTCCAGGAATAAATGTCCTCTTTGTCATCCTCTATTCTTCATAAGCATATCCTATGCTTCCCTGGTTGCCCAGATGGTAAAGAATCTGCTTGCAAAGCAGGAGACCTGGATTTGATCCCTGGGTTGGGAAGATCCCCTGGAAAAGAGAATGGCAACCCACCCCAGTGTTCTTAGCTGGAGAATCCCATGGACAGAGTAGCTTGGCAGACTACACTTCCTGGGCTCGGGAAGATGGGATATGACTGAGCGACTGACACTTTCATTTCCATCCTTCATAAGTCTGAGGATGATACTAAAGTACAACTTCTTTCCAGAGGGCAGATAGAGTATGATTGGCTCTTGGCATACACTGGAGGGATGCATGTGGTTTTAGTTCAGTATAAGCTCCCACCATAGGGAACCAGCCATGTGTTGTGACTGCCAAAAAATACAAATAAAAGTTAATGCAATGCACAAAATTTCCCTCAGCCTTCTTATTAAAGAGTTTGCCTACAAACAAAACTAATGACAATTATTTGTACAGACGAAATTATGTTTATCAAATTAATCAAATAAGTTAATAAAAATTACATCGTGACAAATTTCTAAGCAGTCAAGAGAAAATGCAAGCTTTGTTGATCACCAGTCCTGCTGAACTTTTGTGTGGTGCTGGTAGGAATTTAGATATCTTTATAGACTGCAACAGCCTCTAAATTAAAAGCACTTTGTATTTACTATGAGCAAAACTAGTGGAAGTGATGGAATTCCAGCTGAGTTATTTAAAATCCTTAAAGATAATGCTGATAAAGTACTGCATGCAGTATGTCAACAAATTTGGAAAACTCAGCAGTGGCCACAAGGCTGGAGAATTCAGTTTTCATTACAATCCCAAAGAAGGGCAGTGCCAAAAAATGTTCAAACTACCGTATAATTGCACTCATTTCACACGCTACCAATGTTATGCTCAAAATCCTTCAAGCTAGGCTTCAGCAATATGTGAACCAAGAACTTACAGGTGTTCAAGCTGAGTATAGAAAAGGCAGAGGAACCAGAGATCAAATTGCCAGCATTCACTGAATCATGGAGAAAGCAAGGGAGTTCCAGAAAAACCATCTACTTCAGCTTCATTGATTACACTAAAGCCTTTGACTATGTGAATCACAACAAACTGGAAAATTTTTAAAGAGATATGAGTACCAGACCACCTTACCTACCTCCTGAGAAACTTGTTTGCCAGCCAAGAAATAACAGTTAGAACCGGACATGGACCAATAGTCTGGTTCAAAATTGGAAAAGGAGTATACCAAGGCTGTATATTGTCACCTTACTTATTTAACTTAAATGTGAAATGTGTACATCATGTGAAATGCTGGGCTGGATGAATCATAAGCTGGAGTTAAGATTGCTTGCAAATGATAACACTCTAATGGCAGAAAGTGAAGAGGAACTAAAGAGCCTCTTGATGAGGGTGAAAGAGGAAAATGAAAAACCTGGCTTGAACTCAACATTAAAAATGCTAAGATCATGGCATCTGGTCCCATCACTTCATAGCAAATAGAAGGGGAAAAACTGGAAGCAGTGACAGATTTTCTTTTCTTGGGCTCCAAAATCACTGCAGACAGTGACTGCAGCCATGAAATTAATAGACACTTGTCCTTTGGAAGGAAAGCTCTGACAAACCTAGATAGTATATTAAAAAGCAGAAACATCACTTTGCTGACATAGGTTCATATAGTCAAAGCTATGGTTTTCCCAGTAATCATGTATAGGCATGAGAGTTGGACCATAAAGAAGGGTGAGTGCCAAAGAATCAATGCTTTTGAATTGTGGTGCTGGAGAAGACTCTTGAGAATTTCTTGGACTGCAAGAAATCAAACCAGTCAATCCTAAAGGAAATCAACTCTGAATATTCATTGGAAAGACTGATGCTGAAAGTCCAATACTTTGGCCACCTGATGCAAAGAGTAGACTTACTGGAAAAGACCCTGATGCTGGGAAAGACTGAAGGCAAAAGAAGAAGGGGGCAGCAGAGGATGAGACGGTTAGATAGCATCACTGATTCAATGGACATGAAGTTGAGTAAACTCTGGGAGAGAGTGGAGGACGGGGGAGCCTGGCATCCTTTAGTCCAAGGAGTTGCAAAGAGTCCATTTGTCTTAGCAACTGATAACAACAACAATGTATTAATCCCACCGTGTATAATACTTTACCATTTTCAGTACCCTTCAGCATACTTTGTCAACAATAACTATAATGGGCAAAGTAGCTCCTTATTTTATGAGGCAAAATCTGGAAATCCAAGTGGTTTCACACTAAGGGAAGAAGCTAGAGCTAGAAAGTGAGCTTCAGACAATGAGTTTATTACCCTTTATTATAGACTTTATGGTTGTGTTCTCCTAAAATTCATATGTTAAAGCTCTCACCCCCAATAAAATGGTATTTGGAGATGGGGTGATAAGGTAGAATTAGGCTTAGCTGAGGTCATGAGAGTGGGGCTCTCTTGATGGGATTAGGTCCTCTATAAGGAGAGACACCAGAGGACTTGCTTTCTTGCTTTCTCTGTGGGCACAAGAAGAGGTGATGTGAGCATATAGTGAGATGGCAGCACCCTGGAAGCCAAGAGCAAAGACCTTAGAATAAAATATCCATCACAGGCACCTTAATCTTGAATGTCTCAGCCTCCAGTACAATGAGAAATAATTGCCTGTTTAAGCAGTCCGTCTTTGGTATTTTGCTATGGCAGCCCTGCAGCTAGCTGGGCTTCCCAGGTGGTGCTTGTGGTAAAGAACTGGCCTGCCAGTGGAAGACACATGTTCGATCCCTGTGTGGGGAAGATCCCCTGTAGGAGGGCAGGGCAACCCACTCCAGTGTTCTTGCCTGAGAATTCCATGGACAGAGGCACCTGGCAGGCTGCTGTCCTTAGGGTCGCACAGAATTGGACACAGCTGAACTGACTTAGCACGTATGCGTGAAGCAGTAAGTAGTTGTTAACTGGCTAGAAGCCTATGTGACTTGAAGCAGTAACCAATATCTGGTGTGCTATTATTTTATTCACTCATTCTTTTTATACATTAATACTTTCACTCCAAAAACTTTCATTCAGTACCTGTTTTGTGCCAAGAAGTATGCCCAATCCCAGAGATAAAAAATAAGCAAGCCATATTCAAGTTGTTCGCATTTTGATAGGGGGATGACTAACAAAAGAAGATAATTATAATATTATTTGATAAATGCAATATTCAAGGTGCTTAAAAAGGAGCTTTGGAACCACAAAGGATCTTTGGAAGCATGAAGGAGCTCATTCAGCTTGGGGGAACTCAGGAAATGCTTCACAATGAAGGTAACATGGACGACGCTTGAAAGTAGGACATGTGAGACTTGGAACTCATCCACCCAGCTGCATTCAAGGAGGACGCAGCTGATGGAAGCAAGGAGGGCTGACCTCACTGCGGCAGGCGGCTGCAGGTTTTGGGCTGCATGCCTAGCCTTATGGTGGACAGCAACCTAGCATTACTGCCTATTCCAACATCCCCCAGAGAGTTTCTGTTAAACCCAGATTCTGAATCTTGACCCAGACCCGACCTACCTAAACAGACTCTCTGGACACGATACAGTGAAATAAGCGTGTTTAATAAGCACTCTAGGTGATTCTAATACACGCTGAGGTTAGAATAGCAGTGCACTCAGACGCAGGAGTAAAAAGCAGGATTTTCTCTGTATTTCAGCATGGATGAATTCTGATGTCAGATTTCCTACACACTCTTTTACGTGATCCTTTATTCTCCAGTTTTCTCTTTGCAGCACTGAAACTTCTTCACAGCTCTACTTTCAAAGCATTCATGGAGTTAATACTGCTTTGTCAGTAAAGTGATCTTTCCCTTTTTTCTTGATTAATAAGCAGAGCGTCATCTTTTTTTTCCATCAAGCTGGTACAGTTCTATTCTACTTTTACCTGAAAGATCTTACAGTTGGTTAATAAGAACTGAGGCCACACAGCACCAGGCCTCGTGGACTGTTACTGCTAAATAGAGATAGATCCCCCTTAGCATCTTTTTATCCCACTCTCTCAAAAATCCCTCCCTGAATTTTAGCCACTTCACAGGCATCCATTAATGATATTTAATTTCCTCTGAAAATACTGAATGTATAATTAAGATTAAGCTGCTCTAAGGGCTTTCCCTAGATTTGAGCTTGACTCTTCCTTCTGTGTGGAAGTATGTCACTTAACCTCTTTACCTCTCTTCTTCTGTAAGTGGAGAATGTCAAATTTACTTGCCCCGAGAAAGCTTTCTGGATAGTCAGCAGCAGTGTTAGTCAACTATTTGGCACATAAAAACTGCCAAATAACAGCTATGCGATGTGCTGGGCAAAGCTCTCTTTGGAACATCTGTGGTACCTGACCCTTTTGTGATTCTCTTTTTTTGACAAATTATGTCATAGTGCCTCACTACACATGAAGGAGCAACAATATATAATGTACATGATTAAAATGGAATTTTTTACCATCTATGTAAAATAGGAACAAAAACCAATAGTAATGTGTCACCAGAGTTCCAGTTCCAGTTCAGTTGCTCAGCTGTGTCTAACTCTTTGCAACCCCAGGGACTGCAGCACGCCAGGCTTCCCTGTCCATCACCAACTCCCAGAGCTTGCCCAAACTCATGTCCATTGAGTCAGTGATGCCATCCAACCATCTCATCCTCTGTGGTCCCCTTCTCCTCCCACCTTCAATCTTTCCCAGCATCAGGGTCTTTTCTAGTTAGTCAGTTCTTTGCATCAGGTGGCCAATGTATTGGCGTTTCAGCTTCAGCATCAGTACTTCCAATGAATATTCAGGACTGATTGATTTCCTTTCGGATGGACTGGTTGGATCTCCTTGCTGTCCAAAGGACTGTCAAGAGTCTTCTCCAACACCACAGTTCAAAAGCATTAATTCTTTGGTGCTCAGCTCTCTTTATCGTCCAACTCTCACAACCATACATGACTACTGGAAAAACCAAAGCTTTGACTAGACGGACTTTTGTTGGCAAAGTAATGTCTCTGCTTTTTAATATGCTGTCTAGGTTGATCATAGCTTTTCTTCCAAGGAGCAAGCGTCTTTTAACTTCATGGCTGCAGTCACCGTCTGCAGTGATTTTGGAGCCCGAGAAAATAAAATCTCTCACTGTTTCCATTGTTTTCCCATCTATTTGCCATGAAGTGATGGGACTGGTTGCCACAGTATTTGATGCCACCACAGTATTTGACGCAATTTGAAACCCAGTATTTTAATGGAAGGATTTCAGAAAACACCAGATAGCAATATGAGGGTGCCACTGGGAACTTTGCTTCCATTCTTTGAAAGAACGCTGTGTCCCTATCTATTCAAAGGAAAAGAACATGCTCTGTATAATCACAATAGCCTTCAGGACTGAGTTATCTTTGGTACTTTTGCCTTCTTCACCAGACCAGTTGATTATACAGAATTTTTAAATTTGTCTCTATCCTCCCAATTCCACTCCTACTTTTTTTTATTTTGTTTTATCTATTATACCACCTTCTCTCTATTGTGTTTTAGTTGGTCATTATCAACTGGTCCATATGTTTCCTTTTTACATCTCTTCTTAACCATTCTTCACAGAGTAACCGGTGAGATTTTTAAAAAAATAAAATAAAATCTTACTTTTCTGCCCTGAAGTTCTTCAGTGGCTTTCTACTGAACATAGGATTGTACGTAGTCTCCATACCATGAGTTACAGACCTGGCTATGTTGACTTCTGCTTACTTCTCTAGCCTCATTTTGAGCCATTATTTCACTGTTGCTTCAGTGACTTGTCCACCTTTTAGTTCATAGAATACACCAAGCTCTGTCCTACCTCAGAACACCTGTATAGTCTTTCTCTTGAAGAACTTGTATGCAACATGTCTGACCCTCACTCATTATCCCTCTTCATCTCAACTTAAATGTTATATTAAATGATAGAGATTCTAAGTGACATATAAAACAAATCTCAGCAGGTCTCCCCCCTTCATGCTTTAATAGACAGCATGCTTATTACCTTCCAAGCACTTTTATAATTTGTAATTATTCATTTATGTATTCATTTGTCTGTCTAACGTTTGTGGTACCAACTTGACCATAAGCTCCTTGTGAGCACAAACCAGGTCCTTTTAACTTACTACTGTCTACCTTGTGCAGAGAATACTGCCTGACAGTTAGTAGAAGTTTAATAGATGGTTGTTGAATAAATAAATGAGTAATAAGGTAGATCTTGTTTCTGAATGCCCTTCTGATTAGTTTGTATACAACAACAAAAACCTCCCCCAAAACCTGCTGCTGCTGCTAAGTCGCTTCAGTCGGGTCCGACTCTTGTGCGACCCCATAGACGGCTGCCCACCAGGCTCTGCCGTCCCTGGGATTCTCCAGGCAAGAATACTGGAGTGGGTTGCCATTTCCTTCTCCAGTGCATGAAAGGGAAAAGTGAAAGTGAAGTCGCTCAGTTGTGTCCGACTCTTAGCGACCCCATGGACTGTAGCCTACCAGGCTCCTCCGTCCATGGGATTTTCCAGGCAAGAGTACTGGAGTGGGGTGCCATTACCTTCTCCCCCCCAAAACCTAGAGATACACTAATAGTAGGAGATGAAATAATTGAAATTAACTCTATGAGTGAAGATGTAATAAAGAGAAATGGAAAAGAGTGAGGGAATAGCTGTTAGATAGATGAATAAGAGCAAAAGAAAAACAGCAACAGAGGAAACCCTCACTGCGGGCTGCCAAATGAGTGATTATAATTTCTAACATTCGATTTGCAATTTTTTGATATGCCCTTGATGTAAACTCCTACTTAGCCTTCCTAAGTCTTCAGAAAAGGTATGCTAATATGAATAGCAAATGAGTATTTATGTTTTATGGGTATTATCTATTTTTGTATAAGAAATTACCAGAAAAATTAGCACCTTAAAAAATTTACATTGACTGTCTCATAGTTTATGTGGTTCAGGAGTCTGAGCATGATTTAGCTGGGTCCTGGATCCATCACACTTCAGTATCTATCACATGGTTGAATCAAAGTATTGGCCAGGACTAAGGTCTCATCTGAAGGCTTGCTCTCAAGCTGTTGGACTTAGGATATCCGTTCCTTGCCAGGAGGTTCTTTCCAATATGGCAGTTTGCTTCATTGAAGTCTGCAGTCCAGAAAGCTGTAGAGTGTCTCTGCTAAAAAGGATGGAAACCACAATCTTTTCTACCTATATATGGAAGTGTAGTAGTGTGCATATTAAATTTTCAGTATCCTGTCAGTTGAAAGCAAGTCACTAGGTATAGCTTACACTCAGGATGAGAAGATTGTACTAGAGGTCATTGTGGGCCAACTTAGAAGTCACTTACCACAGTATGTTTCTTAATGTTTTGGTTATGTGTGTGTGTGTGTGTGTGTGTGTAAATCAAAGAAAGTATGAAGTTCAATATTTAAAATGACACAACAGGCTGTTGCAGGAACAGGCTGTTGGAATGGAGTTATCCATGAAAACACATATTTCCTGAAAATATGAAGAAAATTTGAGACAGCCCTTCACAAGGTGTGGAGAGAGGCCTGAATTATATTATTTGGTTCTCAAGGGATGCTTGGACCTTAGATTCCAACATATTTCAATAATTTGATTATCCAGAGCATTGCTGTAACTCTCCACTTTTCCTTCCCTTACAAGTCCTTTGGAGATATAATAGACTCAGAAGTTCTAAATATTGCCAGAAATTTAGGGGGATTTGTATAACAATTGTGAATAGAGGGAGTTTTACAAGGCTTTGCACTATAGAGTCAATTTGCTTCAGTGGAACAAAGTTCATAAGTTATTTTGTAGTACATCTTGGTTTAAGGTCTAACAGAAAGTTCTTTAGTGATCTAGCACTAGCTTCGTGACTTGTAAGCTTCCTGACTGATTAAATTAGAAAGATGTTCTATTATGAAGATAATTATTAATGCACTTACCTAATATTAATCTGCTGTTGTTGTTGTTCAGTCACCTGGTTGTGTCCAACTCTTTGCGACCCCATGGACTGCAGCATGCCAGGCCTCCCTGTCCCTAACTATCTCCTGGAGTTTGCCCAAGTTCATGTTCATTGCTTTGGTGATGCCATCCAGCCATCTCATCCTCCAATGCCCTCTTCTCATTCTGCCCTCAATCTTTCCCAGCATCAGGGATTTTTCCAGTGAGTCATCTGTTCGAATCAGATGACCAAAATATTGGAGCTTCAGCTTCAGCATCAGTCCTTCCAGTGAATATTCAGGGTTGATCTCCCTTAAGATTGACTGGTTTGATCTCTTGCTGTCCAAGGGACTTTCAGGAGCCTTCTCCAGTACCACAGTTCAAAGGCATCAATTTGAGCTCATTAACCTATATCACTCTTATTTAGGATCAACTGAGATGTACTGAGTATTTATCTATGTGCCAGGCATTGTGTTAGACATTGTTTTCAGGTGCTAACATATAGAATGCTTAATGGACTCTGGTGAACTAAACAGTTACAAGGGCTGATAGTAGAAAAGTCCATTCAAAATTTTTCAGTTTGAGGGACTGGGTTATTTATAAAATAATTATTCAAAATGATACAATGGGAGGCCCCTTTTTATATATCAATGTTATTCAAAGTTGATTTCAGGAGCTCTCCATTTTTTTTTCATGACTATAATATAAGAATGCAATTGTGACAATAAATGGCTTTATTTGCTTGATGAATGCATGTATATGTGATGGTTGATATTCTGAGAGCAATGACACCTTCCAATAAGAGCAGGTAGAAATTAGTAGGGCTTCCCTGGTGGCTCAGATGGTAAAAGAATCCGCCTGCAATGCAGGAGACCGGGTTTGACCCCTGGGTTGGGAAGATCCCCTGGAAAAGGGAACAGCTACCGACTCTAGCATTCTTGACTGGAGAATCCCATGGACAGAGGAGCCTGGTGGGCTACCGTCTGAGTCAGACATGACTGAGTGACTGAGCCCACACAGAAGTTATTAATGGTGTCACCTGGCTGCCTCACAGGGTACTTTCCCCTGCCTTTGGAACCACAGGGGAGCTGGCTATATTGTCCTATCAATGGATAGGGTTACTGAAACCTCAGTCAAATGCCAGCTCCTTCTACTTCCCCCAAAGTGAAATCAGATGTAACTTTTCTAAGTTGGGTACCCCACCTGTCCTGGTGTTTGTTCTCTTTAAGCCCAAGGAAGGAATAGTCAATTTTTGCAAACATTTATTTGGTTTGGGAGTTGATAGAGGTACATTGCTCACAAGGGCCTGCTGTGTGGAGCATAGTTGACTGACAGCCTGATGCTGAGGCCATTATTCTCCTAGACTGCTCCCAGCCAGGGGCTGAGCCTGGCAGATGTACTGGAATGGGGGCTATTCTCCAATTTTGGACTCTTCTAAATAGCCAACATCCTCTGGATCATCGAAAAAGCAAGAGAGTTCCAGAAAAAGATCTATTTCTGCTTTATTGACTATGCCAAAGCCTTTGACCCTTTGACCGTGTGGATCACAATAAACTGTGGAAAATTCTTAAGAGATGGGAATACTAGACCACCTGACCTGCCTCCTGAGAAACCTGTATGCAGGTCAGGAAGCAACAGTTAGAACTGGACATGGAACAACAGACTAGTTCCAAATAGGAAGAGGAGTGCGTCAAGGCTGTATATTGTCACTCTGCTTATTTAACTTATATGCAGAGTACATCATGAGAAACGCTGGGCTGGAAGAAACACAAGCTGGAATCCAGATTGCCGGGAGAAATATCAATAACCTCAGATATGCGGATGATACCACCCTTATGGCAGAAAGTGAAGAGGAACTAAAAAGCTTCTTGATGAAAGTGAAAGAGGAGAGTGAAAAAGTTGGCTTAAAGCTCAACATTCAGAAAACTAAGATTATGGCATCTGGTCCCATCACTTCATGGGAAATAGATGGGGAAACAGTGGAAACAGTGTCAGACTTTATTTTTCTGAGCTCCAAAATCACTGCAGATGGTGATTGCAGCCATGAAATTCCTTGGAAGGAAAGTTATGACCAACCTAGATAGCATATTAAAAAGCAGAAGGTCCGTCTAGTCAAGGCTATGGTTTTTCCCATAGTCATGTATGGATGTGAGAGTTGGATGGTGAGGAAAGCCAAGTGCTGAAGAATTGATGCTTTTGAAGTGTGGTGTTGGAGAAGACTCTTGAGAGTCCCTTGGACTGCAAGGAGATCCAACCAGTCCATTCTAAAGGAGATCGGTCCTGGGTGTTCATTGGAAGGACTGATGTTGAAGCTGAAGCTCCAGTGCTTTGGCCACCTCATGCAAAGAGTTGACTCATTGGAAAAGACCCTGATGCTGGGAAGGATTGTGGGCAGGAGGAGAAGGGGACAACAGAGGATGAGATGGCTGGATGGCATCACCGACTCGATAGACATGAGTTTGGGTAGACTCCAGGAGTTGGTGATGGACAGGGAGGCCTGGCGTGCTGCGATTCATGGGATCGCAAAGAGTCGGACACGACTGAGTGGCTGAAGTGAATAGGTAGGGACTCACATCCACCCTGATGGAGGCGTCCTCGGTACTGTGCTTTGGTATGAGGCTCTTCCTACTCTATCCTTTCTTCTATATCTCCCTTCACAGGTTCAGACTTGTACAAGTATCAGACCTGAAAGCTCTTCCCACCTATTTCTGCTCCCTCCTCCTTTACTGTTTGTACAGGACTTGACTCACTGGATCTCTTGAGCATGTCTAACGCTATCTTGGTGTCAATGTGCTGAAGGGTCTGAACAGGTCTGGGGTGAGTTCACCATTGCAGGTGACAGTTGTGTCATACACTATTAGAGTGGGCATACCCAGTGTCTTGAATCATCATGAAGAACTTGGGGTACTAAGGAGACTGGGAATGGCACTGATACACACTTCACTTTGATCTAAGCAGGGTTACATTTCGAGCATGGCATTTTATTTAGTAAATCAAAGCAGTGTTTTATCACATTAGAAGGACTCTGTCCTTCAAAAATAGGATTTCCAAAACTGGAATGTGTTTTTCTAGGACAATTAAGTTATTCCAATTACTATGTTTGCAGTTTGTGACAGATGGATGAGGTGGTTCACTGTAATATTAAAAAAAGAAAACACAATCAGTGGGTCGAGAAATGCATATTTGGATTGAGCTCATCTGTTTCCTGTGTTTTTAGATGTATTTTGATATGTGCTGGGGAGGTTTGTCATTGACTGGAACCAAAACCCAGAATATGAAAACTTAGTTCATCTTAGGTTAGAAGAACAGTTCAAAACCGATAGCTTAAATTCACAGCAGGATTTATACACATCTTTTGAAAAACCCAGGAGACTCTCCATGATGAGAGAGTCCAGGTCCATGTTGTACCCCATTATATCCTCAGTTGTCTGTATCGTGTGTCATACAGGGTAGACGGTCAAAGATATTTGTTGACAAAAAAATGAAGGTCATTATAATCTGGATAGTTTTAATTGTGAGTAAATGTGACTCTCTTTAGACCATTTTTATATGTAGTATAATCAGGGAATCATGACTGGTTACAATTGTGTCTATTCTGTGATCTGTGTTTCTTTAACAGTGGGTGGCACAGTGGTAAAATATCCATCTGCTAATGCAAGAGACCCAAGAGCCACAGTTGGATCCCTAGGTCAGGAAGATTCCCCTGGAGGAGGAAATGGCAACCCACTCCAGTATTCTTTCCTGGAAAATCCCATGGACAGAGGATCCTGGTGGGCTACAGTCCACGGGGTCCCAAAGAGTCAGACACAGATGAGTGAATGAGCACACTACTTAGGTGGTTGGTAAATAGGGGAATGATGTTGGGAGGTGTTGATTCACACACGACTTTTTTTCAGGATTTTTTTTTAAGTGATCAAGGTGAACTATCATAATAAATGTCTTGTTGTTGTTCAGTCTCTTTGGTCATGTCTGACTCTTTGTGACCCCATGAACTGTAGTATGCCAGACTTCTCTGTCCTCCAGTCCTCTTTTCCAAAGAGTGGCTCTTTGCATCAGGTGGCCAAAGTATTGGAGCTTCAGTCTCAGCATCAGTCTTTCCAATTAATATTCAGGGTTGATTTCTTTTAGGATTGACTAGTTTGATCTCCTTGCTTTCCAAGGAACTCTCAGGAGTCTTCTCCAGCATCACAATTCAAAAGTATCAATTCTTTGGCACTCCGCTTTCTTTATGGTCTAACTCTCACATCTGTACATGACTATTGGAAAAACCATAACTTTGACTATATGGACATTTGTTGGCAAAGTGGTGTCTCTGCTTTTTAATACACTGTCTTGGTTTGTCATAGCTTTTCTTCCAATGAGCAAGTATCTTTTAATTACGTGGCTGAAGTCACCATCTGCAGTGATTTTGGAGCCCAAGAAAATAAAATCTGCCACTGTTTCCACTTTTTCTCCATCTATTTGCCATGAAGTGATGGAGCCAGATGCCCTGATGTTAGGTTTTTAATGCTGAGTTTCAAGCCAGCTTTTCCACTCTCCTCTTTCACTCTCATTGTGAGGCTCTTTAGTTACTCTTCATTTCTGCCATTAGGGTGGCATCATTTGCATATCTGAGGTTGTTGCTGTTTCTCCCAGCAATCTTGATTTCAGCTTGTGCTTCATCCAGCCTGGCATTTCACACCATGCACTCTGCATTTTAGTTAAATAAGCAGAGTGACAATATACAGCCTTGTTGTATTCCTTTTCCAATTTTGAACCAGTCAGTTGTTCCATATAAGGTTCTAACTATTGCTTCATGACTTGCATACAGGTTTCTTAGAAGACAGGTAAGGTGGTCTGGTACTCTCATTCCTTTAAGAATTTTCCACAGTTTCTTGTGATCCACACAGTCAAAGGCTTTAGTGCAGTCAATGAAGCAGAAGTAGATGTTTTTCTGGAACTCCTTTGCTTTGTCCATGATTCAGTGAATGCTGGCAGCTTGATCTCTGGTTCTTCTGCCTTCTATAAACCCAGCTTGTACATCTGGAAGTTCTCAGTTCAGATACTGCTGAAGCCTAGCTTGAAGGATTTTGAGCATGTGAACCAAGTGCAAATGTACATTAGTTTGAACATTCTTTGCTATTGTCCTTCTTTTAGATTGTAATTAAAACCGACCTTTTCCAGTCCTGTGGCCACTGCTGAGTTTTCCAAATTTGCTGATATATTGAGTGTGGCACTTTAACTGCATTATCTTTTAGAATTTTAAATAGCTCAGCTGTAACTGTGTCACCTCCACTAGCTTTGTTCATAGTAATGCTTCTTAAGGCCCACTTGACTTCACACTCCAGGATATCCACCTCTAGGTGTGTAAAGGTTGTAGCAGCATATAAACCTTTATTAAAATCCCTAAAACTCTGTAACAGTGAATTCTTTTAGTGTAAGCTGTGCTTTTCCACCATATAACACCACAGTGAATTTCAAGTGTATATGAAGGAGACGGTGCTGCCATTTCCTCCCTTATTCAGTTCAGTTCACTTGCTTAGTTGTGTCCTACTCTTTGCAACCCCATGGACTGCAGCATGCCAGGCCTCCCTATCCATCACCAACTCCCAGAGTTTACTCAAACTCATGTCCATCGAGTCAGTGATGCCATCCAACCATCTCATCCTCTGTCATCCCCTTCTCCTCCTGTCTTCAATCTTTCCCAGCATCAGGGTCTTTTCAGATGAGTCAGTTCTTTGTATCAGGTGGCCAAAGTATTGGAGTTTCAGCTTCAGCATCAGTCCTTCCAATGAGTATTCAGGACTGATTTCCTTTAGGATGAACTGGTTTGATCTCCTTGCTGTCCAAGGGACTCTCAAGAGTCTTTTCCAGAACCACAGTTCAAAAGTATCAGTTCTTTGGCACTCAGCTTTCTTTATAGTCCAGCACTCATATCCATACATGACTACTGGAAAAACCATAGCTTTGACTAGATGGACCTTTGTTGGTAAAGTAATGTCTCTGCTTTTTAATATGTTGTCTAGGTTGGTCATAACTTTTCTTCCAAGGAGCAAGCATCTTTTAATTTCATGGCTGCAGTCACCATCTGCAGTGATTTTGGAGTCCAAGAAAATAAAGTCTGTCATTGTTTCTGCTGTTTCCCCATCTATTTGCATGAAGTGATGGGACCGGATGCCATCATCTTAGTTTTCTGAATGTTGAATTTTAAGCCAACTTTTTCACTCTCCTCTTTCACTTTCATCAAGAGGCTCTTTAGTTCTTCCCTTTCTGCCATGAGGGTGGTGTCATCTGCATTTCTGAGGTTATTTATATTTTTCCTGGCAATCTTGATTCCAGCTTGTTCTTCATCCAGCCCAGGATTTCTCATGATGTACTCTGCATATAAATTAAATAAGCAGAGTGACAATATACAGCCTTGATGTACTCCTTTCCTGATTTGTAACCAGTCTGTTGTTCCATGTCCAGTTCTAACTGTTGCTTCCTGACCTGTATACAGATTTCTCAAGAGGCAGGTCAGGTGGTCTGGTATTCCCATCTCTTCAAGAATTTTCCAGAGTTTTTTGTGGTCCACACAGTCAAAGGCTTTGGCTTAGTCAATAAAGCAGAAGTAGATATTTTTCTGAAACTCTCTTGCTTTTTGGAGGATCCAATGGATGTTGACAATTTGATCTCTGGTTCCTCTGCCTTTTCTAAATCTAGCTTGAACATCTGGAAGTTCATGGTTCACGTACTGTTGAAGCTGGCTTGGAGAATTTTGAGCATTACTTTACTAGCATGTGAGATGAGTGCAATTGTGTGGTAGTTATTAAACAATGATTAACAAAAGAGGTTACTGTTTGGAGAAGATTTTTGATTTGAGGAACATGTCTGTTTTGGAAGCAAATGCACTCCAAAAGTACATATCAAATGAGAAGATACAAGTGCCAGAACTGAAGTTGGGAAGAATTAACTGTGATACCAGAAGCCAATGGCAAACATTTTATATGCATTTATTTTTTTATTGGGTCTTCCCAGGTGGCGCTAGTGGTAAAGAACCCAACTGCCAATGCAGGAGACATAAGAGACTCGGATTTGATCCCTGGGTTGGGAAGGTGCCCTGGAGAAGGGAATGACAACCCATTCCAGTTTCTTGCCTCGAGAATCCCATGGACAGAGGAGCTTGGTGGGCTACAGTCATAGGGTCACACAGAGTCAGACACAACTGAAGTGACTTAGAATTTATGCATGCGTGTTTTTATTAGGATTGATATTGTTTTGTTAGTTCTCTGGATATAGTAGGCTTCTGGTGATCTGAGCCAATTTATGTTTTTTTTCCAGAGCCAATATTATTTTCACCATGAGATTTTACAGAAAGCATGTCCTCCCCATCCTGATACACTTAAGTGGCATGATAGCAAGAATGTATTTAAAAGAAAAGCAGTATAGCAACTTTGTTAGGAATTCAGCTGTAGAATCAAGTTGTTTGGATTAAAATTTCAGCTTTTCCATTTTCAAGATGACTGTATTAATACCTGGGCATGACCCTTCATATTCTGTGCCTTCATACCTACAGTGGTGAAAAGGAGAAACACTAGTATTAGCTTTGTTGGGCTATTGTGTTGTACATGAGTTGTTGTAATAAAGAGCTTAGGCAAGTTCCAGGCACACAGTAGGCACTCAAATAATGCTAATAATTGTTATGAAATAAAGTAGCTCTTTCTCCAACTAAATCATGTAAGAGAGAGTTCACCCTGGTATGTGGAGATATAGCGTGGTTTCATAACTGGTACTTTAATATAGAAGTTTCTTAAGGCTTAACTCATAGTTTTTTGCAGAAATTTTAGGAGCCAGTCCTTTTTTGAATTTGTAGTCACTGTTGCCACAACCTGTTTTTGAATTTCCTCTGGCTAGAGTCACTAGACTGTCACTTAAATTGTAACTTTAAAACTGATTTCCTCAGGTTACTTGTGTTCTGCAGAGTCATCACATATTTACTGCTCTTATTTGACATTTTCTCTTACTATTTTTCTTGATAAATTATGACCTGTTATGCCACTTCCCTTATATGTGAAATTGATACAATGTAATAGAAACAAGATGTAATATCAATAAAATGATCTATCATAAACACAGCTAAAACTGGGAAACACATGTCCAAAATTAAGTGATATAGAATTAAAATACACTTTTTTTTTCTTCCTGGGGAGAGGCTGATAAAACCAAAGATTAGCACAAGAAAGAAAGCCTTTTGCTACCTCTAGCAATGTTTGTGTTCCTGAGAATCTATGGGAAAACTGGATTAGGGCGATGTGGAATTTTGCTTTAAGAGCAGGATCTGTGTGTTGATGTGTCCTTTCTTACTTACATGCTTGGATTTCCAAAGTAGTCATTCCTTGTCTGGGGTTAAACAGTGCTCTCTTCCAGCTGACAATTAAAAAGGACTGCAAAATAGTGAGTCAACTATGCTATCAATGGATGAGGTATGATTATCAGGTGGAATTAGAAGTTGGATAAAAGGATTTCAAAGGGCCTTCAATTCTATAAAATGCTAATTAATAAAAAAAGAAGGTTCAACACCTGAGAACAAGCCACTGTATCTGTCTTACTTTCCACCATTCATACTGGAAGGAAAATACTATGAGAAAAACAGGTACTTAGGCAGAAAAGGACTAAATGGAAACTAAAGTTGCTTATTTTCAAATTCTTAAGACTAGGGTGGGTTGTGGTGTTAGAGAAGACTCTTGAGAGTCCCTTGAACTGTAAGGAGATCCAACCAGTCCATCCTAAAGGAGATCAGTCCTGGGTGTTCATTGGAAGGACTGATGCTGAAGCTGAAGCTCCAATACTTTGGCCACCTGATGCGAAGAGCCGTCTCATTGGAAAAGAACTTGATGCTGGGGAAGAAAAAAGGCAGGAGGAGAAGGGGATGACAGACGACAAGATGGTTGAATGGCATCATTGACTCAATGGACATGAGTTTGAGCAAGCTCTGGGAGATGGTGAAGGACAGGAAAGACTGGTGTGCTGCAGTCCATGGGGTCACAAAGAGTCAGACACGACTGAGCGACTGAACAACAACAGTGTGGGTTGCTCTGTTACGAATTGTTGATGTTTAGTGGTGGGTTGCTCTGTTATGAATTGCTGTTGTTTTATCACTAAGTGATGGGACCGGATGCCATGATCTTAGTTTTCTGAATGTTGAGCTTTAAGCCAGCTTTTTCACTCTCCTCTTTCACTTTCATCAAGAAGCTTTTTAGTTCCTCTTCACTTTCTGCCATAAGGGTGGTGTCATCTGCATATCTGAGGTTATTGATATTTCTCCCGGCAATCTTGATTCCAGCTTGTGTTTCTTCCAGCCCAGCAATTCTCATGATGTACTCTGCATATAAGTTAAATAAGCAGGGTGACAATATACAGCCTTGACGTACTCCTTTTCCTATTTGGAACCAGTCTGTTGTTCCATGTCCAGTTCTAACTGTTGCTTCCTGACCTGCATACAGGTTTCTCAAGAGATAGGTCAGATGGTCTGGTATTCCCATCTCTTGAAGAATTTTCCACAGTTTATTGTGATCCACACAGTCAGAGGCTTTGGCATATTCAATATTCATGGGAAATAGTTGGGGAAACAGCGGAAACAGTGTCAGACTTTATTTTTTTGGGCTCCAAAATCACTGCAGATGGTGATTGCCGCCATGAAATTAAAAGACACTTACTCCTTGGAGGGAAAGTTATGACCAACCTAGATATCATATTAAAAAGCAGGGACATTGTCAACAAAGGTTCCTCCAGTCAAGGCTATGGTTTTTCCAGTAGTCATGTATGGATGTGAGAGTTGGACTATAAAGAAAGCTGAGCCCCGAAGAATTGATGCTTTCAAACTGTGGTGTTGGAGAAGACTCTTGAGAGTCCCTTGGACTGCAGGGAGATCCAACCAGTCCATCCTAAAGGAGATCAGTCCTGGTTGTTCATTGGAGGGACTGATGTTGAAGCTGAAAGTCCAATGCTTTGGCCACCTCATGCAAAGAGTTGACTCATTGGAAAAGACCCTGATGCTGGGAAGGATTGGGGGCAGAAGGAGACAGGGACAACAGAGGCTGAGATGGCTGGATGGCATCACCGACTCGATGGACATGGGTTTGGGTAAACTCCGGGAGTTGGTGATGAACAGGGAGGCCTTGCGTGCGGTGATTCATGGGGTCGCAAAGAGTCAGACATGCCTGAGTGACTGAACTGAACTGAACTGAACTGACTGAATAGCTAAGTTGTGTCCGATTCTTTTGCGACCCAGTGTATTGTAGCCTGCCAGTCTTCTCTGTCCATGGGATTTTCCAGGCAGAGATACTGGAGTGGGTTGCCATTTCCTCCTCCAGGTGATCTTCCCAACCCAGGGACTGAGCCCGTGTCTCATGCACTGGCAGGCAGATTCTTTACCCCGGAGATACCAGGGAAGCCCTATATTAAAATACACATGAATAAAGTTATGATAAGAGGAAAAAGTAAACTATATATTAAACACTTATGTAAGGCTCTGAGAATGAGATTTACTATTTCATACAAGTCCCTTCTTCTTCCCCAGAAGAAACCAGTCCTGTCAGTTAGGTATTATTTTGTAGCTAAGGCCTCAGGTTAGAGGAACAAAGTAACTCAAAGTCTATATTCTTTCCATTATTCAAACCTTGTCTTAGGATCTTCCTTCTTGTTTATATTACTCCTAGTCTCAGATTACTTGGATTGTTCTCTTCTTTTCTACCAGTTCTCTCACCTTGATTCTATACAAGTCAGATTTTCAAGAAAGAGTGCCAGGATCAGAGTGTCACTGATAAGTCAGGTCTGTTGGTTGTCTAGAGGAGACTCGATGGTTCTTCTGCCTGGATGCATCCACTGTACTGCTTAATCTAACTCTTAGTCTTACAGGTTCAGAAATGAGTTTCAGCAGAAATGAGAGTGACTCTGTTTCTCATGCTTGGCTTATGCTAACAAAATTCATACATGTTGATACATACGATGAGAACATCAGTTGATTTATTATGATAAGAAGCAAACTGGCTAAGGTCCTGAACACTCACATTCCGTGGTCAATGCTTTCATTCTCTGACGACGGGTGTCTTAAGAATCCACATTATGATCACAAACTTGCTGTGATTGCTAAGTCATTGGAACAGAAAGAATTGGTAACTCAATGAGGTTTGGACAGCGTCTGGTAAATTAGCATTCATATCCAAAGTACACATGTAATACACTGATAGATTGGCTGGAGCCCTTGGGCACTGAAGAATTTGGGTGGGTACTGTCAGTACTGTTTCTATTTATTTATTTATGTTTTCCTTGTCTTGTAAGTGCTTTGGTTTCTAACAGTTCACTTTCTGATTGACTCATTACTCAAATCTTGTGGATTCCAGGGAGAACTTCTAGAACTTAACATGACTTTACACATATGTGTTTCAATCAATTTGATATTGATGTTTAGTTCAGCTTTCAGGTAGCAGTCTTTCTTTCTCTTATCTGGAAATGAATTTTGGGTTGGATGGAGGAAATCCCTCTGTACATGTCAAAACCATAGATACCAGACTGCTTTTCAAAACAAAATGAAATTTACTCCTTTGAACAGAAGTATGTGAAAGATAACATTCTTGGAAATGATATCCAATTAAGATTTAGTGAGATCTTAGTAATGGGGCACTGTATTTATATTTGCTTTAGGAATTTTGTTTATGTTAAGTGAAAAGTGAAAGTTGCTCAGTCATGTCTGATTTTTTGCAACCCCATGGACTATACATTCCATGGAATTCTCCAGGCCATAATACTGGAGTGGGTAGCCTTTTCCTTCTCCAAGGGATCGTCCCGATTTCAGACAGATTCTTTACCAGCTGAGGAGGGCCTAGTCTCAGAATATGTTTTACAGGAAGAAAAGCCCAACAATGTCTGCCTCTAGGATGAGAATTGTGAAGCCTTAGGAAAGCCATATAGGCCTCAAATATTAATACTTTTCTCATCATCTGTCTGTTATTTAACCTTTGAGACAAATTTCTTTGCCTTACCATCTTTTGTTTCAAAAATTTCTTCTTAGCATGTAGATGTACCTGAGATATTTAATGCATTAGACTAGTGTTTAGAAAATAGATATCATTAAACAAGCTGCAGATATAATTTCAATGTCTAAAGAAATTCTCTAGAAGAATTCAACTTTAATAATGCAACAATATGTATATTCTAGATCACTTGAATGACTACTTTGTAAATCAGCACTCTCTTCTAATCTAAAGCCTGGACTTGTGTTTTAATTCTTTTTAGCATCAATTACTATTACTTTAATTATCACTGGCTTATTAATAATGGGATGCTTAAAAAAAAAATCCAGACACTATCATCTCATTCTACAAATCAGGTTTCTTAAAATTTTAAAGTGCAAAGAGAGATGAAAGAATTGAGTTCTTCCAAAGAGTAATGGAAACAGAATGTACCTGGGTAATTATTATCTGGATGACTCCTGATTTGAGGCAAATGGATGTTTAAATTCTGCCAATGGAGTGATCAGATTAAAATCAAGCTTCCTTATATCAATTACTTACTGAATTTGAATTGAAGATAATTTTGGTCCATTAACTTGTCTGTTACAGAAAAAAATATCGAATGGCTCTGATTCCCAGTAGTGAAAAATAAAAAGCATTCCACTGTTGCAGGAGATTAAAATTGTTTGGAGTGATTTTTCATCAGAGAATCACATAGTAGCCTTCTTTTCTTTTTTGGGGTTTGTGGATTGATTGCTGATATACAGACTAGGTTTAGAAGATTCTGAGATATTGATTTACGAGTCTCAAGCTATATAGATCCAAGAAATATTTTTTCCTTTCCCCTTAAATGGATATACACCGTTGAGCTTAATCTCTTCTCCCGAATTTAGGATATCATTAAAATTTCTGAAGAAAAAACAAAACCAAACACTAAAGGCTCTGAAGATTCTAGTGGTTGTCACTGTCAATAAAGCCTATTAGTTAATGTAATAAACTTGATACTAGAAACCAGATATAATAGTTTCTTTTATGAAGGGTCCATGTGGATAGACTCAAGTTCTGATTGAAATAGCTTGAGTTGTTACTGCACTGTGGATTCATCTGTGTTTAACTACCCTCAATGTGTTTGGGGTAAGCCATTCATGCCATAGACTTTAGAGAAGTTCTTCCTAAGAAACTCATTGTAATGTTAAAGTATTTAGCACACAGCTCAACTCTTTTCTTTTTCCTTTTTAAATGTCTACTTCTTCCTTTGATTTTCTTTCCCTTTTTTCCAATTTCAAGATCTTCTGTTTTTCTTTATTACATTTTCTTTTCTTTCTTTCTGATTTTAAGATCTTATGTTTTTCTTATTGTTTATTACATTTCTCTTTTTTCTTTCTGCATGCTCTGGGGAAAGTAAGGAGAAAAGGGAAAGAATTTTTGCTGAGGTTGGCATTTATAATTATGACTGATCATTAATCCACATCCCTTACAAAGTAGGTGAATTGAGGTTCTGAGTGTGTAAAAAACAGCTTTAGCGCAACTGAAAATTTATAGAGCCAGTTTTGAATGTGTTGAAGTATTCCATAAGAAGAGTATTATTTTATCTCTCTATATAATATTTCTATGCATAATACAGATATCCACTATCCATGTATGTGTACATATCTATGGTAACACTAAGAAATATATTTTATTAATATAGTCATTTCCAGTACCCAATTTGGGCTCCAAATATTTGTTAAATAGAAAGCTTATCTCAAAAACTCACCATTAGAATATTTCTATTTTGTTGTTAGGTACAGTACAGCATATAATATTCATGGCCATGGATATGAGATTTAATCAAAACACCTAAATCTAATTTACGTTCCTTTTCCCACTGTGCTTAGTCTCTCAGTCATGTCCAGCTCTGCGACCCCGTGGACTGTGGCCTGCCAGGCTCCTCTGTCCATGAGGATCTTCCAGGCAAGAATACTGGACTGGGTTGCCATGCCCTCCTGTAGGAGATCTTCCAACCCAGGGATTGGATTCAGGTCTCCCACATTGCAGGCGGATTCTTTACCATCTGAGCCACCAGGGAAGCCACCTTTTTCCATTAAATGCTCCAAATCTAAAGCTCAAAGAATACAGAAATTTGAACGTGCTGTCAGTACCAAGTATCATGCTTACTATCAGAATTTATATTATTCAAGAATATAGTTAACCTTATCATTAAAAAAAGAGTAATGACAGGTATAAAAACTGAGTTAACTTAGACATAAGGATTACAAACTGAGTGTATTTGTCTTTGAAGGTAATTAATAATTGTATGTGCCAGAGATCTGTAAAAGATTGGCCTCAGAACTTACTATAGGGACTTTATCCTTTCCTCTACAAATTGCTGAGTTCCACCAAAGCAAAGACACTATTCCCCACTGAGGACTAAATAAATGACAAGATTGAAGTGGTGAAAAATAAATTCCTTCTCTGAGTTGCTTGAGTAAAAAGCTATCTGAAAAAAAATCACATTTTTCTCTTCACATAATGAAAACTTAACACTTTTCACAACATTGTACTTATTTGAGAGGAAGCTTGGAAAATTCATTTTAAAGGAAAGCATATATGGGATATTAGTTCTACCACACACATAAATAATGCAAAAGAGCACTGGGAATAAGGATGATTTGGCCTATTTGGTGCCGACCCCCCCACCCCAAACTTTTATCTATGTTATTACAACCACGTATAAACATTTTCTGGTAACCAGGGAATACGTTATTTATGCACTTTATTTTCACTACATGTCCATAAGAATGTAAAAATGTAAACACTGATCTACATAATCATATACATACATTAAATGAAACTTCCTGCAACAGTGTGAGTCAGATCATTAAAAAATAGCAAAATTTGCTTTCAGTGGCTTATTTGCTGAAAGTGGATATTTTAATTATTCTAGATAGTTTGAATTCATGAATAACTTATTAGTCACTCATTCTGTTTTTTTTTTTTTTTCTTGTTCATCATCCTTGTGAGCTTCTGATATTTAGATCATAGTCTTCAATATTGTTTATTTAAATTCTTACTAGAATAGCCAGAGTAGATTCAGTTCTTGATACAGTTGGCCATATGATTGTATATCTCTTAAGGAAAAAAGGACCAACAATGTAACACAGCATGCTAGAAGTAAGACTTTTTCCCCAATGCAGATGACATGATAGATACTGAATTATACTGGAAAGATATATATATATATATATATATGAGTTTTTTTTCTCCACATCTTTTTGTTTCTAGGCTCTAAAGAACATTGACTAGGAGTCATGAGACATGAACCATTACAAACAGATTTTTCTTGACTGTATTTCTTTACCTGCTATAGTTCCCTGATCACTGCCACCAAACTCCCCAGTGTCTCTATTGCTACTGTCCTGCTTGCTCACCATCCCTAAACATGCCCAGCTTCTGTATCAAGACCTTTCCTGCATCATTGTTTTACACATTATTTCCCTTCTTCTCATTTTATTTAATCATTTCCTAATCATCCCTTTGATTACAATTAATAATCACTCTCTAAATAGGCCTTTTCCAAGCCCACCATCTATACAGGGCTCCTGTATAGCATTCTTGCATAATTACTTCATCACTACCTACATATATTACGATTTTTAAATGTAAGTTTATTTTAATAATTGTTTCTTTATTGTCTAGATAGTGTAGGTAATATGCTTCATTAAAGCAGAGAGTTTGTCTAGTACACTGCAGATACTCAGTAAATATTTGAGAAACAAATAGATGAATAAATTAGTAGTAAGAGTTGGGGTAGGATAAATGAGTTACAAGATTTCATCCATCTGGAACAGTCTGTGATACTGGGGTAAATTCATTGTTTCATTTTCATTCAAAGACAGCCCTGAAAGAGATTTTGTTTTAAAATCATGCTTCATGCACACAGTTAAGAACTGCAAGAAAGTTTCTTCAAAACACACTCTGAGTTTTGGACTTCCATCAGCCATTCATACCAAGGAGTTAATCTCTAAAACATAAATATGATCCTACATTTTTTACTTGACCTGACTCTTTGAAACCTTGACCTGGCTCTTCACTGTATATAACATGAAAAGCAAACCCTTTGGAATGATATGCAAAGCCCTCATGATCTGCTTGTGCTTTCAGACTATAGCTAAGATGGGAGTCCTGCATTTGACATTTAAGACCTATCTACAGCTCCCAAAATTTCATGGTGCTTTTTAATATTTTTTTTTCGTTTGTTGTCATGCCTTTGTAACTACTATGTCTACTTTCTAAATAGCCATTTTTCCCATTTCTATTTTTTAGTTTTTGGTCACTAGGAAAATTCCAACTCGGATTTCAAGATTTGGCTGGAATTTTGAATACTTAGTAATTTTTTTTTTTTGTATGTCCAGAAAGACCAAATAACTTTATTATATTCATGCCTCTAATATAGCACTTAACAGGTTTCTATAATCATTTATCTGATTACCTGACCACAGAAACAGGGCAGTTTTTCCCTTAAGATTGACAATCGTGAAGAATAGGCATTGCATTCTTATTGTGTGGGTACCTGGGTCCCCAGCAGAGTGCCTGGCACACGTTAGGCAGTTCTTGAATGTGGAGTCAATGAATGATGGTGAGTCTCAGTTTACTATGTTGAAAGCTTAGCCTATGTTTACTAGTGCTTTCCTGTGTTCAGGTGTGAGTGGGAGAAAGTGGTCTCTAGCATCCCAATTTCCTTCTAATATTATAGTTTATTAATAATGAATCATTTTAGGGATTTGCCTTTATATCTACAATGAATATTTTTGATAATTTTATTAAAAATTATTTCATTATTTCCTCTGAACATTCGCCTTTTATTTTTTGCATTTTTCTTAAAATTAATTTATTCAAACTAGAGTGAATCATTTATGCAGAAATAGCATTCTCTAGATTTTGGTGGTCACAATTCTGAATACATCAGCTTCTTATAAAATTTTAAAATCAGAGAATTGTTTTTCAAACTTTTGTTCAGTTTTTTATTTATGATCACTTTATATCTTTATCTTTCATATTGATTAACTGGTGAGTCTTCACTATTTACTGATTTCTTTCTATGATAAAAGTGCATGATCAGCCCTTAGCTCCTTTCAAGAGAACACTCATTTTATTTTTTGGAGTAATCAAAATTCTATTTCTGTTTTCCAAGATGTTGGAAATAACAATCAAGCATTTTGCTTATGATTATAATAAGAAGAAATTCTGTATAACATTCACGATGTAGTACCCATCAATATATTTCTTCTTTTACTAATTAATGAGAACTCAATTCAAAACCCTGAGCTCTTGTGACCCTCCAATGGGTCATGGAGTGCAAACCAGTCCATCTCAGGTATAGCTGTTCAGAGTTGGGCATTTTTAGTCATATTGCCTCTTATTACCATTTATTTGGTGTTCAATACCTGATACTCAGCTGATGATGACTAGAAAATTCAAGCAACGTTTCCTTGTAAATAAGAGTAATGAAATATCAAATATCTTGGTTACATGGTACAAAAAACAAGACTCTCATCTTTCAGGTTTGTACTTGTAAAAGAAATGGAGACAGAGAGACACAAAGGAACAGTTTTATGGACACATGTTTTAGAACCACCCTACATTAATAAAACACAATTTTAGAAGGCAGAAAAAATATTCCCCAATACTTTAATAGTCCTATTTTAATCATGTTCATTGGCTGAAGCGCCAAGTGCTAATGTGCCCTTGCTCTAAATTATTTCAAGAACACACAATGGAAAAAAAAAATGAAGAACTTGCAGTGGATGGAACCTCCCTGAGGCTGTGAAACAGCAGGTGGTCCTTTAGCAGCAACCTGGGCGTCTTAGGAGCAGCTCAATTGCTCCCCATAGGCCACCATTCTGTCTTGTTGAGAGTCAGGCCACCTTGACTGAAGCTCTGCCAGCAAGACTTTTTATTGGTAAAAACATAAACTGACAAGAGAAGAGATTTGATAACCAGGAAAGCTCATTCCCTAATTTTAGGTCTGAGCTACTGGCCAGGTGCTAGGAGTTACATAGTATCTCTTACTGCATAAGGAATTCAAAGGAAGACTTGAGAAGCTGTCTCTCTCCTGTGCCATTTTTTTTTTTTTTTAATAAATTTATTTATTTTAGTTGGGGGCTAATTACTTTACAATATTGTAATAGTTTTTGCCATACATTGACATGAATCAGCCATGGGTTTACATGTGTTCCCCTTCCTGGACCCCCCACCCACCTCCCTCCCCATCCCATCCCTCTGGGTCATCCCATTGCCCCGGCCCTGAGCCCTTGTCTCATGCATCGAACATGGAGTGGTGTTCTGTTTCACATATGATAATATACATGTTTCAATTCTATTCTCCCAGAACGTCCCACCCTCACCTTCTCCCTCAGAGTCCATAAAATTGTTCTATGCATCTGTGTCTCTTATTCTGTCTCGCATATAGGGTTATTCTGTGCCATTTTACCCTTAGAGATTAACTCACAGCATTTTAAAACAAGAAGGGTCTGATAGCTCGAGTACTTTCACCCGCTCCAGGTGGAACCAAGTATGTGACTACCAACTAGAGTTTACACAGCATCCACAAATGGTTTAAGTGTACAGAAAAATGTTTGCAAGGTTACTTATACTATTATTATTAGATTATTCCGTTTATGGAAAAGGCATCTGGAGAGGGGCAGATGCATTGAGGAGGAATAAAAATGAATTTTTGCTGTATATATTTTATATTTTTAAAATGTTCTTTTGCAACAAAAATGCTGCTTCTGTTTTTTAAAAATATTTTCCAGACCACAAATGCCTTTTCTTTTGTAAATAGTAACCTATATAAGCTTCTTTAACCATAGTAATAATTTAACTTCATCAGCTTTGCAAAGGCTAATATTTTTTAAAGTATTAAAATATTTAGTATACACTTTAATTGTCCTTTACCATTAGTAGGGCAAGGCAAATTATTGACCAACTGGAGGAAATCATATTTAGGGGACAGCAGAAGGTCCCTAACTAACCTACCAGTGGTCATTGTCATCATCATCATCATTATCATCATCATCAACATCATCAAGCAGCAGTTTTTAAACAGTCCATCTGAGCATGGCATGGCACAGCACTCTGCAAGGTTAATGAAACAGAGTGTCAAGGACTGCTGTTTAAATGTTCCCATTCATACCACAGACTAAACATCGATAGCAACATACATATACAGGTATAGACAGCTGTACCTCTGTAAAAAAAACCTGACTACAAAAATATTTTTGGAGATGATGTTGGTCATTCCTAATTGAGGAAACCCAAATCCATTAGACCATTCAGGTATGACCTAAATCAAATCCCTTATGATTATACAGTGGAAGTGACAAATAGCTTTAAGGGACTAGATCTGATAGACAGAGTGCCTGATGAACTATGGACGGAGGTTCGTGACATTGTACGGGAGACAGGGATTAAGACCATCAGCATGGAAAAGAAATGCAAAAAAGCAAAATGGCTGCCTGAGGAGGCCTTACAGATAGCTGAGAAAAGAAAAGTGAAAAGCAAAGGAGAAAAGGAAAGGTATACCCATCTGAATGCAGAGTTCCAAAGAATAGCAAGGAGAGATAAGAAAGCCTTCCTTAGCGATCAATGCAAAGAAATAGCAGAAAACAACAGAATGGGAAAGACTCGAGATCTCTTCAAGAAAATTAGAGATACCAAGGGAACATTTCATGCAAAGATAGGCTCGATGAAGGACAGAAATGGTATGAACTTAACAGAAGCAGAAGATATTAAGAAGAGGTGGCAAGAATACACAGAAGAACTGTACAAAAAAGATCTTCATGACCCAGATAATCAAGATGATGTGATCACTCACCCAGAGCCAGACATCCTGGAATGTGAAGTCTAGTGGACCTTAAGAAAGCATCACTACGAACAAAGCTAGTGGAAGTGATGGAATTCCAGTTGAGCTATTTCAAATCCTTAAAGATGATGCTGTGAAAGTGCTGCACTCAATATGCCAGCAAATTTGGAAAACTCAGCAGTGGCCACAGGACTGGAAAAGGTCAGTTTTCATTCCAATCCCAAAGAAAGACAATGCCAAAGAACGCTCAAACTACTGCACAATTGCACTCATCTCACACGCTAGTAAAGTAATGCTCAAAATTCTCCAAGCCAGGCTTCAGCAATATGTGAACCGTGAACTTCCAGATGTTCAAGCTGGTTTTAGAAAAGGCAGAGGAACCAGAGATCAAATCGCCAACATCCGCTGGATCATCGAAAAAGCAAGAGAGTTCCAGAAAAAAGATCTATTTCTGCTTTATTGCCTATGCCAAAGCCTTTGACTGAGTGGATCACAATAAACTGTGGAAAATTCTGAAAGAGATGGGAATACCAGACCACCTGACCTGCCTCTTGATAAACTGCAGGTCAGGAAGCAACAGTTAGAACTGGACATGGAACAACAGATTGGTTCCAAATAGGAAAAGGGGTGCATCAAGGCTGTGTATTGTCACCCTGCTTATTTAACTTATATGCAGAGTACATCATGAGAAACACTGGGCTGGAGGAAGCACAAGCTGGAATCAAGATTGCCGGGAGAAATATCGATAACCTCAGATATGCAGATGACACCACCCTTATGGCAGAAAGTGAAGAAGAACTAACAAGCCTCTTGATGAAAGTGAAAGAGGAGCGTGAAAAAGTTGGCTTAAAGCTCAACATTCAGAAAACTAAGATCATGGCATCTGGTCCCATCACTTCATGGGAAATAGATGGGGAAACAGTGGAAACAATGTCAGACTTTATTTTTTTGGGCTCCAAAATCATTGCATATGGTGATTGCAGCCATGAAATTAAAAGACGCTTTCTCCTTTGAAGGGAAGTTATGACCAACCTAGATAGCATATTTAAAAGCAGAGATAATACTTTGCCAACAAAGGTCCGTCTAGTCAAGGCTATGGTTTTTCCAGTGGTCATGTATGGATGTGAGAATTGGATGGTGAAGAAAGCTGAGTGCCGAAGAATTGATGCTTTTGAAGTGTGGTGTTGGAGAAGACTCTTGAGAGTCCCTTGGACTGCAAGAAGATCCAACCTAAAGGAGATCAGTCCTTGGTGTTCATTGGAAGGACTGATGTTGAAGCCGAAAGTCCAATACTTTGGACACCTTATGCGAAGAGTTGACTCATTGGAAAAGACCCTGATGCTGGGAAGGATTGGGGGCAGAAGGAGAAGGGGATGACAGAGGATGAGATGGTTGGATGGCATCACTGACTCGATGGGCATGTACTTGGGTAGACTACTGGAGTTGGTGATGGACAGGGAGGCCTGACGTGCTGCGATTCATGTGGTCGCAAAGAGTCAGACACAATTGAGCTACTGAACTGAACTGAATTAAACTGAAATGCCACATAGAAAATGTTGCATTTTCCTTCTTTAAGCAGAAGACCCTTATTAGGTAGTTGTTTGAGAAGATATTTTGTAATACCATTGTTTTGATCTGTATAGACTTTGGTAAACAAATCTTTCTCTGAAGTACTGATATTATCATGGAACAGTTACTTGCAAATAACAAAAGCATAATCATTCTTAGTAAGCACTTGTTTGCTGCTGAGTAGGATAGGACATGTTGTTCTAGTTATATTTGCTAGAATAGTTCTTTTGTTAGCTAAGAATGAGTACTGTTTTTCTTTACTAAAATTTCTGCTGTTGGCATGACATGAACTTTAAGAGCATCAAAGAATATTGAGTCTAGAGTCCTATTGTTGACTTTAATAATTTTATCTCATAATTGGCTTAGAAACTGATTTTATGTTGTCGTCTTGCTTTACAAGAAAAAACTGAATTTAAGTTTTGATACAACAGTAGAACTCGCCTTATAAAGAGCATCTTTTTTCTTTTTGGTCTTCAGAACTTCAATAAAATCTCTTCGAAAATGTTATGTTGATCCTTCTGAAGATTACTACTGTTGTTTCTTTTAATTAAGCTCTGTATTGACTTCTTTTTGAGGGACTATGAAAGAATGACATAAAACTTTCTTGCTGAGACTTTTAAGAAGGTCAAGTAGAGATTGATGCCATGCCTGTGAAAGCTTATTTTCATGTACAATGAAAAGAAAAGGTTTAAACTTTCAGAATCACTTTTATTTTAGTTTTAAATTAAATTAAAAATTGTTTAAACAGTTTTAAGTTCACAATAAAATTGAGAGGAAGGTACAGAGATCTCTTATCTACACCCTACACTTACATATACATAGCCTCCCCCATTATTAACATTCCCAACTATAATTATAATGATGCACTTGTTACAGTTAATAAACTTATGTTGACACATCATAATTACCCAAAGTCCATAGTTTACCTTAGAGTTCATTCTTGGTGTTGTATATTCTATGGATTTGGGCAATTGTATGGTGACATATATCCACCATTCTAGCATCATACAGAGTATTTTTACTGCCCTAAAACTTATCTGTGCTCCACCTTCTCCCCTTTATCCCTGGAAACTGGATCTTTTGACTGTCTATGGTCTTTTTGTCTTTTCTACAATGTCATATAGCTGGATTTATATAGTACATACTCATTCAGACTGTTTTTTTTTTTAACTTAGTAATATACATTCAGATTTTCTCTATGTATTTTCATGAGTTGATAGTTTGCTTCTTTACAGCATTAAATAATATTTCATTGTATAGATGCACCATGGTTTATTTATCCATGTCTTACTCAAGGACATCTTAGTTGCTGTAAAATTTCAAAATTGTGGATAAAGCTGTTATAAAAATCTGTGTGTAGGTTTTTGTGTGAACATGAGTGTTAAACTTTTTTTTTTTATTTGGGTAAATACTAAGGGGCATTCACTATCAATTTTGGAAAGAAAGGCAGAGACTCAAATTGTTGTGCTCTGTGTAGATTCATTGTTCTGTTAATCAAAGATTCTAGTAGATGATGCTATTAGCTGTGCAGTCTCCACATTAAGCCTTTTTCTCATTTGGATAATGTTTTCTTTAAAAGAAATACTAATGAGAAATAAGGTTTCAAGGACTTTATTCTACAAATAGACTGTAATTACTATGAGAACAAGAACTATTTCAAAATTTTGAGTATAATCTAATGTTATGGGTTCTCAATATACATCTCTCAATGATAATGATGTGGTTAAATCAGCTTCATAAAAACACTTCACCTGAAAGTATTATTGAGAAGTAGCTTTGGTTGTCTTAAGAATATCACCGAGTTTCTAAGAAAATTTCCTGAATTTGTAGCAGGCCATGTTAGCTTTTATTGTTTTCTACTGATCCATTTTTTATTAAAATCAAGTGAAATAAACTGTACAGTTATGTTTAGATTGATTATATGCATATTCCTTAGCTTAGATAAGAATGCAACAATGAACAAGAACAATTCTTGTTCTGCTCCACTTCAAAGCCTTAGAAAACCTCTTATGACTCAATATGCTATTGGTATCATTGAAAAGATCCTGAGTCAGTCATCTAGAATTGCTCCCACACAGACTCACAAGAGATTACAGATCATTTTTCAGACTGAGGACAGTCAAATGGACTTAGGCCTGGAGAAAATGTAGTTATGAAGGAATCTAAAAGCAGTAAAAAATTTCCATTAACTATACAGAGGAGAAAACCATTACCATTCTGCCATTTCAGCAGTATGACATAAAACAATGCTCTGATAAAAGATGAAAACAAATCTATAAATCCAGTATATGCTTGCAGGGGACGCATCCAGAGTGGTATTAAATGTGACTTCAAATCACACGCAGACAACCTAAAGACCTTCTCAGTGATGGTCAACCTCAATATGATTGTGCAACTCAGAAACTTGGCTCTCCAACAAAAGTTGCCCTTATTTCCTTGAGAGCTTTTATTAACTTCACTTATAAATCTCATTTAATATCTAGATAGCAACAATAACATCGAGGATTTTGACCAGTCCATCAGCATTAGAGGAATGTCATGAAGTCAAAACAAAATATATCTGTGTAGCATCTATTTTGTGCCCCAAATTGTACTAGGCATTATGGGAGAAACCAAAGCCATTAAAAAAAAAAAAGAAAGAACAAACTAAATTATTTTAGAGTTGACATTTACATGCGTGGAGAAGTAGTGAACCATGTAAGACAATTCACAGTAAAAATTTAAAATTTTCTGAACAGAATGTAAAGATGAATTCACAAGAAGAGATGCCAGTGTGAATTGAAGTACTTGGGCTTTGTGAATAAAGTAGATCTTAGGCTGTGTACTAAAAAGATGCTTTATTGGAATGGTATAAAGCAAAGAAGTTTTGACCTATCTTAGTTGGATTAGCTACATATGTAATATGAATGAAAGCTAGCTGTTGAAACATCAACAAAGAGAACTCCAAAATATTGCATAGACACTCCTAAAAAACTGGATATGATATTGTGCACTTTAAAATATGTTAAGAGGATAGATTTCATGTTAAGTCTTCTTTAAGAAAGAAAAAAGCAAGCAAAAAACAAAATAAAACAAGAATTCCCCCGAAAGAGCAGAAGTAAATTTTTGAAGGTGATAGACATGTTTAAGCCCTTGGTTGTAATGATATTAATAGTATCATGGATATATGCTTATGTCCAACTCATTAAGGTGTATACATTAAATGTGTGAAATTTATAATATATCAATCATATACCAAAAACAACTAAAACATAAAATAATCTTTAATATATGGAGATTAGCTAAGTAAAACGATAGAGGGCCACAGTCAGGGCTCAAGTTTGTACATATTAGCAGAAACGACTGAGTGGAATACTTACTACACATAAGAAATAATTTTATAAACTTTGAAGATGGGTCTGATGTGAAAGAATAGTATCAAGAAAAGTGTATTCAAGACTTTGCAACAGAATAGATATCCAGAGATGTTTGCAGATGGCATCATATATGTAGGGGCTTCCCTGATAGCTCAGTTGGTAAAGAATCTGCCTGCAATGCAGGAGACCTGGGTTCAATTCCTGGGTCGGGAAGATCCCCTGGAGAAGGGAAAGGCTACCCAATTCAGTATTCTGGCCTGGAGAATTCCATGGGCTGTATAGTCCTTGGGGTTGCAAAGAGTCCGACACGACTGAGCGACTTTCACTTTCATGTACATATGGTTCTCACATGTGAACACAAAGCCTTAACATCATTTAAAATCATATCAAGCATTAATAATCAATGTATGAATAAACGGTAATAGTTAAATTCAAATTCTATATTATTGTGTGCAAACTCTAAGAGGAACTGCCTCTTCTCCGAGCTAGGTCAGTCCCTCCTCTTCCCTCCAGACTTCACAGAACTTATACCATCTGTTAGCCCTTCTCGTTCTCTTATCTTTAATCTCTTATTGTTTAATAGGTCCTTCCAAAGAGCTTTTAGATAAACTTGAGGCTCTCTCATGTTTAAAATCAAACAAAACAATAAAAGACCTCAAATACATACATACATAAGCTAAATTTTAATTATTTGTCAGACCTCATCTTAAATATTACTATTAATACTTACTGTGCTTAGTCGCTCCATTGTGTCCGACTCTTTGAGACCCCATAGACTGTAGCCCATCAGGCTCCTCTGTCCATGGGGATTCTCCAGGCAAGAATACTGGAGTGGATTGTCATGCCCTCCTTCAGGGGATCTTCCCAACCCAGGGATCGAACCCAGGTCTCCCGCATTGCAGGCGGATTCTTTACTGTCTGAGCCACCAGGGAAGCCCGTTAATACTTACTAGTGATATTTAATAAGGCAATATTATTATTACTTTGGAAAATTTTTTGACTACTGGTGAATGGCTATGTAAAACTTTCTACTTACCTTTTGCAGCCACTGAGCACAAGTATTATCAGTTGAAAATCTGTGAAACAGTTTGCTTATTGAATGCTTTCTCTGCTGGGCTGTAACCTCTCATTAGCTGTTTATGGCCACAGCACTGAATTCTCAGTGCCTAGAATGTTGTTTGGCACAGAGTGACCCTCAAGTGGCTTTTGTTGTAAAAATGAATAGTTATAATACTGTCTTTCTAATAAGCGAAATTACTGCATGTAACCTTGTAAGATATACTAGGTGAGCGAGGACTTAGACATCTTGTGTGTGTGTTAGCTGTTCAGTCCATGTCTGACTCTTTGTGACCCCATCGACTATAGCCTACCAGGTTCCTCTGTTCATGGAATTCTCCTGGCAAGGATACTGGAGTGAGTTGCCATGCCCTTCTCTAGGAGATCTTCCAGACTCAAGGATCAATCCTGGGTCTCCTGCATTGCAGGCAGGTTCTTTACCATGTAAGCCACCAAGGAAGCCCTAGATATCTTATGTGTATCATCAAACCTTATCTCGTTCATCCATTCTCTTCTTTTGCTCCTTTTGTTTGGACCCTGGATTTTGCATGTCCAGGTTGAAGGAAAGAATGAAGAAGAATATGCTAGGGTCCTTTGAGGAGCATTTCCTAATTACTTAACCCTGTCATCTGTACATATTTATAGCTTTACCAACTTATATTAGTCTGGTCCTGTGATAGAACATAAGCAATAAAAATATAATTTGAATGGTCATTATTCAAAGAGTACTTACTTAGATTACTATATGATTTCTCCTGAAAGCCCTAGGCTTCTAATAATGGCTAGATTCTATATGGTAGTATAACCTAATTGGGGCATAATTAATTTAGCCTTTTCAGCTTTTCATCTTTATGTCCTATCCTACTGTAGTTAGTTGTGGACCAGATTATTTACAAAGCCTCTCCAGAATGTATGACTTGTCTCTCACAGACAATCTACTCACATCAATTAGACACAGAAAGATACCAGACAAATATTTAAGTGGACAAGGGATATGCTGTAAATAAGGAGAAGATCTTTTGAAATTTCCAAGCCTCCATTTCTAGGCAACGATTCTATAATTACAGGGCAGTCAGAGTGAATATTACTGACTCTTTTTTAAGGGGCTCTGTGATGTACAGTTAAAGTAAACATTGGATTTTGGTGCAATTGAGATATTTAGTTTCAACAGCCTTGTGTGAAGGTGGAAAATAATTTTTAATATTTATAAACCCCAAATTTAGAATTTATTTAAGTGATGGGAAGGATACTCAGATTACTGAGGATAAAAGCAATTATAGTTACCATAGTCATATTTTATAATTTATTCACACACAAAGGATAAAATGGAGCTTGGAATTCTACACAAATGAGGATAGTAATTGAACCATTTAATATGGTCATTTAAATTTGAAAAAGCAAATTTGATGTGGTCATGCACTAGCATATCTCTGTACATCTTATTTCTGATGTCTTCTGATGTGTACTGTCTAATTACAGAACTTGAATGCTTTGTTCCATATGGTTGTATTCTATAAGTTAGCAGGAAACAAACAAACAAAAAATATTTCTAGTGAGCCTATACTTTTGTTTGGCCTTAAAAGCCTCTTGGAAAATCTGCTCAAATTTTTGTACAAGTCTATTGCTTTCAGTGGGTTATGATGCAAAGGCAGTAAGATTTGCTTTCCAAAAAATTTAAGTGATGTGCTGTAAACTGTGGTACATTACCTTCCACCCCTTGATCATAGGCTGCTTTTTTCAGTCAAACCAAAATCATCCAGCTTTCCCGTGAAATTAGAGTTGCTATCTATTTGATGGGAATTACTGAAAATACTTTTGAGAATATAATTGCCCCTACAAATTAAAAATAAGTGACTAAAAATGTATGACATTTGTTTCTCTTTTCTAAAGAAATTAATATCAAGGAAATGCTTACTCAAGCAACTGGGACCTATGCTCACCTGAAGATCAACGTTAATGTAAAACATAATTTTAATATCCTTTTCCATGGTTCAAGAATGGAGGCTGTTTGTTTAGTAATAGTCTTCTGTGCATAAAATCATGCAGAATACTTAAGGATGTGCAGAATATCATGATCTTATACTTAAAAGTTTAGATTTTCATAAACAGGATGAAAAGCAGATGCATATAAAGTGGTTAGTATGAGATAATGTGTTAAAACATTAAAGAGAGTGGTATAGATAATGAATACTACACTCGTTCTGAGGAGAAAAATCAACTGGAGACATCAAAGAAACTTCACTGAGACTGGCGGTTTGGGCTGGACTCTGAATTAGTAAGATCTGGGTAGACAAAGGAGAGATTGGTTGAATACTCCAGGCCACAGCACAACATAAGAAAAAGCCGAGAGGCAGGAAAATGTATGGGAAGCAGTGGAGACAATCATGGGGAGAGCAGGCTAAGGAGACTTCATATGAAAACCCAGTACTATTGTTCATTATTTGTGTCACCTTAGGGCACTTAATTAACTTCCTTAGTCTCATATTTCTCATATGTGTACAAGTGGGGTTAATAAGCTCACAGAGTTGTATGTGTGGTCAGAAACAATGTTTATTAACAGATTTTTTCAAAATGCCATATGCACAGTGAATTTTGATTTTTTCCACTTTATTTTCCTAGAAGTAGGAGGAGATTTATAATGAAAGATAGAAATTAAGTTGTTTTGGAAGACTTCAATGACACACAGGAGGCATTTGAATATTATCCTGTAAGCAGTGGATAGATTTTGAAAGTTCTGGGGTGAATAGTGGGTTAGTTACAAAGAATGTATTTTAAACAAATCCACCTGGTAATAACATGCTAGATTTATTAACAGTGAATGAGAATGAGTCAGAAAAACTAGGTGAAAGACTCACTTGATAAGGTTGACCTTTTTTTTTTTTTAATTACTGAAAGCAGGAATAAAGATAGTTTTGAAAAGTTAACATTGGCAATTGATAGGTTCTGATCAATCTCTTTTGTAATAATACCTCAACCAGGTTAAGGCTTATATAGGTCACTCTGGAATTCAGGGTAACAATTGGATTCTTAATTGCAAACAATAGAAATGTTCTTAATTTAGGTGAAAATTTTAAGAAGTTATATGGTAACTCACAGGTTCTCTGAGGCTTCCTCTCCAGAAACAATGTCTGAAATTGTACCATAGACCCTTTCAAGGTGAGAAAGCCCTGATACCATGGCTGGGCACCAGGTATAAAGCTAAAATCTTGTACTGCTGCCCCTGGAAACAAGATGAATTTGCCTTGTTTTTCCCGGGGTGCAATGCTCAGAGCCCTCATTCTGTGTGTCACTGTGTTGTGAACTTAAGCTAGATGCAAGGAAATCTCGGAATTTGGCTTCAATGGTTGTAGGAAAAGATTCGCAATGTAGGAGATTCCCCGAATCTAAAAACAAAGAGTGTTCTTATAAGCTGAATTGTGTGCCCTTAAAATACATACAGGGCTTCTCAGGTGGTTCAGCAGTAAAGAATCTGCCTACAGTGCAGAAGCCATGAATTTGATCCCTGGGTCGGGAAGATCCGGTGGAAAAGGGCATGACAACCCACTCCAGTCTTCTTGCCTGGAGAATCCCATGGACAGAGCAGCCTGGTGAGCTACGATTGAAGTGACTGAGCAGCAGCAGCAGCAAAATGCATACAGTGAAGTCCTGATGCCCAGTACCTCAGAATGTGAGCGTATTTGGAGACAGGAGTCTTTGAAAGATTATTAAGGTGGGAGGAAATTATTCAGAATGGACTCTAGTCCTACATGATTGGTGTCCTTATTAAAAAAAACAAAAAGGAGATTAAAATATAGACATGCAAAGAGGGGAGACCATGTGAAGACACAGGAAAAAGACAACCATCTACAATCCAAGGAAAGGAAAGACATAAAGCAGTATCTGAAAGTAGCTGAATGGGAAGATGAGCAGGTTTTTCTAGGATGGAAGAAGGCCGTGAATGTTGCGAGACCGACAGGATTGAGTCAGTGTAGGGGAAGATGTTGACTTTACTGGAGAGGAAGCTATAATGGCCAAGCCATGGGCCTAAGACAACAAAAGTTTATGATATATAGATCATGGGTGGAAGGATCCACATTATATCAAGACATAATATTTATTTGATGGTAAGGAAGAAAAGGAAGATGTAAGTATGTTCATCAGTTTGGAGGTTGGAATGGTATATATTTCTAGTGGCTCACCTGTTTGTTTGTTGGAGGGGACAGGGCTGAGGTGCAGAGTTGTTGTTTAGTCTTACTCATTCATGTCCGACTCTTTGTGACCCCATGGACTGTAGCCTGCTAGGCTCCTCTGTCCATGAGATTTCCCAGGCAAGAATAATGAAGTGGGTTGTCATTTCCTTCTCCAGGGAATCTTTCCAACTCAGGAGTCGAACTTGTGTTTCCTGCATTGGCAGGCGGATTCTTTACTATTAAGCCAACAGAGGAGCCCAGAGAAGCTACAGTAATAAATTTAGATGCAGAAAAATATTTTTATCAGGGGTTAGTCTTTGGAATATATCCATGAGTCTCTTCTATTCCATGGTTGATTATGTTTGGCTGAGATTTCTAAGTACTGTGTCATAAAAAGTTACTATTTGAATAACTGAATTATTATGTAAGAGAAGGCTTGGCCTTCATGGATATAAACAAGTTCATAAAGATATTTGATTAAAGCAGTTGACCTCTAGTAACGTTCTAAAACATCTCTGCAAAAATGGCAGTGCCAACACATAGTCAGTTGGATTATTATTATTATTATTTTTTGCCCTACGTGTCTTTTTTTCAGTCTTCATGAAGAAGACAAAACAGATGCAAGAGACAGAAAGGCAGATATGTGAGACAGCAATAGTAGTGCATTATTTAGACAATCTGTATCAGTACAAAGTTTAGATCAGTACCTTTAGCATTCTGGGTGTTCTGCAGTGGCGGCAGATTTTCCAGATGAGAGGAAACAGAAAGGAAGAAGTGGGGCTGTGCAGACTGGGAAAGAAATTGCTTTTTTCCAATGGATTGACTCTATCCACTAACTAGCTAGGGATTTGAAGAACAAGATTTACTCTCACTAATTCATTTTTTCTAAGCTAAAGTCAGCTAGGAACCTAATCTTTGAATGCCTCTGAGTGTCATTATCTTTTTATATATTGAATATTGAAACTTCACATGTGTATTATTGTTCCATTTTCTAGATAAGAAATGGAGGCTCTGGTAAAACACACTACATGGTCAAATAGCTTGGTCCTGAACCTAGGTCTATCTGAATTCAGTCTGTTTTCCATAACACTCACTAACCTCCCACATACTCTTCTGCCCAGAAATCCTACAAAAGTGTAAAGGACAAAGGAAGAAGGCTTCTTATGTCAGTGACACTTTCTTCAGTTCCTACTTTTCCCTTTATCCATTCTTCTGTTTCTTTTATGGTTCAATAAATGGGTTCCTTGGCCCATTTTATTTATTTTCATCACATCCTCTACTACTTTCTTTCCTAATTCTCTTTCCCTCTTTCCCTACCTTTAAAATATCAGGGGATTCTGAGACGGTAGCAGGCAACGGTCATCAAACTGCAAGCTTAGTATGAAGGGAAGAATTGTATTATAGTAAAAAGTCGTGGTCACAGAATGAGTTCCTTTTTTTTCACTGACCCCATTATCCTGTAAATTACTCTGCTTCATCCATATCCTTAGCTATAAATGGACAGGCCATATTTCATAAGTTGTTTAAGCTAAAAATCTTGCTGGGTCCATCTGCTATGTAGAACCAATTTCCATCAAGAAATCTAAAAATCTGCAGCTGGAAGGGACTTGAAGATCACCTAATCATACTACGTCATTTTAGAATTGGGAAATTGGATCTCTGTAAGAATAAATGCTTTCCCCAAGGTTACCAGGAGAAGCAGATTCATACCTGCCCAATGGAGGGCTTCGAACAAATGAGAGTCTTTGGCTTGAAGCATTATAATCTGATCAATTATTTAGCTAGAAAGGGTTTGTATATATTGTAATGGGATGCATGGTTAAGTCCATGCATCCTAGTAATAGAGATGATGTAAGGTTAAATCACAACTCTGCTGCCTTTTGTGAGAAACTATTTTGCTCTATGAGTTCTATAAAGGCAGTGGACATGTATTTTTTGTGATCATAGTATCCCCTGCATCTAGCATGATACTGCTAAGTTAGGAGTTCAGTTCAGTTCAGTCGCTCAGTCGTGTCCGACTCTTTGCAACCCCATGAACTGCAGCACGCCAGGCCTCCCTGTCCATCACCAACTCTCGGAGTTTACCCAGACTCATGTCCATCGAGTCAGTGATGCCATCCAACCATCTCATCCTCTGTCATCCCCTTCTTCTCCTGCCCCCAATCCTTCCCAGCATTAGGGTCCTTTCCAATGAGTCAACTCTTTGCATGAGGTGTCCAAAGTATTGGAGTTTCAGCTTCAACATCAGTCCTTCCAATGAACACCCAGGATTGATCTCCTTTAGGATGGATTGACTGGATCTCCTTGCAGTCCAAGGGACTCTCAAAAGTCTTCTCCAACACCACAGTTCAAAAGCATCAATTCTGCGGTGCTCAGCTTTCTTCATCGTCCAACTCTCACATCCATACATGACCACTGGAAAAACCATAGCCTTGACTAGACAGACTTTCATTGGCAAAGTAATGTCTCTGCTTTTAAATGTACTTTGACTTTATTTATTTGAATGAATGAATATCTTTTATATGGCTGGGAGGTTTCAAAGAGAATTTAGCACAATGGACCTATAAGAAGCTCTATGCTTAGTTATTATTATTGCTAAAAGCAAAGCTGAGTATCCCTTTGCTTCACAGTCCAAATTTCTGAATAGCAAGAATCCTTCTGATTATGTTCAGTAAGTTCTTTCATCTTGAAGGCTTTCCTTAGAGCCAAAAAAATGTTTGAAAAATGAAAGTGTTAGTCCCTCAGTTGCGACCCACTGGGTGTAGCCTGCCAGCATCCTCTGTCCATGGAATTCTCCAGGCAAGAATACTGGAGTAGGTAGCCTTTCTATTCTCCAGGGGATCTTCCTGACCCAGGGATCAAACCAAGGTCTCCTACATTGCAGGCAGATTCTTTACCATCTGAGTCACCATGGACTATAGGCCACCAGGGTCCTCTGTCTGTGGGATTATCCAGGTAAGAATACTGGAGTGGGTTGCCATGCCATCCTTCAGGGGATCTTCCTAGCCCAGAGACTGAACCCACGTATCTTACATTTCCTGCCTTGACTGGCATGTTCTTTACCACTAGCGCCACCTGGGACGCCCTAAAGAAAGTTTATGGGGTGCTTAGAAACAATTGACAGGCATAAAAAGACAAAGGGATAGACAGTGCATTTACTGCAGCATAAATGAGTAAAGATGATACAAAGGAAAGTGAGAATAAGCCTCCGTGTGTTGGGAGGTTATGGAGAGAAAGGCAGCATTAACATTTCAACTGTGTGGCACTGTTTCTGTCACGTTTTCCCTATGGCTCTCTCTCCTCTTAGTGCTGAGCAGGGATAACCCTGTATCAACACCAAGTGTTGGCACCTTGATTTTCTTCAGTTCTTTGGAAATTTCTAGTGAAACCACAGATTTTAACTAAATGTAAGGTCCACTTTTTCTTTACAGAAAAGTGGAACCCCCTAGTTTTGGAAAATAAAATAAAATCTTTCCGTGAATATCCAAATCTAGATAGGGATGCGTTGTCCCTCTGGAGTGGCTACTAAGAGTCACTGTAAGTTTTCAGGGCATACATAAATAACAAATAATAGTAGCTTGGTAAAGGATTGTGAAATTGTAGTTCTTAATCATAAATGTAATGATTGTCATGTCTTTATTTAGTATTTATATTACTACAAGGCTAAAGTGGTTTTGAACAAGTTCTTTAAAAAATTAGTCATAATTTCTCAAAATGTATTGATTCCAGCAGATGGTTGTGCTGCATTTTGTTTTCAGTGAAGCAGCAAATTAATATTGGTTTCTATAAGGATTTGGATCATATTTAGTTTTAGAAAAATAGTGACATGATTTCAGGGGCTTGTGAATTTCTGTTTTCCTTATAAGCTAAACCATTAATATGGCCATTTGCAAAGCTATACAGAGATCTTTGAAATATTGCTCTTGGAAGAGAATCTCCACTTGGAACAATGTTTTTTAAAATCCATTGCTTGTAAGTGGCTGTGAAGAAAATATCTGGGGTCAAGAATAACTAAATCCTATACAACAGTACAGTCTGTCAAAAAATCAGGGCATCTGGAATCCTTATCTAAGTATCAGAGATGCCTATTGCTACTTGACCCACTTTTTGCTCTGTGTGTAAAATAATTCACATTTGTTTCAGCGATATGAAAAGGAAGCAGGCTACAAAATTTTATTTTGAAATGTCTTAAAGTAATCAAGAAATCCATTTTTAGATGTCAAAATTTATTAGGAATATATAACCCTGTACAGGTAATTCAAATTGTAGCTATACATGTGGACGACAGCCTTATTAAATTGGATTTTAAATGAATGGGGACACATGATAGCATCTGACATACAGAATTTCTCATTTCAACAGAATTTATAAAATCTGCATCAGCCAAGGTGAAACTCACATGGGCTGTTGAGCCATTGATTAAGATATGAAAAAGTTTCTTCATCACACAAACAGTTTTCCAAGGACTTACTCATCTGTAACTTACTTTATAAGGTATCCAGTTATATTTTAGTGATATCATTTTTGAAAATTAATAATGAATCTTATTTTTCCTAAGTTGCACAATTCTAATAGTATGTTTTTTTGTTTTTGTTTTTTTTTCTTTTTTTGATGAATTTGATTTTTAAGTTCACGAGGCATAATCACATTAGAGGTCAGCTTCAGTGATGTAGGAGAGGTATGTCTTTGGAGCAGAGTTTTAGCACTAAGTGGACCTATCTCTGAAAAGCTTATTTAGAGAGGAAATTGTCCAGAGGGTCTCAATCATGACCATGTAAATCTGGGCAGGGGAAATACATTAAGCCTGGCTTGTTTCTTCAGTGTTCAGTTCAGTTCAGTTCAGTCGCTCAGTTGTGTCCGACTCTTTGTGACCCCATGAACCGCAGCACGCCAGGCCTCGCTGTCCATCACCAACTTCCAGAGTTTACCCAAACTCATGTTCATTGAGTCAGTGATGCCATCTAACCATCTCATCCTCTGTTGTCCCCTTCTCCTCCTGCCTTCAATCTTTCCCAACATCAGGGTCTTTTCCAATGAGTCAGCTCTTCACATCAGGTGGCCAAAATATTGGACTTTCAGCTTCAACATCAGTCCTTCCAATGAATACCCAGGACTGATCTCCTTTAGGATGGACTGGTTGGATCTCCTTGCAGTCCAAGGGACTCTCAAGAGTCTTCTCCAACACCACAGTTCAAAAGCATCAATTCTTCTGCGCTCAGCTTTCTTCACAGTCCAACTCTCACATCCATACATGACTACTGGAAAAACCATAGCCTTGACAATGTGGTGCAAGTCAAAGAAGTGGAAGTCACCAGGAGATAAACTATTGCATTCCTCTTGTACATTCTCCTTCTCCTCTAATGGTTAATTAATTTTGTGGCCAACAGCATGAGGTGCTCCATTCCTCCAGAAAGAACCACTTTCTGGGTCTTACCTTTCTGAAAACCTATTGACTGTGGGGGAGACCTGCCAGGAATCCTAGCTAACAGTGATCCCCCAGTTTCAAATGGAAATGCAGCATTGAGGTGTTCAAGGACTGTCCCCAGTGACATTGATGAGACCAAAAATGAAGGCCAAGCCCATACTCCAGAGCAGTTGCCCATAACTGATGCCCTGAGCTCCTAGGTTTCCCCCTTGGTTTGGCTGGCATTCCACGAGAAGTGACTCACTACTCTTAAGAGTCTGCCTGCTACTGTTAAAGAGAAGTTCTGAGATTACCATTCAACCAGTAAAATTAAAGATACTAACTTGGTCAGTGGAGATATTTGATCTTTTAGAGTTTCAATATCTACATGAAATGTTTGACATGGTAACATTGATAATTTTCACTGAAATACTTACATAGAAGCAACATCTTTAGGGTTTACAAAGTATAGTTCCCTGATATTAACTGTACTTGTAAAGAATTAAACATTAAATAACCCATTTTTAGGAGCTGACAAACTCAGGCAAAGGAGAAAAATGCATCATAATTCAATAGAATTAAAAAAAAAAAAAACCTCTCAGAAGCTTCACTCTTATATTGATGTCTGTTTGGGCAGAATATATTTTATGGTGTCATTATAAGTCCAATGTGTAAGTCTGTCTTTACAGATAAATGTCACATTAACACTGACCTACATTTCTTTTTGAATGGAAATTGCACTGGCCAATCTTCCGTTTTGAGTGCAGCAAATCAGAACCTTGATTAAAGTAATTGGTTTAGTAAGGGGCCACATTTTAAATCCACGTTTTCTGGCATGTATAGGTTTGTTAGATGGTTGATATTGATAGTTAACAAAGGAGACCCACTATATTGCTCAGTTCAATCAGTACCAACTTGCCCCCAGGACTGCCATTTTCTGTGAAATATTGCAGTGTACATACTGTATTATATGTGATATACCTAACATTTCTTATTTCTGCTACATCATCAAAAATAGATCAATTGTTACTATGAATGTCTTTACAAAGAATTATTCAGTTGCTGTTGTTTAGTCGCTAAGTCATGTCTGACTCTTTTACGACCTCATGGTCTGGAACCCGCCATAGAGCTCCTCTCTGTCCATGGAATTTCCCAGGCAAGAATATTGGAGTGGGCTACCGTTTCTTTCTTCACGGATCAAATTCGCATCTCCTGCATTGGCGGGCAGATTCTTTACCACTGACCCCCATAGGAAGCCCCAAATTATCCAATGGAAGCCTATTAAAAAGAAAAATTAATATTAATGTATACTTTTTCTCTGTTTGTAATCCTCATATCTTTGAATGTGGCACCTTTTCATCAATCCTGTCACCAATATATGTGAAGCATGCATGCACAACCTATAATGATTCAGTGTATAGAGGAAACAGTAACGGTGATTATATTTAGCTTGTAGAAGTACTCACTGCTTTGCTTTCTCTAAAAAGATCATATGTCATATCATAGTTGTATTGCATAATTAATACATTTATGTTTGTAAATACAGTCAAAACCTAAAGGCAAAACTTAATCAATGTGATTGTGCAAGTTGGCAGCCTTCTCTACATTAAGCAGAGCATTTTCATCCTGGGACTAGCAGGCTGTCTCTTGATTTGAGTGAGCCAGCTGACATATATATATGTGTGTTGAATTGTACCCAACTGACAAAATATTGACCATGTCTTCTGCAAGAGTCTTTTATTCTTCTGAATATTTACTGAATGCCAGGCCCTGTATAGCAGAGTACAAGACAAATGAAGTCTCTTCCTACTTGGTGTTTTCATAAGCCTAGCAGGGGGACATGTGCAAGAGAAATAGATAGCAACTAATATTGAATAAAGTGACAAGTGCTAAGAATGAATAAGTAGAGACTGTGATGGAGAGTCACAAGGGGACTTGCTTTACATCGAAGGAACAGCAGGGTTTAGGGTGATCGCAGAGAAGCAGTCTCTGCCCTCAGATTGCTGACAGCCCTGGGGTGGCTGAGGTGTGTCCACTGAGAGTCATTACTCACTGGTGTGCTGTTTCTCAAATAGGATTCTGCCAAATCCTTATCCTTATTTTGCAAGAGAGATGTTAATAGGTATTTTAAGAAAACAATGAAATGTTCTGTGGTCGAATGTATTTAGAGAGTTATGCATAGCAGTTTAGCTCCTTCTGGAAATTCACAAATCATAGTATAGTGTAGCATAGGCTCTGAGAAGTCTGACAGGAATAAAAAAATATAGAAATCTGCTTAATCCTACATATCAAAAATATTTTTGACTTTGGATTCTGATTCCAGTTTAGTAAGTGCTTTACCATGCAGTGAATTTGAATGATATCAAAAGTGCATAAGTGTCATGAGGTTTGGCAGCATCAGATAAACCACAGTATTTTGTGAATGAAAATAGTAGTTATGGAAAGTTTGGAGATCATCACACTTTGCTGATGGCCTTCATTGTCCAATGATCCTCAGAATTGACTTCCTAGTGAAAATTATTTTGGAATAGTATGTAGTTTGACTTATTAGGGATTTTAATGTATATATTGTTGTTCAGTCGCTTAGTTGTGGCTGACTCTTTGCGACCCCCTGGACTGCAGCACACCAGGCCTCCCTTTGCCTCATCATCTCCTGGAGCTTGCTCAAACTCATGTCCATTGAGTCAGCGATGTCATCCAACCATCTCATCCTCTGGCATCCCCCTTCTCCTCCTGACTTCAATCTTTCCCAGCATCAGGGTCTTTTCCAATGAGATGGCTCTTCGATTCAGTTGGCCAAAGTATTGGAGCTTTAGCCTCAGCATCAGTCTCTCCAATGAATATTCAGGGTTGATTTCCTTTAGGATTGACTGGTTGGATCTCCTTGCTGTCCAATGGACTCTCAAGAGTCTTCTCCAACACCATAATTAAAAAGCATCAATTTTTCAGCACTCAGCCTTTATGGTCCAACTCTCACAGCCGTACACGACTACTGGAAAAACCATAGCTTTGACTAGATGGACCTTTGTTAGCAAAGTAATGTCTCTGCTTTTTAATATGCTGTCTAGGTTGGTCATAGCTTTTCTTCCAAGGAGAAAGTGTCTTTTAACTTCTTTGCTGCAGTCACCATCTGCAGTGATTTTGGAACCCAAGAAAATTGCCAGTCTCCTAAAAGTGGGATCTTGTTTTCATTTTGGCTCTTCCAGGACTATTATAAAGATACTATGTGTTAGTGATATGTAACAAGTAAGTCCAGTCCATGAAATTCTTTTCTTTTGATTCTTCATAGTTTTGATCATAGAAAATCTTTATTAGCCAGTTGGTACACAGATACACACTTGATATTTCAAGATAATTTGAAGAGGTGTCAGCAGAGTTTAAAGGAATCAATAGGAGATTGAAATACTCCAAGCTGATCAGGAAGAAGGTCCTTCCCATCCCTAGTCCTAAACCCAAGTGTATAGCTTTATGGAGAGAGTGGTCTTGGATGAATGGTGCCCTTAACCACCGGGCATCCCTTAACTCATAAACACCTGGCAGAAAGAACTGGATGGATCAATAGCCTGGCTTATACTCATCCTGCCCTCAAATTGCCTACCTGTGCCTCCTAATGCCTAAAAAGAGCTAGAAGAAAAAGGGCAACGGGGTCCAGTTGATGACTTTCATTTAGGTCAGTTCTAAGATCGGGAAAGGGTAAAGAAAGCAATATTGATTAAATTGAATAAATTGATTTTGGAGAGGAAAACTATATTCAGCACAAGATCATTTTTATGTTCTCTGTGATAGAAAGATGAGACTCATTTTATCTGTTTCCATCCCTTGTTAAACACGAGGCGTGTTCCCAGCCTTCAATAAAGCCAGCCTGACTGCAGTAAGTATTAACTTGACTGAGCTCTGATTATCTTGATATTTAGGCTAATGCCCAGGCTATGAAGAGTCTGCTACAACCTTGTGTTAAGTATGAAATCATTGTACTATATTATGTTCTAGATTTCTATTACCACTATTCGTGGGCTCTCCATTTCACTGTGTTTCTTAAAGTCAAGGTAGTGGCTACTCTGCCTCCCTGCTGCATTGAAAAGCAAAACAAGGTGTCTGGGTAATCAGTCAGGATCATTGGTTCCCATCCAGTTCCTCTTTCTTCTTAACTCTTGGAGGAGGACCCTACCAGAGTTCTGCCTAGATCACTTTGGATGCTTTTTACTGATTATTCTCGTCCCCACCTCCCGCCCCGGATTCCATGTTTTTTGCTTCTCATGACCTGTACCTGCAATTCCATCCAGGTGGCTGTTTTTTGGTTCTGGCACTACTTTGCTGTGTGTAGTACTCTTTTACTCAACTCATGCTGCCGTAACAGAATACCACAGCCGGACTGGCTGAAACAATGGAATGGAACTTATGGAATTTATTTGCTCACAGTTCTTGAGGCTAAAAGTTCAAGATCGAGGCTTAGCATGGTTTTTTTCTGGTGAGAACTTTCTTCCTGGCTTGTAGATGTCTGTCTTCTCTCCCTGTATCCTCACATGGTGCCAGATGGCGGTGGGGGAGAGCAGGTTCTCTGGTCTCTTTTTATTAATCCAGTAATAAAGATCCCATACAGCTTCATCCAAACCTAATTCTGTGGCAAAGGCCCCTTTACCAAATATCTTCACATTGGGGGCTAGGGCTTCAATAACAATATGATTTTTTTATTTTTTTGGATGGGGAACACAATTCTCCCATAACCAGCACAGAGATAGAAGTGCCTTGGAGTTCATATCCTTTGGGACAGCGTTTAGCCAATGACTGAGCTGTGCCAGAGTTTGAAGTCTCACCCCCTAAGGTCTTATGCCAGGAGAAAACCATGAGGTGTGATTTACATTCCATAGGAATAACCAGTGTTATGTGAAAGAGGCTGAGGATGGGTGTGTTCAGAATGAAGGGCAGTGCCTGGATGGCATGCCTAGGTGCCTGGGCACACTGTGTGATAGTACTGTGGGAGGACCTGTCTTTGAATTTTTAGTTCTTGAGTTGACAAGAGCACAAAGAAGGAGATGGACAAAGAGAAGGAAGGTTGGAAGTCAGCTTTCAAGTCTTAGCTTCCTCACTGTTATTCCCAGATATGAGCTTTAGTGAGAGATTCTGTCTGAATCAAGGCTTTATATATCTCTGAATAGAGATTTATCACCCACAGAATAAGTCAATAAGTCTTGGACTATCCATGGTGTTCTTCACTAGTTCAAGCAGAATATTTTAAAATGGGAGAAAAGTCATTTTAGGACTATTTTTATTCACAAAATAATCTGTATAAATATACTGTATCCAACTGAAATCCTAATTTATACACTTAATAACAATAATTTGACATGTTGGTGTGGTACCTTCCTGGAGTTGTGGAATTGATTGATTTACTGATGAGTCTCAGACACAAGTTTATAAAATCCTATATATAAAACATGCTAAGAGTCTGTTAAAAATACATTTTTATCCACACTAGACCTAATGAATGTGTGTAGTAAAAATACAGTTAATATCTTTGACATTTTCTACTTAGCACAAGATGACCTGTCTTAAAAAAAAAAAAAAAAGATGTGTTTATTAATACTCCCATCACTGGTATTGTGATTGGATCAAAATCAATCTTTGGCTATGCATTATGCATAGTCAATTCTCTAACTTGATAAGCTAAATATGTAAGACTTTAAATGTATGACTTCCACTTGATACAGTAAATCCTGAAGTCAAATTTCTCCATCATTTTCAAAACAAACATTATCATCTATTTAGATTCCCAGGCTTATAACTTTTGAAAACTGCTATTTCTTCCTGTGGAATATGCATTGCATGTCCATCACCTGCCTGGCTAACTGCTTTAGTAAACTTCACCACCTCGGTACCAGGCAGCCCTGAGTCTTCACTGATTCCCCTGCATCTAACAGTGCTGGCTCAGTGCACACACTCTGCAAATACTTGTGGGTTGAATGCTGAATTGTTCTGTTAATTAAACAATTCCCCAAGGGATCAAAATTAACTTTTGGCCAATCTATTCTTTATGGATTTTTCACTTCTAGCTCTAGAAAAATATGCCCTGTAGATTTGTGAAGAGAAAACAATCTTTATTTCTTGATGTTGGGTAGAACTCCCACCTGTCAGTTTTTGCATCTGGTCTCTAGACTAAAGATTTGGAAGCTATATATAATATTTTTTCCCCTTTAGCATTAAAATGAGTAGCTTTCAAACTACTGGAACAATAGTTACAAACGATCGAAGGAAACTTTAGCTTAGCCAATGATAAATAAAACAGCAAGTAGATTACTACTTTGTCAATCAGTTTGTATAGCATGAAAATAATATTTGCTTCTTTGCTTTTCATTGAGATGATGTGGAGAATAAGGGGGAAAAACTGGTTGTGGATTTTATCTCTGTGAAGCAAAGCTGCCAGGATGATTTACCTCCCATGTGGAGCTATTTTAAGCCTGAAATATCTCAACCTAGCCCTGAGCTACCTAATACCCTTTACACTTTAAAGAGCCACCCTAGTTCTGCTGCTGGTGTAAAGGACTGGTCAAAGCTTTTATATTTAAAATGACCACTCTGTATCTGGGGAGAGAGAATTCTATATAACCTATATGAAGCAACTTTGGCTCTCTACCTTCAGCAGAGAACCATAAACGTTATACAAAAGCTAAAAAATCCAACCATCTCACTTTTATGCAGTAAAGAACAGCACTAGGGTTTTTCTTAGAGTTACTGATGCAGAGTCCACTGCCATAGGACGTGCCTGTATTCAGTCAAAAACTAGTTCAGTCATTTTGTTTGAAGTTTCTGCTCTGACGTTGTATAGAATATTCTGGTTTTAAAATGGAGATAGAATGAGAATTCTTTATTGAAAGCCAGCAACAGGAACCAGAAATGGCAGGAAGGGCATAGAAATATGCTATCAGTTATAAAGCAAAACTTAGATATGCAAGAATCTGTCAAGAACTGTGAAGAGTCGGAGACTTTAATTGCAAGTTAAAAAGTTAGCCTGCCACAGCTTCATGGATGCTGGCAGAAGACGCAGCCTCCTGTTAGAGACACAGGTCTTTACCACTCGGCACAGCAGGTGGCCTGAGCGTCATCTTTGCGTTGGTTCCCTCGTCCATCAGTCCCACAGGGGTGAAGGCTGGGAAAGCTCTGAACACAGTGGGGGGGTGTCACGGCTGAGGAACCCTGAGTTTAACAAAACCTTAATATTATAAAGGGGGGTAAGCAGAGCTGCCCAACTTTTGCCTTAGGGAGAGATATTGTCTTTATTATTTTGTTCAGAAGACAAACCTGTCCTATGCCCCAGATGGAGATCTTCTCTCAGTCTTCCAAGGGTATTCACTATACAAGCATCCTTGATAGTCCAGAGCAAAAGCCATTGATACCTCTGCTCAGAAGACATGCAAAAATGTGCAAGACCCATGTGGAGCTGCCTCCCCAAAATTGCATGAGGTATTGAACTGGCTCTGCAGTGCCCTCAGTTGCCAATATTCCACGCTTCATGGGAGCAACACCTCTTCGTTGGTTGTGTGTGTGTGTGTGTGTGTGTGTGTGTGTGTGTACACACTCAGGTGACGCTAGTGGTAAAGGACCCCGCCAGCCAATGCAGGTAGACATAAGAGATGCAGGTTTGATCCCTGGGTCGGGAAGATCCCCTGGAGAAGGAAATGGCAACCTACTCCAGTATTCTTGCCTGGAGTATCCCATGGACAAAGGAGCCTGGCATGCTACAGTCCACAGGGTTGCACAGAGTCGAAAATGACTGAAACAAATTAGCATGGGCATAAGTTTGGACTCCAGTAAAGTACCTCACCTGACATAGTCTTTTAATAAATGACTTTAAACAGTTAACCAATGGTCTTATTTTCTGAAGCCTGTGTAAGTCACTGTTTTCCCCTCAGGAATTCAGTTCTGCTCAGCCATCAATCATTCAATGGGAAACTTTGCAAAGGTGGCATATCAGATAAATTCATTAACCAATTTAATCCATTTATGTATACACTAGGAATTGCAGGGGGATATTTTATCATATTTCCAACCAAGAGAAGCAATTTAATAGTAAATTACATCTGTCATTTCTTGCAGATCTCTGTATGTACCTTTTTTGGGTCACTTTGTTAGACTACAGATTTCCAAATCTTCTGGTACATCAAAATCCCTTGGAGTTCTTTTATAATATTCAAGTTCCCCAGCCACTCCCTCAGAGATTCTCACTCAGAGGTCTGGTGTGTATTCCTGGATTATTTAATATAGAAAACTTCCTGGGTGATTTTGAGGGGCAGTTTGGGGTAAGCACTTGTAGATTTTAGCTATAACTTCCCAGTTATTAAGATTTTCTGTTTATGGCTTAAGATAACATTTAAAATCTAAAACGTAAGGAACAGAGGAGTGTTCAAATCATATCTGTGTTAAATGATCTGTAAATTACTTTAAACAATTTTTTTATTAGAGTATAGTTGATTTAACAATGCTATGTTACTTTCTGTTGTACAACATCTGTGTAATTTTAACTGGAAAAACAATACATCTTTTGGAAAAGGCATGGAAATAAATTATTTTACATGTTGAGCACCTTTGATCCTTTGAGGGAAAGTTTCTGGTCTAAGATTGTTAGAACAAATCAAAAGGTCTGAAAGAGCTGGTGAATTTCTAAGGCTGGATTACCCACAGTTTCATCCGAGTGGGGCTGTGGGAGTGGAGAGGACAGGGGTACAAGCCTGGTGACAAAGGGAGCGAGTGTCACTGTAGCACTTCTCTGGCCAGGTGACTGGAGGTCATGCTGACAGTGTGGGTGGAAGGGACTAACCATGCAAAAGGGACAAGAGGAAGACTCAACAGAAATTTCATAGTTTGGCATAGTTTTTGAAGACGAATGCCTGCCAGTTTTCAGAGGATTAAGTAGAGAACAATTCTCATTGCTAATTCCCAACTAATTTAATCACTTTTAGCAGCCACTGGGTATCCAGGTCCTATTGTTAATATTATTATTGTAGTTATTTGCATTCTATGTCTCTGGCTATTGGTTGAAATTGTGATCTTGGGGGAGGGAGTAGGCAACTGTACCAAATTAGCCTGCAACAAGTGATAGTCCCAGTTCCAGCCTCTCCTGGTCCCTGCTTACTGATCTAAAACATAAGTTGTGTTCAGTTAGATCAGTGGTTTAGAAATGTCACCCCTTGGCCCAGTGCCAGTCCCTAACAAAATTTTCAGTGATCTAAAACAAAACCAAAATATAGAAAATAAAAAAGTTAAAAAAATATATATAAGAAAAGTAAAGAGAAATTTTAAAGTGTGATTCTTTATTCTGAGATTATATTTACCCACCTCTTTGATTATAATTCTTTGTTTTACATTGTAATGGGAGAGAAAAGTTTTATTTATAGATTTTTTTAAGGTTTTTACTTTTGGAAAAATTAAAAACAACCCTATATTGATTCATGTGTGTGTGTGTTTATTTCCTGATTTACTGAAATTCAAAAGTCTGGGAACTCTGTGGAAAACAGTTTGGCAGTTTCTCAGAAGATTAAACATAGAACTATTATATGATCTAGCAATTCCACTCCTATGATTGAAAGCAGAGACCCAAATAATTATTTGTATACCCATTTCATAGTAGTGTTATTCATAATAGCAAAAAGCTGAAAATGACCCAAGCATCCATCAACAAATGAGTGGGTAAACAACGTTTGTGCAGATCAGTGGAATATTATTCAGCCTTGAAAGGAATAAGATTTTGATACATACTACAGTTTGGATGGACTGCTTAGGTGAAATATGTTACACCCAGATACTATATGATTTTACTTGCATAAGGTACCTAGAGTAGTCAAATTCACAGAGACAGAAAGTAGAGTAGAGGTTACCTGGGACTATGAGGACGGAGGAGGGGCAGTTATTTTTTTAATAGGCACAGAGTTTTTGTTGATGATCATGAAAAGTTGTGGGTATGAATAGTAGTGAAAGCTGCATGGTACTGTGAATGTTTTTTTAAGACCATTGAATTGTCAGTGGTTGTTGGACTATGCTCAGACCCTTGCCATGTGGACCTCTGTGTATTAGTCATGATTTCCCATAGAAACTATAAATATATAGAGAGAAACAGTTTTATGTTAAGAATGTCATTGTGGGGGCTGGTAAGTCCAAAATCTTCAGGGCAGTCTGTCTGGCAGGAGACCCAAAGAAGAGCTACTGTTTCAGCTTCAGTCCAAAGGCTCCCTGCTGGTAGAATTCTCTTTTCCTCTGGGGACCTCACTGTTTTCTCTTATGGCCTTCAACCAATTGGACAGGCCCACTCAGATTGTCAGAGAAGGCAATGGCACCCCACTCCAGTACTCTTGCCTGGAAAATCCCATGGATGGAGGAGCCTGGTAGGCTGCAGTCCATGGGGTCTCTAGGAGTCGGAGACGACTGAGCGACTTCACTTTCACTTTTCACTTTCATGCATTGGAGAAGGAAATGGCAACCCACTCCAGTATTCTTGCCTGGAGAATCCCAGGGACAGGGGAGCCTGGTGGGCTGCCGTCTATGGGGTTGCGCAGAGTCAGACACGACTGAAGCGACTTAGCAGCAGCAGCAGCAACTCAGATTATAGAGGGTAATCTGCTTCACTCAAAGTCTACTGGTTTTAGATGTTAATCATATCTAAAAAAACACTTTCACAGCAGCATGTAGACTGGTGTTTGACCGAAAAACCGGGCACCATAGCCTAGCCAAGTTGACACGTACAGTTAACTGTTACGCTTTCCAATATGCCAGCTTGCTTCATGTATTGTCTTGTATTTTGCAAAAAAAAAGAAAAAAGTTTGCTCATAATTTGTTTACCCAACACTAGTCATCTACCTTCTTTCCTTCTAATTTGTGGCTTCCAATCTGCTTCCAAACAGGACAGCCATAGCCAGACTCTTTAGCATTAAAATTAAGTAAGGTATGAGTTGTGAGGATCTAAAGAATTCTTTGGGAAGAAGGCAGACACACAGTCTGGTACGTGGACTTACTGACATTTATTCTGGCATGCTAGGTGCCATTTACTTCCTGGAAGTTTCTTTTTTATGTTTATGGAAAAGAACTATCCAGGGATTATTAATTTGAAGTTTTTTAAAAATTTAAATGTAAGAGAGACATGGTGAAAGAGAAAGACAGAGATAAAAAGTGGGTTTCCTGCATAAACGAGGGGAAAAAGTCTCACATTTTGGATTTGAGGCCACGCTAACCTTGGAGTCATATTTTGAATGGGAAGAGTTTGGTCATCGTTTAATAGTTGTGGTATTTTTGTCTTCAGCTTCAACATTTTCCTTTCACAAATTTCTTATCTTTGTGGCTACATCTTCTCCTAATATTTGAAGAACCAGTGATTCAAAGTGAGGGCAGAAATGTCATATCATGTTTTGAGTGGAGAGCAGGCAGCAGAAGGTCTTGGAATTTATTTCTGCCTCCACAAGTAACTTGCAGTGCAGTGGGGCATGCTGCTGCTAAATCTCTGTGAAGATTGCCAGTCTACAGTGTGGGCAGAGTCACTGAGTTTTGTAGAAGAATTTCATGTTTGTAAATACCCCATGACCCTTGAACTAAAGATGCTATTGAGGTACAAAGTATTATTTTCAAGTGACTGAACATCATGCACCCCTGAACTCTGCAGAATAAAGTGGTTTGTGTAGTCTACTTAACACTTCTTATGCTCGGTTTTCCTGATTGCCAGACACAAAAGAACTAGAGAAGATCCATATAAAGTTGTTTTATTCTTTTGTTTTAAAAATATCATGCCACAGAGTAAATTTCATACTGATTTTGAGGGTATCCCTTTTTGTTTTATTCAGTGTTTTTTTCACTTTCCATGAATCTGTTTAGTTTTATGGATCTTGAGATCTAGCTGCGATTTAAAGGAAAAAAAAGGGTCTATGCCCTAGAGATATCTTCAGAATAATTTATGAGCCACATAAGGCGACCAGGAGGTTCCCATATGAATCATGCACACATGGCAGTTTCTTTCCCTTGTATTTGAAACTTGCTGAAGAGAAAGGTGATGCTGAGGGCAGCATCTTCAGTGGTACAGCACTCTCCTGCCTCCCATATTCCCCTTCAGTAGGACTCTTTCAAACATATCCTCATCGTCTCACCTTTGCACAATGTGAGAAAGTGTGGCCGAGTGGCTTTCATGCTGCAAAGCGGAAGGAGGGGGAGCATATGTTGAAACTGTCACTGATTTAAGCTCCCTCTTGCTTTCAAATGTCTTACACGTGGCAGGGAAGGGGGTGAGGTATCAGAACTCACACTTCAGTAGGCATTGAATTGCATGCATAATTACCTTTCTCCAAATCTGTCTCACTGTTGAGAAAAATCTTCCTTGTTGGCTTTTTAGGACACAATGTGGGTGTATTTTACATTTTTTTTCCCCCAACTTGTTTCAGGTACTACAGTTATTTGCTATATTTCACAGCCATTTGGTTAACCTTATAAATGTCAGCCTGACTGAAGCGTTTCCCGTTACGTAGTGTCTGGGATTCTAACTAATGGTACCATTATAAAGTGAGGAAAGGAAACAGCTATAAGAATCACAGTCCTTCGTGGAAATTGTCTTGTTCCTTCTGATTTGTGAAGTCTACCAACTGTTAAGAGTTTCTTGATTGAGTCTAACAGCCCTTGAGCATAGGGACCGAGTTGAGTTTTAATGCTATTGAGTCGAAAATGATACAGTGTTTTGTAGACCCGTATCGATTGGCAGGCTGGCAAATGAGGACTGGCAAAAAACTCACACCGATAAAATGTCTCTCATCTACCTCAAATGTTTTTTTTTTTTTCTATCAGGGTTGGCATATTTGTCCCAGCTCCCTGAACGCAAGTCCTTGTGAGGAATTATAACTGAACTTTTCAAGATAGCCTCTGAATCACATCAGTCACTACTTCCTTACATCATGTGCAGCAAGATTTCTCTTTGCTAGTCTCCTGGATCTTCTCTATTTCTTTGGCTTCTATCTAATCCCTTCCTACCAATTTTCTTCCTGCAACTTTCCCAGTTTCTTCTCTATCTCCTTCCTGATTTCCTTTTTCTTCTTAAGTGCTGATGCTGCCTTCTTCCCACTGATCTCTTCAGGTTACATTGTTTTCCTTAGAAGTCTCATTCTCACTCATCATTTTATAATAACTTCAAAATGAATTTGCTCAGTCATGCCTGATTCCTTGTGACTCTATAGACTGTAGTTGGAGAGCCTCCTCCGTTCATGAAATTCTCCAGGCCAGAATACTGGAGTTAGTAGCCATTCCCTTCTTCAGCGGATCTTCCTGATCCAGGGATCAAATCCTATAATAGCTTAAGTGCTTATGATTCCCAAACTTATATATTGTCTTGATCACTACACTGATGTTCAGATTTATAATCTGCTCTGTTTATCGATTTGTTTCACAGGCACCTCAGATGAACCCTGTTCTTGAATCAACCTCTCAAATTCTGAATGACAATTACTGACACACCACCCCCTGAGCCAGCTGTCACAGACAGAAAGTCAGTCATCATTCTAATATTTCCTTCTTTACTTTTCCTATTCAGACAATTCCATAGTCCTTTGCATTTCATCTCTCAAATATTTCTAGAGTCTCTTCCTTTTCACTACTGCTGTTGATACAAAAGTCAAAGCTCTTTCCTCATCAGTCCTAACTAGGCTTCTTCTTTCTGGTCTCGCTTTGCCTCATTTATGGCATAGGAGGCTACTTCTAAGACACAAAGCTGACCATAATGCTCTTACAATTAGAATGGTATTCTTTCACCTATTAAATTGATACCAAGAATCATAATATGACTCAAAAGCCTGCCTTTGTTCTCTTATTAGATCGCAGTTTTCCTCCTCCAAACTGACCCTTCCTTCTAGCCATTAGTAACTCTCACTCAACCTTCAAGACTAAGTTCAAACATAACCTTTGCTAGAGATCTTCCTTTCCCTACATAGGTTAAGCTAAGTGCCTCTCCTCTTACTTCCATAGCAACAAATTCACAACATTCTTACAGTACTTGTGAAGTTATAGGAGAACTGTGTTCATTCTGAGGTCCTCCATAGCACTATTCCTGCCATCCTTCCACTCCCAGAGCTCAGTGCAGTGCTTCGGTCATACTTGGTGCTCAATGAATTTGAACTGAGCCAGAATATTCCAGGTGCTTATTTCACAGACAAATGCTGCAGTAGCTTCACAACTGATCTCTCTGACTCCAGTGCACTCTCACTACAGTCTGTCTTGTACACAGCTGATGCGTGCATGCTGTCACTTCAGTTGTGTCCAACTATTTGTGACCCTATGGACTGTAGCCTTCCAGGCTCCTCTGTTCATAGGATTCTCCAGGCAAGAACACTGAAGTGGGTTGCCATGCACTCCTCCAGGGAATCTTCCCGACCCAGGAATCGAACCCATGTCTCCTGAGGCTCCTGCATTGTAGGTGGATTCTTTACCGTTGAGCCACGGGGGAAGCCTACACAGCTGATAGGTGACTATAACTAGCTTTAGTTATAGCTTTGTTCTTATGATTTTTCTTCCTGCTTAGAATCTACAAACATTTCCTAATGCTCTGTGAAGATTTATAATCATATGTATCCGTCTTGTGTGTTTGGTTCTGCCTTACCTATTCAGATGCTCCTCAACTCAGTTCTTCTCAACTCACACTGCTCTTCTTTGCCATCATAACTTGTAGGTTCAATAATCATAGACTTTCAACTTTAAATAAACCGCTTTAGCATTCACAAAAAACTTTCACAATGAATGCTTATTCTCTCATCTAATAATTTCTGCTCTCCTTCCTGCCTGCTTTGCCTTCTTTGTGTCCTAATTTATATTCCTGTTTTCTTGAAGGTTCATCGCTTCTATGATATCCACTCTAAGAAAAGACAGCAGTCTTTTACTTCATCTATATTTCTCTAAAAAAGACACATAATCTTGCTTTATACCATACTATTTCTCCCATTCTAAATACCTCCCCAAGTTTTCTTAATTTTTAGGGTTGCATATTTTATCTTTTCAAGTTTCTTCAGAGTTTATCAAAGGTAAAGCCAGAACTTCTCTCTCTGTGTATATATATTATCATCCATGGTCCTTGGAACAGAAGAGATTCTCTTTGTGGGTGGCATCTACTAAGATTTTCTTCTTTTGTGAAATAAATTTATTTTCTCCTCATATTTAACTTCATCCCTGGAAGATAGTTAATGGCATCTTTAAGTTTCTTTTCTTGCTGTATTATTGTAGTGTTTTTTAGAAAGTCCTTCAGATATTTAAAAAAATTATTTTTTCTGCATCATGTCATTGATCTTGACCTTGTCCACAGAAATGGCATATTGCTTTACAACTAGTAAGACTGCTGTTCCATGTGCAAACAATAATATGTAACATAATACATTGTATTGATATAGCAGTGGTGTAATAAACTAGACCTGAAATACAGGATAGGTTGAACTGTTTTTGTTTTTTAATCCAATTCAGTAAGATGATAGAAACATCCTGTTTGAGAAAAAAAAAAAAAAGATGTTTGTTTACAGCTTTACTTTCCTGTTATTGCTACTATGAATTTCTTTTTGTTTTCATACTCATCAGCAGTGTTATGTAGAATTAATAGTGCCTATATCATGGAGAGTAGGTCTTCGCCTCCCTTCCAAAAAATAAAACAATTTTTAAATCGAACAAAGTTGAGAAAACAATGATAGTAATACAAAGATATAGTACCATGTTCTGAGTAACAAGATCTACTGTTTAGCTAACAGTCATTTTTTCAGATGTTATAATTGGGTAGAATTTATGATTCAGGTTAAAGCATCAGAAGCAAGCAAATTCTAGAGATTTTTAAAATGTAAATCAACAGTAACAAGAAATCCCCCCCTAGGGAGTCCAGCATTATTTACAAAGTCAGTTGGGCTATGACAGTGATCCTTCTTTTTATCTCTTATAGAGCTCAAACTTCATTTTTCAGCTTTCTCTCAGAGTTCTGAAGCCTATAACTTAAGCAGCACATATAAGGCATGCTAAAGTCTGCTCTTCCCATCAGGGAACTTGTGCAATTGACTTGCTGTCCTGGTGAGCGGATGAGCAAATTGGTATGGGGCAAAAGGTCAATCTGTGCTAATGCCTTTGCAGATGAAAAAAATTATAATAACCCTCCTGGACATACCACACTGTATGCATAATTTGAAAAAAAAGAAACACATGTGTAAACTCCTTGAACATACTTTAAGTGTGGTACTGCTTACTGATGGCCTTCTGCCTCCAATTTGAGAGGTACTTTCGTGGGAAAGAATGTTGTCCTGTAACTCTCCTTTCAGACAGGACATCTGACAGTGGCATCCAGCTTCCTTCATGTCTTTCATGTATTAATCCCATATCTAATATGTGATGGTTTGATAAGAACTTCCCACTATTATTTAATTGTAGTGAGCACAGCACATCTGAATCTCAAAACATTAAATCCTAGTGTTTGTTTCAACATTCCATGTCCTGCTGTATTAAGGAAATGTTTCTGGTGAAATAAATTAATTAACAGTCAATCATGAGGGCCCTATCATTCGGAACCTTGTGCCAACATGCACCATATAAACATGATTAATAAGAGAACACCCTGGAGTAAAAGAGGTCAATCACTGCATCATGGCATTAAAAATGAGACTATGGCATGTCAACAACATTAATTGAGTTAAGTGTTCCATGAAAAGAATTGAAAAAGTCAAAATGAGAAACAGCGCTCTTCATTATTTCCAAAATTGTTAATGCAAGATTTTTTTCAAGTAAGGGAATTTTGCATCCCTAAAAGAAATATCAAATTGTCAGTTGATCTCTTTGAAAAAGAATATTAAGCACTTCCATCAATAGAAAGACTAAAACTTGATGTGATATTTATTAAATCCTTAGTAATTTTTGCTCTTTTCTATTTTATAAGACTAATAGTAATAAATTTAAGAAGAGAATTTTAGAAGATATAATTATGTACAGATTCTAAAGAGGAATTTTTATAAGGATGGTTTACTTTGCCTTTTATTAATCTAACTCAAACATTATTTTTTAGATTTCTAAAAAAGTAACTTTTTATTATTTAAAACAATCTATGAGTAATTTATATCCAAAAAATGTATAGATCTTAAGTGTTCCAATTTGATGTATTTTGACAGTTGCACACACTTGTGTAAAAGATAGTGTTTAATCACCCCAGGAAATTTCCTCACGAGCTTTCTGTTGGGTCACTCAGTGCCAACAGGTGCAACCACTTACTTTTTTCACTGTGTTTAGTTTTAGCTGATCTAGAACTTTAGGAAATGGAAACATACAATAAACAATGTTGTTGAGATTTCATCCATGTAGCAGTAGAAATATGGTCTGTATCAATAGCCTGCTTCTTTTACTGCTAATCATTATTTTTCAGTATGGATATAACATAATTTGTTTTTCTGTTTCTGTGTTGATGGGCATTTGTGTTGTTTTCAATTGCTTTATTACTCTTTCAGAAATTGCTCTCTGAAATTTGACTCTATAGAAATGCACAAACTCTTTACCACACTGTCCTCCCACGTGGGCAGTTAAAGCTGTTTCTTCATTTTTCTGAAGAGGATGGGTAATTTTAGATGAATGATGAAAAAAACATGTTTGTAATTGATGGAGAATTTAGCCATGGCTGCTAATGCTTTGGAACAGTTGTATTTTTCTAAAAAGAAATGTAATTTATTAAAATTCTTATTTAGATCATAAATACATGCATATTTGAAAAATTGTACAGATAATGTGTAAGAAATTGTAGTTTATAAAGATGATAGATATTGGATAATATTTTTTAAATAATCTCTTCTACTTAATAGTGTTAGAATTTTTTCATTTATTGATGTGCTTTAATTTCTTTTTGTTTCAGAAGTTTAAGTAAATCAGGGTATGCAAAGATGTAGATTTGTATGCATATATTTTTAGCTATCAAGAAAATGTATGTTCTAAAATGCCACAATTATGTATAGAGTAATTCCTCTGTCCAAAGACTATAATTATTTAGAATACAGTGGGCATACTGTTAGCATAATTTACTTCATTGTTCAAAATAGCTAGAGAAATGGTCCTACTTCAAATGATTGACAACTGCTTTGAAAGGCTCAAGGGATGGGCCCAAATATCAAATTAAAAGCATGTCATAACATATTTTTTAGCTTGTTATTTTGCTGCATTTGATTTTACATTATGATTCTGATATGAAATTAAATTTCTTATAATGGATTTTTTTCTTTCCCCCCTCCAAACTGTTAGCTCCTTGTGAGGAGGGTTTATTTTCTGTTCACCTCTATATCTTTGAATTCTAATGTCTACCCCAATGCCCAGAACACGGTAGGAAATAAACATTGGTAGGATGATTGAATGCCTATGTACACCGTGACTAGGCTTGACTGATACATGTCCTGTTTTTGTACTATATCAGATACCATACCAGTCAAAATGATCAAAAGAACAAACTTTTCTTGATTTTTGGTAACTTAAATAATTTTTCTAATTCAGTTATTACTGTATGGAAACCAAATTGATGTTGTTTTCAATTTGGCTGATGTTCTTCATTTTCCAATGTGAATCAACTATCTACATTTACTACTAGGAGAAATGGTTTCTAGAGCTTAGAGGCTGTGAAAAAATCTACACCAGAAACACTGATGATTTTTCTCAGCTGGAGGGATTGTCTATACTACACCCACTCATTCTGCAACCCTGGAATCTGCTTCTGACCATAACACTCCACAGAATGTTGCCAAATCCAACAGACACTCATCTCTTTGCATTTCCCTCAAACTGGAATGAATAATATTGACAGCACTGTTTACTTCCTCCTTCCTTACACATTCTTTCCTGGCACTAGCCTGGTTTTTGCATACCTGTAGGAAATTTTCTGTCTTCTTTTGAGTCCCTTCTTCTCAGCCCACATCAGAGTCTTCCTACAACCCACCTGGACCTTTTCTTCTTCCTCTTCTCTCTTCTTAGAAGACTGCAGCAACCTCCATGGCTTTGTATTCCTTACATAGACTGATGACATCTCACTTTGCAGCTCCAGCCCAGAGCTCTCATGAGCTCTGGACTTGCATATACAATTGTCACTTGACATCTGTTTTTAGATGTCTCAAAGACGTCTTAAACTAGACAAAGTTTGAAGAAGAGAAGTCTCAATTATTTTTAGCCAAAGAGTCCTTTACCTGTCAACTCTAATAAATGGAAACTCTACCCTCTTATTCCAGCTAAAATCCTCTTGCAAGACATTATGGACTCCTATTTCATATCACTTTTCCAATTCATCAGCAAATTCTGTCAATTCTATTTTCAATATATACATTGAAATCATCTGCAGATACAATGGAATATTAGTCAACCATGAAAAAGAATAACTTAAGCTCTCTATGCCTAAATTCATTTTCATCTGTATGGACAACGATGAAAGTAATTGTTTCAATGTCACAGAGTTTCTCAAAGGACTAAATATGAGACGTTCCGAGCAGTGCACAGCAAATCCTGAGTGCTCAATAAGAGATAGCTCTTAGCACTCCCTGTTACAGTAGCACTGCCCAGCACTCACTTCTACCTGCTTCTTATCCTTCAGTTCTCACTTTCAGTTCTGCTTAAAAAAGGTCTTTCTTGAATACCTTGGCTGAAACTAGCCCTCCTTGTAATTTTCTATATTTCAGTTCCTCGTTCATGTCTATTATAGGAGTTAGCACAATGTGTAAATATTTTATTTACTTGGTTTCCTTCTTCTCTGACTATGTGTCTCTTTCTTTCTCTTTTTTTTCTCCTTTTGGTTGTTAGAATGCAAGCTCCTGGAAGACAAGGATCCTCCACTTGACTTAGTGCTGCACATGGTAAGAGCTTTTTATGTATTTTTTGTGAATCAGTGAGTGACATTTTAGAACCTGAGAATTCATATACACTTCCCAGACATAATGGTAGTCACTCATACATATTAGTCACCTTCTCTTGGTGACAGACCCAACATCAAAGAGATGAGAAAAGAGAGAAATGTTCTCTCAGCATTCCAAATTGACAGAACATATGACTTAAGAAGTATCGTCCTCTTTCTCTTTTTAAAGTTTCTCATTTATGAGCCACTCAATCTGATACTTCCTGTTTGTATGGCCACGCCATGCAGCCTGTGGGATCTTTGTTCCCCGACCAGGGGTTGAACTTGTGGTCTTGGCAGTGAAAGCACTGAGTCCTAACCACTGGACCACCAGGGAATTCTTAACTGTCTTGATTTCTCTCTAGAAATGGATATACCTTAGTGTCATATCAATAGACTGAAGAAGTTTACATACTTCTGCATAAATTTATGTAACTTTCATCAACCTTTATAGTCCTTCTGTGTATAAGTATATATTTTCATTATGTAATTAGCTCTTGCTTTCACTGGAGATAATTATTCCCTTTTAAATTGAATAAACATAATTAAATAGTATTTTAACTAATTACCCAATAAGAAAAGTTGTACATGCAGCAGTTAAAATGAATCAAGTGAAGAAAGTCCATTTCTTGAAGGTTTCTCAGTTTTTTGTTTGTTTGTCTTTAACAGATACTCTAGTTTTAGATCTAAGGGCCTAGGACAGAGAAAAGGTTTTCCAGTTCAGTCACTTTTGCTAGTGTCTGACAGTTGAATTATTTTCCTGATTCAAATAAAAAAATGAGGCTTCCCTGTGGCTCAGATGGTAAAGAATCTGCCTGCAACTCAGGAGACCCAGGTTCAATCCCTGGGCTGAGAAGATCCCTGGAGAAGTAAATGGCTACCCACTCCAGTATTCTTGCTTGGAGAATCCCAAGGACAGAGAAGCCTGGTGAGCTACAGTCCATTGGGTTACAAAGAGTCAGACATGACTGAGCAACTAACACAAATGAAAAATGGTAACCAACCCCATATAAGACCATACTATATATTTATTATATTAATACAGATATTTTCACTTTTGTTAAATATGGTCCTTAAAAAAAAAAAAAAACAAAACTTATATATGTAAGTAAAACATGCACAGAGTAAAGTTTACAAGTATTATATGTACCTCTTAGTAAAGTTTCACAAAGTGAATATATCCATGAAACCATCATCCAGATTAATAAATAGACTATCACAGGCATTGCAATTTTATCCATTCAAGTAGGAGTGTATTGAAATCTTACTGGGATTTTAATGACTATTTCCCTGAAAAATAATAAGGTTGTGTGTTTTTCATATATTCATTGATCATTTGGATATCCTCTTTGTGAAGTGCTTCTTTAGGTCTTTTGTTCATTTTCCCAATGGGATTTCTGTCTTTTTTTGCTGATGTTTTAGAAATTCTTTATATATTCTGCATAAAAATCCTTTTTGAGCTGTCACATTTGTTACTTTGTGTTTTGACTCTTAAAATTCTTTTGATGAAAAGAAGTTCTTACTCTCAATGTAGTCTTTCCATCTTTGTTTAATACTTTTTAGTTTTATATATATATATATTTTTTTTAAAATTTAAAGTAACTATTTCAAAGTTTTGAAGATATTCTTTCATATTATCACATAGAATTTTGTGATATTTTGGACTTAGATATATAATTCATACGGGATTAATTTTTGGATGCGATATAAGATTTACTTTTCATGGTATGTTTCTATCTTATTTATTGACACCATTTATTAAAAAGACATCCTTATTGCACTGAACTATGATGTCTCTTTTCAGCAAACCAAGTACTTTTATAGTTCAAATAATGTCAGAAATGTATTTAAAAGAGACAGTATCTATCATTAACATTGTCAGCCACATTTAGTATGCAGTAACAGTGATATTTCAGCAGTAAATGTTAAAATGTTAAACCCTAGTAACATGTTCTTTTTAACCTTTCTTGTATCAAAGTGACAATCTGATGAAAGCTTTCAAGATTATTCACAGGAAAATGCACATTACACAAGAAATTTTGAGTACAATTTTAAAGTTGTTTATGAACATCTTATAGCCTATGTGTTCTGATTTATGAACCCCTGAGCTATAATATTCCATGAATAAATGATGCTATTTAACATGAGAATTAAAATGTAATCTTTAGAGAGAGAAGAATGGAGGCAGTGAGTAATTTTTGAGCTTCTAGGTTTTTCACAAAACATTTAACTTTGTGGTGGAAGTGTCTCATACCTAAATTACATACATTCATTTTTTGTCCAGCAAGTTGATATTTACTATATACTATGAACCTAAAACAAAAGAAAGAATGCTGAGTTTGGTGTTTACTAAAACACCAATCAAACAGTAACTTATCTTTTGCAATAAAATGATATGAAAAAGTCTGAAGTTGTTCTAAAAAGCATGCATTGAGTAACCTAAGCTAAGCTGTGGATATCAGAGGTTGTGGTGGTGGTGGTGGTGGTGGTGGGCAAGAGTCAGGGAAGTCTCGCTTAAGAAAGGAATATTTTACTTGGAGTCTGAATCATGAATATGAAATTACTATAGAGGGTAGGTGGGTACAGAACATTTCAGAAAGAAGCCACATCAGGTAAAATGTCCATAAAGTACACAAAATCATGGTCAGTTTGAGAAGAAAATAGCTGGTCTAAGCTGTTAATGCATGTAAAACAAGGAAGATGCAATGTCCAGCAAGTTTAGAGAGGCAGACAGAGTTGAAGCATTTCTTGAAGAGTGCTGGGAAGCCGATATAGACTGGGGAGGCCAGTATAGCCAAGAGATGAAAATGCTTGGCTTTTGATCAGATCAGTCAAGACAAAGAGAAGTGGTAGGATATGAAAGAAACTGGACTTCCCAGGTGGCTCAAGTGCTAAAGAATCCACCCCCTAATGCAGGAGACGTAAGAGATGTGATTTGATTCCTGGGTCGGGAAGATCCCCTGGAGAAAGGCATGTCAACCCACTCCAAGTATTCTTACCTGGAGAATACCATGGACAGAGGGCCCTGGTGTGCTATAGTCCACAGGGTCACAAAGAGTTAGACACAACTGAAGCGACTTAGCACACACAAGAAAGAAGTTGAACTGGGGAAAACTCATAGGATTTGGTGAGATAAAGATTTGCTTTCTGGGAAGCAAAGAAGGGAAGTCTCAAAAACTATTTCTCAATTTTGGGTTAAACCACTGAGATAGGAACCACTGTAAGCCATGACAAATGGATGAATTTTTTTTCTTTCCTTTTTAATGGACAGAGTGCAGAGATTATGCATTTAGTTTTGGATTTGTTGACTTAAACTGATTGTAAGGCAGCTACACAATGAGACTGAGTTGACAATATATAGATTGTTCTGAAGACAAGGAAATAGTATGGCCAGAAGCTGTACATTTGGAAATCAGAGGAACTTAGATGACATTTAAGGGTAAGTGTGAAAGAGACTGTCAAGAAAGCCCCTGCAGAATATGTATTAAGAGAGTGGTCTTTATTTTTCCTGATTCAAATTGGCTCTGCTTAAAATCAGCTACTTAAATATACTTTCACTTGAGAGAAAATACATAATAGTTCTTTTGGTCACTGATAATTTATCAAGATAGTTTAGTAGGCTCAGAGGTCTAAGCAGAATTCATAGACTTTCCATTAAGAAATTAAGAAATGGCAGCTTTCAGAATACGTTTTATCCAAACCATCATGAAAAAGAAACATCTCCTAGTTTTCTTAAAACCAGAATTTGACACCCTCCAGTGATTATGGTAACTATGCATTATTTCTGTAAGAAGATATGTATGTGTATGTAAATTAAACTGGGTATTAAATATCTGAATGTATATCTATACTACTTTGTCTTTAGCTTTTCTCCATCAAAATCTCATAATTTTATAAATATTGTTTAATGCAATGATACACAAATATTTATAAGATTAGACTTTCCAGCTGTTTCCAGAACTAGGGAAATGAGTCCTGAGACAATGGGCTATAGGACAAAATATGCTATTTTTGGGAAGCAGGTAATCAGAAGAAGTTCAGAACACGGATGGCTGAACATTTGTAGGTTGCAGTTACCATAATGACCCTGTACCTGCTAAAAAATAAACATGCTACTACCTCACAGTTTTGCCTAAGATTAATCCTGTACCATCCAGTACCTGGCATACAGTATGCTACCCATTGGGTAATTACTGCAAACTTTTTTAACCTTGGTACTATTGACATTTTTGCTGGAAAATTCTTTCTTTTGTGTTATGTCTTACGTTGTGTGTAGTTAGCACATTGCTAACTAACATCCCACTTGAAGCCAGTGGCATCCCCACCATAGTTATGACAACAAAGATATCTCCAGATATTGCCAAATGTCTGGGGAGTGGAGTGGTTTGAAAGGGACAGTTTTCACTCGAGAATCACTGATTTACTGAATCAGCAAACGTTTCCTTTCTGATAGATATTGACTATTCTGAGTCCTTTTTGTCTTCCCCACCTATGTCAGGGAGGGTGGAAGTGTCTTAGTCTCTGGACAGTATGACAGGGAGAGCATCTTGGTCACCCTGTGGTCAGAGGCATAGGTCAGAGGTCAAGGCAGGTGCGGATGGCACACGTAGTGAGTAGTGAGACAGGGTTCAAAGCTTTGGATTGTCTCTCAGCCAGTTGAGGTTTATCCGGGTCACACACACATGCCCATTTTATGTCTTCAAGGCTTATGAAAGAAGGTTTTCACAAGATGACAGTGGAACCCTTGTGAGATATCTTAGTAGATAGGTCAGAGATTGACTCTAGAGGTTAAAAGTTACCATTTAATTAACTTCTTTCTCTTTTAGGTCAAATTACTTACAAAGAACAGTCTGAAAAATAAGGGAGTAAAACTGCTATTTCATGAGCATGAAGTTTCCTTTGAAAACATAAAATTTAATGACCAAAAAAGAAGTACTTATGAACATTCAGTTTGAATTTACTTATATATGTGACTAGTAATATCATCTGACATATTTCTATTCTTGCTAGTCCCATATACTGAATAGATCTGCAGATATCTGCCATACAAAACTAAGGATTATAGAGCACTCAGTTGAGGCTGCGAGTCTTCATAGAGTCTCTGCTTTACACATGCCTTCTAACTTGTAAGGCTTATACTGAAGGAGACAGAGTACATGTTATACATTAAGGGTGGTTTCTTAGAATAGCTCTGTCTGGAGGAAGAAAACAGTGTGCTCTTCACGAGGATTTCTGCTGGTGTCTTTGACCATAGCTAGTTCAAATCTCTGTAAACTTCTAAAAAACAGAGCTAAGCTGGATACTGGCTCAACCTGCCATAGGCTAGCAGCCAAGTGGAAACATGTATTGTTATGACAATAGAGGGATATAAAATCATGCTGCCTGCCAGCAGGAGTGGAAACCTAGTGACCTAAATGAACTCAACCAGAAATCCATTAAATGATTTAATTTTTGGTCCATTCAGCTATTGATTATAGTTATAGAGCTGGGGCAGCAGCAGTAGCAGTATCAAAAGCAGCAATGAAAGCCTGAGTAGAATTATTAAGAGCATATAACACTGTATAAGGTGACTAGATGTCTGATATGAAGGGGCTACAACAACTAGAGCAATAATTTTCTGACAATGCTGATTTATTCTCTGTGCAATGGAAAAAAAATAGATTTCTACAGACTGTTCATGTCAAAACATCAGAATATGGCAGGTGTCTCAACATCTGAATGTACTGTGATGTTCAACATTTTTTGCCTTTCAAGAAAGACTGAAAACAAATGAACAATAGGTTCGTGTACAGCAGGCCATGAGATCTTTCATGCTGGACCGGCTGGGTAGGGTACAAATCCTGCATGAAATTGGAGTGACAATATGTAGCTGTTGAAGGCTCACATTCACATTAAGAATATTGAATGTAGAACCTGTTCACAGATGTGAACTCAACTGTGCCGTAATATTTGTATAGTAACAGAGAAACATCTCTCTTTTTTTTCTGGTGCTGTACTACAAGCAAGCTGGAATTCTTGCTTTAAAATACAATTCACAAGCAAACAAACAAAATATAAGTCCTCTCTGTCTTAGGAAATGAAAAAACAGAATTATGAAAATTTTTTCACAATAATTTAAGGTACTGAGAAGGGAAGCATGGGTAGAATTTCACTAAAATCCATTTCAGTTTTATAGAAGAAGTTTTAAAATATTCATAGAGCTTATAATTTTTTACTTTTCTTTTCTTTTCACTAAGAATAAAACAAAGGGAGAATCCAACTGTTTGGACATTGAGGACCATATTCTCATTAGTGTTGTATGGAAAGGAGGATAGAACAAAGGTTCATGTTATTGTGATGTTCTAGTTCAATGACTCAAGACAGAGGGAGTTTTGTATTTGGTTTTCGCTAGCTATAACTGGAGCAAAAGCAGAAATAAGTAACGTAAAAGCTGCTAAATTATGACAGTTCATTTTTTTTTTTTTGCATGTATGAGATTTACCAATACTCAATCCAAATATAGAAGAGAAGGGTTTTAGAATCAACTATTTCCTATTCTTTCCATTTCCAACAAATATTATTAGTCACCAGAAATAAAGTGAAATAAATAATTCTGAGATTCAGCTCAAACTTCTTGGCCTCTACAACACCTGCCTTGGTTCTGAAGGCAGAAATGACTGTGGTCTCTGGTGTTACATTCTGGTCCAAATCCTTCTATTGGCCTTGGTTACATTCCACTAGTATGAGAAACAACAAGAATAATATTAACAGTCATAGTCATAGTCATTGGGGATTCCTTTGCTTTGTACAGACTACAGATTTTCACATTATTTGTTCCTCCAGAGAAAGGACATTCATAGAAACAATAAGATGAAATGAAATTTAGTTTCAGAACTAAGGAGTGAAACTAGGTATGAGTACTTATTAGTAATTGCAGTGATTCAGTTTGAAGAGACAGATTTTCTGGATTCAAATAGCCTTTGCAACTTACAAGTTCTAAGATTATGGGAAATGTATTTCTCTTTTCTGTCTCTGTATTGACCTCATCTGTAAAATGATGCTGATAATTCATTGAACTTCTAGGATTATTGTGAGAGTTAAATACATTTTTTTTTCCTGGCACATAGTAAGTGCTCAATTAGTGTCAACTATTTTTGTTTAGAAAATTGTTATATCTTATGTCTTTGGGTACAGTTCAGACATTTTGAAAAGGGCTAGTTTGGAAATTCCATTATGTGGAAACATAATGGAAAATTGTAATTCATTTTAACTCTTGAACCAAAATGAAAATATAAAAGAAAACTAAGATGTGTTGTTAGAACAAGATCCAGTTTCCCCCACAGTCAGTCTCTCCCATCAGAAGTTTCCGTAAGCCTCTTATCCTTATTCATCAGAGGGCAGACAGAATGGAAACCACAATCACAGAAAGCTAACCAAACTGATCACATGGACCACAGTCTTGTCTAACTCAGTGAAACTCTGAGCCATGGCGTGTAGGTCCACCCAGATGGACGAGACATAGTGGAGAGTTCTAACAAAACGTGGTCCACTGGAGAAGGGAATGGCAAGCCACTTCAGTATTGTTGCCTTGAGAAACCCATGAACGGTATGACAGGGCAAAAAAATATGACACTGAAAGATGAACTCCCCGGGTCGGTAGGTGCCCAGTATGCTACTGAAGATGAGTGGAGAATTAACCCCATAAAGAATGAAGAGACGGAGCCAAAGAGAAAAAAATGCCCAGTTGTAAATGTGACTGGTGATGGAAGTAAAGTCCAATGCTATGAGAACAATATTGCATAGGAACCTGCAATGCTAGGTCCATGAAGCAAGGTAAATTGGAAGTGGCCAAACAGGAGATGGCAAGAGTGAATATCAACATTTTAGGCATCAGTGAAGTAAAATGGACTGGAATGGGATAATTTAATTCAGATGACCATTGTATCTACTACTATGAGCAAGAATCCCTTGGAAGAAATGGAGTAGCCCTCATAGTCAACAAAAGAGTCTGAAACGTACTACTTGAGTGCAATCTCAAAAATGAGATAATGATCACTGTTCATTTCCAAGGCAAACCATTCAGTATCACAGTAATCCAAGTCTATGCCCTGACCAGTAATGATAAAGAAGATGAAGTTGAACATTTCTATAATGATCTACAAGAATTTCTAGAACTAACATCAAAATAAGATGTCATTTTCATCATTGGGGACTGGAATGCAAAAGTAGGAAGTCAAGAGATACCTCAAGTAACAGGCAAGTTTGGCCTTGGAGTACAAAATGAAGCAGGGCAAAAGCTAACAGAGTTTTGCCAAGGGAACACACTGGTCATAGCAGACACCCTCTTCCAACAACACAAGAGATGACTCAACACATGGACATCATCAGATAGTCAATACCGAAATCAGATTGATTATATTCTTTGCAGCCAAAGATGGAGAAATTCTATATAGTCTGCGAAAATAGAGAGCTGACTGTGGCTTAGATCATGAACTCCTTGTTGCCAAATTCAGACTTAAATTGAAGAAAGTAGGGAAAACCACTCGACCATTCAGGTTGACCTAAATCAAATCCCTTATGATTATAGAGTGGAAGTGACAAATAGGTTCAAGGGACTAGATCTGATAGACAGAGTGCCTGAAATTCTATGGACAGTGGTTTGTAACACTGTACAGGAGGCAGTGATAAAGACCATCCCCAAGAAAAAGAAATGCAAAAGGACAAAACGTTTGTCTGAGGAGTCCTTACAAATAGCTGAGAAAAGAAGAGAAGTGAAAGGCAAAGGAGATAAAGAAACATATACTCACCTGAATGCAGAGTTCCAGAGAATAGCAAGAGGAGATAAGAAAGCCTTCCTCAGTGATCAATGCAAAGAAATAGAGGAAAACAATCGAATGGGAAAGATTAGAGATCTCTTCAAGAAAATTAGAGATACCAAGGCAACATTTCATGAAAAGATGGGCACAATAAAGGAAAGAAACGGTATGGACATAACAGAAGCAAAATATATTAAGAAAAGGTGACAAGAATACAGAGAAGAACTATAGAAAAAAGTACTTCATGACCCCGATAACCACGATGGTGTGATCACTCACCTAGAGCCAGACATCCTGGAGTCTGAAGTCAGGTAGGCCTCAGGAAACATCACTTTGAACAATGATAATGGAGGTGATGGAATTCCAGTTGAGGTATTTCAAATCCTAAAAAATGATGCTGTTAAAGTGCTGCACTCAATATGCCAGCAAATTTGGAAAACTCAGCGATTGCCATAGGACTGGAAAAGGTCAGTCTTCATTCCAATCCCAAAGAAAGGCAATGTCAAAGAATGTTCAAACTACCGCATAATTGCACTCATCTCACATGCTAGCAAAGTAATGCTCAGAATTCTCTAAGCAAGTTTCAACAGTATGTGAACTGAGAACTTCCAAATGTTCAAGCTGGATTTAGAAAAGACAGAGAAACCAGAGATCAAACTGTCAACAGCCCTTGGATCATAGAAAAAACAAGAGAGTTCCAGAAAAAACACCTACTTCCGCTGTATTGACTATGCCAAAGCCTTTGACTGTGTGAATCACAACAAGCTGTGGAAAATTCCTCAAGAGATGTGAATACCAGACCACTTTACCTGCCTCCTGAGATATCTGTATGCAGGTAAGAAGCAACAGTTAGAACAGGACATGGAACAAAGTACTGGTTCCAAATTGGGAAAGGAGTACATTAAGGCTGTGTATTGTTACCCTGCTTATTTAACTTACATGCAGAGTACATCATGTGATATGTTGGGCTTGATTAATCACAAGCTGGAATCAAGGTTGCAGGCAGAAATATAAATAAACAGTGACTGACTTTTCTTCAGCTCCAAAAGCACTGCAGATGGTGACTACAGCCATGAAATGAAAAGACACTTGCTCCTTGGAAGAAAAGCTATGACCAACCTAGGCAGCATTTAAAAAAGCAGAGACATTACATTGCCGACAAATGTCCTTCTAGTCAAAGCTATGGTTTTTCCAGTAGTCATGTATGGATGTGAGAGTTGGATCATAAAGACAACCGAGTGCTGAAGAATTGATGCTTTTGAACTGTGGTGTTGGAGAAGACTCTTGAGAGTATCTTGGAGTGCAAGGAGATCAAACAAGTCAATCCTAAAGGAAATCAGTCCCGAATATTCATTGGAAGGACTGATGCTGAAGCTGAAACTCCAATATTTTTGCCACCTGATGCCAAGAACTGACTCATTGGAAAGACCCTTTTGCTGGGAAAGATTGAAAGCAGGAGGAGAAAGGTACGACAGAGGGTGAGATGATTGGATGGCATCACCGACTCCATGGGTATGAGTTTGAGCAAGTTCTGGGAGTTAGTGATGGACAGGGAAGCCTTGCATGCTGCAGTCCATGGGGTCACAAAGAGTCGGACATGACTGAGTGACTGAACTGAACTGAAGATGTGTTGAGGGCTTGCTATTCACAGATATTTTGACATGTGTTATTTCAATTAATACTCATATTAAGGCTGGAAGGAAGATTTTGTTACCCGTTTAGAACTGAGAAGACCTAAAGTGAGAAGAATTTAAAGTTATTAAAATTCACGCATTGTAGCATTAGGGTTTGTATCCAAACATGCTGACCAAGGTTCTTTCCACTTCCTACACAGGGTTCCTTCCACTTCATGCTTTCCACTGTTTCTGGCTCCACAATACACTTGAGTCTTGGTATGTCCAGTCTCTGCCAGTCACAGAGCTATTCCAACAGGACAGCCTCAGGCTGTGATTTTTCAAAGACAACAATTTGAGGGATGAAACTGATAGATGTGATTTAAATGGAGGTACTTCCTTTTATACCTACTCCCTTTTAAGGTCCCAGACCCTAGATAAACTCTTGGCAAAACTCTAAGCAGCAGTGACCTACAGTCTGTCTTGTACCTGACAGTGGTTTGATAGCCTGAAATCAGCTCAGACTTTAGAGATGATGGACTAGTGTATCCAAAGGCTCATTATCCATTTTAGAGCTCTTAGACCTAAATAGGTCTTATGCAGCTCTAAAGTACGTCTGGCAGAAAATAGCAGGGTGTGACTAGGTTAGTTTAAGAAAACTGTGGCTAGTGCTGCATCAGATGGGATTGGAGAATAGGTTCCAAGTGAGGTCTTCTGATTGCTGGAGGTGGTTACTTGTAAAACCACATGGTGGCCATGTTGATAAAGATGCTGAGGCTGCATCCAAAGACAGAGGGACTGCTGTGATCAATTAATAACGTCGGTCAGAGCTTTGGAATGGGGAATTGTTATCATGCAAACCCACCTCTTTGTCACTTCTGAGCTAGAAGCAGTGACAGGATCTGTAGTCAGTCTGGATGTGACTTTTATCATCTGTGAATTATTTTTACAAAGTCTCCTTGCTGCTCAGGTGGGCCTCCTTTCCTCACTAATCTTTATGTACTCCTCCTGAAGTTGTATGCTGTCTTGAAATAACTCTTCTTCGGCCAAGTAGCTACATTATTCTGCCAAAAGCAACAAAAACTAGTTTCTGAGAAGAAATGCCCCCACACCAGTATATTTAATTTGTTTTCAAGAGTGTTGGAAATTTCTCCTAGAATCTACACTGTATTACCAATATAAATAGCACATATTTAAGTAATGGCAGTATATTATGAAAACAACAACAAGGAACATTTTAATAGCTTAAACTGTTGATTTGAAGAATGAGCCAGTATTTCTCCATTCTACTGGGCAAAATCATCCTATGAATATAGAATTGTATGGAACTAATTTTTGCAATCAGGATCTCTAAAATTTGTTGTGTTTTATTTTGATTTTACTGTTCATGGCTCATTTCCCAGGAATATATTAAATGATGGAAAGACTAATGCTGTGGGGAGTTTTAAGGACTTTTATTTCTACATTGACTCATTTATTCTTAACCTTGAATGATATTGATCCATATTTAATACAAAAGCGGGTATATTCTTTCTCAGAATATCTCAAGTTGGGCATTAGCAATGTAAAAAACAACATTCCTTATATCAACTGCAAACGTATTGTTTCAGATGTTAAATGATGGATTAAAGGCAGAAATTGGTAAAAAAGCTAAGATGGCATTTCAGTATAGAGACATATTGAGCATTTGAGAAAATACATGTGCCTTTTTTAAATACTATTTTTTTTTCTTTAAAGTAACAGTATCTTGGATTTGCTTACTTAAGCAAATAACTTAAGTAAGGAAAATAACTCTAAAGAAATAATGAATGGTTTTATTACAAATGTTGTATTGTTATATACATACATATCTGTACAGAATTGTCTTTTAACATGTGAAGATTTTAAATTATTCACCTTGAAGGCAAACCATTAATATCACAGTAATCCAAGTAATCTAACCACAAATGCTGAAGAAGCTGAAGTTGAACAGTTCTATGAAGACCAACAAGACCTTCTGGAACTAACACCCAAAAAAGATGTCCTTTTCATCATAGGGGACTGGAATGCAAAAGTAGGAAGTCAAGAGATACCTGGAGTAACAGGCAAGTTTGGCCTTGGAGTACAAAATGAAGCAGGGCAAAGGCCAAGAGAGTTTAGCCAAGAGAATGCACTGGTCATAGCAAACACCCTATTCCAGCAACACAAGAGAAGACTCCACCCATGGACATCACCAGATGGTGAATATTGAAATCAGATTGTTATATTCTTTGCAGCCAAAGATGGAGAAGCTCTATACACTCAGCAAAAACAACACTGGGAGTTGACTGTGGCACAGACCATGAACTCCTTATTGCCAAATTCAGACTTAAATTGAAAAAAGTAGGGAAAACCACTCGACCATTCAGATATGACCTAAATCAAATCCCTTACGATTATACAGTGGAAGTGACAAATAGATTCAAGGGATTAGATCTGATAGACAGAGTGCCTGATGAACTATGCATGGAGGTTCGTGACATTGTACAGGAGGCAGTGATCAAGACCATCCCCAAGAAAAAGAAATGCAAAAAGGCAAAATGGTTGTCTAAGTAAGCCTTACAAATAACTGAGAAAAGAAGAGAAGTGAAAGGCAAAGGAGAAAAGGAAAGATACCCAACTGAATGCAGAGTTCCAAAGAATAGTAAGGAGATATAAAAAAGCCTTTCTCAGTGATCAATGCAAAGAAATACAGGAAAACAATAGAATGGAAGGACTAAAAATCTCTTCAAGAAAATTAGAGATACCAGGGGAACATCTCATGAAAAGATGGGCACAATAAAGGAAAGAAATAGTATGGACCTAACAGAAGTAGTGGAGAAGGCAATGGCACCCCACTCCAGTACTCTTGCCTGGACAACCCCATGGATGGAGGAGCCTGGTAGGCTACAGTCCATGGGGTTGCTAAGAGTCGGACACAACTGAGCGACTTCACTTTCACTTTTCCCTTTCATGCACTGGAGAAGGAAATGGCAACCCACTCCAGTATTCTTGCCTGGAGAATCCGAGGGACAGAAGAGCCTGGTGGGCTGCCGTCTATGGGGTCGCACAGAGTCGGACACGATTGAAGTGACTTAGCAGCAGCAGCAGCAGCAACAGAAGTAGAAGATATTAAGAAAAGGTAACAAGAATACACAGAAGACCTGTACAAAAAAGATCTTAATGACCCAGATAAATATGATGGTGTGATCACTCACCTATAGCCAGATATCCTGGAGTGTGAAGTCAAATGGGCCTTAGGAAGCATCCCTAAAAGCAAAGCTAGTGAAGTGATGGAATTCCAGTTGAGCTATTTCAAATCCTAAAAAATGATGCTGTTATAGTGCTGCACTAAATATGCCAGCTAATTTGGAAAACTCAGCAGTGGCCACAAGACTGGAAAAGGTCAGTCTTCATTCCAGTTCCAAAGAAAGGCAATGCCAAAGATGGTTCCAACTACCACATAATTGCACTCATCTCACATGCTAGCAAAATAATGCTCAAAATTCTTCAAGCCAGGCTTCAGTAGTAGGTGAATGGAGAACTTCCAGATGTTCAAGCTGGATTTAGAAAAGGCAGAGGAACAAGAGATCAAATTGCCAACATCCTTTGGATCTTAGAAAAAGCAAGAGAATTCTTGAAAAACATATTCTTTATTGACTATGCCACAGCCTTTGACTATGAGGATCACAACAAACTGGAAAATTGTTAAAAAGATGGGAATACCAGACACATTACCTGCCTCCTGAGAAATCTGTATCCAGGTCAAGAAGCAACAGTTAGAACTGGACACAGGACAACAGACTGGTTCCAAGTTGGAAAGGAGTATGTCAAGGCTGGGTATTGTCACCTTGCTTATTTAACTTATATGCTGAGTACATCATGCGAAATGCCAAGCTAGATGAAGCACAAGCTGGAATCAAGGTTGCAGACAGAATTATCAAAAATCTCAGATATGCAGATGACACTACCCTTATGGCAGAAAGTGAGAAGGAACTGTAGATCCTCTTGATGAAATTGAAAGAGGAGAGTGAAAAAGCTGGTTTAAACTCAACATTCAGAAAACTAAGATCATGGCATCTGGTCCCATCACTTCATGGCAAATTGATGGCAAAACAATGGAAACAGAGATAGACTTATTTTCTTGGGCTCCAAAATCACTGGAGATGGTGACTATAGCCATGAAATTAAAAGACACTTGCTCCTTGGAAAAAAAGTTATGACCAAGCTAGGCAGCATATTAAAAAGCAGAGACATTACTTTGCCAACAAAATTCCTTCTTGTCAAAGCTATGGTTTTTCCAGTAGTCATGTATGGATGTGAGAGTTGGACTATAAAGAAAGCTTAGTGCTGAAGAATTGATGCTTTTGAACTGTGGTGTTGGAGAAGACTCTTGAGAGTCCCTTGGATTGCAAGGAGATCAAACCAGTCAATCCTAAAGGAAATCAGTCCTGAATATACTGGAAGGACTGGTGCTGAAGCTTCATTACTTTGGCCACTTGATGGGAAGAACTGACTCATTGGAAAAGATTCTGATGCTGGGAAAGGTTGAAAGCAGGAGGAGAAGAGGATGACAGAAGATGAGATGGTTGGATGGCATCACTGACTTGATGGACATGAGTTTCATCAAGCTCCAGGAGTTGGTGGTGGACAAGGGAGCCCTGCATGCTGCAGTCCATGGGATCACAAAGAGTTGGACACTTCTGAGCAACTGAACTGAACTGAGAGGTGAATTACTTTTCTAAAGTACAAAAATTATGAATAAGTAAATTCAGTTTACTTCTAATTCATAAACCTTTCTTTTGCATTTGGTTCATCACACTTATAGATGGAAAACTGCTTTGAAATTAAGTTGACTACTAATGTGACCCATGACTGTAGAAGTCAGCATTCCCATCCTTCTCTTGCAAATCAGAAAAAGAGCAATAACAAGAATGGAAAAGAAAAGACCAAAAGCCTGCAAAAATGATGTGCAATTAACCTGGGAGAGAGAAATAATGCACATGCTCCAAAATACATCTAGGAATTACCCTGAACATCTGAGATCTGGTGAAACAATGAAGAAGACTCAAAGTCAAGAAGACTAGTTAAAGGGAGAACTAATGGGAAGAAGTACAAAACAAAACTAGAGCATCCAGGAAAAGAAGCCTTTAGAAAATGGAAGCAAAAAAATACTTCTTGACATGGCAAATGCTTTATTCTTTGTTTTCACATTGTTCTTGGACTCAGGCTAAGCAAGGCTAGAGGCAGAAGCCTTTCTGGACTCAGCTTGTCCCAAAGGAGATGAGGTGGATCTACACAGAGAGGGCAGTGATTTCAGGAAGCAGTGTGCCTGTGTTTGTCGCACCAGAGGAGGAACAGCTACAGACCTACAGTCTGGTCTGTCAACCAAGAGTCATCTGGAGAAACTTCAGTGAAAAGACTGGAAATCAGTGCTCGGTATACCTAATTCTAGAACAAAGATCAACATAAATGTGGGAATTAGAATCATAATGAAAGAAAGTGAAAGAGTTAGTCACTCAGTCATGTCTGACTCTTTGGGATCCCATGGACCATAGCCCACCAGGTTCCTCTATCCATGGGGTTCTCTAGGCAAGAATACTTGAGTGGGTTGCCATGTCCTTCTCCAGGGTATCTCTCAGACACAGGTATGAAACTTGTGTCTATTAGGTATTCTGCATGGGTAGGTGGGTTCTTTACCACTAGGCCTGAATCATGATATAAAATGTAAATCTCATTTGTTTTAACAGAAAGAATGATTTCACTGATAATCATTGGGAAAGGAAGGATGGATGAAAGTGGGAATAAGTGTGTTTGATAATGGCTTCCGAGTCTCAAGTTTTATTTAAAATTGGAAAATGTATTAGGTTGAACTATATGGAATTGTCATCTTATAATCCCCAACCATTTGAATATCAGAAATCTCAGAGTTCAAACCATACCTAAGGCACTCTCAACCTGAAAGACTCTATTTTGATCTCTGCCACTTGTAAGGAAAAAACCCATCTCTAATTACAATTGTAACTTATCCTTGGTTGTAAGACAATTTCAGTTTCTGAGATATTAATATGTAAAAAGATTTGCAAGGGAAAGTGACCCTGATGTTGGCAAAGATGGAAGGCAAAAGGAGAAGAGGGCAGCATAGGATAAGATGGCTGGATGGTATCACTGATTCAATGGACATGAACTTGGGCAAACTTTAGGAGATAGTGAGAGACAGGGAAGCCAGGAGTCCTGCAGCCCATGGGGTCACAAAGAGTTGGACACAACTTAGGGACTAAACAGCAACAATACGTGAAAAAGTTGTGTCAGGTTGGTTTATTTATCTTCCTCAGTTCTTATCTCATCACAACAAAAATTTGGAATGATGGACTAAAGGGTTTAAAACAACAGACAAGTTACAGCTCAGTTCAGCTCAAGCTGACAGATGTTTGTACTAGACAGACACTCCCAAGACATGAGAGCAGTCTGTGCCCAAAGGATGCATCATAATGACCTCTCTTGGCTTTCCCCTTTTTATACTTCCCATATCCTCCTTTTGGTTGTGCCCTGTGCAAAACAGGGCTTGTACACACCACCAGTATAGAAAGGGGATGCAAATGGACATACACTCAAGGCTGATTGACAATTGCAAGTTATGTAACAGCAGGCTCTGTTGTGTATGTGTTCCCATAATTCCGTCTGTTATAATCAGATGTGTATGTGTGAGAATGTTCATGAACCCTTAATGGGCTCCTAGCTGCCTAAGGTTACCTGAGGAAGCCCATGTGGTTAGTTTGTATCCACTCTGTGCCTAGGGGCAGTGCAAGAGTTGGAAAAGTCTCTGGTTATTTTTGTAGCATATCTGCCAGTTCTCCTGGGTGTGTCTAGGATGGGGTTTAGAGATCAGCTTTACATAATTTACTGCTAGGCCACCCCTCAGTTGCTCATGCCTAACTTCAGAAAACTAAGATCATGGCATCCGGTCCCATCACTTCATGGGAAATACATGGGGAAACAGTGGCTGACTTTATTTTGGGAGGCTCCAAAATCACTGCAGATGGTGATTACAGCCATGAAATTAAAAGACGCTTACTCCTTGGAAGGAAAGTTATGACCAACCTAGACAGCATATTAAAAAGCAGAGACATTACTTTGTCAACAAAGGTCCATCTAGTCAAGGCTGTGGTTTTTCCAGTAGTCATGTGTGGATGTGAGTTGGACTATAAAGAAAGTTGAGTGCAGAAGAATTGATATTTTTGAACTATGGTGTTGGAGAAGACTTTTGAGAGTCCCTTGGACTGCAAGGAGATCCAACCAGTCCATTCTAAAGGAGATCAGTCCTGGGTGTTCACTGGAAGGACTGATGTTGAAGCTGAAGCTCCAATACTTTGGCCACCTGATGCGAAGAACTGCCTCATTGGAAAAGACCCGGATGCTGGGAAAGATTGAGGGCGGGAGGAGAAGGGGCTGACAGGGGATGAGATGGTTGGATGGCATCAGTGACTCGATGGACATGAGTTTAGGTGAACTCTGGGAGTTGGTGATGGACAGGGAGGTCTGATGTGCTGCAGTCCATGGGGTCACAGAGTCGGACACGACTGAGCGACTGAACTGAACTGAACTTCATACCCAACGGTGAGGTTCTTCCATTCAGTAAAACACGGTAAGAGAAGAATAAAGCCTATGTTACAGCCAAAAGAAAATATAAAATTCTAATAAAAAGTATCGTGTGATAGAAGGAAGAAGAAAAGTGCTAATTTTATCAGTGCTTATAATAGAGAGCAAATAGATATGACGAAATATAGAGCACTATGGGAATGTACAAATTATAAATTAATTATAGTGATAACCAATTCATCAAAAATATTATGCTATCTAAATATCAGAAGAGGTAAATGTACTGTAATGTAATACAAACATAACATGAATCAAGTAACAAAATTTATTTTGTACTCAAACAGAGTACGCTAATACACTAAGTTAGATGTTACTGGTCATCAAGGACTTACCACAGTGCAGTAATTCAGGCACCCTGGCTCCTTTGCCGGAGAAGGCGATGGCACCCCACTCCAGTACTCTTGCCTGGAAAATCCCATGGACAGAGAAGCCTGGTAGGCTGCAGTCCATGGGGTCGTGAAGAGTTGGACACGACTGAGCGACTTCACTTTCACTTTTCACTTTCATGCATTGGAGAAGGAAATGGCAACCCACTCCAGTGTTCTTGCCTGGAGAATCCCAGGGACGGCGGAGCCTGGTGGGCTGCCATCTATGGGGTCGCACATTGTTGGACACGACGGAAGCGACTTAGCAGCAGCAGCAGCAGCAGCAGGCTCCTTTGCTCTTATGGTTCTGTCATCTCCTTCATCATCATTTGTCACCAGCCAGGGAAGGAATGCAGAGGAGATACAAATTCTTCTTAAAAGCCGGAGCTGGGAGAAAGATCACATCACTTTCCCTCACATTCCATTGGCTTTGAAATCACTCCTTTGGGTACATCCTTGATGAGAAGCTAGGAAGTGTTGAGTTGAGCTAGGTTCTCAGGACAAGAGGGGGAAGAAATGGGTGAACATTTTATAGTCTCTGTCATAGCCTTCAGCTCAAAAAGTGTGAAAGGGGATTGCAAAATAATCTAATAAAAATGAAAAGAATAGAGACAGATGAAAATTAGGGATTAATGAATTTGAAAAAAATTACAGAGCTAATCAGTAAACTCCTAAAGCAGGAGAGGTTGTATATATGCTACCTTTTAAGTTACAAAAGAATGGGTCATTAAGAATATATGTTTGAACTACTGGTATAAGCATAAAGCAATGCTGGAAGGATAGAAACAAAACTAGTGAAAGTGGCTGCTGTGTTTATATGAAGGGGTGGAGATTGGGTGAAAGGAAAAGGTATGAGGATATTTTTACTGTGCATACATTTATATTATTTTCACTTTTGAACCTTGTGAACATACCACTTATTTGAAAAAATATATAAGATAAAGGAAAATAAAAGAAAATTATAAGCTAAGGAAAACTGAATTTGTAAGCTCGACTTCAATGGTTACTTATGTTAACAGATTTTGAGGAGAAGGAATTTTTTATTTTACTAGGGGACCTGCAAAACAATCAGCTAATGATACATTATTGTAATAAATAGCATAGAAATTGTAGCTGTGAGACACCTTGGGTAAACACATGTAAGCACAGATGATTTTCACAGAGTGATGTTATGGTAGCTGATGAAATTTGGCACAGCAATTGGCGACTGTGCTTTCACAGTCTGGCCTTCATTGGATTGTCTCCCTAGGGCAATGCTGAGAACTACTGGACTCCTACCTTCATATCTATCTAACATATTATGTGGTGGGATTTTCCTGCTTGGTAGCAGTGAAAGTCCAGAAAACAGAAACTCCTGATCTTGATATTTTATTCCCTGAAGTGACTGTATTAAGTTTCTTTGATGCCATAAAGTAGGCCTAATTCATTTTTATTTTCCCAGTATGTGGCAAATCTGAGGTTATGAATTAATACTGAGTCACTATAGTGAAATTTGGTATCCTGCAGGCAATGATACAACCACAGGGTAAAACCAGCACAGTGAGACCTTTGGGAGGCAGTTGAAAAATCCTGATGACTTATGAGGACCTTTGGGCATATTACTTCCATATTCCTCTGGAAATAAAGGAAGAAAATGCCTCATAGTCAATATTAGAGCACTCTATATCAGACAGAGTTACTGCCTTGTTATCCAAAGAGAGTGATTGGCTGAAGACTGAAGACAAATATCAAAGAGGTAGTCAATAGGCAAAAAAAAGAGAGAAGTAGCAAGAAGTAGTCTCAGAGTACCATATAAATTGCTTCTTTTCTTTGCACTGTACTCATCTTTGACCCCACTTTGCCCCTTAAATATCTCAAGATACTGAATGAAGAGAAGGAAGAGATACTTCAAAGAATCCATTTTTAGTTCAGGGTTTGTTTTTCTTCCCCCCACCCTTTGTTTTCTTTCTTATATAAGCAACAGGACTTTCTTTTTAACTTGGATCTCTTTAAAAAAAAATGACCCACCTGAGATGGGTCAGAGTGACAGATGAAAGAAAAAGTTTTGTGAGGCAGTGAGTAGCTCAGAGTCAATATTCTCCAATAGGCTGAGTGAAAGCTGCCCTCCACAGCATGGTCTTCTATGACCTACTTAGATATATCTGTTCATGTGAGGTTAACTCCTCAGACTACCTTTTGTGATTCGCGAGTGGTTGAGGATGGACAATCAAAATACATCTAAGTCTGTGGTCATGGCTCCCTTATCTGGGAAAACAGTGCATAGACAGACACTACAGAGCATCCATGCTGTTTGAGGCCAAGGCAGAAGGAAGTCTCTGCTTGGTTCTAGGTCTCCTAGAGTGGTGATTTGAGAAAGAGACTTCCTTCATTGTTAAAGATGCTGCTGTATTTCTCATAATTCTCACATTTGTGAGAATTATGGGAATAGTCAGGGTAGTTGTGTCTCCTGCTTGCCTGTGGCGGTCTTGGCTTACATCCGCTGTTGCAGCAAAATTATAAATAGTGCTAACTTTCATTCTAAAGAGTGTTCTGGTTTACGTGGTAAATTATATGATCTCTGTAAGAATTGCCCATTTTGAAATTTTAGGAATTTCATTTGTAAGAACAGCAACCGATATATTCAAGTCCCCTTCTTAATATTCAAATGAATGATTGGGTTTCTATAGGCCTAACTGGAAAGAGAACCCCTGGCATGTATATTTATTTAAGGCCATAAATGGAGCAAAATTAAGTGCAGCATTACGTTTCTCTGTTTTCTGAATTTGATTACCATATCACATATATAACAAATTATTTAGAAATGTGCAGTCAGGAATTAGCCAATTTCTGTAATTCCTATGAAATCTATTTTAAGAATACCTGAGGTGGTGATGATGTAAAGTATTTTCTTCTTTTTGAGCCTCTAAAGCCAGGTGGACGGGGTGCAAAATTTACTCACTCTCAGACACATGCAGGTGAAAAATGCATAGTTATATGTTTGTTGAAGAATACTGACTTCTGCTTCAAGACAAATCTCGGGCTTTATCTATACTCAGGGTGCTTCCTAAACTTTGTGGCCTCTCCCTATCCCCACTTCAGATTGGGTTGTCACCCACTGTGTGTCTTCTACTTGCATCTTTTTGCAAACAAACCACTATTGTATTGTATTGAAAAGGTGTGTGTCTGTGTTGTCTTGTGTTCTTGTTCCTTGAGGATACAGGCCAAATCTTACTCATTTTCACATCTAGAATACCTTTCACTGAGCTTAATATATGTCATGTACTCAATGTTTATTGAACCAGGACAAGAAAATGAGTTATAAACAAGCAATTGATTAAATTAAATTAATCAAAATTCTGCTCCAAAAAATTTATCACAGCCTTGAAGGATCTATTTCAATAATAATAAAAACTAACATTTTCTGACCTTAATAATTAAATGATTCAAGTCCAAATTTTGAGGTATTTAATACTTGTGCATAGGAGAAAGCCTGAAGAAATAATAAAATTTACAGCATTGTCACGAAACCTACAAAGGCAGATTCTCATTGGGACATTTTCTGAACACTCTATCCCGTGAGAAATAGAATAAAGTAGTCTTTGTAGTGGGATTCTGACTTATGACTCACCCAAAATGAATAGAGTAGACTCTTATTCCTCCTTTGCTCTGCTTCTTCTTTTCCTGAGGAAAAATGCTAAGCTATTTTGGGGATAATTTTTAAGAACATACTAGGAAAATGTGATAAAGACCAGATATATACAAGGTCAGTAAATCATTTCTGAAGTCAATTTCTGAGGGGTCTGTAATGTTTATTGGGCTAAAATATCTTTTCATTTCTATATTTAAAATATGGCTAATTGGATGCATCAAAGCAGTTAAAATCAATCTGGATATATTTGGTAGGGAGAAGGCTGGTTTAATTCAATTTTAAGTCCTTGGTTAACACTTGAGTTTCTTCCTTAATATAGAGACAGACAAGGCACAGTGTGAAACCATAAACTCAGAAGGAACAAAAGATCACAAAAGAAGTTAACTTTCAGGATCTCTATAATCATCTTATATTAATATAATCCCACACTCCTAATGCACATTTAGCAATGAATTCATGACTAAGAATTAAAGCAGTGAGTTGCATAATTACATATTATATTGAATGAGCTCAGGACAATTCAAGTGGAAGTGGATCACAAAGCCTCAATTATCTAGATTGATTCTCTTGATGAAGATCAATTCACTGGATAATTGTTTGCTGCTCTATCCTTTTGCCCTGATAAACTTTCATTGAGTTAAGAGAGCCAAATTGCACTTTTTTGTTTTGTTTGGTGGTTGTTTCTGTGTCTCAGATTTAAATATGAATCATTGACTTTGACCAACACCTGCCTAGACTTAAAGGATGACTGGAAACTACTGGATTTTGCTCATCAGATGGATTTTTCTGAGTCTTGTCCAACGCTCATTGAAATGATCTGCATTGGTCTGTTGTTAGCTTCTGTACCACTGCATTATGCATGATTTCTGACTGCTCCTTATTTGAAAAAGCTGTACAGTGTTCCAGTAGTGATTGTCCATTTGTGCTCAGTCTTCAGTTTTCTAACAGTCTTTATTCAAGTATCATTTTTCCTGTATTATTAATATCCAACCTTCATGATATCAGAGATGAGTAACATATATAACATAAATAATATACTTATGTATAATGTTTATTTAAAGTATCAAAAACTAAAAAGTTGTGTGCAAATCGTCTTCCAGTGAAATTACTCACTGAATCTATTTCCTCAATGATGTGAAGCTTTTATAACATTGATTTATTGTATTGAAAGTAAATGCAAAACTGGAACTTTGAGAACAAGGCCTTGTACTAAATATTTATAGTGTGAAAATAAATATTCTTACTAGTTTTGCTTTTTGAAACATTAATTATATTGGGGAAAGATAAATTAGTTTTCATTCCTTATATATCACTTAGCTTCAGAAGACATAAAATCTTTACCAATTTATTTGAGTAACACCGAGAAGCCTTCTATCTTGGTACTAGAAATATATAAACATATAAAAGTGAGATGAGAGATATTTACACAGTTCTCTACATATCATAGGAGTTTGTGTGTTAGGGAAGGAGAGGACTGGAGACAGGGATTTGAGAACTGGCTGCTAGTTTCAATTCTGCTATTGAAAGTGCTGTGCTAACATAGTGCTTTTACTCTACTCATAAAATGGTGATCATATCTGACCTTCCCACTTCAAAGTTTTTTTGTGATGATCAAATAAAATAAAGTTTGTGAAGATGCTTCACAAACTCTCAAACACTATATAAATTTAGGTACCATTATTTTATTTGCTTTTGGCACTATGTATTTGAGCCCGATTAATCGATTAAAGAATCATTCATTTCTGGGTATCTTTTGAAAAAGCCTGCAGTGAAAAAAGACAGTCTCATCCCTTTGCTTTGATATGACAAGATAAAGCCTTGGAAGAAAGGTTAGAAAATAAATTTAAAAAGTCATTGCCTCAAGAACATAGACATTAAAAAGAAAAAAAAAAAACTATCTTGAAAGTTAGTTCAGTAGTTTAGGAGGATGGCTCTGTGAGTCAGCTAACCAAATCATGCACACAAGGGTGTAGCAATTCTTTGCTGCTGTTGCTGCTGCTGCTAAGTCGCTTCAGTCTTGTCCGACTCTGTGCGACTCCATAGACGGCAGCCCACCAGGCTCCTTCATCCCTGGGATTCTCCAGGCAAGAATATTGGAGTGGGTTGCCATTTCCTTCCCCAGTGCATGAAAGGGGAAAGTGAAAGTGAAGTCGCTCAGTGGTGTCTGACTCTTCGCGACCCCATGGGCTGCAGCCTACCAGGCTCCTCCGTCCACGGGGTTTCCCAGGCAAGAGTACTGGAGTTGGGCGCCATTGCCTGTTCACAAAATAGAAACAGTGACTATTTAGGTGAAGGGGAAGGCAAATTCAATAATATACCATCAAGGCTGTGAGTTTCTGCACACCATAGAGGGAAAGTGGGAAAAGAGCTTAGATTGTCTTTTAGCCCAGAGAGATTTAAGTGAAAAAAAAAAGAATGTCAAAGATCAATTGTTGATGAAATGAAGGAAGAGATGTCTCTTCACGTATTGTCCCCTCTCTATCCTGAAACAAATTACATTAAATATAGAAATATTCTCCATTATCTTTAAATGTAGACTTTCAAATTATTTTTTTATTAAAATGGTACACCTCACCAAATTACTGAAATGGTGTCTAAAACTAATTATAACACAAATGGATTAAGATTTTTCTTTAATCATTATAATCTTTTTTTCTGTATGTGAATTTTTAATAAATCTTAATAAGTAACTGGAATTTCATAAAACTGTCATCTTACAACCTTGTTATATTTTGGTGCAATGCTCAGAGAAATGTATTCCTTTGCTAACACTTCCAAATAGTGAATATAAATTCAGTGACAGTAAACATTTTGGACATTTGTTAAGCCTGGAAAATTGATTCTTGCTCATGTTATTTAAATTTGATTGGTTTGAGATAGTAACACTTCACAGAAAAATCTTGTAAATCTCTTTTGCAGTGCTGAAGAAAGAGTATACCATAAACAAATATTAGTATTACAAATCATCTGGATATTTAGTGTGCTAGGGTATATATGTTTTACTTTAATAAAGGTAATATTTGCAAGAAATTGTTCGGTTTAGTGAGTTTTTAAAAAATTTTATGTCTTTAGAAACAAGCCACATTTTATTAATATGGGTATAAATCTATTCTCTTCCCACTACTCTGTTCCTGGTAGTTTACAATACCCAGTTTTATGATCATAGGAAACACGGCAAAATGATTTAGAAATGGAAGAACCCAACCATTTCCCTTTGGCAAATAGTATCCGAGAGATGGCATTTCTAATCAGGTCTGTGCTGGAGTGGATGCTGAGGAAGGTGTAAAGAAAGACATGAGTCCCCTCCTTTATGAACTTAGAATTTTAATGGATAAAGAGCTACTCTGATTACAAAAATAATGACATTTAAAAGTTTAATATGTGTGATTTGTGGTCATCTTTTTAAATTTCATAAAACAGCTTACTAAAACAACTTATTTTAATCAATTTTTAAAATCTTATTCTCATTCAGTTCAACACTCACTGATTCCTGTACATTTTCCCCATATTTTACCTTGTGGTGCCTTCATCTGTTATTCAGTTAATTTCTAGATCTCTACTGCATGTTCCTAAAAACTTCACACGACTAATTTTATTTAAAAAAAATTAGCAAGTTATTTCCAGTTTAGTTTAAAAATATAGGATTCAATTTGTATTTTTACCTATATCAGTTTCTTCAACAGACCGTGTTTAGTTGAAGATTATTAATAAAAATTTATACTCACAAGTATCTTTACTCACACAGTAAGAGGAGAAAAATTCACCTGAATTCATTCTGGTAGAACTAATGTCCACATATCATCAATGCTGGCACAGAGGAAAAGGCAAGAAGGAGATAGAACAGCCTGGGATGTGGGAGAATTAGTTAGTCGGCATTTACTTTTTTCCCCCTAAATGTCTCAGTATCTTTTTAACATAGAAATTTGTATTCTTAGTTTAAACACTTTCAATTTGAAGCTCTAATTATAGTTTATATAATTCATGTTTTCCAAAGAATGCTGTTTCTTTTTACATAGAAACACTTGCGTATTTCTTTCAGATGTTTAAATATTTCAGCATTCGTAATAGAGAAAAAAAATCCTTATAATAGCCTTATAATGGCCTTGTTGAATGGAATGGAAACCACATATTAGAAGTTAAAAAAACCCCTTAATTTTGAAATTGAGCTGCATCATTTTTAGTGGCTTTTTATAAGTGTAAAATGTATATTTAAGCAAAATATATAATGTTTACAGGCAGAAAAGCAACAATAATCATAGCTACATTGTATTAAATTCAGAAATCATAGTGATTATAGATATTTGACAACCTAAAAATTGCCTATTGCTTATAATTTTGTTTTAAAATTTCCAGGAAGAAAAGCTGCTAATCTATTCTTTGGCACTTTGCTAGGAGAGATTTTACCCTTTGTGTCAAGTTATTTTACATTTTTGCATTTTTACCCTTTGCTTTAGAATCACCTTGCTATCCAGAGGAATGGAAGAGCTTCTAGAAATCACAAGACTGACAGCTGACAGTGAAAGTAAAATACATATCCTGTAATTCATGGGGTGACCAAAGATAGGCCTTTTGTCCTTTAGGAGGAATTGTGGTTTATTTATAAGTTTACATGTCAAATGGGAAAGATGCTGAATTTTATTCTTTGTAGTGCTTCTCATGGACAAGACTCCCAAAGTTTTAGGACATTGAATTGTAAGATCCTATACAAATTTAGGTGATTTGTGCAAATCATTTGGATGTTTCAAGGAAAAAATAAATAAGTTAGCTGAATTATTCTTGTACATCCTACTTTTGATTGCATACAGTGATAAGAGCCAATTCATTGCTAAACAGTGTTTAATTTTATTGTATTTTCAGTATGATCGCAGTCAATAAACATTTCTTCACTCTATAGAAGCATGGGTATGTGTATATAAAGAGCATGTGTATGTAGAGATAGATATATGTATAATGTATATAAATCCTTGGCACTGAAGAAACTGCATACACAATCTCTACTCTCAAGAAGCCATATGTGATATGCGAGAGAGACAAAACTTGTGTTAAATGTCAAAGGTAGGAGAGTAGCAAGAAGACAGAGGAGGACTTTTCAGGTAGATAGGGTGGAAGATGTTGTCCTGAAGGTGCGGGCTTGGTCCCAAGGCAAATGAGTTTTCAACAACAAACATATAAGGAGGGGGAGGATGATGGGATCAAAGCTGCACAAACTGGATTAGCATTCTGAGTGGAATAACCTCCACTCAACTCAAATGGCTAAAAGGGATAGCATGGTCAACAGGGACATATTAGATTGGTGCAAACATAATTGTGGTTTTGGACCATGAATTTTTAAATCATTATAACCAAGTCCAAACACATCTTTATTAATCAAAATAAAACCATTACAATCAACATATTTTTTTCCAATGAGAAATAAGTTTGTTTATTCTTGTAGTGTAAAAATCTGTGCCTTGGGATTCTATGAAATCTTGGAAAGCATTTTCTCCCTCCTACTAGTTGTGGAAGCATTTTCACTGCAAAAAATTGTCAAGATTCTTGAAGAAGTGATTGATGATTGGTGAGAGGTCAGGTGAATATGGCCAATGAGTCAAAACTCGGTAGCCCAATTTGTTAAACTTTTGAAGCATTGGTTGGTTGTGTGACGTGCAGTTGGTTGTTGTTGTGGAGAAGAACTGGGCCCTTTCTGTTGACCACCCTTTCTTCTGGCTACAGTAGTTACAGTTTTTGATGTATCTCATCAATTTGCTCAGCATACTTCTCAGATGTAATGGTTTCCCCAGGATTCAGAAAGCTGTAGTGGATCAGATGGGCAGCAGACCACCAGACAGTGACCATGACTTTTTTTGGTGCAAGTTTGTCTTTGGGAAGTGCTTTGGAGCTTCTCTAGGTCCAACCACTGAGCTGGTCCTTGCCAGTTGTCATATAGAATCCAGTTTTCATCACACATCAGAATCCAATCAAGAAATGGTTGTTGTTGCATAGAATAAGAGAAGATGACATTCAAAATGATGTTTTGGTGAACTCACAAGGCACCCACTTATCAAGTTTTTTCACTTTTCCAGTTTGTTTCAAATGTTGAATGACCATAAAGTAGTCATTGTTGAGTTCTTCAGCAGCTTCTCACAGTTCTAAGAGCATCAGCTACAGTGATTGCTCTCATTTGGTCATTGTCCTTTTCTGATGGCCAGCCATTATGCTTCTCATCTTCAAGGCTCTTGTCTCCTTTGCAAAACTTTAACTACCACTGCACTGTACGTTCGTTAGCAGTTCCTGGGCCAAATGTATTGTTGATGTTGCCTCCGCTGATTCATGGCCCATTTTGAACTGGAATAAGAAAATTGCTCAAATATGCTTTTTGTCTAACATCATTTTCATACTCTAAAATAAATATAAAATAAACAGCAAGTAAGAAGTCATTGGAGCTTCCCAGGTGGCTCAGTGGTAAAAAAATATGCCTGCAATGCAGGAGCTGAAGAAGAGGAGGGTTCAATCCCTGGGTCTATAAGATCCCCTGGAGGAAGGCATGGCAACCCACTCCAGTATTCTTTCCTGTAGAATCCTATGGACAGAGGAGCCTGATGGGCTGCAGTCCAAGGTGTCACAAAAAGTCAGACATGACTGAAGTGACTTAGCTTGCTCACTCAATAAGTCATTAGCAAAAAACTTAAAGCGAGAAATGTGCATTAATCAAGTGTGGGTGCTCAGTCATGTCTTGACTCTTTGAGGCCCCATGGACTGTAGCCCAACAGGTTTCACTGTCCGTGGAGTTTTCTAGGCAAGAATTCTGGAATGGGTTGCCATTTCCTACTCCAGGAGTTCTTCCCAACCCAGGGCTTGAACCCTCATCTCTTGCATCTCCTGTACTGGTTGGCAGATTCTTTACCATTGTGCCACCTGGGAAGCCCAATATATAACATAACCACATTTATTTAAAAAAGCATTCGAGTTTCAAACAGCAAAGTTCAACAATGCCAAACCACAGTTATTTATGCATCAACCTAATAGTTAGGGTTGAGTTTTGATATCTAAAGGAAGAGGTAACTGGGTTTTCCAGACAATTGTGATATTCACTGATGGCAGATGTTAGTTTTTTGTTTCCAGATGATCAATCCATTTTGGAACAAAACCTCTAGAAGCTGTTTGCTGTACACCCCATCCTGAATTATCAATGAGCCGTGAAGCTGGCACCCACCAACAGGAAGATGAGGCACACCAGCCCCTTTATGGCAAAGTCCTCTTCCCTTTCGCTCTATTTCTCTGAGACTTGACCTCTTAGCTCATTTTCAGGTACCTAAGTAGCTCCTGGATGCCTCCATTTTATTTGCAGTTTTTGGCTTCATTCATTACCATCTTCATGGCTTCCCTCTCTATCCTTACCACCCTACTTGGCAAGACTTATGTTTACTCATTCTAGGTGGCAACTCTGCCAGTTGAGCTCTAGCCTCTAGGTCTCCACCTCACAAGCCACCCTTTGGACAGAGCCCATATGCAGCTGCTGTAGATAATAGAATCTGGGCCCAAGATGTCTCCCCTGTTTTGGATGGAAGCTGAAAAAAGCCAGGCAGGTGATCAGAGCCCCGGCTAAGAAAGCCAGAGCTCAGAACAGATCTCTAGAATTAATAAGGAGGTGAAATTCAAATAAAAATTTAAATGAAGTTCTGCCACTGGATTGTCATGGCAAAGGGCCCAGGAAGATTGCACTTTAGGAGCCTGCAGTAGATTCTCATTTTACAAGGAGGAATTTTATCCCCAGCCTAATTCCAAAAGCAGTATTGTACAAGGTGATTATCCATTTTTAGTTCAGGCATTAGGAAAGGATGAGCTCCCAGATGGAGACACTTCTACACAACTGAAAAGGCCAGGGAGAGGCAGAAGCTGAGGGTTTACAAACAAGTATGAGGCATATTCCTGTCGGTGCGTGTGTGTGTACGCTCAGTCACTCAGTCATGTCTTACTCTTTGTGACCCTTTGGGCTGTAGCCTGCCAGGCTCCTTGGACTATAGTCCACCTGGCTCCTCTGTCCATGAGATTCTCCAGACAAGAATACTGGAGTAAGTTGCCATCCCTTCCTCCAGGGGATCTTCCCAACCTAGGGATCGAACCTATGTCTCCTGTGTCTCTTGCATTACAGGTAGATTCTTTACCTGCTGAACCATCAGGGAAGTCCCTGTCTGTGTAATTCTGAGCAATAAAGAGAATCACAGCATAGCTAGAGTTGACAAACACTGAGAAATAAGTTTAGGGCCAGGAATAGCAAACTTTTAATGGCAGGCATGAGGCTTGGATTGCTTTTGGGCCTAGGGAATTACTGAATATTTTGAGGACTGACATTTGTGAAGATTAGCTAGCAGTTGTCTGTGAACTGAAATATAGCATGAGAGCAAGAGATGAGCCCAATTAGGATACTCTTTATTCTCAGAGACAACACTCTGAGTTTTAGCTTTTCGCTGTCTGACATTAAGTAGGTGCTTAATAAATATTTATGTGATGAAAGAATAAAGTAATTAATTATGGTCTCCCTGAGTTAGTGGATAAATTCATGTTCAACTATCTAACCCTTTATTTGTTGCCTTAACTAATCTGACAGCTTGTCTGACTATTTTTTGTCATATGAAAAATCAGTATATATAGAAGTAGCACATTTCATTTGGTGTGATGGCATTTTCCAATACTAAGAAGGTTTCTGTTTATAGTGAGTTGAAAAAGAAGTAAAACATTCTTGTCTTCTTTCCCTTGCATGTAATGACCACACAAAGGCCTCTGAAATCATGTAAAATAAATATCATTGCCTCAGAGAGGTCTGCTCAAACCCATAGTCTATGCCAGTGCTCTTGTAATACACTCCATTAGCACCTGTGACTCTGTGCTGGAAGTGCTCACTGCACGGGCAATTACTTATTAACATCTGTAGTAAGTTGTCAGTCTCATTCACTGCTGAATTCCCAGGGCTTTGCACAGTCCTGGCATGGAGTGGGTGCTCTGTAAATATTTATTCATACCACAATTTTCAACTGATTGTCTACAGTATAAAAGCCACTATTCTAGACATTGATATGACATCAGGAAAAGAGAGCATGATGACTTTTCTCATGGAGTTTCCATAGGTGTAGGGGTGGGACGCAAATAATAAACAGGCAACAAAAAATATGAAATGTGTCCATGGTCATAAGTGCTATGACAAAAACTAAAAGAGAGTGAGAGGACAGGGTAGGAGGAAGCTTCTTTAGATACAGGGTTTAGGGTGGACTCTCCATGGAGTGACATTTATTAATAGAGAGTAGTGTGAAATGATGGACCAAGATGGGTAGATATTGAGGTACCTGGGGGAAGAAATTCTGGTTGAAGAATAAGTAACTGTTGAACTGTTGAACAGAATCCTCTGTTCTTAAGGAGCTTCCGAGGTGGTGCTAGTGGTAAAGCTCCTGCCTGCCAACATAGGAGACATAAGAGATGCAGGTTCAATCCCTGAGTTTGGAAGATTCCCTAGAGAAGGGCATGGCAACCCACTCCAGTATTCTTGCCTGGAGAATCTCATGGACAGAGGAGCCTAGCGGGCTATAGTGCATGGGGTTGCAGAGAGTTGGACACAACTGAAGCAACACAGCATGCATTCTATTTGATAAATTTAACAAAACATATGACCAAGTGAAGAATGCCAGGGCATTGGAAAGTAGGAGAACTGCAAGCTTCAGCTCTATTAGCTTCATGGCACATCCACCTCCAGATGTACTATATATCAGAGAGGGAAAAAATTATTACTCTTTCTATTGTCTCTTCTGTTTATGTCCTAATAAGGAAATGGCAGTTTGAGGTTAACATAGTTGTTTTTCTAGGCAAGCATGTAGTTAATACTTGTAAATGTCTTTTCAAATGCTAGGAAACTGGGCCATTTTGATGATGTGGATAAAGTACTTGGCTGAGATTCAAAGGCTCTAATTTTAGTGCTGTCATTTGCTAGCTGTGGGAACAAAGAGCAAGCCAACCAACCGATCTGACACTTTCTCCCCTTTTTTAATATTTATTTATTTACTCTGATCAAAACGAAAGTGGAAAGAGTTTTATTGAGTGCTAAGACCTGTCACAGCACTAGATTTTTTTTTTAAATTTTATTTTAATTACAACTTTAAGGGTTACTTCTCATTTACAGAAATTACAAAGTCTTCACTATATTCCCTGTGTTGTATGGGGCTTCCCAGGTGGTGCTAGAGGTAAAGAACCCACCTGCCAATGCAGGAGACATGAGACATGGGTTCAATCCCCGGGTCTCAAAGATTCCTTGGAGAAGGCAATGAAGAAAGTTCCACTATTCTTGTCTGAAGAATTCCATGGACAGAGGAGCCGGGCTACCTACAGTCCATGATGTCACAAAGATTCAGACATGACTGAAGCAACTGATCTGTGTTGTACAATACATTCTTGAGCCTATCTTACATCCAGTAGTTTGCACTTCCCATTCCTCCACCCCTGTATTGTCCCCCTTCCATACCCGCTTTGGTAGCCACTAGTTTGTTCTCTATATCTATGAGTCTTCTTCTTTTATGTTATGTTCACTAGTTTGTTATATTTTTTTAGATTCCACATATCATGATATCATACAGTATTTATCTTTCTCTGTCTTATTTATTTCATTTATCATAATGCCCTCCAAGTCCACCCAAGTTGCTGAAAATGGCAAAATTTCATTCTTTTTATGGTTGAATAATATTCAAGTATATGTGTGTGTGTGTGTGTGTGTGTGTGTACCACATGTTCTTTATTCATTCATCTGCTGATGGACACTTGGGTTGTTTGCATGTCTTGGAAATTGTAAATGATGCTGCTTTGAACACTGGAGTGCATATATTTTTTCAAGTTAATGTTTTTGAGGATTTTTTGGATATACACCCAGGAATGGAATTATTCAGTCATATGGTAGTTCTACTTTTAGTTTTTTGATAAACTTCCATACAATTTCCCATAGTGGATGCACCAATTTTCATTCCCACCAACAGTGCACAAGGGTTTCCTTTTCTCTATATCCTTGCAAATATTTTTTACTTATTTTCTATTTGATGACAACCATTCTGACAGATGAGAGACAATGTCACATTGTGGTTTTGATGTGCATTTCCCTGATGATTAGTGATATTCAGCATCTTTTCACATAGCTATTGGCCATCTGCAGTTCCTCTTTGGAAAAATGTCTATTCAGTTTTTCTGCCTATTTTTGAATCATGTTTGCTTTTTTGATAACTGAGTTGTATGAGTTTTTTATGTTTGTAAGATATTAATCCCTTATCAGTCATATCATTTGCAAATATTTTCTCCATTCAGTAGGTTGTCTTTTCATTTTGTTGATGTTTTCTTTGTTGTGCAGAAGTTTTTAGTTATATTAAATCATCTTTGCTTATTTTTACTTTTATTTTTATTTATTTATTTATTTTTATTTTAGGTAACAGAGCCAAAAAAGTACTGATGTAATTTATGTTAAAGAGTATTCTGCCTATGTTTTCCTCTGAGAGTTTTATGGTTTTAGGTCTTATGTGTAGGTGTTTAATCCATTTTGAGTTTATTTTTTTATATAGTGTTAGAGAATGTTCTAATTTCACTCTTTTACATGTAACTGTCCTGTTTTCCCAGCACCACTTATGGAAGAGATAACCTTTTTTTCCATTATATTTTTGCCTCTCTTGTCATACATTAATTTATCATAAGTTCATGGGTTCATTTCTGGACTTTCCATCCTGTTTCATTGATTTACATGTCTGTTTTTGTGCCAGACAGATAAACTGAACTGTTTTGGTGACTGTAGCTTTGTAATGTAGTCTGAAGTCAGGGAGCATGTTTCCTCCATCTCTGTTTCTCTTGCTTAAGATAGTTTTGGCTAGTCAGGGTCTTTTGTGTTTCCATACAAATTTTAAAATTGTTCTAGTTCAGTGGGAAATGTCACAGGTGTTTTAATAGGGATTGCATTAAGTCTGTAGATTGCTATGGGCACAATGGACATTTTAGCAATAGTAATTCTTCCAATCCATGAACATTGGGTACTTTCCATTTCTTTCTAACATCCTCAGTTTCATGCATCAGAGTCTTATAGTTTTCAGAGTATAGGTCTTTCAACTCCTTAGTTAAGTTTATTTTTAGGTATTTTATTCTTTTTGATCCAAAGTAAGAAGAATTGTTTTCTTGCTTTCTCTTTCTGATAGTTCATTTTTTAGTGTATAAAAAAGCAGGGATAGGTCCTACATTAGTGGACTAGAAGCCCTGAATGCTTGGTTCAAGTTGGCTTTATTCTTTTTAAGTGTGTGTTCTCCTCCCTCCCAGCATTGGCACCCTCACCCCAGAGGGGAGCAGCGCTGAGCAAGGGGAGCTTGTGTAGGTGCTCAACGTGGATCTGGGCAGGGGCTGTGACTGCACCGACTGGAGTCAGAAACCTGGGCTGATTCTGATTTACTGCCTATGTGAACACCAGTAATGGTTGCCCCAACACTGCTGAGATGCTGCTCCTGGTTTAAGCCACTTTTGTCCCTCAAAGATGAGCCTTCCCTAGACCATGGCAGCCCTTGTCCCAGTGTGGAGCTGCACTAGGAAGCAAACATGGTCATAGAGGGCTATTGGCTCAAGCTGGAGTACAGGCTGGGCTGGTTGAGCAAAATCAGCCAGTATCCTGTGCAGTTTCCATCCTCCCTCTCTGCCCTGTTTTGGGAGTAATCAAGCATGTGTGCATTCCTCACTATTGGAGTCCAGGCTTCCTACAGCGTTCATGTTAGTCTTGCTAGCCCTCCAGCCAAGGGAACTCCTCTTCCTGGGTCCCATATCTGGAGTGCTCTATATGGGGCTCAAACTAGTCACTCCCCAGGGATGGTCTCTATCCGTGTAATCCCCCTTCTCTTTTTAAGTCCCTTCCCAGGGGCCCAGGTCCCAACCAGATTGGTTCTCTTCCCTTCCTACCCAGTTCAATGTGGATCTTTCTTACAGCTTTAGTTGTCCAGAAGTCTTTCTGTCAATCTCAGATTAGGGTTAATCTCATGTTTCTAGCATCTATTCCTCATGGAGTTTGTATTTATTCTCATATCTCAATTTTCTTACAGCTGTGACGTGGAAGGACTTTTCAGGTGGCATTCTTCCCAGTGGTAAAGAATCTATCTGCAACTCAGGAGATGCAAATTTGATCCCCGGGTTGGGAAGATCCCCTGGAGAAGGAAATGGCAACCCACTCCAGTATTCCTGCCTGGGAAATCCCATGGACAGAGGAGCCTGGTAGACTACAGTCTATGGGGTCACAAAAGAGTCAGAAATGACTGAATGACTAAATAAATGAAGTGAAAGATATGTCTTCCTAGGTCCCTTTGTTGTCTTTTCTGAAAAAATTCTGCATCACTGAGACAGCTGATGAGCCAGCAGCTGTCATCATTTTTGTTGGCGTCTAAATCCCTGTGTATCACTAATGTAAATCTTGGCCTCCAAATTTGTGACTTCCTTCTCTCTTGTGACCATTTTCTTAATTTCATTTTAGCCACCCATCTCTGTATCCTCAATTCTGACCTCCAAAATCTCAAATGCAAATATCACACTTGATGACCCCAATCTTCTCTCTGCCATAATCTTTGCTCAATAATCTTACTACAACAGTTTCTCAATAACATCTTGATCTCAAATCCAGTGATGTCAGTTTCTCATTGTTCTATTATCATATCTCATTCTCCCTTCTCCTTTGGCAGCACTTATGTTTCAGATGCATCATTGCAATTGCTCATTTTCCACAATCTTTTCACTATTCATGTTTTGTTTATGCTTTCATTTTGAGTCCATGGTCCATTATTCTACCACTGTCTTAAACATATCTTAAAAATCTTATCTCTTTCTTAATCTTCCTAAGGAATACCAACCATGAGTGAACTCAATAATTTTTCTTCTCAGTGCCTGCACTCAAGCACCTGAATGAGAGTCAGAAGAATATTCCTTTCATTGAAGTCAATAATCCCCAACATTTAACTTGGTTGACCACTTCTTCACCTGGAAGCACTTCTCTTTCTTGATTTTAGGACACTTTATTTTCTGTATAAACTCTATAGATAGAAGATATCTTCTAGTTCTCAAAATGTCAGTACTATCTATGTTACAAAAAAATTCAATTATATGTCTTTGGCTCAAATTCCTCTTCTAACTTTAGGCATATCTAACTGACATCTTCACATGTGTCTTATAGGTATATCAGCTTAATATGGTCAAAGTCTTTTCTTTCTTTTTTTCTTGTTTCAGTTTTATTGACCTACAATTGACATGCAGCACTGTATAAGTTTAAGGTGTACAGCATAATGACTTACATATACTGTGTAAACTATATACATTTATCTCAAATTAAATCCTTCTTAAATATTTCTCATCTCACCAGGTAGCACCACTAATCTCTCATTTGTTCAATCCGTGTTTCTTTTCTCTTTCTCATCCCCACATTCAATCCAGATGCCACTTCTATTGATTTTAATTCTAATACATACCTTAAAAGATGTCATCCCAGCTCCCATCCCCTCTTGCTTAGATTAGACTGTGGTGGCCTCTGACTTGCATTCTTTTTTTTTTTTTTTATTGCTCCTCTACAACCAGAGCAATGGGCTTCCTTGGTGGTACAGTGGTAAAGAATCCCCCTGCTAATGCAGGGCTTGATCGGGCTTATTCCCTGGGTCGAGAAGATCCCCTGGAGAAAAAAATGGCAACTCACTCCAATATTCTTGCCTAGAAAATTCCATGGACAGAGGAGCCTGGTGGGCTACAGTCCATGGGGTCACAAAAGAGTCAGACACAACTTAGTGACTGACAATATTTTTATAACATACATCTGATAATGCATTTTTCAAAAACACCTCCGACTCCATTTAGTCCTCTAATTATTGAAACTGTTGGGTTCCTGACAATTTCAATACTCTCATCTCCTCTGTTTCCCCCTTCCAGTTGCATTGGCTTCACTTCTATCCTTCAAGCACTCTAAGTTCTATCTGGCTTCAGTGCTTTTGGAAAAACAGTTCTTACTGCAGGGCCTTTGCACAATGCCCCATTTAATACTTCTGCATACACAATCTACTCTTCCCTTTTTGAAGCTGTCTCCTTTTTATTCATCCCTTCTTGACTAAATAGCACCTCCTAAGACTGTTCTTCCTATCATATCTTATGAAGTACAGCTCTGACTTCCTACACAGTATTTTCTTTGTGTCACAAAAATCTGCTTATTTTTTTTTCTATCACTTAAACTAGTTTTAAATAATAGCATTATTTATTGATGTATTACTATTATGTGCTTTCCCATTGTATTGAAAAACATCTGTGAAGGCGAGGTTATATATTTTGCTAATGAGATCCTGCTGATTTTTAAACATAATGCCTGACATTTGATATTTGTTAATTAAAATATATTTTGAATCATTAAATGAGTACATATGTCTTCATAGAAAAGCCATAATTGGTTAGTTGTGTATTTAAGTGGTAAGACTCAGCTGACTGTTACTGGGCTTCACAGATTTAATATAGGGTACTACATTTTAGTTAGTGTCATTTTCTTTAAATTTTAGATGTCTATTTAGAATAAACTAATCCTCCTAATATTGTCTTGGAATTTTTTAACTAAAAAAACTGGAAAGCAAAAATTGTAGACATAAATTCCCTCTAAAGACTCTATTTGTTCTTTACTGTCAAGTGTATATTTCTTTTGTCAAATGTATACACTCTGGAAATTTTTGATCACCTTTGTCTTCACTCACTTTCAGTTCAGTTCAGTTCAGTCGCTCAGTCGTGTCCGACTCTTTGCGACCCCATGAACTGCAGCACGCCAGGCCTCTCTGTCTATCACCAACTCCCAGAGTCTACACAAACCCATGCCCATCGAGTCAGTGATGCCTCCTCTCAACTCATAGCTTTCATTCTCAGTAACACTTATTCAGGACTTATATTCTATTTTGAATTGTTCCTCATATTTTTAAGCATTTATACCTTTACTCTGTAAGTAGAGTGTACTTATTTTCAAATCCCACAATTACCTTAGAACCCAGTAGTTACTGACTGTCTAATAGTCAGAAAACTGCATCATCCATCACTTTATTTATGCTATTTATAAATGTCATTTTTGGTTACAATTATCAAGTTAAGTCAGTGATAAACAATTTCACATACATGTAAATTCACATAATCAGGATAAGGATATTATGGGAAACTATCTTTTACCAGCCTTCAGATATTACTTACCTCATTAGTCATTACTGTACCTCATTAGTCATCTATCTACAGCTGGACTTCATGACTGAACAATAAACTGTGTTTCATAGTCCATATCTATCAATTGGTTATTGTTTTGGGGTCATTGTGGGTTGAGAGGTTCAGTGGTGATAGTCCTTGTGTTCTACTGGTGGTAGTAATTGCAGCATAAACTTTGGCCCATAGAAAGTATTCAGCTAATCTTGGTTAAATAAATCATTTACTAGTATGTGACTTAAGGTAAGATGCTTAATGGCATCACCACAGCTGCTGATACTACCATCAATAGCAATAACAGCAGCAGCAAAAAATCCAACATTATACATCATTTGAAATCACTTGTACTGCTCCTGTCTTCTCTAGTCTGTCGGTGAATAGCATCAGACAAAACTGTGCATATTTCTTTGTCTTTTGATCACAACCTCAATAATATTTCCCCAAGTCTCTCTGTCAATGGTGACATGCCTACACTTTACTTCACCTGTGAAAAAGCTGTCTGACAGTTGATGGATCTGGACGAGAGGGTAGCCAATTAGGTAATGGCCTCTAGCAAGAGCAGACTCTGAAGAAGAGTCGCCTTTGAACTGTGTGGAGTTGAACTAAAGGGCACAGCTCTTACATAAATCAGAGAGAAGAGAACAAGGTTACACCTGTAGGTTGACTCAACAGTTATATTTTCTCTGTTCAAATAGTGGAGTAGTATAATGATAGCTAATACAATACTCAGTTTAATTAAGTAATTTTGACTTCAATTTTTTAGATAACTCAAGAGAGTGGGGAATTATATCCAAAATTAAAGTGTTAATTTCAGAAATGGAGACATTGCCTTACAGAATTTCTATCAGAAAGTAACTCATGGGGAGTCTGTTATTAAGAGACTTAACTTTGATGGCAAAGAACATTATCAGCAGGACCAGTGGCTATATATTTAAAGCCAGAGATCTAATATCAAATTTATTAAGTAGTTATAGAGAACATGTCACAAATATGTTTGTAGATATCTTTCTGAAAGACATTTTTTCTAACTACTTGCTGCAATCTGAACTTGTCTCTGACTTGATAAAGGAAACTAACTGGTCAAAGGAATAGATGAAAGTTTGTGCCCATCTGGTTCTAATATATTAGTTTTGATTTTTTTTTTCCATAACAGAGATCATTCATGGTTTATGATTTATACAAAAGTATTGTGCTGAAATTAGAGATGCACTATGGACAAAGCCTCTTGCTACTCCCAAGTGTATGTACATTTATCAGCAGGCATCTCAGAATCTATTTTTTCTTTAACTGATGTGCTTCCTTTGTCTTCAGAATAGCTAAAAATTAAATTAATTGCAATAGTGTTATAATTTTAATGAGAAGTAATAAAATGTGAAAAGTCAAGTTTTTATTATGCAATTATATTTCTTTCTCAGCATTTAAACACAGTGGAATCTACTTGGTGCTGATCCTCAGGGCTCAGGAAAATTTTATAAAGGTAATAGTTACTTAAGAAGTAAGCTGTACCGTGATTTTATCATTTTAAACTCTCTCTGCAGCTATAGACTGGGCCCTTAGAAACTTAATTCAACCATCCAAACATACCAAAGTTCAAAGGATAAAATAAATTGTATCTTTTATCAATCTTATTAATTTTTAAATTTAAGATGCCCACTTTTATTAGGCACATTTGTTCTAGAAGGTAAATGATCTAAATTTTTAAATTTTCACAGTAACATGACACTTGATATACTTGGCCTGTGAACACATACTCAGGATAACTCAATATTAAATATATTGAATTAAAAATAAAAGATCAAGCTAAGGAAATTAAGTAAAAATATAAAATGAGCCCTTACTTGTGAATAAATTGATATAGATTACTTTTAGTACATATTGGGTATGTTATATCTTAGATAATGATAATTTACACATATGTGGTGCTTTTCAGTTTACAAAGTATTTCACAAACATTTTTCTTCTCCAGGAAGCCCAGTGGGGGTGGCTAAGCAGGTATTTTTATTACCTAAAAAGAAACTGACTCACAGAAAGGTCATTTGATCACTTCACACAGCCACTAGATAGCAGAACCAGGATTTGATAGAACATAGAATTACTCTATAAATACTGTCACATTCATTTTCCCCTAACAGCCAACAGTATTGTCTATAAATACTCTTAATTGATTGACTGTTTTGGAAAGCAATACATTCCTTAAGATTTTGCCAAATAACTTGGTAGATATTTCATGTGATAATTGGAGTAGTAACTTGTTTTTTACTAGACTGTACCCTCAAGATTTCTCTCTCTGTATTTAACTGGATGTGTGTTTTAAGGATTGTGTCCTCTGGCTTCCATTAGGCATAAGTGACAGCTGTCTGTGCATTAATGAAGCACAAAGGCTGCTTTCCATCAATGAAGGAAGAGATCATTGATTTTGCCCTCATCCTTTGAACTATTTAATTTTACAGCCATCCGAGTCAACTTTTATTCTCTAGCATGTGTTCTAGAATTTTAAAAGGAAAGAAGGCATAAAAGTTCAACATCTAAGTAGACAGCTTTGGCAAATGTTATTCCTACATTGTTTTACAAGTTCTTTTTTTCTGTAGTAATGGCAGTGCCTTTCACTGAAGGAGTAATTTATAAATATCCCCTTTTGGTTTAGACTTCTATGGTCCTTATAGAACTATTAAATTTAGTTCAGAGTATATTTTTTTCCCTCTTGGGAAATAAGAGTGAAACATTTTATTCTCTGATATTAACAGTCTGGTGCTATTAAATAGATATGAGAGAGGTGGAAAATAGACATGCAAAAATCATTCTTCAGATTTCTTTCCCCCTTTTTTAAATGGCAAGGTTAGAAGGAACATGATCTTCTGAGTTCTGACCAGAAAGATAAAAGGAGCATACCCTGGCATTCAGAAGCCCGCCTGGCACACACAGCTAGGTCATGTTATCCTCCAACTAGACGTAAACTATCTCACAGAATGCCAACCTCAGACAAGGTTACTCTGAGATCATCATAAAAGGAAATAAAGCAAGGCCACTTCATAATTCTGTTTAAGCCCAGACAAAAACAAGGTCACTGTGCCACCCACAAAATATCAAACACCCATTTCCTCATCCAAAATGCATAACTGCTACATCCTTATCAGTTACAGTTTTATTTTCATTCTTGTCTCCCCTCCTTGTCAACTAAGTTTACTGAGATACACAATCACAAAAGTTCCCCCGCTTCCTTTCAGCATGTAGTCTTGTGTGAGCCCCTGCTTCCTTAGATCCTCCTGCTCCAAATAATCTAATCAAAACCAAAATCCAATGAAAGGTTCTTTCTAACCATCTCTTCCTGAGACATCCCACAATCCCCAATAGAGCAAATATTAAACCAAACCTGTCTCAACTAGAAATGTATTCCTGGTAATCTTGGCTGCAGAACATTGATGCATTTTTCATTTTTGTCTCAGTTTACTACTAGTTATTTGAAATTGAGTAAATTATTTAGGTGCTTTGGTCTTAATTTTTTCTCTATAAAATGGAGGTGTTTACATTTACCATAAGATTGTTAAGGTGTTCACTGAGATAAGCAATTTAATTTAGCCCAGTCGTGTTTAACACAGGAAGTAATAAATATAATTTATTTCATTTCACAGTATTTTCTTTTTCCTTCTTTTTCTAATTTCTCCAAAATTTAATTGTGATAGTTTTCTCAATTGTTTGATACATGATTTGCAACTCATATGATTTTTAAAATCTAAAAAAGAAAACTTTTTATGGAGTTCTTTTTGTGTTCAGTGGTTAGGATTCTGTGCCTCCAATGCAGGGGGCATGGGTTTGATCCTTGGTCAGGAACTTAAATAAAACAATGCAAGGAAATACAGGAAAGAAACAGAATGGGAAAGACTAGACAACTCTTCAAGAAAACTGGAGATATAAAGGGAACATTTAATGCAAGCATGGGCAAGATAAAGGACAGAAAATGTAAGAATCTAACAGGAGCAGAAGAAATTAAAAAGAGGTGGCAAGAATACACAGAAGAACTATATAAAAAAGGTCTTCATGACCTGGATAACCACAATGTGTGATCACTCACCTAGAGCCAAACATCATGGAGTGTGAAGTCAAGTGGGCCTTAGGCAGTATTACTGTGAACAAAGCTACTGGAGGTGATGGAATTCTAGCTGAGCTATTTCAAATCCTAAAAGATGATGCTACTGAAGTGCTGCACTCAATAAGCCAGCAAATTTGGGAAACTCAGTACTGATCACTGGACTGAAAAAAGTCAGTTTTCATTCCAATCCCAAAGAAGGGCAATACTAAAGAATGTTCAAACTACTGTACAGTTGCATTCATTTCACATACTAGTAAGGTTATGCTAAAAATCCTTCAAGCTAGGCTTCAAAAGTACATAAACCAAGAACTTCCAGATGTACCAAATGGGATTAAAAAAGGCAGAGGAGCCAGAGATCAAGGTGCCAGCATTCACTGGATCACAGAGAAAGTAACAGAATTCCAGAAAAAATGTCTACTTCTGCTTAACTTGCTTTGCTAAATAAAGTGTTTGAATGTATGAAGTGTTAGTCGCTCAGTCCGACTCTTTGTGACCCCATGGACTGCAGCCCACCAGGTTCCTCTGCCCATGGAATTTTCCAGTCAAGAATAATGGAGTAGGTTGCCATGCCCTTCTCCACTGGAACCACATTTTGTCATGGTGGTCCAGTGTCATGGTGGTTTTGTCATGGCTCCACCATGGCCCGCCCACCTTGGGTGGCCCTACAGGGCATGACTCAGAGTTTCATTGAGTTAGACAAGAGTTTGATCCATGTGATCAGTTTGCTTCCTTTTCTGTGATTGTGGTTTTTATTGTGTCTGCTCTCTGATGGATAAGGATAAGAGGCTTGTGGAAGTTTCCTTATGGGAGAGTCTGGCTGTGGGGAATCTGGGTCTTGCTCAGGGCTTTGCTAAGTAGATCCTTAATCCAATTTTCTGTTGATGGGTGAGGCAGTGTTCCCTCCCTGTAGGTTGGCCTGAGGCCAAATTATGGTAGGGGTAACAGCAGTAATGGTGACCTTCTTCAAAAACACTTATGCGGGCACCCCCTGCAGCTCCCAGAACTGTTGTATTCAGTGCCCCTGACCCCACGGCAGGCCACTGTTGACCCACAACTCTGCCGGAGACTCCTGGGCACTCACAGGCAAGTCTGGCTTAGCCTCTTGTGGGGTCACTACTCCTGTCTGCTGGGTTTTGGCACAAACGATTTTGTTTGTGCCCTCCAAGAGTCTTTTTCGCCAGTCCAGTTAAGTCTGTAATCAAACCCTCTGGCCTTCAAAGTCAAATTCCTTGGGAGTTCTCAGAATTGGTAATACATGGACAATATTCTCTGGCTAAAATTCAATAAAACTAAAAGTAAGCAGTAGGTCTGGAACATTTCAAATTCTTTTTTCCAAACCTAAAAGGTCTCTGTCTTTGTGTGGCTCTTTGGGACCCTGTGCCACTGCTGTTGAAGTAGAAAAATATTAAAAATAAAAAAAATGACTCTTAAGAAGGCAGTACTTGATCACACTTCACCTTCTTGCCTTTTCATCCTTCCCAAACTTTCCCTACACTTAGTCCAGATAATTGCTTAAGAAGAACAATTTAAAAAGAGAAAGAAAACATATACAAACTAATAAAAAAGGCAGTAGATCAGTACAGGAGGGATAAGTATAGGTTTAAGCATAGCTTTGGTTGACAGAACGGGTTAAATAATATTCTCCGTTCTGGTATGACTAGAGCAGAAGTATTGAGTAGGAGGTAATACGGCATATGATTGAGCATGAAGAGAACAACCACATCAAGCACTTTGGGAAATTTTATACAGAGGAGTTTAGAATGGAAGCAATAACCAATGGGGAACAACTTTGTTTTCTGAAATTATGAAATTGGACTCCTAGGAAACTCAGTTTGACAAGTGTATAAACATTTCAAGAAGGAGAGACAGAATTTGGAGAACGAACAATTATGAGGTGATAAATACTTGATACCAGAAAAATGTCAGAGTCAAGCAAGTGGGTAGTTAAATGATGGTGTGCACCAGCATAAGAAGCCAATGTTTTGGTTATTGCTTCCACAGTGGTATGCTCAAGTCATCCTTAATAAATATTTTTATCTGAGCTTAAATGAAGTAATGAGAGCAAGAAGTTCATAGACCAGTGCGTAAAGAAAATTGAAAAAAGAGAGGCGGCTCAGTAGCAAAAAATGAGTGGAGTCATTTTATAATCAATGAAGATGTGAGTACCACCATGCTTACCACCTCCACTTCTCATTCTGCCAAAAGACACTGGCAAATGGGAAAAAATGAAAATCCAGGAAGAGAAATCTGTTCTTTCATCCACATAAGGAAAAACTGAGTGTGATGCTACAGGGCATTTTGAATTTAATCCAATCCAGCTATAATCTTGAAGCTTCTATAAAGCTTAAGAAGCTTCTGGGCATAGAGAGCCCCAGTGTTGATATCCAAGGAGGAAAGAAGGGAAATAATACTTTGGCAGCTTTTCTCTCCCCATTTTTCTCTTTCTTATACCTTTTCCCTCATGACTTTTTCTTTATTTTTATATTTGAGTTGGGGCAACTAGTATTAAGAACGGATGAAAAAATGCTATCATGGATGTTTTCTTGTTCTGATAGATCTTTAAAAATTTAAATATTTTGGAAAAGTTTAAAAGACTTTTTTTTTTTTACTACTGAAGCAATATGAATATGGATTTTAATTTAGCTTTTATTATGATTGAAATAAATTCCAATCAGTGATTTACTTAAGAAAAATTCAGAACACTAGATATTGAAGAAATAATTTTATTCTCTTAATTAATTACATGTGCATTTTATTATATTGTAGATGCTTGAAATATTACCCCATTGATTTAATCATGTATAATAACATAGAGTGATTAAAAGAAATTTTGAGCTCCATGTTTTAGTTCAATTTCTTTTTTTGTAAGTATAAATTAACATTTAGTAAAATTTTGCTGTACAATCATTTAAATAACCTTTCTTAACAATATATTTCATAGTTTCTTTTTTCCTACTTATCTTACTTTAATCTAAAATTTCACAGAAGTATAATTTAAGGCACATTTTCAAATAGAAAGATATTTTCATAGCTATTGTAGCTAGTAGCTACAAAATACTTCTGAGCACCTTCATCAGACAAAGCTCCCACATCATAACTAGCTCAATAAAGCTGGTTAAACATTTACTCAGGAAAGAAATAAAAACCAATTTTGCCTTCAGTTAAAAAAAATGACAGCCTGAGGTATCCAGATCATCAACAGACTCAGATATTGAATTTTTCATTTAATTACCACTTGAACTTTGATAGTATTTTATAAATCATAAGTCTGTATTAGTCAGGGTCCCAGCAGGAAACAGATGACACAATAAATTGGATAATTGAAGAGAGTTTAACAAACTTCCAAAGTCATGGATAGGATTTAAGGGTACCAGTAAGGTACTTGAAGTTCCCTGTTTGAAGTCATATTTATCCTAAGGTTAAAAGAACACTGGGATGGAGTGATTCCTGGAACACAGAGAAATGGAGAGGATCACCTGATAAGAGGTGTGGTCTTTGAGGGAAGACACACAGAGAATAAATACCCTAATGTCATTCTCCTGTCAGCCCTGTGGTGTTTCCCATTAATCAAAGTCATAGTAAGCCTCAATGCTTGGAACTCCATTGATGCACTTTGTACCAGTCAGTTTTACTTCCAAGACACAGAACTCAGTAGAGAAAGACTGAAAAATTACACACGGGAGAAAAACAGAATACAGCCAGCTTATAAGCTCAGAAGGAGAATTTAAACATTCACTCAGAAACTGTTTATTGAACATCTATTGTATATTGTGTTAGGCACTGGGGATAAAAATATGAACAGAATGTAATTCTCACAAATGTAAAAACATGGGCTTTTTTTTTTCTTTTTCATTTTTTTCTTTCCTTCAGAAGCATACAGATTAAAAAGGAACTAAGGAAAACAAAAACAGGAAAAAAAATTTACTATAAAGAAAATATATTATGAATTATAAAATATTTACTCCTAGAAAAAAAATAGAGGAAAAAAACTATTCTACATCCAAGCCTCCATCTGCCTCGAAAGAAAAAGGCTTGTAAAAATTATTCTGGACCTAAAAATTCCTATAAATGAATAGTAGGCCCAAGTTATATGAGGAGGCGCAGGGAATTGATTCATGCTTAATAAACCCTGCAATTAATAAAACCTTGTTCCTAGGCTGCTCTGTCCTCTGGGGAGCTCTCAGTATTTTATAGCCCTTGTCTAAGAAGCCTTATAACTCCTCTGTGTTATAAAGAATGGAGTAAGTGTGACAATTGGGTGGGTATTTTTTTCTCTGTCTTCTGTACCTGGGATCCTTTACTGGGGAATCACTGTTTTACAGCTCTGTTTTTTTGCACTTTATACAACTACTGAAGGGTAGCTTTCTTTGCCTGCACTAATTATGTCAGGGTTGCTGGAGATCCTACATCATCCAGTGGTTAAATTTTAATTAACTAAAAGAATGTTAACTAAACCTTTTGTATATTTGACCAAAATATAAATAAATAAGCACCACTTTCCTTAGTTTTCCTTTGACCTTAAGCTTAATTCTGTACTTGATAAAATGTTCTGTGGTACATTTCTAGACTGAATGTGACAGACGATGGTGATAAAAATGACCCATTTAATAGTTGATTGTTTCCTTATTCTCCTCTCAGTTGCTTAAAAAACACATGCCTGCTTATGCACATATTGCTGGGATTGATTTGTATGGCTTAAAGCCATTGTGAGTTTCTTCCTGACCATTGCTTACCTAGCCCCTGCTACAGTTGTCATTAAGACTTCAGCACAAGCAAGAGGATGCCTTTCCCAGCCGCTCAAGACACCTTCATGTTTTGTATTCCTGAAACTGACAGATGGATGAAAATTCTCTGTTAGGAAATGAGATAACCTAGATGTCAACTAGAGTTTCTTGACCCTTTGGGACTCGCCTGGGCATCTGTTTATGCCTAATGGAAGCCAAAGTAGCCCTCAAGCTTCTGCGCTTTGAGGGGAGGACGGTGCCTGTGTTTTCCAGGTTCCTTCTACCTCCCATTTCCTTCCTTTCCTACATACAGTCATTCCAGTGACATTTATGCAGGCATGAAACAGATTCTAGCCTAACTTTCCCCTAATATGCACTCCTCATACAAAATGTCCTCAAGTGTTCTAGAATTGAAGAGGTGTGAGAAGGGAAAAGGACATTTATAGTGGAAATAACTCCACATTGAACCCTGGCACTTTAAAATATTAGTCTCTGCTTTTCCAGTAAATTTCTGAAGACCTTCCCCACCTAAGGACCGCTGCACCACAGCTTCCTCCCACCCCCTCCCCACTCCCATCTGCTTCCCTCTCTCTGCATTTCCCTCTATGTTCTTCTTTCTAAGAGAGATTAAAATTCCTCCCTTTGTCTCAAGGAGGCTTGTTCATCTTTTAGCTGTGTTGTGGCTTCTCCTACCAACACCAATATTCTTAGGATCTTACAATACCAAGTGCCTTATCGAGCTTCTTCCCCAAAGAAAGACCTGTTCTCTCTCTAAGGGGTAAATGGACAATTATTAAGGTAATAGCATTTTCCACTTTGCCATGGTGGGACATATACTTCCTAACAAGATAACCTAGTATTTCCTTTTTATTTTCCCCTGTAACCTTGAGAGATGAAGAACAAATTTTACTTATATAATAAAGTAATTACAAATTTGGCAACCATGTGTTTTTGACAATAGAAGTGCATTATTTCACTGTATTGATAAAATAATTTGAAAGCCTGAGCACATGCAGGTTGAACTTATGAGTTATTTGGCTTGTAAGTTAAGGACAGTCTTGCATAGATATGGGAACCAAATAGGAAAATATAAGATGTGCTAGGCTGAAGTTGTATATTTTCAGATATTTTTTTCTTCGGTATCTGAACCTTGAAAAGCAGGATAGGTGGTATGATTTTTAAAGACTTGAGATGATCAATCCTAATTTTCTACATTATTTACAAACCAGCTTTTGGATGCCTCAAATCTCTTTGAACCAAAGTTTGTCTTCTGAGAAGAAGTAATATTAAGACTGAACCACAGGAAATGCACTGAGCATCTGAAGGGGAGGGGAAATGAGTCAAAAGGGAAGGACTGCAGTTACCTGAGCTAAATTTCAGCTGTGCTAGGAAAGCAGCAAAGGAGAAGGCAGGATAGATTCCATCCGGGTTACTTCCTGGTTATGTCTCTGACCTTTACTATTCAAAGTATGTATTAAATTGAGAAGTTCTCTGGTTGATGACAAAGTGAATGTCATATGGCTTTTGTATCTTAGAAGAGAACTCAGGACAGGGCTTAAGTTCAGATTTATTTCAGTATTATGAGCGGAAAAAAAATAAAACAAAGTAAAAGACGATATCAGGGGTATGGAGGACTCATCAGGGTTGAAGAGAAAGTAAATGGAAATTGGAAGATATTTTCATGTCATTTGTATCCTGATATTCTTTTAATTTCATTTAAAATGAGTAATTTACTATGAACAAAAATGCTCTCATGGTCCAGATTCCAAGATGTACTCCAGATAGTAATACCTGCAGATGAAAAATCAGGACAAGGGACAGCACCAGCAAAGGCCGGGGAGCTCCTCTTAGAGGTGTTTTCTTTTCTTTTTTTTTAGTTGAATATTTACAGTATTGTGTTAGTTTCAGGTATACAGTATAATGAATTGGTGTTTTGTTTTGTTTTCCACAAATGTCTTAAATATATTCAGAGTCAAGGCCTCTCCCAGAGTGATTACACTGTTACAGTCTTGCCACTGGGCTTCCCAGAGTAAAGCATAACAGTCTTGATTTGAAGAGAACCTTGCAGATACTGTTTGGCTGACTGCATTCAGCATATAGTTTACATACAGATCAATAAATATTGAGTTCCAATCGAACCCACGTCCTAGCTTCTAATTATTTCCTCCAAATTACGGTATAAAGGAATGACTTTTGCATCTTCCTAACTGAATCAGGAATTTTAACTTATTTACTTTCACAGACTATGAGCTAGGAGTACAAATGCTCACCTAACTGAAAGCCTAGTGGACCACTTAGCAGAAAGCTTTTTCCCTTCCTAGCGCTTACTTATAGAAATCCAATAGGGCTTTGCTCCCCTAGCTATCACGAGCTGCTCTGAGCTTTCAAAGGTTGTCTTCGTCTGTCTGATAACATCTGCTCCACACTCTGGTCATATGTTAGCCTTTAGGAAACAGTTCTCTAAGCCAGAAGCATATTTCATAGGATTCATATGATTTACAAACAAGAATTTTAAGTTCTAATTAGTACTTTCAGGGTGATTCACGCAAAAGAAAGATTTCCGTTTGCATGTCAATGAAAACCTTCTGCCTTAGAAACCCTTGCTCAACTATACGATTAATCTTTGTACATGAGGAAGGATTTATTTTTCTTATTCCCAGTCCTCAGGAACAGATTCAGACAACTTTAGTGTCTTAGACATTTAAATATCCATGAGTATTGCACCATGTTTTAGGTTTGAAAGTATGTGGTATGAGGAGATAAAAACTCCTAGTAAGAGTTCCTTTTCTTTAACTATAATATCCCAATTGTTTCTCTCCTTCTGTCTTCCTTTCCTACTTTCCTTTCTCTTGTCTTTACCTCCTCTCCCTTTCTCGTTCCTCTGCCTTTCCTTCTCCAGTATTATATTTCCTTTAGAAATATTTATGACCAGTACTTATTGTTTGGTAACTTTGATTTTGTTAGCTCTTAAACTAGGGTGACTTATTTCACACTGTGTAATTGTTAATTAAAAATGATTTAATTTAAAGTTCTTTCAAATTTTAACTAACCACTACCATGATAATTGGATTTCTAATTTTTAGAAATTAACTCATTTTTTTTAAGTGTTGGCTCTTGAATAAGCTGATTTAGTGGAAAAAAATCAATACACAACTGGAACCTGAGAAATATTTGTAATGGTAAATAAGATGTACTTAATTCCTTAGGTTAATGCATGATAGTGCTAATGGAAGAAATGATTATATATATATTATATATATCTTATATATGTGTTCTTTCATGCTAATATACCTTATATATATTATGTATATATCTCATATATGTGTTCTTTCATGTCAGTATACCTCCTTTTGGAGGACTAGAACCACCCTTTCTTTTTTCATAGTGTCTTGTAAATTTGGGATTATATATGATTCAAACTAGCAAGAATAAAAGTTCTCTCTTCCATGACCACATTGATTCTGATCTGATCTAAGATTAGCTGATCAGAGTTTTTCCTAGGATTTGTGCTGGAGCTCTCAGGAGACATACAGCAATGAAGTATGTAAGACTGGGACTGGCAGTGGTTATTTTGCTGCCCTAGGAAGAGATCCGAAGAGCAAAGCTAAACAGAGGCAGGTGGAGTTGGATGAGAGCAATAAAGGAAATTGAGAGTACTGATTCCACTGACTGCATTCCTGGAGGTTTACACATGGAAGGTATATATACATATATATATATATATATAATACGTATAAATTATATATGTGTGTATATATATATATATATATATAATGTATGATTTTATGGAGACAGGACAGTCAAAAAATTCAGGGATGAAAAATGGAGCATGGTATATCTGGGGCTTCAACTTTCATAATAGCTGAGGTTTCAGAATGCTGATTGTTTACTGACAGGGATGAGCTGAAACATATATAAGGGACTGATTATGAGAAGGACTTTGATTGCCAAGTTAAGGAGCTTGGGTTTGCTCTTGAAGGGAATAAGGAGCCATTAAAGGCATGTAAGCAAGCATCTGACATGGTTAGATTTGCCCAAAAGTCGTCTGTGTTGAGGAAATATGTAAATTGGAATAATTTTTAAGTATCGTCATTGCTGTTTACATTCAGGAACATTAAACTAATACTAGGAAAATTTGAACGTCTAAATCTAATTCTTAAAAATCAGTTTAAAAAAAAAAACTGCAAGTTTATCTTGTCATTTATGATATTATAAAACTGTGGAGACATTGTTCTGAATAAATCGATTTGATCTTGAACATTTCAGTTATATTAAAAAAGCTAAGTTAGCAAATAAAAAGCACTACAACTGCTGAAAACTAAATCAGTAGAAATAACTAAATTTAGAAGATAGAATTCACTTTAGAGTGGGAGACTACAATGAGAATTACTTTGGTTCTGTTGCTTCAGAATAGACAGCCATATTCAGAAATCAAGTAAACCATAAATTGTGTCTAAATATTCTGTATATCCGTCTCAAAATCCTCAAAATATGTATTCTGTAGATACATTGTTTTTATTATTTATTATTTAATATAGTGCAAGCTGTAATACCTGTTAAGTGTACTCAAGTTTAAATAGCATTTTTATATTAATACACAGTGCTTTTCAGTGTGAAAAGTTCTTTTCTACCTGTGTTTGCTAATTCCAACATCTCTGTGATTCAGACTCAGCAGCTTACTTTACAAATAAGAAAACTGAGGCTCTGAGATGGTAGTAGTAATGTACTCAAGGGCAACAGAGAATCTGGCCAAATTGACATTTGCATGAGTCTGACTCTAAAGCTCAGGACTTTTTGGTTTCTTTTTACTTCAAATACAGTATCTCTTGCTTTTCAAGGCAGAGTAACAGCTGACCCAGGGCAGCCAACTAGCTGTGTCAGGAATTAGGTGTCTACACTGTAGGTGGATGCTTGGGGTGAGTCTGGCAGTCTGACGGAGCCACCGCCTTGCACTTCCCTTCTTCAAATGAGCCTTGTTCTTAGGCTTTTGATGGCATTTCCTCTGGTATTTCAGTTCCCTGTAGGAGAGTAAACTTGCCCTAGTCTTTTGCCCTTGAGTCTTTTACCTCTTTTACTTTTCCTTGCCAGCTAAGTTAAACGTTAGAAACTCTTCCCAGTATTAATGTGACTAAGCACCCGGTTCGGAGTGCCGACTTTTCTTCCAATGGGCTGCTAACCAAATATCAATACTTTCCGCCCAACTTGACACATCTCACTGTCTGAACTCTTGCTGTGACTTAGTCTGGTAACAATGCAGTCTAAATCAATGTGGGGCCACACAGGCTTTTTGATGCTGGATTTTCAGTTGGTGCCCCTTCCCTCAGGGATGAGGACTGAGCCCCACCGACAGCCATGTTACTTCGAGCTCCTGGATACCACCATGCCCTGTGTCTTTTGGTGCCAGCTCTTTGGCCCTCTTCTCCCTGTTACCAAGTTAATTCCTACCCACTCTTCTCTCATTTGACACATCTCCTTCCCAAACCTTTCCAGACAGATTTAGTGTTCATTTAGGTTTCTCTTCTGTGAGTTCCCACCTATATTACAGCATTTTTCACCTTGTACGGTAAATGTTTATTTCTCAGACTCAGCACGTCTTAGATAGGGGGCCTGTGTTTTCATCTTTTTAGTTCTAATACCATTTATAAACAGTCTGGAATCAACGAATGTTTGTGGGACTAAAGACTGACTGCTTGAAATAAAAAAAATGGACTTTTGAAATAATGAAAAAAAACCCAAACAAATCCATAAATGTATGTCTTACATGTATAGGTGTTTTCTATGAATGACTGACACTTTCCGCCTACTTTGGAATTATTGAAAGAATCTCTTAGTGGACATGGGCTAGGAAACATTGTACCCATTCAGTAAAAGAAGGCGAAGAGAAATGAACTAATATTTGTTAAGGGCCGTGTCTGAGGACTGATTAGAACTGTCTTATGTGTGTGTTATCCCATTTAATCTTTACAGTCATTCTATAAGCAAATATACTTTATTTCTTCCTTTTATGAATGAATAAACTAGGTTTTAAAGAAGCTGAATTACCTTCCACTAAATTCTCACATTTAGTAAGTAGTAAAAACGTGACAAAATCACAGGAGAGAAAGTGCTTAAAAGTCTGATTAACTTAAATCTTAACACTTGCTCTGTATATAAAGTCAGAAATTTGGGGGTAAGTATTTATTCTCTCTAAGATTCTTCTGTGTATACACACACTTGTGTGTATGGCACATTTGTGTGTATGAACTATGGACCTGAGAATGCCTGATTATGAGTCTGTTGCAAGGATCAATGAGCTGATATACATAAGGATATATGTATTGACTGGATAGTGATTATTCTGCTTTTATAGCCCAATAATTACTGAGTACTATATAGTCTTCCTTCCTCTTACTGTACAAGTTCAGAGCATGGATATCTCTCTTCTATTTCTTTAATTCCCCTCCCCCCGCAGAGAACCAGCTGACTAACTGAGGTAATCCAGAAGAAATAAAAGGGAAAAAAAAAATGCCTATCTAATACATATGACATGGAAATACTGCCTACATGTGGAAAAAGTTTAAAAAATGTGACAAAGTTATAAAGTTTCTTTCTGTAAATTGGAGAAAAGTCATCAGAGAAAGTTAAGGGGGAAAATCACAGGAGATAAAAACATTTCTCTGTCTGTAGTGGCTGTCAAGGCATTGTGCTTACAGATGCTACATTAACTGCCTAAAGCGTGCTCCTGTGCTTCTTAAGGCAGTAGAAGCTTTCAGAGCCAAGTAGAGCTGCACTTCATAGCTCCTGTTAATGAAGTCAGTGTGAGCCCTCTGAATAAAAATGCCTCAAAGGATGTGGAATAGAATGAGAATCAGGTTCACCCAAAATGATAAAAAAACAAAAAAACAAAAAAAAAAACCCGTAGAGATTAAGTAAAAGACATTTTCCCTCAGAGCATTGACAAGAATTGTCTTGGCTCCTTGGGGAGCTCAGCCCTGTGTCGGAAGCGTTCATGGTAGAATTTCCTTTCTGGAACTTTGCTTTTTAAAAGCCACCATAACTTGAATCAATGGATCTTGTGAAACGGAAGTTGGCATTTTTTAAGCTTTATGAGTTATTAGGGCAGCCCCTTCAAATAAATTAATTTTAGATCATGGGAAACAATGGCAAAAACCTATAAAATACAATTCTTGCACTTCAGATGAGCTAAAATCTAATAGTTTATCTACTGAGTAGGTGGAGAGGGTTTAAGAATTACTTTTAAAAGGGTTAAAACAGTTCAGAGCTTTTCTTAAAAATATCTAATTTCATTGTAGAAAGATCTCGCCCTACTCTTATTGAAGATTTGGCTCTGTTAGTAATGATTTCTTACCTACAATCTATGAATCATTTTTGTTACAACATTCTCTGTTTTATGAAAAGGTTTTTTTCTTTCTTTTTTTAAATCCAATCTTACCTGTGATTAGTCCTGCCCTACTTTCCCATGTCACCTTCAAAAAAGTGATAAAGCCCAAGTTTCCTCCAAAAATAGACATTATTTGAGTCTCCTTGTTCTATAGCTGTGGTGTCATTAGGGACTTTGTGGCAGTGCAGATACTGAGAAGAAATATGTCATTTGGTTCTGAGGTCAGCCTAGTCTAGGGAGGAAAGAGCAATCTGATGGTGAAACACCCTATAAAAATAATATCTATGATTCAACTCACAGAAAACTCATTGGAATTAAAAGACATCACCAGTATTTTTCTTTTTTTCCTGCTAACCAGGGCTGTATCTATCTGACCTAGATTATCAGACCATGAAAAGTGGATATGAGTCCTCTGGAAAGTAAAATCTTAAGGTCTTGGGACTGAAAAGAAGCTTACCAGCTTCCTATCACAATGCTTTTAATTCTTGGATCTGTCTTCAGTAGTTTCTCCATGTGGTTCTCTAGTCTTTTTAGACAGATTTCTAACAAAAAAACCCAATACTCATGGGAATGTGAGTTCTTTGAGGACATGGGGACTGATTTTTTTCTCCCTTACTGTTATCATCTACTGAGTCTAAATTGTACTTACTATCTATTAAAACCTTACTAAAAAATTTGATGAATGAATTAAAGAATGAAGGGTCACTCTGAACTACTCTTAATGGCACAGTAATTTTGGCATAAAAACATTTGTGTGAACCACTTTCTTTCTACTCCTTCTCTATCCATTCTTCTTTACCCATTCCTCCTCCTTTCCTAGCAAGGCAGTTGTTCTGGAGATAAGAAGATCTAGCTTTGTGTTATACAGAAGGAAACCTCTTATCTGTTCCTGTCATTATGTGTTTCAGAGAAGTCTAATTTAATACAAATTAGGGGATCACTAGTTAGATGACCCATGTTACTTAAGTTCTCCATGTCTCAGTTTTTTTAATCTATAAAATGGAGGTAAAAATTGCATATACTTGACAGGTTTATGGGACTACCCAGTGCTATATTGTGTATAAAATACTTCTAAATGGCACCTGACATATAGTTTGCACTCAGTAAGCAAAAAATGATGCCTTTTGAAACAGCATTTTCTACTTTTGTTCATCCTTTGATTGTTCTGGTTGTTTCTCATTGCACAACACATCACTGCTTTCATTCTTCTGCACATCGACCGAGCTCAGATGTGTGATTCTCACAAGTGTGAGTGAGGACTCAGAGACTTGGTGGAGTTGGACCTCTAAGAGGGCACATGCCATGGCTGACAATTGAAGCTGGTGGTTGACTGAGAGCTCAGCTGAGACTATCAGGGTGGTGCTGCCCAAACTTTTTAGCACTATGAACTGGTTTTGTGGAAGACAATTTTTCTTCTACTGAGGGATGTGGGGGGCATGGTTCTAGGATGATTCAAGCACATTACATTTATTGTACACTTTATTTATAATCTAAAGCTGCCTTTGATCTAACAGGAGGTACTAGTCTGTGGCCTGGAGGTTGGGGACACCTGAATTAGAGTATACACACTTACCTCTTCAGGTGGTTTGAGCTTCTCAGCATGGTGGGCTGGGTCATGAAAGGTATCACCCTGAGAGTGAGCATTATAGTCAACCCGAATAGAAATAGCAAGACTTACTATGCTCTAGCCTCAGAAGTTACATGGTGCAACTTCTGCCATATCCTGTTGATCCAAGCAGTCATAGGGCTTGGATCAACAGGATATGGCAGAAGTTGCACCATGCAGTCATAGGGCTTCGATCAACAGGATATGGCAGAAGTTGCACCATGTAACTTCTGAGGCTAGAGCATAGTAAGTCTTGCTATTTCTATTTGGGTATAATGGGGTGGATAAATAGATTCCATCTCTTGAGTGTTAAAGTGACAAGGTGACAAACAGAATAGCGTGTGGGAGAGAGAGAAATTGTTGTTGCCATCTTTGGAAAGTTATATCAGCCACATTGACTATTGTATTTTTTCCCCTATTTTTGAATTAAATTCATTTACTATTTTTCTTCTGAAACATTTAAGACCATATAGAAAATTATAAACCCTCAAACCCTCTTTTTATATGCTAAGCCTTCAAAAGTCTAAAAATTATTAAGTGGCCTTAGTAAGGATTTTCTTGATAAATATAATAGATGCTTCAATTTTTCTGTAAAAAAACATGATTTAAAAATCTTTTGCTATTGATATTGTTCTTATGGGTTGAATGTGGTGGACTGAAATAGGTTTTTTTTAAAAAGTGGTTAAGAACAATATATCTATCATGGTTGGTTTCATTACCTTGAGTTGAATAATGTAGCTGGCAATTGATTTCACTCTTTTACCTTCTTATCACTGAACAAAAAAGCATTTGAATTAAAATAGTTCACACCATGTGTTACTTGGTTATTCGTATCCACATCTTTAGTCTAGCACAGTCCAACATAATAACATATAATATTTTATAGTCCTCAGTGGCTCACATACCATCTTCACAGGCAATATCTTACCTGATCTTTATAATACAGTTGAGTTACCTAATGTGTGGTATTTCTGCCATCCCATGGAGGTATTGAAATTCAGAGAAAGTTAAAGGATTTTTTTTCCAGCAAAGGAGTGGAGATTCAAGTTACAGTTATCCACTTTTTGTAAGTTTAAAAATGTTGATTCAGTTATCAAATTTCTGATTCTTTCCCTTATATTCAAAATTAGTATAGATCCAATGCTCATTCCCAACACCTGCCACTTGGATAATGCCAATATAGTATCTGGGATTCTCTAGTGGCTCAGTGGTAAGGAATTTGCCTGCAGTGCAGGAGCTGCAGGAGGCATGGGTTTGATCCTGGATAGGGAAGATCCCCTGGAGGAGGGAATGGCAACCCACTCCAGTATTCTTGCCTGGAGAATCTCATGGACAGAGTAGCCTGGCAGGCTATAGTCCATAGCATTGCAAAGAGTCGAACACGACAAAGGGACTTAGTACCCACAATATAGTATCTAGAAAAGCTGTAACTATTTCTGCAGATTTCTTTGTAACAAAGATATTCTTTCATCAAGAGGCTCTTTAGTTGTTCTTCACTTTCTGCCATAAGGGTGGTGTCATCTGCATATCTGAGGTTGTTGATATTTCTCCCAGCAATCTTGATTCCAGCTTGTGCTTCTTCCAGCCCAAGCATTTCTCATGATGTGCACTGCATATAAGTTAAATAAGCAGGGTGACAATATACAGCCTAGACATACTCCTTTTCCTATTTGGAAACAGTCTGTTGTTCCATGTCCAGTTCTAACTGTTGGTTCTTGACCTGCATACCAGTTTCTCAAGAGGCAGGTCAGGTGGTCTGGTATTCCCATCTCTTTCAGAATTTTCCACAGTTTATTGTGATCTACACAGTCAAAGGCTTTGGCATAGTCAATAAAGCAGAAATAGATGTTTTTCTGGAACTCTCTTGCTTTTTCGATGATCTAGACTGAAGTCATGAAATTAAAAGACACTTGCTCCTTGGAAGGAAAGCTATGACCAACCAGCTAGCTTATTAAAAAGTAGAGGCATTGCTTTGCCAACAAAGATCCGTCTAGTCAAAGCTATGGTTTTTCCAGTAGTCATTTATGGATGTGAGAGTTGGATCATACAGAAAGCTGAGCTCCAAAGAATTGATGCTTTTGAACTGTGGTGTTGGAGAAGACTTTTGAGAGTCCCTTGGACTACAAGGAAATCAAACCAGTACATCCTAAAGGAAATCAGTCCTGAATATTCATTGGAAGACTGATGCTGAAGCTGAAACTCTAACACTTTGGCCACCTGATGCAAAGAACTGACTCATTTGAAAAGACACTGATGCTGGGAAAGATTGAAGGCAGGAGGATAAGGGGATGACAGAAGATGAGATGGTTGGGTGGTATCACTGACTTGATGGACATGAGTTTGGGCAAGCTCCGGGAGTTGATGATGGACAGCGAAGCCTGGTGTACTGCAGTCCATCTCGTCGCAGAGTCAGACACTACTGAGCGACTGAACTGAACTAGTCTGAGGAGTACTGTTGGATGTTTGTTTTTCCCCAAATCTCAAAATTTTCTGAAGATGATTTTTCAGTAGGGCAAAGAGAGGAGTCATTTCAAGGGAACTGGCTTATGCTTTATTGTGGCAAATTCTTCTTTCTTTGAAGAAGTCTAACTCCACCAACGCAGTTCCCAAAATATACTTCCTCTCCAACATTGCCACAACCAGTCATTCCTCCCCAATAAATCTATTCTATTTCAATTTTTTTCTTTAATAAAAAATCAGTTGTAACCTGCTGAATGTATATCGTAGATAAGTGAGTGCATGCTAAGTTGTTTTAGTCATGTCAGACTTTTTGTAGCCCACCAGGCTCCTCTGCCCATGGGATTCTCCAGGTAAGAATACTCATGTGGGTTGCCATGCCCTCCCCTAGGGGATCTTCCACACTCAGGGATGGAACCCACCTATGTTATGTCTCCAGCATTGGCAGGTGGATTCATTACCACTAGCACCACCTGCAAAGCCCATAGATAAGTTTATGTGTCTTGGTTTCAGTTTGTTTTGCATAGTAATCTATCTTGCTTCTTATGTCATAAGATTTTCCAAGATTTGTCTGAAGTTTAGGTCTTCAAGGTTAAACTGGTATCTGAAAGGGAGTGAGGGTAAATTTCAAATGAGGTAGGACTGGTTTAGGTGCTAAATTATGGTAGCCTGTGATCTGTCACTCTGTACGATTTCCTGCACATTCATAGAGCAAAGACAAAGTTTGTTATATATCGGAGATGACTGTACTGGTAACAGGTAAGAAATTCTAGTTTCTTTTTGAAGTTTATAAGACTGTATTGAAGTAAATGATTTTCTAAAGAAATGAGCCTTTGGTGAGACACCAGGGAATAATGGAAATAGATTCAGAAAAATGCCACAAGCTTGTTTTATTGATTACATTCCCATGAGTCTAAATGTAATTTTTAATTAGAGCGTATCACCCAAAATACTTTTTTCTATTTATTTAAAAATATCGACCATATTTTGACCCTTTTAACTTATAGCTAGAGTGACAGAGTCTGTGAAGGCTTTAGAAAACAATCTATGATCTGTCCTTGACATGATTAGCCAGTTATTTCCTGAAAAAGTCATAATGACACCTAACAAGTTAAGACAGTTTGTGCTTTTTCTTAAATCAAGTGCATTAATATTTAATTTAAAACATTTTAAAATTGCACAAAATGCATTTGGAAAAAACACACTATTTTTCTATATTTAATGATGCTGATTTTAGAAAAAGAGGATGATATAAATACCAAGATACAGTGATGAGTATATGTGAAATATATAATTGTCGTATTTATCCAAATGATTTAATGCAATTAACTTTGCTTGATAAGCAGTATAAATGGACTTGTTATTGACATTTGCATGATACATGTCTAATTTAATTTTTGAATTGAAGTATAGTTGATGTACAATGTTATTAGCTTCAAGTGTGTAATATAGTGATTCAATATTTTTATAGATTATATTCTAGTTAAAGTCATTGTAGGGAGTTCTCTGGTGGTCCTGTGGTTAAGATTTCACCTTCCAATGCATGGGATGCAAGTTCAAACCCTGGTCTGGGAGCTAAGATCCCACATACCTCATTGTGAAAAAAACAAAACATGAAACAGAAGCAATATTGTAACAAATTCAATGAAGACTTTAAATATACAGCACATCAAAAAATCTTTTTAAAAAGTAGAATAAAGTTATTGTAAAATATTGTTTATATTCTCTGTGAAATAAACTGAATCCTTGTATCTTATTTGTTTTTTACCTGGTAGACTATACTCTTAATTCTTTCCCTCTATCTTTCCCCTTCTCCCTCTGCTCTCTGTATTGGTAACCACTAGTTGTTCTCTGTGTCTATGGCTTGTTTCTTTTTTTATATTGATTCATTTTATTTTATTTTTTTTTATATTCCACTAATGAGTGAAAACAGACCATTTGTTTTTCTCTGTCTGACTTATTTCACTAAGTATAATACTCTTCAGGTCAATTCATGTTGTTGAAAATGTCACAATATTATTCATTTTATGACTGAGTAATTTTCATTGTATATATAGTCTACAGCTTCTTTAATCCTTTTAATTGTTGATGGACCTTTAGGGTGCTTTCATATCTTGGCTACTGTTAAATGATGCTGCTATGAACATTAAGGTGTATGAATCTGTTTGAATTAGTATTTTCTTTTCCCTTGGATGCATATCCAGGAGGGAGATTGTTGGATCATATGGTAGTTTATTTTTAATTTTTTTTTGAGAAATCTCTGTATTGTTTTCCCTAGTGGCACTACTAATTTACTTTTTGCATTCCCACCAACAGTGAGCTGGGGTTCCCTTTTCTCTACATTCTCACCATATTTAACATTTGTGTTCTTTTTGATGATAACCATTCTGATAGGTGGGAGGTAGTATCTCATTGTGGTTCTAATTTGCATTTCCCTGATTATTAGTTTTTTTGAGGATCTTTTCATGTGCCTGTTAGCCAGCTGTATGTCTTTTTTTTTTTTAAGAGCCTATTCAGATCTTCTGCTCATTTTTAAATTGAATTTTTTTTATACTGAGTCCTATGAACTATTTGTATATTTTATATATTAACCTCTTATTAGTCATATAATTTACAAATATTTTCTCTCATTTAGTCAGTTGTGTTTTCATTTTGTCCATGGTTTTCTTTGCTGTGCAAAAGCTTTTAAGTTTGATTCAGTTCAGTTCAGTTCGGTTGCTCAGTCATGTCTGACTCTTTGCGACCCCATTCACTGCAGCACGCCAGGCTTCCCTGTCCCTCACCAACTCCCGGAGACTACCCAAACTCATGTCCATTGAGTCAGTGATGCTATTCAACCATCTCATTCTCTGTCATCTTCTTCTCCTCCCACCTTCAATCTTTCCCAGCATCAGGGTCTTTTCCAAAGAGTCCATTGTTTGCATCAGGTGGCCAAAGTATTAGAGTTTCAGCTTCAGCATCAGTCCTACCAATGAATATTCAGGACTGATTTCCTTTAGGATGGACTGGGTGGATCTCCTTGCAGTCCAAGGGCCTCTCAAGAGTCTTCTCCAACACCACAGTTCAAAAGCATCAATTCTTTGACACTCAGATTTCTTTTTACTCCAATACTCACATCCATACATAACTACTGGAAAAACCATAACCTTGACTAGATGGACCTTTGTTGGCAAAGTAATGTCTCTGCTTTTTAATATGCTGTCTAGGTTGGTCATAACTTTTCTTTCAAGGAACAAGCGTCTTTTAATTTCATGGCTGCAGTCACCATCTGCAATGATTTTGGAGCCCCCTTAAATAAAATGTGTCACTGTTTCCACTGTTTCTCCATCTATTTGCCATGAAGTGATGGGACCAGATGCCATGATCTTAGTTTTCTGAATATTGAGTTTTAAGCCAACTTTTTCACTCTCCTGTTTCATTTTCATCAAGAGGCTTTTTAGTTCTTCTTCACCTTCTGCCATAAGTGTGCTGTCATCTGCATATCTGAGGTTATTGATATTTCTCCCAGCAATCTTGATATCAGCTTGTGCTTCATCCAGTCCAGCATTTCTCATGATGTGCACTGAATATAAGTTAAATAAGCAGGGTGACAATATATAGCCTTGACGTACTCCTTTCCCGATTTGGAACCAGTCAGTTGTTCCAGGTCCAGTACTAACTGTTGCTTCTTGAACTGCATACAGATTTCTCAGAAGGCAGGTAAGGTGGTCTAGTATTCCTGTCTCTTTAAGAATTTTCCACAGTTCATTGTGATCCACATAGTCAAAGGCTTTGGTGTAGTCAATAAAGCAGAAGTAGTTGTTTATCTGGAACTCTCTTGCTTTTTGGAGGACCCAATGGATGTTGGCAATTTGATCTCTGGCTCCTCTGCCTTTTCTAAATCCAGCTTGAGCATCTGGAAGTTCATGGTTCACATACTGTTGAAGCCTGGCTTGGAGAATTTTGAGCATTACTTTGCTAGCGTGTGAGATGAGTGCAATTGTGCAGTAGTTTGAGCATTCTTTGGACTGCAAGGAGATCCAACCCGTCCATCTTAAAGGAAATCAGTTCTGAATATTCATTGGAAGGACTGATGCTGAAGTTGAAACTCCAATCCTTTGGCCACCTGATGGGAAGAACTCACTCATTTGAAAAGACCCTGATGCTGGGAAAGATTGAAGGCGGGATAAGGGGACGACAGAGGATGAGATGGTTGGATGGCATCACCGACTTGATGGACATGAGTTTGAGTAAACTCCAGGAGTAAGTGATGGACGGGGAGGCCTCGCGTGCTGCAGTCCATGGGGTCACAAAGAGTCGGCACGACTGAGTGACTGAACTGAACTGAGCTTGAGCATTCTTGGCATTGCCTTTCTTTGGGATTGGAATGAAAACTGACTTTTTCTAGTCCTGTGGCCACTGCTGAGTTTTCCAAATTGGTTGACTTATTGAGTGCAGCACTTTCACAGCATTATCTTTTAGGATTCGAAATAGTTCAACTGTTATTCTCTCACCTCCACTAGCTTTGTTCATAGTGATGCTTGTGAAGGCCCACTTGTGGGCCCACTAGTCACTTCACATTCCGTGATGTCTGGCTCTAGGTTTGATTAGGTACTATTTATTTACTTTTACTTTTGCTTCCTTTGCCTGAATGATAAATCAAAAAACGGTATTGGTAAAACTTATGTCAAAGAGTATACTGCCTATGTTTTCTTCCAGGAGTTTTATGGTTTCTGGTCTTAGGTCTTTAGTCCATTTTGAGTTTATTTTTCTGAGAAAATATGCTAGTTTTATTCTTTTATATGTGTTAATTTTATTCTTTTACATGTAGCTGTGCAATTTTCCCAACAACACCGTTGTGAGACTATCTTTCGTTTATTGTATATTTTTGCCTTCTTTGTTGTAGATTAATTGACCACAAGTATGTGGGTTTATTTCTGGGCCCTCTATTTTGTTCCCTCAATCAGTTTGTCTGCTTTTGTCTTAATACCATACTCTGTTAATTACTCTCACTTTGTAATATAGTCTGAGGTCAAGGAGCATGAAACCACCAACTTTGTTCTTTTTCTCAAGATTGTTTTGGATATTTGATGTTTACTTTAGTTTCTTCCAATTTTAAGGATTATTCTCCTGTTGTGAAAAATGTCATGGGTACTTTGATAGGCATTACATTAAATGTGTAGGTTGCTCTGATTACTGTGGATATTTTAACAGTATTAATTCTTGTAATCTATGCACGGTGGGTATGCTTCCACTTCTTTGTATAGTCTTCAGTTTCCTTCATCATTTTCACATAGATTTCAGTGTATAGGTATTTCACCTCTGCTTGAATTTGTTCCTAAGTATTTTATTCTATCTGATGTGATTGTAAATGAGATTGTTTTCTTGCTTTTACTTTCTGATAGTTAATAATTAGTTTATAGAAAATAAACATTTCTGAATGTTAGTATTGTTTCTTCAAACTACTGAATTCATTTATTAGTTCTAAGAGCTTTTTTAGTGGTGCTGTAAGGGTTTTATATAAATAATATCATTTATTTATCTGCAAATAATAAGTTTTACTTTTTCCTTTTCAAACTGGATGTATTTTATTCTTTTTCTTATCTGACCACTATGGCTAGGACTTACATATTATGTTAAACAGAAATGACAAGAGTGGGCATCCTTGTCTTGTTTCTGATTTTAAAAGAAAAACTTTCAGTTTTTCACCATTCTATATAATTTAGCTGTGGTTTATCACAAGTAGCCTTTATAATGTTCAGATTTATTTCCTCTGTACCAATGTTAAGAGTTTTTTTTCATGAATGGGTGTTGGATTTTGTCAGAATGCTTTTATGCTGCGTTTACTGAGATGATCAGAGAAGGAAATGGCAACCCACTCCAGTATTCTTGCCTGGAGAATCCCAGGGACAGGGGAGCCTCGTGGGCTGCCATCAATGGGGTCGCACAGAATCAGACATGACTGAAGCAACTTAACGGCAGCAGCAGCAGCAACATTGAGATGATCAAGTGATTTCTATCATTCATTTTGTTAATGTGTATATCACCTTAATTACTTTGCAGATACTGAATCACCTTTGTACCACTTTAATAAATTCTACTTGATCATAGTATATGATCCCTTTTATAAATTGTTGGATTCAGTTTGTTGAGGATTTTTTCATCTATACTCATCAGAGATATTGGGATTAGGTTTTTTTTTTTTTTTGGTGTCTTTGTCTTGTTTTGGTATTAGGGTAAGTGTGGCTATGTTGAATGAAATTGAGATTATTTTCCCTTTTTAAGTTTTTTGGAATAGGTTGATAAGTTAGTTACTAGCTGTTCTTTATATATTCGGTAAAATTCTATTGTGAAGCCCATCCATTCCTGGACTTGTGTTTGTTAGGAGTTTTTAAATTAATGATCCTATTTAAGTACTAGTAGTCAGTTTTTCAGACTGTGTGTGTGTGTGTGTTTTATAATTCAGTCTTGGAAGACAGTATGTTTCTAGGAATTTATTGATTTATTCTGGTTTATCCAATTTGTTGACATATAACTGTTTGTGGTATTCTATTTGATTGTCTATATTTCTGTGTTATTGATTGTAATTTTTCCTATTTCACTTTCTATTTTGTCAGCTTAATACTTCTCTCTCTCTCTTTTTTTTTTAGTTAAGTCTGGCTAAAGGTTTATCAGTTTTGCTTATCTTTTAAAAAAACAAGTTCTTGGTTTTATTGATCCTTTCTATTATTATTTTGGTCTCTATTGATTTTTTTTTCTCCGATTTTTATTATTTCCTTCCTCTGTTGACTTTGTTAGTTTTTCTAATTCCTTGAGATGATGGGTTAGTTTGTTTATCTGAGGTTTTTCTTGTTTCTTGAGGTATGCCTATATTCCTCCAAGTTTCCCTATTAGAAATGCTTTTGCTGTATCCCATAGATTTGGAAAGTTGGATTTATATTTTCATATCTTTTACGATATTTTCTGATCTCCTCATTGATTCCTCATTATTTTTTGTAACATACTGTTTAGCCTTCACATGTTTATGTCTTTCATTATTTTCTTCTAGTTGATTTCTAGTATTATACTCTTGTACTCAGAAAACATGCTTGATATAATTTCTGCAGAGTACATCATGAGAAATGCTGGACTGAATGAAGCACAGGCTAGAATCAAGATTGCCAGGAGAAATATCAATAACCTCAAATATGCAGATGACACCACCCTTATGGCAGAAAGTGAAGAACTAAAGAGCCTCTTGATGAAAATGAAAGAGGAAAGTGAAAAAGTTGGCTTAAAACTCAGCATTCAGAAAACTAAGATCATGGCATCCGGTCCCATCACTTCATGGCAAATAGATGGGAAACAGTGGAAACAGTGACAGACTTCATTTTTTGGGGCTCCAAAATCACTGCAGATGGTGACTGCAGCCATGAAATTAAAAGACGCTTACTCCTTGGAAGGAAAGTTATGACCAACCTAGAGAGCATATTAAAAAGCAGAGACATTATTTTGCCAACAAAGGTCCATCTAGTCAAGGCTATGGTTGCAAAGAGCCAACTCATTGGAAAAGACCCTGATACTGGGACAGATTGAAGGCAAAAGGAGAAGAGAGTGGAAGAGGATGAATGGTTTTATAACATAACTGACTCAATGAACGTGAATCTGAGCAAACTCCAGGAGATAGTGAAGGACAAGGCAGCCTCGTTAGTGCTGCGGTCCATGGGATCACAGAGTTGGACACAACTTAGTGACTGAACAACAACAACAACAAAGCCAAGGGTGTTGGTGCCACACCACTGAGCTGGGCCCACCCCGTCCCAAATATGCACACTCTTGTTGGGACTGGCAGCCTCTACCTTAGCGAAGAGCAGCACTGAAGAAAGAGGGGCTGGAGGAGGGACCCAGTGTGGGCTGGCGGGTGCACTGAAGTGGTCTTGACAAGCTGGCCAGAGCCCTAGACAGTATTCAGTCTGTTGTTCTGCTCTGTGACTGGGAGTCAGCAAATCTGTGTTCAGGCTCTTCATGACCAGAGTCTTGATTTCTTACTGGCCTAATAATTCGCATTTACTTATAAACAGCTAAGGAGTCTCGTTCTCTTGGTGTCAGCCCCACAGCCTGGGGTGCCCTGACATATGGCTTGAACCCCTGCTCCCCAGGAAGATCCTTGAACCTGTAATATCTCCCTCCTCGTCTGGGTCCCACAGTAGTGGTGTGGGTACCAATCAGATCGTTTCTCTTTCCTTCTTACAAGACTCCATTTGGCTCTTTCTTTAGTCTTAGTTGTAGAAGAGCTATTCTGCTAGTCCTCAGGTGGAGTCCAGCAAGAGCCATTCTATATATAGCTGTAGTTTTGATGTGTTCATGAAGGGAAGTGAGCCCGATGTCCTCCCACTCTGCTGCCATTATCTCTCTCCATGGAGAAGTGTCTAAGCTTTTCAGCAATGCAAACAATTTTTTCTTTAACCTCCAATTTCCTTTAATAGTTTGGTGATGAAATGCTATAGAAATCTGGGATTTCAAGATTGTAGATTGAATTTTAAATAGTTTGAAATTTGACAATATAATATAGAAATGATTGCAGCAACATAGATGGATCTAGAGGTTGCAATACTGAATGAAGTAAATCAGACACAAAAAGACAAACATACGATATCACTTACATGTGGAATCTTAAAAAAAAAAAAAAAAAGGGAGACATGAACAAATTTATAAAACAGAAATAGAGCCACAGACATAGAAATGGAACTTATGATTACCAGGGTGGAAAGTGGGGTGAGGGAGATAGGGATAGAAAAATTGGGAAATTGGGATTGACATATACACATTACGATGTAAAATATAGGGGTTTCCCAGTGGTGCTAGTGGTCAAGAACCCACTTGCTAATGTTGGAGACTCAAGGGACATGATTTTGATCCCTGGGTCAGAAAGATCCCCTGGAGGATGAAATGGTAACCCACTTCGGTATTATTGCCTGGAAAATCCTATGGACAGAGGAGTCTGGAGGGCCACAGTTCATAGGGTTGCAAAGAGTCAGACACGACTGAGTCAACTTGGCATATAAAATATGGATAACTAGCAAGGACCTACTGTATATCACAGGGAACTTTCCTCCATACTTTGTCATGATCTATAATCTAAAAAAGAATAGATATATGTATATGTATGGCTATTCACTTTGATATATTTGCTGTTCAGTCGCTAAGTCCTGTCTGACAATTTGAGACTCCTGGACTGCAGCATGCTAGGTTTCCCTGTCCTTCATTATCTCCTGGAGTTGCTTAAACTCATGTCCGTTGAGTCAATGATGCCATCCAAACATCTCATCCTCTGTTGACTCCTTCTCCTCCTGCCCTCAATCTTTCCCAGCATCAGGGTCCTTTCCAATTAGTTGGCTGTTTGCATCAGGTGACCAAAATATTGCAGCTTCATTCAGCTTCAACATCAGTCCTTCAAATGTATGTTCAGGGTCAATTTCCTTAAGGATTGACTGGTTTGATATTCAAGGGACTCTAAAGAGTCATCTATAACACCACATTTCAAAATAATCAGTTCTTTGGTGCTCAGCCTTCCTTAGGCCCAAATTTCACATTTGTACATGACTACTGGAAAAATCATAGCTTTGATGATATGCACCTTTGTTGACAAGGTGATGTCTCTGCTTTTAAAGTTGCTGAGTAGGTTGGTCATAGCCCTTCTTCCAAGGAGCAAGCATCTTTTAATTTTATGGCTGCAGTCACCATCTGCAGTGATTTTGGAGCCCAAGAAAATAAAGTCTTTCACTGTTTTCATTGGTTCCCCATCCTTGGCCATGAGTGATGGGACTGGATGCCATGATCTTAGTTTTTTAAATGTTGAGTTTTAAGTCAGCTTTTTCACTCTCCTCTTTCATTCTCATCAAAGGACTAGTTCCTGTTCACTTTCTGTCATGAGAATGGTGTCATCTGCATATCTGAGGTTACTGATATTTTTCCTGGCAATCGTGATTCCAGCTTAAGATTCATCCAGTCCAGCATTTTGCATGATGTACCCTACATATGATTTAAATAAAGAGGGTGACGATATATAATCTCAATATACTGCTTTCTCAATTTTGAACCAGTCTGTGGTTCCATGTCCAGTTCTAACTGTTGCTTCTTCACCTGCATACCAGTTTCTCAGGAGGCAGATAAGGGGGTTTGGTATTCCCATGTCTCAAGAATTTTCTAGTTTGTCATGATCCATACAGTCAAAAGCTTTAGTGTAGTTAATGAAGCAGAAGTAGATGTTTTTCCAGAATTCTGTTGCTTTTTCTGTGATCCAACGGATGTTGGCAATTTGATCACTGGTTCTTCTGCCTTTCCTAAATGGAGCTTGTACATCAAGAAGTTCTTGGTTCACGTGATGTTGAAGCCTAGTTTGGGGAATTTTGAGCATTACTTTGCTAGCATGTGGGATGAGTGCAACTGTGCAGTAGTTTGAACATACTTTGGCATTGCCTTTCTTTGGGATTGAAATGAAAACTGACATTTTCCAGTCCTGTGATCACTGCTGAGTATTCCAAATTGGCTGGCATATTGAGTGCAGCACTTTAACAGCATCAACTTTTAGAATTTGAAGTAGCCCAGCTGCAATTTTATCACCTTCACTAGCTTTGTTTGTAGTAAGGCTTCCTATGGTCCACTTGACTTCACATTTCAGGATGTCTGGATCTAGGTGAATGATCACACCATCATGATTATCTGGGTGAATAAGACCTCTTTTGTATAATTCTTCTGTGTATTCTTGCCACCTCTTCTTAATATCTTCTACTTCTGTTAGGTCCATACAGTTTCTGTCCTTTATTGTGCCCATCTTTGCATGAAGTGTTCCCTTGGTATCTCTAATTTTCTTGAAGAGATCTCTCGTCTTTCCCATTCTATTGTTTTCTTCTATTTCTTTGCATTGATCACCGAGGAAGGCTTTCTTATCTCGCCTTGCCATTCTTTGGAACTCTGCATTCAAATGGGTATATCTTTCCTTTTGTCCTTTGCCTTTCACTTCTCTTCTCTTCTCAGCTATTTGTAATGCCTCCTCAGACAACCATTTGTCTTTCTATTTCTTTTGTCTACTTCATTTGTCTTTGTATTTCTTTTTCTTGGGGATAATTTTGATCACCGCCTCCTGTACAGTGTTATGAACCTCCGTCCATAGTTCTTCAGGTACTCTCTCTCTCAGATCCAACTCCTTGAATCTATTTGTCACTTCTACTATATTATCAAAAGGGATTTGATTCAGGCCATACCTGAAGGGCCTAGTGATTTTCCCTACTTTCTTCTATTTATGTCTGAATTTTGCAATAAGGAGTTCATGAGCTGAGCCACAGTTAGCTCCTGGTCTTTTTTTTTTTTTTTTTTTTTTTGCTGACTATATAGAGCTTTTCCATCTTCGGTGCAAAGAAAATAATCAATCTGATTTCATTATTGACCATTTGTTGATGTCCATGAAGAGTCGTGTCTTGTGTTGTTGGAAGAGGGTATTTACTATGACTAGTGTGTTCTCTTGGAGAAGGAAATGGCAACCCACTCCAGTATTCTTGCCTGAAGAATCCTTAGGACAGAGGAACCTGGTGGGCTGCTGTCCATGGGGTCGCACAGAGTCGGACACGACTGAAGTGACTTAGCGTGCATGCATGCAGTGGAGAAGGAATGGCAACCCACTCTAGTATTCTTGCCTGGAGAATCCCAGGGACAGAGGAGCCTAGTGGGCTGCCCTTTATGGGGTCACACAGAGTCGGACACGACTGAAGCGACTTAGCAGCAGCAGCAGCAGCAGTGGGTTCTCTTGGTAAATCTCTGTTAGCCTTTGCCCTGCTTCATTTTGTACTCCAAGGTCAAACTTGCCTGTTACTCCAGGTATCTGTTGACTTCCTACTTTTGCTTTTCAGTCCCCCATGATGTAAGGGACATCTGTTTTTGGTGTTTGTTCTAGAAGATCTTCTAGGTCTTCATAGATCTCTTCAACTTCACCTTCTTTGCCATTAGTGATTGGGGCATGGACTTGGATTATGCTGATATTGAATGTTTTGCCTTTGAAACAAGATCATTCTGTCATTTTTGAGATTGCACCCAAGTACTGCATTTCAGAGTCTTGTGTTGACTATGAGGGTTACTCATTTCTTTGAAAGAGTTTTTATCCACCGTGGTAGATATAATGATCATCTGAATTAAATTTACCCATTCCCATCCACTTTAGTTCACTGATTTCTAAAGTGTCGATATTCGCTCTTTCCATCTCCTGTTTGACCACTTCCAATTTATCTTGATTCATGAACCTAACATTCCAGGTCCTGCACAGTATTGCTCTTCATAGCATCAGATTTTACTTCCATATCCAGTCACTTTCACTACTGGGCATCATTTCTGCTTCAGCTCCTTCTCTTCATTCTTTCTGGAGCTATTTCTACTGTCCTTTCTAGTAGCATATTGAACACTTAAAACCTGGGGGATTCATCCTTCAGTGTCATATTTTTTTGCCTTTTCATACTGTTCCTGGGGTTCTCATGGCAAGAATGCTGAAGTGGTTTGCCATTCCCTTCTCCAGTTCAGTTCAGTTCAGTCACTGTGTCATGTCCGACTCTTTGCAACCACATGGACTGCAGCAGGCCTCCCTGTCCATCACCAACTCCTGGAGTCCACCCAAACTCATGTCCATTGAGTTGGTGATGCCATCCAACCATCTCATCCTCTGTCGTCCCCTTCTCCTCCCACCTTCAATCTTTCCCAGCATCAGGATCTTTTCCAATGAGTGAGTTCTTCGCATCAGGTGGCCAAAGTATTGGAGTTTCAGCTTCTACATCAGTCCTTCCAATGAATACTCAGGACTGATTTCCTGTAGGATAGACTGGTTGGATCTCCTTGCAGTCCAAGGAACTCTCAAGAGTCTTCTCCAACACCACAGTTCATAATCATCAATTCTTTTGCGCTCGGCTTTCTTTATAGTCCAACACTCACATCCCTATATGACTACTGTAAAAACCATAGCCTTGAGTAGATGGGCCTTTGTTGGCAAAGTAATGTCTCTGCCTTTTAATATGCTGTCTAGGTTGGTCATAACTTTTCTTCTAAGGAGTAGACTATTTTTTGTCAGACCTCTCCACTATGACCTGTCTGTCTTAGGTGGCCCTATAAGGCTTGGCTTATCATTGAATTACAGCTTTGTATAGCTCAATGTGATCATTTGGTTAGTTTTCTGTGTTTGTGGTTTTCATTCTGTCTGCCCTCTGATGGATGAGGATAAAAGGCTTATGCAAACTTCCTGATGGGAGGCACTGGCTATGGGGAAACTAGGTCTTGCTCTGGTGGGCTGGGCCATGCTCGGCAAATCTTTAATCAGATTCTCTGCTGATAGGTGTGGCTGTGCTCCCTCCCTGTAGTTTTGCCTGAGACCAAACTATGTTAGGGGTAATGGCAACTTTTTCCATAAGGACTTATGCCAGCATGCTCTGCCTCCCAGGACTGCTGCTACCTGTGCCCCTGACCCTGTTGCAGGCCACTGTTGACCCATGCCTCTGCTGGAGACTGCCAAGCACTCACAGACAAGTCTGGCTCAGTCTCTTGTGGGTTCTCTGCTCCTTTCTCCTGGATCCTGGTGCACACAAGGTTTTGTGTGTGCCCTCCAAGCATCTCTGTCAGGTATGAGATTTTATTTTAAACTTGACTGTGCCCCTCCCACCTTCTTGTTTCAGCTTCAGCTTTGTCCTTGAACATGGGGTATTACTTTTCTTGATGAGATCCAACATTCTCCTGTTGATGGTTGTTCACCAGCTAGTTGTGATTTTGGTATTCTTACAGGAGAAAATGAGTGCATATCCTTCTACTCTACCATCTTGGAGGGAAAAAGACTTTGCTTCGTATATCTGTGTGTGTGTGTGTGTGTGTGTGTTTTGATCCTGGGTCTATTTACTCTCTGATCAATTCTTTTTTTTTTCCTCAGAAAATGATGGGAGGATTGCCCTAGCAGGAGGTATTTCCCCTGTGCCAGTTGACTTATGACTAGGTTTAGCCAATGATAGTTATAGGTTGGCAACTGAAAGGCCCAGAAGGGAGAATCTAGATTATTTCTCCCTGTTGCTCTCTGCTTCTGGAAGCTTCTCCAGCAATACCTTTATCTCCACTATAGGTCCATCTCCTACTGGAAACATCCACCTTAACCCCAGACTCCTTGTAATCCAGGGCTCCAGCCCCAAACAATATCATCTACTCCTTTCTATTATCTGTGGGTACAGTGGTTTCATGCTTTTGCAATCTCTGTATTGCTTCCTTTCCCTTATTTTGTCATTTCAGGTCTTCTATCATATAGTATGACCAATTCCTGCATTAAATTTTATCAGTTTCAAATTCTTAGTGGTTTCAGTTTCCTGGTTGAACATTGGCCAACACATGACTTATAATACATTTTAAAGAATAGTAATGTATAGCCCCAAATAATCATTATTATAAATTGAAAGATTCTTGATAGATCAGCACTTGGGAAGTCTGCATTAGTTTAATTTAGGTAATACAGAGTCAGAAAAAAAATCCAAACAATTGAAGAATTCATCAATTCTTTTTATAACAGATCTTTTTTTTTTTCCTCCAATACTGTAGAACAGTGAAACTGCTTCTATAGTGGGAATTACAGAGCTGCTGCTGGTGGTGGTATGAGAGTTTTATGTGTTTATATGCATGTGTATACCTGTGTATGTATAAACACATTCAGGTAACATTTGTTTAGTTTGCTTTAATGGTATCACAGCTAACATTTGTGTGTGTTTGTTTTCTTTATCTCAGCTCTGGTAAATCCACGAAAAACAGATGAGAGCCAAATCTTTCATTATTTCTAAATCCCTGATTATGACATGTTTCTCCTAAGATGTGTCCCAAAAGAGTGAGAGAAGCATCTGTAACTACATACAGGTTATGTCATAGTCTCCTTAACAGCATTGGGTCCATATGGAGCTTAATTCTGTAAACTACCTATAACTAGGTATAAAATTCAGACAGAAAGTAGCAATTTATCACGTGTTCAACTCGTTTCTTCTTCTTAGTGGTTATTTCCTGATCTGAAATGCAGCCCACTCTCTGCCCACTTATATTTTTGAGCTATGAAACCAATAATAAATAGCAAGAATATTCCCTTAAGAGATTAGCCATGCTTTCCTACTGGGAAGAATAAATGAAGGGCACTGTCATAGAACTGTGTGCTTGGAATTCAGTGTAGGAAATAAAACATGGAAAAATGGCAGAGTTCCTTTAATCAAGTTGATCAGTAATGCAATGTAAGGTTAGGCTTACAATTCCTCTAAATCAAAAATATTCTTTAAAGCAAATTTTTAGAGAAATAATTTTTTAATTATTATAATCTCAGAAATAGTGTTTGTATATTTTACTGACTTACTGACCTTCCTTTAACATTATTGAAACTGATCAGTTCAAACTACACAATTGGAGCCCTTTTCAAACTGAAGGCTTGAAGTCTTCTTTAGAATTTTGATATGCTGCTCTCTCAGAGAAGGCAAAGGCACCCCACTCCAGTACTCTTGCCTGGAAAATCCCATGGACGGAGGAGCCTGGTAGGCTACAGTCCATGGGGTCGCTAAGAGTCGGACGTGACTGAGCGACTTCACTTTCGCTTTTCCCTTTCACGCACTGGAGAAGGAAATGGCAACCCACTCCAGTATTCTTGCCTGGAGAATCCCAGGGACGGCGGAGCCTGGTGGGCTGCCGTCTATGGGGTCTCACAGAGTCGGACACGACTGAAGCGATTTAGCAGCAGCAGCAGCAGCATACTGCTCTCTGAGAGTGCACTATTAATTTCAAGTGCAAATCCAACAGAACTGTTCTATGTAGAAATATTTTAACCCAAGATAATCATCTTCCTATCTGGCTTAATTATTTTTGTTTGAGAGTGTATACATTTTTAAGAGTGTATATGTATTTATATATATACCTATATACACAAGTATACATGTACATTAGAAACAAATATATATAAATATATGTACATATATGCACACAGATTCATATATATATAATATTTAGCATAAATTATTCAATAAAAAGTTGTCATCTTTCTCTCATGTATTTATATCTATAGTTTTTTTGGCCAATAAGTGTATTGATAGGAAACTGACATAAAAAATCCATTATTAAAGAAATGTATTTTATGATTCTATTCTTTATAATGATATACATAGTAAAATGCAATAAAGCCTTTTGGCTCTCAAGGGCTTACAAATTAATTCTTAAACATAAGTATATTTAAAAAAATGCAAGACTGTAGGAAAATCATAGTCAATAAGTACCAGTGTTATTTCACTGACTTCTTACCATCACTCAGGAAAGTAGTTATTACTAATTTTGCTTTGGAGGTAGGAAACCCATCAGAAATTAATTTAACCAAGATCACCTGGCTAGTATGTAGCTTATTGGATATTTGAACTTAAATATGGGCAAAGCCCTTACTTTTTCATTATATAATGTTGAAAAAAATTAAATATTTTTGAAGAAAGCCTGTAATTAAAGGACAATTAAAATTATACAATAGTGAATAAAATTGATATAAAATTATTCATATCTGGAATGGAATGCAAAATTTTCATAAAATAGTAAAAATTTGATCATGTCTAAAAATATTGGTTAGACCATGAAGAAAAGAGTAGTCTTCACATGCAAAATTTGCCAAGTGAAAAGGCACAAGATACATATCAGAGAGACAACAAGAGCAGAAAAATTTAGCTAGAATGTAAGATCCCAGAGGATCAGTGTTTGAAGACATTGTTGAACACAGATTACAGCCAAATTTGGAGAGACTTAAATTTCAGTTCATGAGGTTTGAATAGTATTTGGCACATAAAAAATAATAAATATTCTTTTTAACTGGATTAATTAATTTATTATGTAGTCAATAGGTTGTTTTAATGGTTTTTAGTGAAGAAGCATGGTTTGATGACAGTATTGATTCATAATTGTTATTCTGATGACATTATTCAGCATGGGCAAAACTGTAAATTGAGGGATTTCTAAGTATGAGATAATAACAGATGAATTTAAAAGAATGGATGGATAAATGATACATTTAAACATTAGGAATATTAGGAAGTCAATATTCTGAGTCTCTGAAATGGAGTAATTAAATATTTTTATAAAATGTATTGAACACCTACTAGGTGCCAGGTAAATGAAAGGGAAGAGTTACAGCCTGTAACAAACTGTAATTATGTGAAACTATGTGAACTACGTTAAAAGGATACAGGAGCATAAGAAAGAGTGTTTAACTGAAATTAAGAGTAATGGGTAAATCAAAAGGAACATATGTATTCAATAGATTCACCTTGAATGAATATTGAACTTGTTCAAAGGATGTGTATTGCAAAGAAGGAAACATTTTCTTTCTAGAAAATATAAAGTTTTCTAGTAAGAAAATCATTACATTAAGGTGAAAATACCGAGAATACAATGATAATGGTTTAGTCATTAAGTTGCATCTGACTCTTGTGACACCATGGACTGTAGCCCGCCGGGCTTCTCTGTCCATGAGATTCTCCAGGCAAGAATACTGGAGTGGGTTGCCATTTCCTTCCTCAGGGGATCTTCTTGACCCAGGGATTGAACCCGGGTCTCCTGCATTGAAGGCAGATTCTTTACTGACTGAACTATGAGGGAAACATATATATATATATATATATAAAATGATAATAAAATGTCATTATATATTTAGGTATATGTATGAGTGTGATTATTTCTGCATACTGTGAAATGAGGTTTGTTAACCACTTCTAAATTTTTTGAGGATAATTTGTTTCATTTTTAAAAAAAAATATCAATCTATTTAAGAATATATTTTTATATGTTAATATTTATAATAGTAGGATTAAACATATAAACATTAATATTTAAGTTCATCATTCTTCATATTTGTTTCTAAATTGCTAACTTTCTAGAAAAATATTGAGACTGAAAATGTCATCAAGCTAATACTATAAAAAAAAGTTTCAAATGTAATAACATGATGCATTTCATTCAAATGTAGTGCTAGATATGATTAAGAATATTTATCCTTTCAGAGTGGGAAGTAGCAAAATTTTCTCTTTTCTAGAAGTACCCACTTCTTTTCTGTGTACAAACAGTGAACACCCAATAAAGTGCTTTGTGTGAGTCTCAAATGTTAGTGCTCCCTATCTCTAACTGTAAATTTCTGAACTGAATTATGAATGTGACATGGTGATTTTTAGATGATTCCATGCAGTTAATAAATAAATTTGCATATAAACTTTTCCCTTTGGTGTTGAGAGAATTTAGAATTCCCAGCAAGATTCTGCATTCTCACTCCATAGTCCAAGGTTGTTAACCAAGTCAATAGAAATATGTGAAGAACAATAAAATCTGGCCCAGAAGACTTTTATGCTTTTCTTGTAGAAGTGGCTAAAGTTTCCTCCCCCTTTCATTGTTTAAATTAATAATTAAAGAAAACAAAAATGCTGAAATGTATAAAGGGTTGAAAGGGGAGTCAAACTGAAGTGTGAAGATGACGGTGGCAATCCTGCCCTATTGGATGAGAACCATTTTTGCTCTTTTGAGGTGATGTCATATTCCTTTAAATTTATTTAAAGTGCTTGAACTCTGGCCATTTTTGCTTTATACAGTCTGAGGAAAGCAATTTGATAGCAATGAATATAACATGAAGATAGTTAAAGGATGCCCATGATTAATCAATAAATAAAACCATGAAATTAATCACTTTTATTTATCAAGATATTTCTGAAAGTACAATATAAAGCTATATTATAGGAAGTGTATTTATAAAAAGTAAGCCTTTTCAACTTTTGGGAAAAAACCCTTTTCTTAAAATGTCCCACTAGAAATTGCATGGGTAGAATAAGAAGTACCCCCCAAAAATCAAATTTGAATGGAAAATTAGTAAGGCCAAGAGGAGTAAAGTAATATCCCCCCAAATATGTGATTTCTCTTTTGGAAAAGATTCTAATTTTTGTATCTTGTAATGTGTTATCTTCAGAGTATGTGGAAAGCTTTACTTCCATTCTTAAAGTAGCATAGTTTCAAACATGGATACCAAACTGGAAGATTGCCTGAAACTTAATAGTAAAATGTGAGAGGTTCTAGTAAAGACATGAGATTTTTTTTTTCCCCTCATATAAACTAATGAATTTGATCCATGGGATATTCACAGCAAAACTTTTGAAAGATAAAATTTGAAAACTGAATTGTTTCGTTCTTTAATCAAACATTTGTTTATCACGATGTTGTTCAGTTGCTCAGTTGTGTCCGACTCTGCAACCCCGTGGACTGCAGCACGCCAGGCTGTCCTTCGCCATCTCTCAGAGTTTGCTCAAACTCATGTCCATTGAGTTGATAACGCCATCCACCCATCTCACACTCTGTCACTCCCTTCTCCTCTTGCCCTCAGTCTTTCCAGGCCTCAGGGTTTTCTCCAATGAGTCAGTGCTTTGCATCAGGTGGCCAAAGTGTTGAAGCTTCGGCTTCAGCATCAGTCCTTTCAATGAGTATTCAGGGTTGATTTCCTTTAGGATTGACTGGTTTGATCTCTTTGATGTCCAAGGGACTCTCAAGAGTCTTCCACAATTTAAAATCACCAATTCTTTTGGGCTCAGCCTTCTTTATGGTCCAACCCTCACATCTGTGCATGACAACTGGTAAAACCCTAGCTTTGACTATATGGACCTTTGTCAGCAAAGCAATATCTCTGCTTTTTACTGTCCAGGTTTGTCAATAGTTTGTGATTGCCTGTATAGGAAATGGCAGGCACAGTGATACTTGGTAGGAATTCAAAACATTAGATGATCCTCAGACATTGTATGAATGGTACAATAATAATTTAAAACTCTATTTGATTAAACATTCTCATAAATTAGATGAAATGGTTTATGCTGGTAGACTTCCATGACTGAAGACAGAGCAAAATACATATTTTACTACAGAGAGATAAAAAAGAATTTTAGCTGAGCTAATTATATGAACTTATTACAGCAAACCTATCTTCTTAGTGAAGATGAGATTCCAAACCCTGACTGTTAGATTTTTTCCAAGTGTTATTTTTTATGCTAAATTTGGCCACATTGATGGAATTCCTACCTGTGTGTACTTCTAAAATGGGCTGCAGCTGCTTCTCAGAGTAACATCTTGGCTTAATTTCCACATTTTTCTACTTGAACATGAAACGTTATTGGGAGTCCCAAATACTGGCTATTAATTGCCTCCCCTAAAGTGTGGGGGCAATTCTAAATTCTGAATGGCTTGCTTTTAAATTCTTTCAGTCACTTCATTTAATTAGTTATTGCTCCTTTTATATAATTTAACCATTTTTTTCCTCCAATACTTCTGTACTATGGCACTTAGTACCTAGCATTTTCATTTCCAAGTGTTGAAGGAAATACATGTTTTAAAGGGATTAAGCTGATGCACATTTGTGTAAGTTTTAAAATTTTATATGGACTTTTCATAAATCATGTCTTCTTGTTTGCATGAAACTTGCCATCTAGAAGTGTAAAACAGGTTCGAAGAAGCTGCTGAATTATAGTTACTAGTCTGAAATCTGAGAAAACTCAAATGAATTTGACTTGTTTTCTAAAGGTGGACATCAGAACTGATTATTACAAAAGCCATGTGTATAATTTAAAGCCAGTTATTAGAGCAATTTTTTTTTAAAACTCATTGGTTTTAAGAGTAACCTATTTTCCTATGATAAAGTAAATATACAATAGTTAATATTTATTCCTATATTAAGATATTTATAAACTGGTTTCTAGATTATAGAAGCTGAAATGGGCAAAGGAAATGTGGGTTATTCAGATCATTACAAAAGTATGCATGCATGCTCTGCTCAGTCACTTCGTCATGTCCAACTCTTTGGGACCCAATGGGCTGTAGCCTGCCAAGCTCCTCTGCCCATGGGATTCTCCAGGCAAGAGTACTGGAGTGGGTTGCCATGCCCTCCTTCAGGGTGTCTTTAGGGATTGAATCTGCATCTCTTAAGTCTCCTGCTTTGACAGGAGGGTTCTTTATCACTAGCACCACCTGGGAAGCCCTACAAAAGCATGTGTGTGCTAAGTCACTTCAGTCGTGTCTGACTCTTTGCAACCCCATGGACTGTGTAATCCTCCAGGCTCCTCTCTCCATGAGATTCTCCAGGCAAGAATACTAAAGTGGGTTGCCAACAAAAGCATACTTGAGTATAAATGAAAGCCAGTGAAGTTAACTCCAGCAGGTAACTATGAATGCCTTATAAAAAGGTGTCAGAAATTGTTGAAAAGATAGACTTTTAAAGGCCAAATTAACTTTGTAATGAGACATTTTTTCTCTTATTTGAAAATCTCATAGAAAATTATTTGGCATATTCATTCTGGGAATTCAACATGAGATTAACATTCAAGTCAATCAGTGTAATTACCCATATTATCAGGATTAAGGAGAAAAATATATGGTGGTTAAAATAAATGCAGAAAAGGTATTTGATAAAGTACAACAACTTTTCACAATAACAACTCTTAGCAGCTGGAAATTGAAGGGAACTTCCTCAGCTTGATAAAAGATATCAACAAAACCTCTAGGAAAATTTCTGTTTAATGATTAATATCAAATGCTGCCCTTAGAGACAAATGAGATAAGAATGTCACTGTCACCCCCCAATCATCATTTTTTTCTGGAGATCTTTGCCAGTGCAGTGGGGTTAATAAATAAATAGCAAAAGAATTGTAAGAGAAGAAAAGAATTGTCATTGTTTGCATATGATATAATTTAGAAAAATGAGTAAAAATAATTGGTAAATTCAGCAATGTTTCTATATACAGTACTAACACAAACATTAAATTTATTTCTAAAGATAAGAAAATTTGGAAAATATTAGTTGTATACTTATAACTTTTAAAATACATTTCAGTTCAGTTCAGTCGATCAGTCGTGTCTGACTCTTTGCAACCCCATGGACTACAGTACACCAGGCTTCCCTGTCCATCACCAACTCCCAGAGCTTACTCAAACTCATGTCCATTGAATCAGTGATGCCATCCAACCATCTCATCCTCTGTCATCCCCTTCTCCTCTTGCCTTCAGTTTTTCCCAGCATCAGGGTTTTGTTCTAGTGAGTCAGTTCTTTGCATCAGGTGGCGAAAGTACTGGAGTACTTCAGTACTTCAAAGTCAGTCCTTCCAATGAATATTCAGGACTGATTTCCTTTAGGATGGACTGGTTGGATCTCCTTGCAGTCCAAGGGATTCTCAAGAGTCTTCTCCAACACCACAATTCAAAAGCATTAATTCTTCAGTGCTCAGCTTTCTTTATAGTCCAACTCTCACATTCATACATGACTACTGGAAAAACCATAGCTTTGACTTGACAGACCTTTGTTGGCGAAGTAATATCTCTGCTTTTTAATATGCTGTCTAGGTTGGTCATAGCTTTTCTTCTAAGAAGAAAGCTTCTTTTAATTTTATGGCTGCAGTCACCATCTGCAGTGATTTTGGAGCCCAAGATAATAAAGTCTGTCACTGTTTCCATTGTTTCCCCATCTGTTTGCCATGAAGTGATGGGACCGGATGCCATGATGTTGGTTTTCTGAATGTTGACTTTTATGCCACCTTTTTCACTCTCCTCTTTCACTTTCATCAAGAGATTCTTTAGTTCTTCTTTGCTTTCTGCTATAAGGGTAGTGTCATCTGCATACCTGAGGTTATTGATATTCCTTCTGGCAATCTTAATTCCAGCTTGTGCTTCATCCAGCCCAGCATTTCACATGATGTACTCTGCAAGTAAGTTAAATAAATAAGATACCTTTAAAATACATCAAATACCGGGAATAAATTTGACATAATTCTCAGGTGTTGCTAATGGTAAAGACCCCACCTGCCAATGCAGGAGACATGAGGGAATCGGGTTTGATCCGTGGGTCGGGAAGATCCCCTGTGGGAGGACATGGCAACCCATTCCAGTTTTCCTGCCTGGAGAATACTATGGACAGAGGAACCTGTAAAGCCACAATCCAAAGAGTTGAACAGAGTCTTATACAACTGAAGCAAATTAGCATGCCTGCAAACTCTCTCCAAAAAAAAAAAAAAAAAAACAACTACTAGACATGAGAGAAATTAGAGAAGACTTAATAAATTGAGAGAGGTACTATATCCATGGTTTGCAAGATTCAATACTGTAATAATATCAAGTATACTCTAGTTGATCTATACATTTAATGGAATTCTAATTAAAATCTCATCAATTTTTGGTGGAAACTGACAAGCTGAATCTAAATTATACATGGGAAACCAAAAGACTAAGAACACAAATGACAGTTGTGAAAAATAATAAAGTAGGCAATCTGACGTTCCTAAATATCTAGACTTATAAAACTCCAGTAATTTATTCAGAATATAATGAAGTAAAAATAGATAAATAAAGGAACACAGAGAAAGGGCCTCATTACAGTTCCTTGAATTATAAAATGTTCCCCTTTGGTACAGTAGGAAAAAGGTGTTCTTTTCAGTAAATGGTTCTTGGTCAACTGGTCATCATATGGGAAATAAAAATTTATACTGAAGCTTCAAATGATTAAAAAAGAAATCATTTCTCTATCAGCTATACATATAAAAGGAAAGGTAAAACCATATGTCTTCTGAAAGTTAACGAAGGAGAATGTCTATAATTTGGAAGTTGGTAAATACTTTTTGACTTGGCTACCAAAACCCTTTGCTATAAAAGTAAGACTTCTAGAGTGGACTTTATTAAAATTGATTGCTTATGTTCATTAAAAGTTATTAGTAAGAAAGAGAAAAGATAAACCAGAGTGAAATAATATATTGATAATACTAAAAAAGGACTCATATCAGGAGTATGCAAAGAGTTTGTTAAATTCATTAAGGAAAAATACAGATAAGTTAGTTTAAAAGTAATGGGGAAAATTATTGACAAAGTATTTTGCAAAAGAAGATATTCAGATGTCCAATATGCATATACTAAATTGCTCAACATCATTTGTCATCAGAAATTCAAATTAAAACTCTAATGAGGTGATATGAAAAATGAAACCAAATTAATTAACTTAAAATGAAGCTAAAAATTTTAGAAGCTGAAAATGAAGATTGTTGATGAGCATATTGAGCAACTAGGACTCTTCCATTCCAGTGGTGGTTATGTAAAACGAGCCAGGCACTTGGGAAAACTGAATAGAAATGTCTACTAAGGAAGAATATTTGGGTGCACAAATTCTGTGACCCAGCAATTCTACCTTAGGTGTATACCTAACAGAAATGAAAACCTGCATGCACTTGATGATATATACAAGAATGTTTTTAAGAGCAGCCTAAATTCTGGTGTGACCAAATCAGTTGTGGCATATTCACACAAAGTGATGGCAAACAGTAATGCCAGTGGAGGCACTGAGCTGTGCACAGCATCATGGATGAATTTCACAAAACAGTGGAGCAAAAGAAGAGTCATAAAAGACTAGGCACAGTAGAGATCTGTTTCCATACAGATCAAAAGCAGGTAATGTAGAGAGATGGCTGTAGAAGGTAGCCTCTTAATTACTTTTCAGAAGTAATGTTAGTTGCTTGGGCAGACAGAAAGATTTCTGTGATACTGGAGTTGTTCCATTTATTCGTGAGTGGTGGGTTACATGGGTATGCTCACTTTATAACCTTTTATCAAGCTAAACATGTATTTTGCTCATTTTATAATGTGAGCAAAAGACTTCAATAGAAATTTTATTTTATTAAAAATATATAGATATTTGGCATTTCCTTAAATAAAATGTCACTGATATTATTTCTGTAAAATAAATTTAAATATATATATATATATATGTATATATATATTTCAAATCAGAGAGGTGGCATTCCCTGGTTAAACATCAGATTTGTGGAGAGGGATATGTGAATTACTTGGTGGATAAATAGAATCTTTAGTTTGTACAACTTAAAGCAATTTCTCTAATGCCAGACACAATTCTACTCCTTGTTCACAGATGCTGAAATAAAACCATAAATGGGTTAAGCAGCTTACTAATCATCACAACCAGAGGAACATAAAATAGGAGACAGAATTATTAAAATCCTGACAACATTGTCTATTCAGTCAGAAACTGTCGGCAAGTTCTTTCATCATTTTAATTGGCATTACATTATTTTTTGAAAGTTCTGATTTTAAAGACAATGGATGCTAGATGATTCTCCCATGTATGAGAGCAATGTTCCATACATCAATCTGCAGGCATTTTGTAGTTGGTAAATTGATGATCCTTTTAGAACTGCTTCTGGTTTTGAACTTCAGAAAATGGCCATGCAGTATCGCATTACAAGGAGCACTGCAAAAAGACCCTTCTCTCTTCAACGTGACTTGTGCTCAGTGTTCTGTGGCTGTTCTGTGCTGTGCTCTTTATGTGTTTTTAATTATTATTGTTTACGATGATGATGTTTTAATTGTTAATATAGTACCCTGAGCATCTTGGGGGAAGCTTTGTGATGATTAAAAAATATTATTATAATAGTTCCTGGAAAGTAAAGAAGTCATCAGGGCTTCTTCAAGTTCTCATGGGAACCAATTGAACCAAGAATCAGCGTACTTCCTGTGGGGAAGTAGGAGGTGAGCTTAAAAAGGACATTTTTGCTGCCTCTAGTCCAGTCCCTGCTGCTCCCACTGCCTTTGTGACTAACAAGGTTTACTTATTTGTTTTGCTTTGTTTAATTTGATCACTCCCAGTGTCAACCCTGTTCTCCCTACAGTCTTGATAACATTTTCTAAGCTTGAGAAGTATACAAAACATACACAACATACACAACACAAAACATGACAACATGTATGTTGTCAGTAGTAGCATTTCTTTTTGATGGGTGTTGTAACTTTATGCAGTATCTATAACTATTATTTCTATGAAAATAATTTAGTTTTTAAGTTATTTACTGGATAAAAGAGATCTGCAAAAATTTGAGTATTTATGTGTTGTGATTTGCTCACTACCTTTTACTGTTACATCATAATAGTTTTCACTGCTGTGAAAGTAATAGTAATCGAAATTTTCTTTCTTTGAAAGAAAGCACCAAAGTTCATCGATGCTTTTTGTTCATGCTTTTTTTTCTGGTAGATAAAAGAATAGTTGTTGTCCTATGGAAAGCATGAGCAGGGATTATATTCTTTAAATGCCTTTCTGTGTTTTCTATGAAAATTCAGGCATTATTTAATTGTTTCAGAAACTTCATTTGAGAATATAGGCCAAATGATTCTTGTTTTCCTTCTCTTATTAAACAAGTGACCATGCATTAGGTATTCTCATCTGTAGATCAAAACCCTTATTCTTAAGACTGGATTATAAAATGTCTGCAATAAAGACAAGTTCTATCTTAAATTCTACCTAATATTTATTTATTGATTTTATTTTTTAGAGGAAGGAGAATATGAACTATTCCAACTGATCAATTGCCATAGACTTCAGGAAGATGAGTGTATGAAAGAGAATTTTATACTTTTAAAAGAGATTCTATACAAGTAATTACATCAATCTTACCTGGAGAATCCTATGAATCAGTTAACAAATGTTCTGTTACTAGTCTTTGCATGTTTGACAAACTAAGAATGACTTACTTCTATTCATGATTACTTTGAAAACAAAAAAAGATAACACAAATGGAATTTACATATCTGAAACCATGACAATCATCAAAAGCTTTTTTATAGAAAATATTTGCAACTAATGCTATAGTGCTACAATTTTATTTTGAACTTGTTTGAAGGATTAAAGATGAGGGACTGTAGTACCAAGATGCATTTCACAGAGAATATTTTATATTGATTACACAATTTGAAAATATGCTTTTTAAAAGAATAACTTCAAAGGAGAACAGCATATACAAAAATTAATCCCCTAAATATAATTCCATGGGTAAAATGTATGAAATGTATACATTTCATTGACTTTCTTATGACGTGAGTATAGCCATTTACTATTCACTGAATATATTGATTTTACTATATTCTAACAGGAGCTAAAACACAACCCAACGTGAGAAGACTGCAAATTTCTAGAAGAGACACTAGGAAACAAATATTTTTCCTTATTTTCTTGATTGATACATTTTGCGAGCTATGAATTCACTTTTTATTTCTGGAAAGAAAGGGTAAAGTTCTGGAGAGCTCAATGAATATCCTGTTTTGTCCATTTTTCACTATATTCAGAGTTTTAGTTCAATGGCACACACTTAAGCTGCATCTGATATTCTTTTAGTGGTGTACCGGGAATTCTTGAGCTGTAGAATGACCATTCCCTGTTCCCAAGTAGATCTGACCACTTCCCTTTCCTTCTGCTATATCCCTTTTTACAGTATCTGTCATATGTTGTGTGCATTAGTTTACATATTTATCTCTCTCTTTATCAGACTGAAATGTGAATAAGCTATATCTTCGTAGCCCCAGGTCTTTTCCGGTGCCTCATGACAAACGTGTGTTCAGTAACTGATTTTTAAATGATTATGTGACTGAATAAATGCTTTAGCAAACCATACCTCATTGACCCAGAGATGTGTACATAACATCTTAGTGCTAATTTGGGAAGCTATTTTAGAGGACTATCCAAGAACTAAGTATAATCAATTACTTTGGGGTAGTTGCAATGCAACACAGAAAGCAATGCTGTCCAGATAATAAGTTACTGAGAGCACTTACCCAACACCAATTGCAAATTAATGAACCACAATACATTTTGGCTGTGAGTGTGTCAAATTGGGAGTAACTGTGCTTAGAACCACAGAGGTTTAATAATTGGAGATTCTGCATGAGGTTTGCAAAAGTGAACAATGGCTGTAAGATATACTAAGACATTTATGAAAATATTTATCAGCATAAATATAAGAAATGTCAAGTGTGTTATGGATTGGTGTTGGTCATAGGTAGTGACTACACAGTGATGCACAAAATCCAGGAAGCTTTCGTGAGAAGAGCATCTTGATTCAACCAAGATAGAATCATCTCCTACAGCTAAGAGTTTTACCAATTGTGCAGTACTAAGACACTAGACTTAATGTAAGAACTTTATTATATACACACATGTTTTCCACTAACACTTCAACTAATTATACTTTTGTTTTGGAACTTTGATTATGACATGGGAGGTTTTTCCATGACCCTGAAGATGCAATTTTAATATTTCTCTTTTCTATAGTAAGCCGGTTATTTCTTTCACAATCTTACATGGCAGTTAAAGGAACAATTCATTAGTGTAGTGGTTAGTAGGAGAGGAGTCCGAAATAATCATGCTGCTCTTTGGAAGCAGAGCTGCAGCACATCACAGTGGGCGCAGGATCAACGCTGCTGGGCACCACGCTTTAACGGGCGTTGTGGGTACATGGCAGTTGGATTAGGGCTGGCTGTTTGGCCATTTGGAAATACGCCTGTTCCTTACAGTATTGCTCTTTTGGCAGAAACTGTCAGAGCTTCTTTCCAAGTTTGCATCTGGTCAGGGACAGAACTCTGCTTCTTTATCCTTTATGCTTTGTCTCTCCACGCCCCATTATCACACGCTGGATAAATGGTCTCTCTAGGTTCTGTGATCTGAACCCCTGACTGCCCAGGACAGAAAATGAATGTCAGAACTGAACTTAGCCCCTAACTCTCTACTGCATACTTTAAATTCTCTTACAGTTTTCTTGTAACAAATTATGCAACACACACACACACACACATTATACACAGGCTGATGAAAACAGTGGTAATAGGGAGAAATTACACAAATCAGACAGATAAAACCCAGGCCACTTCCAATTCCCTGCACTGGTGTATTTCTTTTCATTCTCATTTTGGATACTTTCCCTACATTTCATTTCACTTTTTTACTTTGGCAAGCACACAAATTCAGCTGCAGATATTTTTTCCTTTGACATTACTAAGAATGAATACCAAATTCCTATTCAAATGAAAGCAGAATTTCTAAATACAGGCATTGGAGTCAGTTATGAACACACAAAAGTAGAATCAAATGAACGAAGGACAAACAAAAAAGTAGAGAACAGGAAACGAGGATGGAAAAACTCGCAGAATTAATGAAACATAATTTGAAAGCATACGATAAGTGCTCTTAGCAGGTTCACTGTTAAGTGACATTTCTCCTCATCTCTGTTATGTCTGCACATGCTCAGTTTACCCGAGTTGTCATGGCAAGCTGACTAAGAGTTCTGAAAGCCCATCCATCATCAACCGTCTCAACATATTATTAAAACAGAAAAACGAATTCCTCAGGCAAACAATAAAACAAAATGTAACAACTTCATGCTGTGTCTATACAACACAGAATGAAATGGAAATCGCTCACTCTCCCCTTACTTTGGTCAATGTGCATAACTAAGTCTGAGAGCTGGAGCCACATTTTCACTCTGTGGCCTGCAGGAACCTCAATGGTTGTCATCTTGGTCAGATCAGAAGACCACGTCAGTTTTGTTGTTTCTTTACCTTTTGGCCCAATTATATATTCCAGAGAGAACTCAGCCTGTTAAATACATTTTCTTCAGCTTTTTATCCAATTACATTGCTTCACAAACTAATACAATAAAGGAAAATTAGGTATGTTTGATGGAAGGAATGTAAAGAACTCAGTATTATTAAGAAATTAGGTTGACAGCCAAAAAGATGGGGAAGAATTAGAAAGCATTTAGGAATCTATTTTCTGCATGTCCATTTATCGTTCATTCAGAAAACAGGGATGGTGCTAGGTACCTGCCAGATACTTCTGATACAGAAAGCAGACACATCACTTTGCCAACAAAGGCTCCAGTAGTCATGTACAGATGTGAAAGCTGGACCATAAAGAAGGCTGAGTCCTGAAGAATTGATGCTTTCGAATAGTTCTGCTGAAGAAGACTCAAGAGTCCCTTGGACAGCAAGGAGATCAAACCAATCAATCCTAAGGGAAAACAAGCCTGAATATTCATTGGAAGGACTGATGCTGAAGCTGAAGCTCCAATACTTTGGTCACCTGATGTGAAGAGCTGACTCACTGGAAGAGACCCTAATGCTGGGAAAGATTGAAGGCAAAAGGAGAAGAGGCAGCAGAGGATGACATCGTTAGATAGCATCACTGACTCAATGGACATGTATCTGAGCCAAATCTGGGAGACAGTGAAGGTCTGCAGTCCATGGAGTCATAAAGAGTCGGACTCAACTTAGCAACTGAACAACAACAATAGTGCCTTCTATCAGGAAGCTTAAAATCCAAAGAGAAAGAGAGATATAAGAAGTGATTGCTTAAAATATAATGGGGAGAAATAATGTATGGGTTATAAGCTACTGAAGGTGAAATGGGAATAGATACGGGATTCAGAAAAGGTTTCTTACTGGAGTTAATAATGATAATGATCATGAATACTCACTATGTACTAGGCACTAAATTAAACTTTTTGTCCATTAACTTATTTAACCTCTAACAAAATTTTGAGAGAGATACTGTCAATATACTCATTTCACATGAGTAAACATGTTCAGAGAGACCTTTCCCCAAAGTGCCTAAGTAGAAAAACAGATTCGAATCTAGTTTTGTCTGATTCACAGCTGAGGGGTCTTAACCTCTAGACTCTAGTTTAAACTACTGAAAGATAACCTATGCAATTAACCTTCCACTAGGAATTGCAGTTGTAAGTGTATACATTAGGGGTTGCTCATTTACATACATAAAGGAGTTAAGACAAAGAAGTTTACTGTAGCAATGAGTTTTGTTTTTCTTAAAGTCTTGTAATTAGCTGATTGTCCTCTAATGATGGTATATTTTAAAAAATTCTTAGGCATTTATAAAAAGAATGTTGTGGAATAGTGAGAGAAGAATCAGCCCGTTTGGACTAAAAACTCAGTTCTGCTGTTTCCCTGCAGTGTGAACTTGGAAAAATAGCTAAGCTTTTCTGTGACTTTATTTTCTCATCTGTAAAACGGAGATGTTAAGAGTATCTACTCATTTGTGAAAATGAAAGGAAACAATATAAGTAAACCATTGAGTGTCTTGCATTTACTAAGTGTTCAGTAAATATCAGCTAGTGTTATGTAATGGACCTTCTTCATGGTTAAAAGGAGTGGTTATATGTACCCCAAATGGAAAGTTGCCAAAGACATATTACTGAGCATAAGCAAGCAAGTTGCAGACAGTTGATATAACATGATAATATTTTTAAAGTAGATATTTTTATAAACTCATATAATGTATATAATCACATTTTTAAAACACACCTGACAAAGTTTCTCTCTCTCTCTCCCTCTCTCTCTCACACACACACACACACACAAATAGTCTTTCAGAGCATCAATACAGCTATCATAACTGTGTAAGTCTTTACTCACTGTGTTTACACATTGGTCAGGGAAAAGATGACTTGAGTGAAGAAGGAGGGAGGTATACTTGTTAAAGTCACACCTTTCATTTGCTTTGACACAAACATGTACGTATATGAATATGTGTATGCCTTTCCAAAACTGGAGAGAAACCAAGTTTTGTTGTTCCATTGAGAACAAAAATACATTTTGGAAACACTTCAAATGTACTCTTGCCAAATATGGCTTTCATCCTATTTTCAAACAAATATTGATGTCTTTTGCTAGCAGGATTCTTTAAAAGACTAATGAAGTATAAATGTTTTCCTATCACTAAAATTATGTGCCTCTTTGGGAGATATTTGGATTTTCTTAATTTCTTTGAGATTCCTTAGTATTCATGATTTTGATGGGTATTTTTGAGAAATGGCACTGCTTTTTAAAATCCCTTTCATCTCTGAGAGAATGATTGCTACCATCATTTGCTTTATGCCCGGATGTATATTCTCTATTTCCCTCTTTGCTATTAGAGCTAGGCCACGTTCTGTTTAAGTCTTCCCTGGTGGCTCAGACATTAAAGAATCTGCCTGCAGGAGAACCAGATTTGATCCCTGGGTCTGGAAGATCTCATGGAGACAGGAATAACTACCCACTCTAGTACTCTTGCCTGGAGAATTCCATGGACAGAGGAGCCTGGTGGGCTAGAATTCATGGGGTAACAAAGAGTCAGACACAACTAAGCAACTAACACTTTAACTTTCATGTACTGATTGCTTCTGTAGGAGGGCATGACTGACCTTACACTAGTAATTTTTGTACATTATTTCTCAAGTTATGTCAATCACTTTGCTTATACCACTAGAACAGTTTCAACAAGGTTTGTGAAAAGCATAGATTCTCTAGAAGTGTAGGAAATTACCAAGTTACTGAAATATCAGGAGGAAGTAAGATTTCTGGGAAAAACAAAGCTCTGATATTATCTAACTTTTAGAGATTCTGGAAAACAAATATCTGTTTTGATGCTAGATCCGTGATATTTTTGGTAAGGAATGAAGAATTCTCTTTTCGATTATCTTCAATTTATTTTTCACATTTTTGAAATTATTTATTTTGGCAGAGAATGTGAACATGCATGTATACACCAATATGAATTCATGTCACATATCTATCTATCTATCATCATGGATCTAATCTAACCTATCAAGAGTGCCAAGTATAGCAATTTTTAAAGGGTACAAAGTGCATTCCTTTTAAATTTAAAAGTTGACAGTTTATTTTTAAAAGAGAGTAGCTTTTTTTTCAAGAAAGTGCTTCCAACCGGAAAGTATGTAGTATGTCTAGAGCATTTAGGACATTGTTTTATTATTTGAGAGTTATTAGCTATCTGAGATCCTAGATAACAAGTGAATAAAATATTCAACTTACATAATATAACTAATAAAATAAGTGTGCACTGATTTTGCAGTTTGCACAGCTCTTTCTCATTCCTCTTCTGTTTTTATCTTTATGCAAAACATTATGAAATCACTCAAATGCTTTTATTTTATTAGAGAAAATGGATTATCTTTTTCAAAGATTATCAAACTATCAAAATTCCATGTCATTTCCCCCCAGGACTCTAATATTTGTGATTAATGAAGAAAAATTTTAAAATTAAATCATTGCTTTTTTTTTTTTGCTTTGTTTTGTTTTAGTGATAAGCTACTATGAGCAGAAGACTTTTGTTGTTTAGTCGCTCAGTCATGTCTGACTCTTTGTGACCCCATGGACTGCAGCACGGCAGGTCTCCCTGTCCTTCACCATCTCCTGGAGCTTGCTCAAACTCCATCCATAGTTCATCAGGCACTCTGTCTATCAGATCTAGTCTCTTAAATCTATTTGGCTATATTACTTTGTTTCTTTTTCCCCCCTACTTCCCAGGCTGCTCTTTGGGTGGGCATCTTCTCTCTTCTTTTATATCTGTACTTTTAATGGATGTGGGTATTTTCCTTGATTGGCAATTACCTTCACCTTGAAAGCTAAGCATGAACCTATGAAAATGAGAGATAAAATCATTTTCTCAGAGTGGCTGTTATTAAAGTACTTAAGCTGAAAAGTCCAAAAATAGGTTACCCAGTTTTCTACATGATCCTACCTAGATTCTGATGACAAGAGTGCAAGCAGGCGTGGTTAGTCAGTTAGTGTTAGGTGCTCAGTTGTGTCTGATTCTTTGTGACCACATGGACTCTATCTATGGAATTTTCCAGGCAAGAATACTGGAGTAGGTTGCCATTTTCTTCTCTAGGGGATATTCTTGACCCAGGGATTGAACCCAGGTCTCCTGCATTGCAGGCCGATTCTTTACTGTCTGAGCCACCAGGACAGCATGCTGCAACCAATAAGGGGGTATATTTGACTCATGAATACTTCAGACCTAGCAAAGATTGCATTGAGAACTGGTAAAGAACATGACTCATAATGGGAACTCTATTTGTAATAAGTCTTTTGTCTTCATAAAGGATTCAAAGGAAATTACTCACCATACTATTTACTGAAAATGTTTGTGTCTTGTCTAAGGCTGTGTCTATACAACTGAACATGATTAGACTATATTATTTTCTGCTATACTAATGCCGATATTAATGGCAGTGTGGATTTCTTCATGGTCGATTTGATAATTTCTTTGGAGACGGGCCATTCTTATAAAATAATAACAAGCAACTGGAATCAATTGCACTGTATTGACAAGGTTTATTGTCTTTTCTGAAAAGATGTACCTGTGAATTTCACTCAGAAAACTGACTTTGGTTACAAAAGTCCTTATGCTCTACGAGTCTCCCTCCAGAAACATCTTTAGGAGCAGTTTACGAATAACGTGAATAGGGTATTACATATATAGGAGAGACTCAGGGAAAAATGGAAAGATTGAAAGAATAAAAGTAACAAAAAGAAACCAATCATATGAAATGATGCCCTCAAATAAGTTATAACTGAGATAATTTGGAGTATTTAGGCACTTTGTTGTCTCTAGAATTTAATGCTGAACTGTATGAACACTGCACTTCAATAGAAATTAGAACAGCCTGATGAGATTCCATCAAAGAGATGGAAGATGCAGGTAAAATTACTAATCTCAAGCCTTTACACACAGATGAATATGGCAATAAGAAAAAAAAAACTAGTATAGAAAAACTGAAGGAAAGGCTGAAGCTTGCTGTGCATCTATAGAAATGATATATGCATTGATACAATAACATATGAAGATTGATTAATTTTTACCAAGCAATTTGGTGTTTTAACTGTGCTCAATTTATGATTGAGAATATGTGTTATCTAAAAAAAATCAATTGTAACCCCCCTACTGCCTCCATAGACTGATTTATCCAGGGTTCTCTATATAACAATTTAGAGGTAACGATTGAATCATAAAGTGATTTACAGTAATTTAATCTCTTATAAATTCTTGAGGACTTCAAAGAGCTAATAAAAATAAAATTATAGAACAAGAGAATATATGGATTACAGGAAAGACAAAAACACAGCAAAACAAAGACACGTAGGTCTCTACATTCTTTTAAGATTTGATGAAACTAAACACTCTAACTCAGTAGCTTCCTCAGCAATCATGTTGCCATAGGAGCTGAAGGATACTACAGCCTGATACTAAGGGATGTCTGATACTGAGATGGATAGTCCTTTGATGGGAAACTTTGGACTGAGGATTCAACCAACAGCTTTGCCAAGCTTTCTTAAAACTGCCACGTTCTCTCCCTACTCTTGCACCCAGCTTTTCTTTCTTTTCTTTCCCCTCACAAGGGTTAGCCCAGCATTCCGTCAGCTCTCCCAGCCTCCTCCAGCTCCTTCCACAGTTTCCTTCACAGATGTTTTCCTTAAAACAAAGCAAACTTTTGGACATCTAACTGTGTCCCGGTGTCATCTGCTTCTCACAGTACCCAAATAACACCAGTGGTGTCAGGAGTTATCCAAAAAAACAAGATGGGGTTTAGGACTGGCTTAATCATCACCTTGTGGGTGAAGAGGAAGGATACTGTCCTGTTTGGTAGATAGGGCAATGATATTGCCTCATATAAGGCAATGTTAATTGCTAAGGAGTTTATTGCTGGTGGTGGGAAACTATCTCAGTGGAGAAGACTGCTGTGATGGGGATGAGGATTCAGGCATTTGATAGCTGTGTGTTAACAATGCTTATAAAGACAATGAACTTGGCTGGTTCCTTCTAAGTTGTATTTATGCCCTGTGGAGGGATAGTAAGAAACTGAAGGCTGCTAACAAGCCTTGGTATCTTACAAAGAGGACTTTATTTCCTGTAGTGAAAACACAGGCAGAGATATGCAACAGGCTGAAAATCTAACAGAGCTGTAGGGCTTCGGAGGCATCTGAGTGATCACCCAGGGTTCTGCTTTGTTGTGCCAAGGCCAGGGTGCTGGCTGGGAAAACCTGAGGCCCTGAAACACAGAATGAGGATAACTTGATGTTATTTCTGCACTTGTCCCTGAACCCTCTGGGCTTCAGGGGTGGGCTGCCTTCCTGAGAGAAAGCTATCATTTTCACTGAAGACCTTGTGGCTAGCGTGGTGCTGCTGTAATCCTCCACAGTGGCTACTTGGGCAAGTGGCAGCAGTTGGTAGGCCCTGTGCTGTCTACTGGCTCTGCTGGTTCTGGTTAAGCAGCTGATGAGCTCAGCTGAGCAGGATGTGAACTTCATATGTCAGCTGCACAGTGGTGGAGTTCATGATGCCCTTTTGGTGCTGCTGGCTGGCCTTGTCTGCTGGTCACCATCCTGATGTTGGCTGGCCTGGCCACTTCCCCCGCTTGATCACTGACTGCTGTGTTGTCAGCAGACATTGCTCTGGTTGCCTCAGTCTTGGTCTTGCTCCTTGGTCTGCTGTACCAAGTGGGCATGAGTGGATATTGCCTACCCTTCTGTTATTGCCCTATCTGATATTACCCACCTCTCCCCCACTGCTTAAGGTGACCACAGTAGCAATGAAAGCATCTTTACAATCTCAGGATGGTTGTCTGCTGGCCAGGGTCATACAACTATATCCAGCATCACCAGCCTCAGACAACCCAATCAGAATCCTTCTTTCCATCATCTGCCTCAGCATCCTGAGTGAGTGTTGTGTGTGTATGAGTAAGAAGCAGATGGTGAGTATGTCTGAATATGTACATGTCCCAGGATGGTCTACCCCTCTGGTGGGATTGCATGATTTGTGATTAAGAGCCTATGTATACCTACACATTCGTATCGCAGTTAGGTGAATGCATATCTTCTTGGAACTGGGGTTTGTGTCCGTGGAATTGTGAGAGTCTGCCTGTCTGGCATATGTGGGTCTCTAGGCTGAGAAGTATCTGGGAACCTTGAAAGGTCTTGACTGCTGTTAGCAACACCACTTAAATCCAACCCTGCCTTGTAACACCCATCAGGCACTTCCATAAAAATCACTAGTTTCTCACATGAGAGTTGCAGCAAGGAGCCTTCACTGAGAGTCAGTGGTGGCAAAGTGGAGAGAACATGGGCTTGGAAGGTCTGAACTGGGGTCCCTCCTCTAACACTTACCTGATGGAGAACTTGGACAAGTGACTTAACCTTTCTGTACCTCAGTTTCTTGAAGGTCATGGTCCTGGTCATGGTGGGGCAATTGACTGTGCGGAATAAATAACATCATGGATGGAAGAACTAGGCACGTGGTAGATGTGCAGCAGGAATGGTGGCTGTTGAAACAAAACAAAACAAAATAAAAACTCTCCTCTGAGGGAAACAGATGATCCCCTTCTCCACTTCTGGCTGCAGGCTGGTAATTGGTAGGTCCCAGGATAACCATATTTGGCCTCATAAAGAAGGAAAGAGACTGTGTACAATGAATGAGTTGAAAGAAATAGGTGATATGTACTTGAGCCAGGAGAATACTCTGGTGATGGGATTTTGAAGATGCTTCATTAAAAGAGGCCAGAATGTAAGATTGTATTCTTGACTTGGGAGAGTGAATTTACTTTCCTGGAACAAGACATATACTAGCAAGGATCTAGGAGATGAAGTAAACTCATGGCTGCAGTGGCCCTTGGAGACCTAAAACAAAGTGATGACCAATGTTAAGTGGAGTAGAAATGTCTGACTTGTGTTTCTAACATTAGAGACAGGAATAAAGAGGCTGAGGGAAGCAGACATACTGGAGTGAGGCCAGAAAATCCAGCAGATTACTGTATTCCACAGAAGAAACCAGAGGTCAGATTATTCTCTAAGGCAATCATCCAAATGATGGTGAGAGGGACTCTAGTATCAGAAATTCTTTAGGGCCTCCTCTGTAAGCCAGAGCTGGTGGTAGAAAAAGCAGATACAGTCTTTAAAGGCCAGGTAGCAGAGTTAGACATCAACTGCCAGGAGGGCACAACTATTCTAAAGATCAGCAAGGTCAAAGGAGCAGCCAAATGAGCTTGGCCCATGGGGAGCGGTAAAGGTGGTTATTGAAAAATGGCATCCCTGGCAGCAAGAGTGGTGCTTAATAACTGTAACCCAAAAATCAAAAGGAAAGGAGGGAGGAAAGGGAGGCTGAGAACTAAAGACAATTTGCCCCCAGAAAAGTAAAAATCTCTTGCTTGACACTCATATATGAGCCAATTTTCAGATACTGAACCCATAACATCCAAACAGTAGGCACACCTCACAGTGAAAGAGGTTAGGTAAAAAACATATGACCTTGGGATCCGCTGGTTGTGTCACCTAGTGCACCATCTAGAGTCAGTAAGTCCCGCAGAACTCTAGAAATCCAGCCAAATTGTCAGTCCAGAGGCAATACTCTGAAATTAAGCAGAGCCCTCAGGGTTTTTCCAGTAGTCATCTATGGATGTGAGAGTTGGACTATAAAGAAGGCTGAGTGCCGAGGAATTGATGCTTTTGGACTGTGGTGTTGGAGAAGACTCTTGAGAGTCCCTTGGACTGCAAGGAGATCCAACCAGTCCATCCTAAAGGAGATCAGTCCTGAATATTCACTGGAAGGACTGATGCCGAAGCTGAAGCTCCAATACATTGGCCACCTGATACGAAGAGTTGACTCATTAGAAAAGACCCTGATGCTGGGTAAGATTGAAGGCAGGAGGAGAAGGGGATGATAGAGGATGAGATGGTTGGATGGCATCACCGACACAATGGACATGAGTTTGAGCAAACTCTGGGAGGTGGTGAAGGATAGGGAAACCTGGCATGCTGCAGTCCATGGGGTCTCAAAGAGTTGGACATGACTGAGTGACTGAATAACAACAACAATCCTCAGCATGTAGTGTATTCATTAAGTCAGAGACTTCCCTGTGATGCTGTGTGTCCCTAAGGAAAGAATATAGAGATCTGGGAACCATAGCATGGAAGCAGGATTATTCTCATTGACCATCATGCTCCATAACTAAGTGGGGGATTTTATTTTTCTATATACAGTACTCTGGGCTTTGCAGAGTTGAAGGTCTTTATAAGCAAAGGGGACATACTTTTGCTGGGGGACACTGAAGAGGTTCCATTGAAGTGCATGCTATGCTGCTGTCTGGGTATTTTGGATTCTTTGTAGCCAGAGACCACCAGGGTAGAAGAGAAGTCATCATACTGGCAGAGGCAATTGACCTTGATAATAAGAGGCCACAGGGCTAATTTTCAGGCAGTAGGAGTGATGAAGAATACATGTGGAACCCAGTTTGTTCAGGTGGGCACCTCCTAGTATTCACCTGCCCAGTTGTAACTATGAATAGATATGTGTAGCAGCCATCATCTGAGGGTCTGGTTAACCAGGGATACAGTTGTTGTTCAGTCACTGAGACACATCTGACTCTTTGCAGTCCCTGTCCTTCACTATCTCCCAGAGTTTGATCAAATTCATGTCCATTGAGTTGGTGATGCCATCTAACAATCTCACCTCTGCTTACCCCTTCTCCTTTTGCTTTCGATCTTTCCCTGCATCAGGATCTTTTCCATTGAGTTGGCTCTTTGCAAGTGGCCACAGTATTGGAGCTTCAGTTTAAGCATCAGTCCACTACAGGAGGGAATGGCAAACAACTCCAGTATTCTTGCCTCGAGAACCCCACGAACAGTATGAAAAGGGATACATACTTCCCAGGAAAGAAGGTTTGAGTCATGCTAGTATTGAGGTGCACCACCAACAATGTGCTGAGATGATCGCTGAGTATACAGGGAATTGTGAATGGATAACAGATAGTTTAAATATCATTTGTAGTCTCGAGATTAGATTGACTGCATCAAAACTGCCTCTTCTGAGTTTCTTGTCAGGTAGAGAGGCCCATGGGAACCCTGGATAAGATGCTCCCCAAGTAGAGAGTAAAGTAAATGTATGTGATGGAAGAGGTGGCCTGTGGCATCCATCAAATTATGTTTCTCAAAAGTTCCAAATGAGCAGAGTACAGTTCAGCAATGGTTCCTATAGCTGTGCTCTGAAAGCCATCACCACTATCACACCAAGGCTGCCAATCCCCATCACTATTCCCAGCCAAGGCTGAGAGCTGTGCTGACAGCAGCAGGCTAGGTCATTCCTGGAGATACAGAACTCCTTTATTGGGCCTCTTTGGCTCAGTCTTTCCTATTGGTCCTTGGCAATCAATGTCAGACTTCCTTAGGTCTGCCTTCATCTATTTCTTTTCTTCTTCTCAAGAGTCAGATAAACATCTTGGTCTGAAGACTCTGTAAGACCTCCTGGTTCCTTTCTAATTTTCTCATAGGCATTTCCCTTAACAAACCTCTTGCCCATCTGATTTTCTCTTGGTATCTGTTTCTCAGAGAACCTGCATTAAGCTTTGGTGGTGGTTGAAAATGTAGGTCAATTTGTGGAGTTTAAGTAAACTGTATCCTTTATCTAGACTGCTTTTTAATTCCGGTAAGACCATGAGTATTTCTTGCTTCTTATAAATACCGATTGGCTTTTCTTCAATTGTTGATGATAGTCAGTGCTCTAATCCACCCAGCAACCTTTCATTATTTTCCTCCCTTAATATAAGACAGAAAGGATAAGCCAACAAGAGTGTGTGAATATTTACTATTTCCCCACAACTATTAAACAAGCAACTCAAAACACATGGCTGTCTGACAATAGAATGCTTCTAAAGGAGGATCTATGTTAAAAAGTAAAGTAGAGATATTTATGGGGCAAAAATACTGAAGTCAAAACCTCCACTTGTATCAATATTCTGATATGTCTCTTTGATTTAGTCTTTTCACTGGCTTCAAATTCTAATAATTAAGAAAGCTCACAAGATGCTTTGTGGAAGGAGAGTATTAGTGAAAGGATTATTGCAACCTTTACTGGTAAGTCAGTTGAATAGGAAGCACACATAATGCTAACTAATTTCTTGAACAAATAAATGCCTGTGATTGGATAGATATGTAAATTCTTGTCTACATTACTAATATCATTATAAGCATAAATACTTTATGGCATTTATTATAGCAGGTTTCAGGTAGTTGATGCCTCCAGAAATATATGTTGGTCTGAAATTAAAAAAAAAAAAATCTTTGAGAAATGGATTTAATTAAATACATGCCATAAAAGTAAAACTGACTTGCCAGCTGAGGGTGGCAAAGGAATAAATAGAGCAAGGTTTCATCCAGTGGATCCTTCTGGTCCCATTAGTGGAAGAACCACATTGCAGCATAAGTATCTTTGCCTATGGTAATTATCACTGACATTCAAATAGCCTAAACCAATACCAGGTTGACATGATGCAGTTGGTAATTTGGGCAAATGCCAACCCAACATTCATGTTTCAGGGTGGGACTCAGTCAGGGGCTCAACTGCTTTCAATATGATTATAGTTTCTAGCTAGATAGGCAGCAAGTATCCAGTCTATGCAGGGTTTGACACCCTGAGAAAGGAAAAGTTTTCCAGTTTTATCCCATTTACAACTCCTCCCAAAGCATACTTCATAGGGAAGGATACAAGAAGTTAGTTATAGGGAATTTCTATTAAGTATGGAAATAGATAAGGAATAAAAGGGAAAAGATGGCATATGACAAAATTAAGGGGATGAGAACCTTTTTACAGATGTTTTCTGGAAAATCCAAACAGTTTTGTGACATTTTAGACAGGAAAAGTCATTTTTATACTGAAGTAATGTAGGATTGTGCAAACCTTCATATCAGCTGATAAAGAAAAATATTACTTTCATAGGTTCACACAAGAAGTTCAAGTATTTCATCTCGGCTTCGATTTTTAAGCCATTTCCCTGCAAACTGGCAAATTTCTGCCTACAGCAAACTGATGAAAATTCATGGGTGTTTTCATTCCTCCAGTTTAGGGAGGAATAGTAAAACTTTTGCCTTAGATCAAACTTTTGAATATTTGAGGGGAGGAAAAAAAAACATCATTTCTCAAATGTGAATACCCAAAGTGAAATGTGGCCGTTTCTTACATTTTTAGATGCCTGGAAGTTTTCCACAAACTTCTATAACAGACACTCTGCAGGCTTATGCTATAAATGTTTCAGGAACTATCTAGGGAAATATTCTATTGAGAGGGAAGGCAGGATTATCTAGCAGATAGAGCGTGGAATGTGGACTTAGACAACCATCTGAGACCTGCACCTGCCTCTTTCTTTGCCTTATGGTACAGTGCCGTATAAATGATTCAGGCTCTCTTTGCTTATATTTTTCCCTGTGGCAATAAAGAGAAATGTGCTAAGCATTAGCCCCTTCTCAACAATCAGAGAATACCATAAAGGTAAATATGACATTGTCTGTAAAGTGCTCTGACCTGTAATCCAGAAATATAGTGCAGAGATGTGAGGCCACAAAGTTTGTGTAAACATCACAGAATCTGAGCCTGGAGATCTGTGTGGCCTGGCTCATAACTTCTATATTTGACCAGGCATCTTTATGACACACAATCAACAATGCATGAGTTCTCAGTCACTTCAGTTGTGTCCAACCCTTTGCAACCCTATGGACCGTAGCCCGCCAGGCTGCTCTGTCAATGGGATTCTCCAGGCAAGAATACTGCCATGCCCTCCTCCAGGGGATCTTCCCTATCCAGGGATTGAACCTGCATCTCTAGCATTGAGAGGTAGGTTCGCTACCACCCAGGAAGCCCATAATCAATAGTATGTATTGCCAATTGCTAATGCCATCAGCACATATCTTTGCTTCAGCATCTGGAACATGTTAGTCTTCCTATCACAAACTCAAGGAAGGAAGGAAGGGAGGGAGGGAGGGAGGGAGGGAGGGAGGGAGGGAGAGAGGAAGACTACCTCTACTAGTCCATCAGCTTTTGTGTATTGATTGTCCAATATGCACAATGCATCCTGCTGGGTTTTAGACCTCTGACAAAAGTCTCTTAGGATAATAATGATTTACAAAACATAGTAGCTATTCTCAGAACACTTATAATCATGATTCGGTTATAAAGGAGAATTGCCTGAAGTATTAAAAATCATAGAAGATACTCATAGATGATGATTAGAAACAACGATTCTAAAGAGTTTAAAAATTAGAAGGAGGAAAAGCATGAGGATTCGGAGTGACTCCATTGCATATGTTTAAGTGTGTAATTAGGGAAAATGCTCAAATACAGAAGAAAAAAAGGGGACACTCTCAGAAGTATAAAATAAATAAAATGAAAATGGTATTCTTGGAAATTATGCTTAACAAAAGCAATTTGTTCTTATCGATGACTGCCATCATTTATTTCACTATTCTTGCTGAATTTAAGCATTTTTATTTTGCTCTGTTCTACTGATTATTTCTCTTATATGCTAAGTTTAAGGAATTTGATAACTTGTTTGAAACTCAGTTCAGTTAGTCATTATGGATGTATCTTGTGAAGTAAATTCAGAGTGAAAAGAGGATTGTGTGCTACAAGGGGAAGAGAATTGGATGGGGATCACAGTGATCTCACTGTGACAATGAGCAGTCTCTTAACCTCTCAAGGCATCTGGTGGTTCATCTGTAAAATAAAAGGGTTGGGCTGGATTTCACTGGCCAGTTCTACAATTTTCTGGAGAAAAAAATGCTGCTTAGAATTTCTATATTCTTGCGCTGCTAGAAAACTAATCTTGCTTTCACATTCTGTCAGAGTCCATAATTATTTCTTATCATTAAGATCAAAATCTCAGTTTTGTAGACCATGGATGCCTCAGGTAGAGGAGACATAGATGGTAACATGATGTGCTCTAAACAGGTTCTAATAAAAATTATTAATTTAATTATTTTTAGACTAGGCTTTCCTAAGCTTTATTAAATTTTAGCCTTCAAGAGAGCTTTGGTCTTGCCTATAAGGACTAACATAAGTAAATAGTCTGGTTCTTGGTAGTTGAACTTGTGTGTCAAATGAGGAAGCTGTCTGTAAAACAGAGTGGAGGCAGAAGAACCTTGCTGGGGGATATATTGGCCTATGCCTCTATTTCAAGGTATATTGGTAAATATTTGTTGTAAATATAATGGCATATATCACCAAAATATTAACAATGTCAAAACAGCTACTCAATTCAAAGAGAAGATCATCCAATTTTAAATTACATATGAAAAGTGTCATTTGCTTTATGTTGAAAATGGAAAAGTTGGATTTTATTTTAAACAGGCATGTTTTAATGTGTCATGTACACAGCCTTGAAAAAATTTATTTGTTCTGCATGGTATAAATAATGTGAATGGTAGTAGTATACTGGAAAAAAGTCAGACTTTTTGAGCATAAAATCAAAATTTTCTAGAATTAAAATATGGTTTTAAACAGTTAATATTGTAAACAGACAACAAATAATTGCAGCAAGATACAGCTATTTAACTCATTATGGAATCTCTTTACTTATTCATATAAAGGGCTTTATTGAAAGTTTGTGAGGTGTTATGCAGTCTAGATCAGCACAGTCCAACAGAAATATAATTTAAGCTACGTGTGCAATTTAAAATTTTGTAACTCCTCATTAAGAAGAGTAGAAAACACATAGGTGAATTTTAGTTTTTTGCAAATTTTATTTAATATGTACAATATCATGGCTTCCTTGGTGGCTCAGCAAGTAAAGAATCTGCCTTCAATGCAGAAAACACAAGAGACACAGGTTGGATCCCTGAGTCTGGAAGGTCCCCAGGAGGAGGAAATGGCAACCCACTTCAGTATTCTTGCCTGGAAAATACCATGGACAGAGGAACCTGGTGGGCTGCAGTCCAAAAAGTTTGCAAAAAGTCAGATGCAACTGAGCAAATAAGCACACAACACATACACATAGTACAGTATTATCATTTCAACAGAAAGTTGAGGCACTGCAATTTTTAACTAAAACTTCAAAATTCAGTGTGTTTTCACTTTGACCTAGCCATATTTTGGGTATATAATATAATAGCCACATGTGGCTAGGCCACCTTGTCTTTATGATGGAAGAGGGTGTCAGCCTACAATGACAGACTGAACAATAAATCAAAAATGTAAAATTTTCCACTATTCAGAGTTTTTTTAAAGCATCACAAGATTAATATTGTTGAATACATGCCCAACATTTAATGTATTTCCACTTTTCATATGTGCTCTTTATATGGGAAGATTATTCTTGGTATTTTAAAATAAATACATTCTTAATTAGCACACTTTTGCAGTCTACTAATATTCTTTTATCCTTGTTCCCTCTGTTTCCCTCATATCAATGTTACACTGCAAATGTTAAGTTGAATCATGAGTCAGGAGCAAAATATTCCTTTAATATGTTATATATGATTAAAGAATTAAAGCAGCTAGACACAAAATATGTTTTGTCATGAACTTTCTATAGCTTTATAATTTCCATGATTTCTGTTGGCATGTGTTTGTAAAGGCTTTCTACTAGTGATGTAGACCTTCTCTAGGCTTATTTTGGGCTTCCCAGGTGGCACCTGTGGTAAAGAATTTGCCTGCCAATGCAGGAGACACAAGAGATGTGTGTTCTATCCCTGGGTGGGGAAGATCCCCTGGAGGAGGGAATAGCACCCCACTCCAATATTCTTGCCAGGAAATTCTCATGGAGAGAGATGCCTGGCTGGGTACAGTCTACAGGGTTGCAAAGAGTTGGACATGATAGAAGCGACAGCACTAGCACTAGGTTTATTTTAGATGTAATTTATTTCATATGAAATCTTGCAATTGTGTGTATGTTATACATTAGCTGTTGTGATGAAAGTACTTAGGCATTGAAATAAAAAAAGTGCAAAACAAAAATATAAAGAGAATAGCTTATACATGAAATAAATAGAGTCTTGTTTAAAGATATGCCTTTATTGATTCCATGTAGCTCAGGCTTAATTGTAGATGGTACTGAAGTTGGTTGTCTATTTATTGGGATAAGAATAATGCCAAAAAGCACAGATGAACCAAAAGTTTAATGTTCACTTATCTAACTAAAAAAAAAAAATATATATATATATATATATATATATATATATATATATGTATATTCTCGTTGCTTCCTAAATAAAATTGCTACACAATTTGAGACAGAGAATATTTTATGGACTGGAAGAGTCAACCTCATGAGAACTTCCTTAGCTGGAACTCGATGACTGGATAGAGCTGAATTTTTCAGGAAGAAGTAGGCAGGTCTTTCTCACTTGGAAAAGCAGCATAAATAAAGCAAGAGAGTTGAAATTGGCAAGAGTTGTTGAAAGAATAAAGCAGATGGCATAAGTCTGAGACATAGTGGCAGTTAAAAAAGGGATGAGCAATCTGAGGCTAGTTAATGGAGACTTAGAATCTTAAACTTGATCCAATAGGTGATATGGTACCAGTATTGTTTTAAGTCAGAGAAGTGATATAATGAAAATGGCATTTTGGGAAGATTCATCTAGCAGAGGTGACATGATTGATTTAAAGAAGCTGAAGAAAATATCAAGGAGTTTGAGTTGAGAGACCAGATCCAATAATGGATTAGGAAGATTTAAAACAAACCTTCTCAAAACAAGAGACTCATGCTTTTTTGACAGCATAGAAGATGGAACTGCTAAAAAAGGAGAGTATGAGAAGGCTGAGGAAATGTATAATAAATGCAGGATTAGGTTAGTAGGCTATTACAGGATTCAGGTCTCTTGTTTGGAGTGGGATGGACAGAAGGACAGTTCCTCCATGAACAGTATGGTATAAGCCAGTGATCTTTGAACCATGGAAGGGTATTCTCTCAAGTTTCCCTCATCTAGCATAAAATAGTGGGGTTACATTTTGTATTATTATTCTTAACTCTCATTCCTCAGAGCTAAAGTAAATTGAAAGTTGGTTGAAAAATTACTAAGCGAACTACAGCACTACTTCCATCTCCTTTCTAAAAGCATACATATTTTGGTTTGAATTATTTAGGAAGTCATAAAGCAAAACGGGATTTATGTTTGCCTCATTTTGACATATGGTTTACATTTCGAAAAATTTGCCCTAGGATGGCATTGGATAAAATTGTGATGATAAAATTGGGCATAGAGAAAGCAAAATCACAAAATTCAAAACAGCAATGGACTTTATAAATCACATAATGACATATGTAGAAAAACAATAAATATTTATCAACTATTAACTGGCAAACTTGCTGAGGTCACTGGGTATATCTTTCTGAAAAAAAAGTAAAAGAAAAACTGTCTGGTAGAGGAAATGGTCACTAAAACAATAAGTAAATACACACATATAGATATAATACATTTTGAAAAGTGCTTATTATAAATTAAATTGTGTCCTCTCCAAAAACTCATATATTCAATTTCTAACCCCCAGTTCCTCAAAATGTGATCCGATTTGGAAATAGGTACGCTGCAGATATAATTAGCTAATTTAAGATGAGGGTGCACTGGAGCAGGCTGGGCCCCTAATCCATTATGACTGGTGTCTTATTATAAAAGGGGGAAATTTGAATACAGATATGAACAAGGAGGGAGAATACCAGGTGAACCTGAAGACAGGTATCAGTGGAATTCCAAAGATGGCTTACAAACTACCAGAATCTAGAAGAATGGCACGGGATAGTCTTCCTTAAAGTTCTCAGGAGGAACCAAGTCTGCTAATCTCAAGATTTCAGCCTTCAGAACTGGGAAACAATTTATTTCCAGTCATACAGTTTGTGGTATTTTATTATAGCAACACTAGAAAAATAATAGAATGTAATCAAGAAGAATTACTGGTGACACTGATCATGAATAAGAGGATGGAGGCTTATTTTAGATTGGATGGGACACAGGAGAAAATTGGACAAGATGAGACTAGATAGACCTTGGTAGCGCATTTGAATTTTAAGAGTAATGAGGAAACTTTCATGGGTAGGCTTTAAGCTAGTGATGAGATGAGCCAATTTACATTTTTAAATAAATTTTTAAGTACTATTTAGAGAATGGTATGGAGAGGGAAGAAGAGCATGATAGCATCAAACCAGGTGTTCAGACTTGGAATAGGATTATGGTGGCTAGGGCTTCACTGGTGGCTAAGATGGTAAAGAATCCACCCGCAGTGGAGGAGACCCCGGTTTGATCCCTGGGTTGGGAATAGCCCCTAGAGAAGGGAATGGCAACCCACCCCAGTATTCTGGCATGGAGAACTCCATGGACAGAGGAGTCTGGCAGGAAACAGTCCATCAGTTCAGTTCAGTTCAGTCCCTCTGTCATGTCTGACTTTTTGCGACCCCATGGACTGCAGCACGCCAGGCTTCCCTGTCCATCACCGACTCCCAGAGCATGCTCAAACTCATGTCCATTGAGTTGGTGATGCCATCCAACCATCTCATCCTCTTCCATCCCCTTCTCCTCCTGCCTGCAATCTTACCTAGCATCAGGGTCTTTTCCAGTGAGTCAATTCTTCACATCATGTGGCCAAAGTATTGGAGTTTCAGCTTCACATCAGTCCTTCCAATGACTATTCAGGACTGATTTCCTTTAGGATTGACTGGTTTAATCTTGCAGTCCAAGAGAATCTCAAGAGTCTTCTCCAACCCCACAGTTCAAAAACATCAATTCTTCAGTACTCAGCTTTCTTTAGGGTCCAACTCTCACATCCGTACGTAACTACTAGAAAAACAATAGCTTTGACTAGATGGACCTTTGTTGGCAAACTAATATCTCTGCTTTTTCATATACTGCCAGGGTTGGTCGTAACTTTTCTTCCAAGGAGCAAGCGTCTTTTAATTTCATGGCTGCAGTCACCATCTGCAGTGATTTTGGAGCCCCCCAAAATAAAGTCTTTCACTGTTTTCATTGTTTCCCCATCTATTTGCCATGAAGTGATGGGACTGGATGCCATAATCTTAGTTTTCTGAATATCAAGCTTTAAGCCAACTTTTTCACTCTCCTCTTTCACTTTCATCAAGAAGCTCTTTAGTTCTTCTTCACTTTCTGCCATAAGGGTGGTGTCATCTGCTTACCTGAGGTTATTGATATTTCTTTTGGCAATCTTGATTCCAGCTTGTGCTTCATCCATCCTGGCATTTCGTATGATAAAAGTTAAATAAGCAGGGTTACAATATATGGCCTTGCTGTACTCCTTTCCCAATTTGGAACCAGTGTGTTGTTATATGTCTGGTTCTGTTTCTTCTTGACCTGCATACAGATTTCTCAGGAGGCAGGTAAGGTGGACTAGTATTTCCATCTCTTTGAGAACTTTGCATAGTTTGTTGTGATCCACACAAAGGCTTTGGCATAGTCAGTAGAGAAGAAGTAGATTTTTTGGAACTCTGTTGCTTTTTCGATAATCCAACGGGTGTTGACAATTTGATCTCTCATTCTTCTGCTTTTCTAAATCCATCTTGAACATCTGGAAGTTCTTGGTTCATGTACAGTTGAAGCCTGGCTTGAAGAATTTGAGCATTACTTTGCAAGCATGTGAGGTGAGTGCAATTTGTGTGGTAGGTTATACAATTTTTGGCCTTGCCCTTCTTTGGCACTGGAATGAAAACTGACCTTTCCAGTCCTGTGGCCGCTGCTGAGTTTTCTAAATTTGCTGGCATATTGAGTGCAGCACTTTAGCAGCAGCATCTTTTAGTATTTGAAATAGCTCAACTGGAATTCCATCACCTCCATTAGCTTTGTTCATAATGATGCTTCCTAAGGCCCACTTGACTTCGCACTCTAGGATGTCTGTCCTCAGACAACCATTTTGCCTTTTTGCATTTGTTTTTCTTGGGGATGGTCTTGATCACTGACTCTTGTACAATGTCACAAACCTCCATCCATATTTCTCCAAGCACTCTGTCTGTCAGATCTAATCCTTTGAACCTATTTCTCACTTCCTCTGTATAATCATAAGGGATTTGATTTAGGTCATACCTGAATGGTCTAGTGGTTTTCCTGACTTTCTTCAATTTAAGAAAGAGAAGGGAATGGAAATACACTTCAATATTCTTGCCTTGAGAACCCCAGGAAAAGTATGAAAAGGCAAAAAGATATGACACTGAAAGATGAACTCCCCAGGTCAGTAGATGCCCAATATGCTACTAGAGAAGAGTGGAGAAATAACTCCAGAAAAATAAAGAGATGGAGTCAAAGTGAAAACAACACCCAGTTTTGTATGTGACTGGTGACAGAAGTAAAATCTGATGCTGTAAAGAACAATGCTGCATAGGAAACCTGGAATGTTAGGTCCATGAATCAAGGTAAATTGGAAGTGGTCAAACAAGAGAAGGCAAGTGTAAACATCGACATTTTAGGAATCAGTGAACTAAAATGGACTGGAATTTAATGCAGATGACCATTATACCTACACTGTGGGCAAGAATCCATTAGAAGTGGAATAGCCCTCATAGTCAACAAAAGAGTCCAAAATGCAGTACTTGGGTACAATCTCATAAACGACAGAATGACCTCTGTTCATTTCCAAGGCGAACCATTCAATATCACAGTAAGCCAAGTCAATGCCCCAAACAGTAACGCTGAAGAACTTGAAGTTGAATGGTTTTATGAAGACCTACAAGACATTCTAGAACTAACTCCCAAAAAAGATGTCCCTTTCATTATAGGGGGCTATAATGCAAAAGTAGGAAGTCAAGAGATACCTAGAATAAGAGGCAAGTTTGGCCTTGGAGTACAAAATGAAGCAGAGCAAATCTAACAGAGTTTTGCCAAAAGAATGCACTGGTCTTAGCAAACACCCTCTTCCAACCACACAAGAGACGACTCTACACATGGACATCACCAGATGGTCAATACCGAAATCAGATTGATTATATTCTTTGCAGTCAAAGATGGAGAAACGGTATACAGTCAGCAAAAACAAGACCAGGAGCTGACTGTGGCCCAGATCTTGAACTCCTTATTGTAACACTCTTTGGGTTGTCACAAGGAGTCAGACACGACTGAGCGAAATTTTCACATTCACTTTCAGCAGAATATAGATAATTTGAGAAAATATTTGATATTGAGAGTTAGAGAGTGTGTGTCATAAAGAATTACTTTCATTTTCTTTCTTTTTTTTTTGTCTTGAGCTACTCAGTGTTTCTTGTTGAGATGTTATTTACTGTGATGGAAAAGGCTTGGGGACAACAGAATGAGGGGTAATAGAAGAAGAGTTCACTTCTCAGTATGTTAAAGCTGAGATGCCTGTGAGATAATTAAGTAGAGGTGCTACTGTGAGATACTTGTTGGACCAAAACGAGGTCTAAGAAGGAGGTGGAGAAATGGAAACTAACTGAGGTGTGCAGTGACCACAGATTACTGAACACTGATAGTACAGCTGAAGTCTCCTGATTCCCATTCCTACGTCCTGGTAAATGCCTACTCAATGATATTAGAGGGCCATTTGATTAATAGTAAGAGGGTACTTTTGTGGCTAGTACTGAGAATAAATGCACAAGCATCTGTGTAGTGAAGAAAAACACACAGATGGATGAAGCATGGTGACACAGTATCAAGCGCACAGAAAGAAGATTCAGGAGGCTTTGGATCTACTTGCAGTCTTACCACTTATTGGCTGACTGTGCCTCAAAAAGTGAGTTCAAGGCATCAAGATGATCTCTTTAAGATACCTATTGGGTTTAAACATTAAAAGGGTTAGTCATTCAATCGTGTCCAACTCTTTGTGACCCCATGGACTGTTGCCTGCCAGGCTCCTCTGTCCATGGAATTCTCCAGGCAAGAATACTGGAGTGGGTTGCCATTCCCTTCTCCAGGGGATCTTCCTGACCCTGGAATCCAACCTTGTATCTCCTGCATAACCGTCTGAGCCACTAAGGAAGCCCAAGCTCCTCAGCAATTGTACTTTGGTCACACAGCCTAATACCACTTTTGTGTCTGTGCACAGGGGACCATGTACACGGATCCTACTAAAGACATTATTTAAAATAGTGAATTTAAAGGAACTTAAGCACCCACTTATAGAAAGAATTTGATTGAATATGCTATGTTTATACCAGAGAATGCTATTCAGATATTTAATTGAATGAGCTAGATCTATGTATATAAACAAAGATCACAAATACAGAGTTTTGTATGTGAAAAAACAGTGGATCTTTAAATGACATTTGAAATAATATACCTTTTATAGAAACTCACATAGGTAAAGATGCCAAAAGTAGAAAGGATGCGATTCTGGTTATTTATTGAGAGGAAGGAAACAAGATGGGGGATGGGCTGTAAAGAAAGCTTCAAATTAATGTTTTGCATAAAATTATATTTTCACAATACATACCGGGATTAAAAAGGAGTTGATTAAATTATTCTTTGTATATTTGTATTAGCTTTATGAATCCACACGTAAGTTAAAATGAGTTATTTTCATTTGCATATGGAGAATAAAGTCTCATTTTAATATATTATATTTTTAATGCTACATCATTAACTTCCCAAGATTAGAGAAATCATTGCATATCTTATAACATTATGTTTTCATTTTTCCTTTTTAAGTTTACAGTTTCAGTAGTAAAAGTTCACATTATCATTACAGTCACAGTTACAGTTCACTGTTGCATCCATATGAACTTCAGATAATGACTTTCTAAAGGAGGCACTATAAGTCCTATTTTATAAACAATATATTTGATGTTCTTAGAGGTTAAAAATATGCCCAAAGTCACATAGCTGACAAATAAAAAAAATAGAAATTTCTTTTTATGAACAATAAAAAGAATGAAACAATGAAGCTCCATTTCTTTGCTCTAGGTCCTGTTCTTTCTATCACACCATCACTGACACACTTCCAAGCTGAAAACATTGCATATGTTTCCCTTATACCTGACTTTTATATCTGTTAAGATTAGTGGTTCATTCAGTTAATATACAATTTAAATACAATGAACACAGCAGTCTCATGTTTTGTATATAAATGCTGTAGAAATCCCAAAAGTACACATTAGTAAATGAAGGAAAGTAACATTAAGATTTCTATTTTGTTAATGGAATTATTCTTATTAGTCATAGCAGAGCTAGTTTCCATGCTATTCTCTGGTTCTGATTTCTGAATATCTTTACAACTGTTGCAGTTTTGTTCCTCTTTTGGAAAAAAATATTGTGGTTAATTTTTATGTTAAAAGTTACAAGTATTTTACCATATCTAGGAATGGAAGTGTTTCATGATTATAGAGCATGCATCATCATTGGTTGATTCTAAAATGGTAAAAGTATAAGGAAACTTCAAGAAAAACTACAACAAACACACTTGACAAGAGGTTCAAAAATGTAACTGTACAGTCATTTAAATGGTTGCTTCTTTCTTGTCTTCTCAGCCTATTGTCCCCGTTCTTCATCTTACAGTTTTTGTTATACTTGAATGATGAGCTCAAAACATGAAAAGCTGCTGTTTTCAACCTTTATTAATGTTTCCCAACTCATTTCCCCGTTTGCCTGCTGACAACCTGCCAAAATCACCCTCTGGTGAATTGTGAAAAGATTGGGGTAACAGTCATGAGACCCAAAATGTGTTGCAGATAATTAGTAGATCAGATCATTGTCACAGCAGATACTTGGCTACCCACACATCTCTATTTTTAGGCCTTGTGTGTCACACAATGTGTATTCATTGTCTGTTTTAATGTGAAGAGCACATCTCTGCATTGTATATAATAGAGCTGAGTTGAATGGGAAATTCCATTATTCTTTTGTCGTTTTGTACTGTCACTGGTTAACACATGAGAGATACATATTTGGTGAATAATTGAAGCCATCTTTGGCTTTTAAATAGCTTTAGAATTGGGAATTACGTATTTTGCTACTTACTGAATAATCCAACCACAGCAGTCTTTGTTTTCCAATAAGGCAGGAAACAAAAAATCTCCTTAGATGATCACGTTTGTTTTTCACACTAATTAGTTCCAACTAATTTGATTGGCAAGAATAGGGGTTCAGGAGATTAGTTCTTGAATGGCACAAAATAAATAAGGTTTTTTTTTTTTTTTTAGTGTAAGAAAAGAGGTGATCAGTTGAAGTAAAAAAGAAGAAATGAGATTTGGGGATGACAGAAATGCTAGAGCTATTAGGGGGCTTTCCACCAGAATTGATCACAGAACAGCAGGTAGTAAGTTATCACCTAGTGATATGATCTCTTGAAAATACTATCTTATGGTACAGCCTCTGCACACATGTGGAACGTGTGTGTGTGGTTTATACTCAACAGACATACTCAACATTTGCCCATTTAATTCTTCCCTTATTTCTTATGTGTTTCAATATCAAAGGAAATTTATCAATTTACACAATATCAGTGCTCACAAAATATGAAAGTTATATAATCACAATATAATGAACTCTAGTTGATATAATATTATAATCAGAAATAACTTAGTCTTAAAAGATTAGTAACACCAAAACTAGTCTTAAAATTTGACAAAGAAGGAGAGCAGACACTTCCTCCTATAGCTAAGAAGAGTAACTTGGAGAAGTCACAAAAACTCTAAAAGATATAGATTATCTGTAAAATGTGCACAAAACAACTGTTCTTCATGTCTGATATTATTCTTATCAGATATAATTGAATCGATATACAGAAAACCTCTTTGAAATGTCTTAGATGCTTTACAAGTGTAAGTCATTTTTATAATAATCTGAATTTTGAGCCTGGTTTATTTTTTTATAAATCCACATTTTTTTCATTTTTCAAAAATAAATGCCTACTATATTTCAAGTCTGTACCATTCTAAGTACTGGGAAGATTCCAATAAACAGAACAGACAGTAATTCCTGTCCTCATAGGACAGGAAATCCTGTCAGTAAACATCAGTAAATTAAAGAAACAGTAATAGTTAAAAGTTAAAAATGTCAGTTGGGGGCAAATGCTATAAAGTAAAATAAGACAAAGAAATTGAGTTGTTTGTAGAATAATTTGAAGGAGGTGATGGCTTCAGCAGTGAGTGAGGGCCAAATTGTGTGTTGAAATACTGAAGTTTAAGAAAATGGCCATTCTTGAATGGATGGTGTTTCATTATTAAATTAAGCCATGTGTATCATTTATCAATATCTCATAGAAAACCCAGATAACTGGTTTGACACTTAAAACTGTTTTTTTTACTCCATTCTATTATGACCAACCTAGACAGCATATTAAAAAGCAGAGACATTACTTTGCCAACAAAGGTCCATCTAGTCAAGGCTATGGTTTTTCCAGTGGTCATGTATGGATGTGAGAGTTGGACTCTAAAGAAAGCTGAATGCCGAAGAATTGATACTTTTGAACTGTGGTGTTGGAGAAGACTCTTGAGAGTCCCTTGGACTGCAAGGAGATCCAACCAGTCCATCCTAAAGGAGATCAGTCCTGGTTGTTCATTGGAAGGACTGATGTTGAAGCTGGAACTCCATACTTTGGCCACCTCATGCGAAGAGTTGACTCATTGAAAAAGACCCTGATGCTGGGAAGGACTGGGGGCAGGAGGAGAAGGGAACGACAGAGAATGAGATGGTTGGATGGCATCACCGACTCGATGGACATGAGTTTGGGTAAACTCCGGGAGTTGGTGATGAACAGGGAAGCCTGGTGTGCTACGATTCATGGAGTCGCAAAGAGTTGGACATGACTGAGAGACTGAACTGAACTGATTATATTTAGAATGAAATTTTAGAAGCATAATGTGTCCTTTCTCTTCACTTCTTTGACTTGAACACAGAATTATTAATATAAGAAAAATGAATGAAGTGTTTTATACTGTGTAAGGTCATGTGAGTCCAATATAATAAAAATTAATTTCATATTCACAAATGCAAGGTATTTTTAGAAAGGTTCATCCAAAATGACACAATGCCCTTGAAAGTAAAAAATGTTGAATTAGCCTCTCTCTCACATACATACACAGGAGACAAATGTACCCTTCCTTAGCACAGGTACCATAGGAAACGGATTTAGAGCCAAAAACCTTATGTGCTAACATTTCATTAGGGAAGGAAATCCGTAATTCCCTAATTAGGAGGACAATTTCTAGCTTTATTAGGGAGGGAAGGAAGGAAGGAGTACATTACTAAACTGACCACAGTCTTAGGCACAGCTGATTGCTTTGTGGTTTCAAGAGACTTTCTCAGAGACTGCATGTAAATTTCTGAACCTTCTCAGAGTCTATGGTTCAGTCATTCCAGAAGGATCATAAACTTGTCTGGGTCCTAATTCTTATTGTAACCTATAAAATTTTAAGGAAGAAAAAGTTCAACTACATTGGAAATCTATGAAATACAAATTAAAACAAAAAATAGAATTGTCTTTTCAAAAATCTATCAACTCAGTTAAGATTAAACAGATCAATATAGTGTACTATATTCTTGTTATATGGGAAGGGTGCATTTTCCTATAATGTTAGTGATTATATCAACTTATTCAACTTTTATAAAAATATATTCTACTGTTTAAGACTATTCATCGCTCCAGAATGACAGGAATTCTCTCTTATGCATGCATAAACACACACATACTCATAAGAAAGACAACCACTCTGGATTAGATTATCTCATATTTCTCAGAAGCAAGTGGCCACATGATGTGAGAAAATATAGTATAACTTGAGTAACTGTTCCTGGTTCCCAAGTTCCTAAGGGGAGTACTCAACTCCTCATAGTACAAGATATGAAAAGTTAGGCCCTTCCAGGTTGGGAAAGCCCATTTACTTAATGCTCAGTTCTATTATATTAGCTGTAGGCAAACTACAGCTGTGGGGCAAATCTGAACCACTGTCTGTGTTAAAAAGTTTTATTGGAGCACAGCCACATTCATTCATTTACATACTGTCTATGGCAACTTTTCAAAGTTGAGTAATTGCAACGGAGACCACATATCTGGCAAAGTCTAAAATATTCACTATCTGACCCTTTCTAGAAAAAGGTTGGCAACTCTTTTATATTATTGGCTTTCATTAACATTCATGAAGACTTTATAGTCTCAAATAATATACACCCTTACAAAGAATATTCACTGACATTTGAAGCATTCTTGAGCCAGAATTAGCTCGAAACCCAAGAATGCTTATTATTAGAAAAACACCATCCTTGCTGAGGATGCATTAAGTGTTTCAGGTTTCCAGCCACCCAGAAAACTGATTTCCACAGTCTCCCCTCTGACTCTAACTTAATAACTGTTTCCACAAGGTCATCTTAACCAAAGACCAACCAAATATCTACTGATATATTGGGGGCTCCTCTCTTTGTCTATCACTTTCTTCCTCTCTTTCTATCTATATACGTATATACAGACAAATTATGGAAAATGCCCTTTGTTACAACAAATTCATCTCTACAAATTTATGATAAAGACATATTTATGTACAATTTTGCTATAAGATGTTCATTCATATATATGTATATATATGAGAAATAATTTTAAGTGCTCAAAGATTGGTAAAATAAATTCTATCACCATTATCGTGTAATTATAATAAATTACATATATATGTGTGTGTGTGTATAGTCCAAAATGGCAGAACAGTTTACTATGAATATGTACAGACAATCTATGAATTATAGTGGTTTGACTTATAGTTTTCAGCATTATGATAGTGTGAAAGAAAGTGAATTCGATAGAAACCATACTTCTAATTTTGAATTTTGATCTTGTCCCAGGTTAGATGCTGGGCAATAACAGTGACAGCATAAGCCACACAATCAGGAGGGTAAACAAAAGATACACTCACAACCATTCCGCACCTATGCAAGCATTCTGTTTCACTTTCACTTTCACAATTTACATGAGATAGTCAACAATTTATTATAAAACAGGCCTTGTGTTAGATGGCTTTGCTTAACTGTGGGTTAATGTAAATATTCTGAGCATGTTTAAGGTAGGCTAGGCTAAGCTATGATGTTTAGTGCCTTAGATGTATTAAATGCAAACTTACAATATTTTCAACTTACAATGATTTTATCTGGACATAACCCCACTATAAGTCAAGCACAATCTGTAGAGGATCAGTCAGTTCAGTTCAGTTGCTCTGTCATGTCTGACTCTTTGCAACCCCATGAACTGCAGCACACCACACCTCCCTGTCCATCACCAACTCCCAGAGCCTGCTCAAACTCATGTCCATTGAGTCGGTGATGCCATCCAGCCATCTCATCTTCTGTCGTCTCCTTCTCCTCCTGCCCACAATCGTTCCCAGCATCAGGGTCTTTTCAAATGAGTCAGCTCTTTGCATCTGGTGGCCAAAGTATTGGAGTTTCAGCTTCAACATCAGTCCTTCCAATGAACACCCAGGACTGATCTTCTTTAGGATGGACTGGTTGGATCTCCTTGCAATCCAAGGGACTCTCAAGAGTCTTCTCCAACACCACAGTTCAAAAGCATCAATTCTTCAGCGCTCAGCTTTCTTCATTGTCCAACTCTCACATCCATACATGACCACTGGAAAAACCCTAGCCTTGACTAGACGGACCTTTGTTGACAAAGTAATGTCTCTGCTTTTTAATATGCTGTCTAGGTTGGTCATAACTTTCCTTCCAAGGAGTAAGTGTCTTTTAATTCATGGCTGCAATCACCATCTGCAGTGATTTTGGAGCCCCCCAAAATAGTCAGCGACTGTTTCCACTGTTTCCCCATCTATTTGCCATGAAGTGATGGGACCGGATGCCATGATCTTAGTTTTCTGAACGTTGAGCTTTAAGCCAACTTTTTCACTCTCCTCTTTCATTTTCATTACGTGGCTCTTTAGTTCTTCTTCACTTTCTGTAGAGGATAATCACACTAAAAACTGTATTTGTATATAATTGGTATTTTTTTTATTTTTAAGAACTCTATTTTAATCCGTAGACCCCTTCCACAATTCAGACCAGGCTACAAGGTGAATACTTATTGCTCTAAGGAGAGAAAAATGGAAGCATCTTATAAAAGTGATCAATCTTCCTTTAACTTTTAAAATAGAGTTTTCAGATTCAGCTGCCAAATAAGTAGTCTGCAAAGCAAAGCACATATGGTATGTCAGAACTAGAGGATTAAGGTAGGAAGATTTTCTATGAATTATTGGACTGGAAGATCATAAAGCACAGCCTTAAAGACTCAGACCTAAGAAAATCACAGAATAGGGATGGATAGATAAATGGTAGGTTATAATCAAAATGGTAATGCTCTGCACTGGATCAAATGAAGTAATGCAAGTACTTTACATGTATTAAATTGTTGAATTCTTATGCAGTCTGTGCTTTATTAATATTGTTATTTTATAGATGAAAAAACTGAAGCACAGGAAGGTTAGGTGACTTGAACAAGGTTGTAAACAGCTGATAAACAGTGGAGCTGGTAGCTTAATTCAGGAAGTCTGGCTCCAGAGAACATGTGGTATGTCTTCTCCAAAATGTAATCATATTTCTCTAGCTACAAAAGCAAAAATAAGAGCTAGCCACTTGAAGGATAGAGGGAGGGAATGAATTAGAACCAAAAATGACACCAAGAGAGACAATATAGGTGCATATAAGTCATTGAACCATGATTCTGTCTCCTTCTGGGCTTGAATTATGCAGTGGATTGAATATTTGTGTCTCCCCCAAAATTCCAATGTTCAAACCCTAATCCTCAGTATGATAGTGTTGTAGATGGGTAATTTGATCATGAGGATAGAACCTTCAAGATGGGATTGGTACTCTTACAGCAAATCGGAGAGAGCTTGCTTCCTGTTTCTCTGCTTCTGTTAAGGACAGAGCAAGAAGATGGCCATCAGCAAACCAGGAAGAAAGCTTTCACCAGAACTCAGCAATGCTAGTTCCTTCATCTTGGACTTCCTAGATTACAGAACCATGAGGAATTTCTGTTGTTTAAGCCATCCAGTCTGTGATAATTGTTACAGCAGCCCAAGCTGTCTAAGACAAACCTAAGGATTTGGATGGTGATGGGACAAAGAAATCTTTATTCCACTGGAAACATTCTATATGGAAATCCAAGGAACAAATTTACTTATACCAGTAAAACCATGTATCTTCACTTCCTTCCATTGTCATGGTGTTCACCTATTATTTTACTACTGTGATTATCAATAACACACCCTCCTACTCTCAAAACCCTCCCAGGTTAGACAGTAAGTTATGTGGTCTTCCTCTTTATACATCAGTCACCATATGGAGCTCAGGTAGGAGGCTGACCCACTAGGCACCCTCCTCCAACACAAGCAGAGTAGAACATAGAAATGGTGGCAGCAAATGTTTACTCAGAAAGAGAGCCTCAGATAGCCATCCCTCTATGTCAGCTATCCATTGCTGCATAACAAACCATCCCACAACATAATGGATTAAAACAACACAATTTGTTTAGCTCTTGACTCTGTGGCTCATGAGTTTGGCCAGACCACAGCTAGATTTACTCTTTCTTCTGCAGTCATCGTCCAGTTCTAGCCAGTGACAGTAGAACACTGGCTCTTCTTAGATTCCTCACTCACATCTCTGGCAGTATCTGTGGCAGCTGAGTTCACTCCGTGTAGTTCCACATCCTCTGGCAGGCTAGCGTAGACTTGTTCACATAGTAATCTCAGCAAGGCCTGCAAGAGACAGGACACACCCCAACCTCTAGGTGCATTTCCAGCCTCCGCTGGAGCCATATTAGCTAATATTCTAATGGCCAAAGGGAGTGACATCACTGAGTCCAGAGTCAGCTGAGAAGGGTGCACAAAGTTGCATGGCAGGGGTCTGTTACTAAAGGGAGGGGAAGGATTTGTAACATGTTGGGATGGAGGAGTTAAGTAGTGACCATGTACCTCACTACAGGAGGTGGGAAGGTGCAGGAAGTCATTGCTGTCCCGTTTGTCACAGGAATCATTTGTATCCTTGAGCAGAGGAACTGTTCAAAGTGGGACCTGAGTGGGAGGTGAAGCGCAGGCCAAGGTGACAACCTAGTCAGAACGGGACACCGTACCCCAGGGCTCTGTAGGAGAAATACCATGTGCTGCTTGTGACAAAAGAACATCAGCAGCAGATGCATCAGGGATGCACACGTGTGCACACACACACACGCACACACACACACTCAAATACTGTGTCTGTTGAGACCTCTCAGCTGAGGGCTGTCTGTGTGCAAGCTGGGGCCATCCTACCATGCCATCTGTCTCAATCCTCTTGGGCTGCTCTAACAAAATACCACAGACCTAGTGGCTAATAAATAACAGGACAGTATTTCTCACAGCTTAGGAGGCTGAACGCCTGAGATCAGGTTGCGGACTTCTAGTTGTCTTCTTATAATCTAATTGCCTCCCAAAGGGCCCACCTTCTCACAGCATCACATTGGGAATTAGGTTTCAACATATGAATTGTTAAGGGGGAGAATACAAACATTCAGAGCACAACATTATCATATTACAGAGAGAAAAAAAGGAAGTTGAAAGTTTAAATAAATGAGAGTGAGCTAATGCAGAAATGATTAAGTTAAATGAGAAGTGTTTTGATCGTCCTAAGGTGGAAAACTGAAGTTTATTTTCCACTATAAGTGTGAAAAGGGAGATGTGTAAATGAGCCCAGTTATGAAGTAAAATCATATGTCTGTACCTCTAAGTAGTGACATTGAATTTTAAACTATATATATTTTTATATACACATAAATAAATTAAAAGTGACATTCACCCACATACTAAGAGTAGTAATCTTAGGTAGTGAGCTTATGGATGACTTATAGTTCTTTAATTTTTGTATATTCTCTACATACACTCAAATGAACACATTATCAGCTTTGCAATAAGAGACAAATTTTGTTTTAGAACAGATCCATTTGTGCTTTCACCCATTCTGTGCTTGCTGAAGCTAGTTAATCTGAAAACTATTCCACCTTGAAGTATTAATGAGCTAATAAGTCATTTCGGGGTGAGTTACTTTTCAAAACTGCTGAAATCACGTCTCTAAATGCACTTGTGTTCTACCTACTGATAGGGAGGACCTGGCTATCGGGGCTGTGACCTTATGTAAGAAAATATGGTAAAATATGCTTGCTGTCTACACAAATTCTTCTAAACATCTAATTAATTGAAATAGTCCCAAAGTTGGTAACTGTACTTTGAATCCATTCATTTCTCTTTATGAGACCTTTATAGAACATGGCTTAGTTGTTCACAAAGCAGCAAAAGAGTTCAAATTTACTTCTATTCATTCTCAGAAACTTTACTAGATGTTACTGTAGAGTTTAAAATCTGTTCAACTATTTGGAATTTGAAAAACTATAAGCTAAGCTGAGGAGAAATATGAATGAGAAACCTGCAATTAACTGCAATTAAAACAGTTATAGAGCTTCCCAGGTGACTCAGTGGTAAAGAATCTGCCTGCTAATACAGGAGCTGCAGGAGATGCGGGTTCAATCCCTTGATTGGGAAGATTCCCTGGAGAAAGTAATGGTAACCCACTCGGGTATATCCTGGGAAATCCCATGGACAGAGTAGCCTGGCAGGTCACAATCCATAGGGTCACAAAGAGTTGTACATGACTGAGAATGCACATGCTGTGTGATAACAGTTATATGAATTCTCCAAAGTCCTATATGGTAAAGATTACAGCTAACCATGACATTAGAAAATTCACATAGAGTACTGGCTGTGCAAAATACCAGTTAATAGGAATTTAAGCTTTTGGATTGATTGTCTTACACACTGGTGTCTGCACATGTTTGCACATGAGTGTGTATACACACACGCATACACACACACACAAATACCACCAGTCATGAGGAAACAGAGAAAGAAGTAATCTAATTTTGATATTTTTCTATTGCACCTGTGTTTATGCCTTTTTCTTGGGTTCTCAAAAAATTTCATTCCTGTTTCTTCCTGAAATCTTTTTACAAAATTATTTTTCACTCATGAAATGCCTCTAGTAATTATTGGCTGTTAAATGAAGGAGGCAGTTTTGTGATTATCACATACAATATAAGATACAATAGATTATATAAGATATGGTAAATAATTAAAATCATGAAAACATGCTGAGTTTGAAACATCAATTAGTTAAGACAGGCCATATAATTCAGAACCTGGTATATTAGTTAAAATGCTTTATGTTGCAACCTGGCTGCACTGTTAATTTCATGTGTCAACTTGACTGGGCCAAAAAATACCCAGATATTTGATTCAACATTATTCTGGGTATATCTGTGAAGGTGTTTCTGGATGTGGGTAACCATGGTCCACTGTATTTGACAGCCTGAATAGAAAAAAGGAGGGAGGGAGAATTTACTCTCTTGGCCTGATAGTCTTTGAGCTGGGACATGGGTCCTGTTCTGCCTTCAGAGCTGGAGTCACATTGAAACTTATACCATAACTCTCTTGGTTCTTAGGTCTCTGGATTCAGACTGAAACTATACCATCAGTATTAGTGCTCCTCAGATCTCTGGATTTTTCTGGAACTATACCATGAGCTTTTGTAGCTCTCTAGCTTACAGATCTCAGGGCTTCCCAGCCCTCATAATCATGTGAGCCAATTCCTTATAGTGTGTGTGTGTGTGTGTGTGTGTGTGTGTGTGTGTGTATGTGTGTGTGTGTAAAATATATGGCATTTGGCAAACACAGATTTGGGCAGATGCCCATAGACATGAGAACCTTTGTGCAAGTTCAGGTTCTTGGAGGAGAAATTCCAGCACTCTACTGGAGCTAAAACAGAAGAAAACACATTTGGATACATTGAAGTGGTCAAGAGAAACTTTGTCAGAATGCCCTTCTCCCCTCAAGATGGCACAGCACAGAGAATTAGAGAAAAAGGAGACTGGGGATCCCTCCCGTGGATGAGAAGGGAAAGAGTCAGTGAGAACCTGGCTTTCCCAACCAGACAGGACACTGCCAGAGAAAATCATTTCTCTCTCTGAGTACTGAAGGGAGAGTTCTGTGATGTGGTGGAAGGGAGCAGATCAGGGAAGAAGCAGATAAGACTATCAAAGCATTAAAGGAACATAGATCCTGCTATGGCAAGCCCACCTATAATCTTCTGGCAGAACCTCCCCAGAGAGTCCCCACAACTGACATGCTGGCACCTCCAGGGCTCCAAAGGCCAAGCCCACTCCTCCCACCACGCTGTGGCTGGTTCCTTGTGCATGCTCCCAAGGGCAGCAGCAAAAGCAAACTTAATGAATACATGCAAACACAAATTGTGGGGAAGGGAGAAGCCACAATCTTGAGCTGTAATACCACTGTTGAGGGAAAAAAAAAAAAGTTACTAATAGCTGGTCGAGTGCATTTTAAGATTGAGAGACAATGTACTAACTTAAAAATTCTGCCACAAGAGGGAGCCAGATGTGTGGAGTGGACCTACCCATATAAGGTCAGAGAAAACCTCAGAATACAAGCAGGACCAACAAAAAATAAGCCATGTGAGGGGTGCTGGTAAAGATTGAAAAATACAACTACTACTTTCAGTGTGAAAACAGCAATGTAAAACTCCAAGGGACATGAAGAACCAAGGAAAATGACATCACCAAAAGATGATCATAATCTTCTAGCACATTAAAAATTCTTCTAGTAACCAAATGCAGATACGTAGGACAGGACAGAGCATTCAACAACTACAGGAAAATTTCAAAAGATATCACATACATAATTGGAATACCAGAAGAAGAAGAAATAAAAATGGAGCAGAAGGAATATCTGCAGTAGTAATGACTAACAATTTTCTGAAATTCATGACAGACCCAAAAGTATAGGTACAGAAAGATCAAGAACACCAACCAGGATGAATTTTTTAAAAAATCTACACCTAGGAATATCATATTCAAGGTGAAGTAAAAAAGGAAAAAATTAAAAATTTTGAAATAAGCCAAATGAAAAATAAATTTACCTATAGAATGATAAGGGTAAGAAATTTATCAGACTTCTAGCAAGAAAAAATTCAAAGGAGAAGACTGTAGAGTGAAATATTTGAAACTTTGGGAGAAAATGCAAACTTAGAATTTTGTGTCCAATGAATTTATCCTTTAAAAGTGGTGAAATAAAAGTTTTCTTACATATAAAGTAATTCATTGTCTGCAGAACCACCCTACAAAATGCATAAAAGAAATTGTTCAGGGAGGAAAAAAATCACATAAGTCAGGTATTTGAATCTTTCTGAAGGAGATACCCATGTCCAGAGCTGGGAAAATTTGAACAATAAAATGAATACATAAGTTTGGCTTATTTATCCAAAGTACAAAATAAATATTCATGAGTCCATATTGACATAAATAAACAACTGAATAAATGGGAAAGAGGAGACAACTCTTGGCAGACTGAAGAATTTCAAATAATGAATGTAGATACTCCATCTTCTTAGAGGCCAAGCAAAGGTCCCTATTCCCCAAGAATGAGCTGCAGATAGTGATTTCCTTGTAAAGAACACAGTAAGAATGGAAACGATATAATGGTAAATTTATACTGGAGAAATCTAACAAGTGCTAACTCAGCCAAGTGTTGAAGGTCAACTTCAACCGCAGTAAGTCATGTTGATAGATCGTATGTGTATTCTTGCTAGTGCATGTTGAGAAAGGCACTCTACCTCTGTGGTCTTCCTTCCCCAAACTTATTCCCAGATGGATCAGGACAAAAACAGCAGGCAAATCTTGACTGTGGGATGTTCTAAAATGTACCTAACTGATCATCCTCAAAACTGTCAAGGTCATCAAAAAGCAAGAGAAGTTTGGAAAATTGTCACAGTCAAGAGAAGCCTAAGGGAATGTGACAACTAATATGATAAGGACAGAATCTTGGAACAGAAAAGGCTATTAGGTAAAAACCTGAAGAAATCTGAATATAACATGAACTTCAGCTAGTAAAAAGGTATGGTATTAATTGTGACAATAATACCATACTAGTATGTTAATAATAAGGTGTTATGAATTTGTCAAATTAGCACTCATTAAGGAACACAGGGTGTTGGGTGGGGAGTAATTCAACAGTGGGCCACAAAAGAAACTGAAATGGAGATTTTATTACTCACATATCCTGGAGGAAGCACAAAGCATGCTTTGAGGAGCCAAGCAGGAGGCTAAGACAGAGGCGAGACAGGATCTGGGGCACAGGCCTTTACTAGGGACTGTGGGTGGAGTGCTTTGGGGATCCCAGGCTAACGCTGGATTGGTCACTTCAGATTGTAAGGACTGGTTATGGTAATCCACACTGGGGTCTTACCCAAGTGGAGCCTATGGGAAGGCACGGGGAAGCAGAGAAAACTGTGAATCACAGGGCTGTTGGTGAGTCATACCAGGAACTTAGTGACTCTGCAGGCTGCTATCTAGGGCCTGTGCTTATATGAGGGATTAGTGCCAGTTCAGGGTCACTGTAGGCTGCTTGGCCAAATGAAATGGATGCCAAGGCAGCAATACCATGAAGTAACTTAGGTAAACTCTCAACATAAGGGAAATGGGGCTGAAATATTTGGAACTCTCTGTATTAGCTTCATAGTTTTTCTGTTAACCTAAAACTGTTTTAAAAATCGTTTATTTTAAAAATATTTATAAAGGAGGAAATAAAATTGGCATCAGCAAACTGTAAATCTTTATCTTAGGAAAAAATATTTGGCATTTAGAGTTCTTTATTAGCATTCAAAAGTGCGAGAATAATAAGAATGTTTTGGAACAAAAAAGATCTTCATAATGTTTCATAAAATGGAATCTCTTAAAAATGTTTTACTTGAAGTTGTCTTCAGTAAAATTTGACTTAAAAAGTCCAAAATGGACAAGATTTTGGTATAAAGAAACATTGGTATATGGAAAAATAAGTAAACTTATAATTGAGACTAACTAATTTTTGATGAACATTTAAAAATTTCTGAAATATCAGATGTTACAGTGTGCTGTGTAGATTTTGATGTATTTGAGAAGTCTATGTATTGAATATTATGGACTACAGTAGCAGAGAAGAAAAAAGATTAACTTCCAATAAAATAGGAAAAATTTAAAAATATAACAACAACAGAAATATACTAGAGCAATCAAATGAAGAGTGAGAAAGGAAACTTTTTAATAAAAAATAGAATACATATACTAAAATGGCAGGAATACTTATAAACATTCATTAATCATAAAAGTGTCAATGTGTAAAATTCCATTTTAAAATATAGATATCCTTGTGCTGTGCTTAGTTGCTCAGTCATGTTCGACTCTTTGCGACCCCATGGACTGTAGCCCGCCAAGCTCTTCTGTCCCTGGGAATTCTTCCGGCAAGAACACTGGAGTGGGCTGCCATGCCCTCCTCCAGGGGATCTTAGAATGTGTTAAAAATTCCCCAAACAAAATTCACTTGTTATACAAGAGCCATACTTGAAATTAAAATACCTAAAAAAGATTGAATGCAAAGGATTCAATAAAGTATTACCAACGAATATTACTCAAAAGAAAGGAGTTGAAGAAATGTTATTATCAGACAAAATAGAATTCAATGTGAATTATTCATGTAGGGCAAAGGGAAATATTTCATACTGGCAAATATAACAGTATACCAAGGTGATATGACAGTCATGAACTTTTATGTGTACATAGTTACAAAATACATAAAACAAAAATTCATAGAAATCCAGGTGAAATGTACAAAAATGTATTTAAAGATTTTAAATCTGTTAGAGACCAGCAGAGCAAATAGATGCGAATAATGAGTATAATAATTGAATAAAACATTTATAAGATTCTTTGTGTATATATGTGTATGTGTATGTGATATGTGTGTATGCATAGATGTTAAGGATTAACAGTATCAGAAAAGTATAGTTAGAATAAATTCTAAAAGAAGGATAATCTGCCTCAAATGTGGGAGACCCGAGTTCAGAGCCTGGATCAGGAGGATCCTGTGGAGAAGAGAATGGCAACCCATTCCAGTATTCTTGCCTTGAGAATTTCATGGACAGAGGAGCTTGACTGGCTACAGTTTATGGGGTTGCAAAGAGTAGGACACAACTGAATGACTAACACTTCCATGTTCATAAGGTATGTGTATGCATAGATGTTAAAGATTATTTGTATCAGAAAAGGATAATAGAAAAAATTGTCTAAAAGGATAATAAACATTTCTTTTCAAACATGCATGGAATATTCAGAAACATTCATTGTGCATTAGAGCATGTGGAGAACAATTTTGGTTGCTCAACCAACAAATCTAAACTCTCCCCACCTCTTCTAACATCCTGGTTAAATAAAATAATAGGGACTTTTCAAAGAAGAGTGGAAGGAACTTAATAAAGTGGACTTCAATATAGAAAATATTTTCTATCTTTTTAGTATGATATAGAGACTAGAAACGTGCACCAGTAGTTTAAAAATAGTGCTCGGGTTAAGGAAGGTATTTCTTTAAGTTGGAGAATTAGTACAGTCTTTTATGGTAATGGATGAACCATTAGAGAAGGAGAAATTAATCCTGTGAGAGACAACTGCTGAAGTCATGTCTTTCAGACAGCAAGATAGAAACAGCTCCAGAACATAAGAGGAAGTTGTGGCTTTTGATGTGAATGGACACACATTTTTAGCAGGGATTACTTTATAAGGCTGTATAAGATACAATTTCTATCAGTTCAGTTCAGGCACTCAGTCGTGTCCGACTCTTTGCGATGCCATGAATCGCAGCACGACAGGCCTCCCTGTCCATCACCAGCTCCTGGAGTTTACCCAAACCCATATCCATCGAGTCGGTGATGCCATCCAACCATCTCATCCTCTATCGTCCCCTTCTCCTCCTGCCCCCAATCCTTCCAGCATCAGGGTCTTTTCCAATGAGTCAACTCTTCGCATCAGGTGGCCAAAGTATTGAAGTTTCAGCTTCAACATCAGTCCTTCCAATGAACACCCAGGACTGATCTCCTTTAGGATGGACTGGTTGGATCTCCTTGCAGTCCAAGGGACTCTCAAGAGTCTTCTCCAACACCACAGTTCAAAAGCATCAATTCTGTGGCGCTCAGCTTTCTTCATCATCTCACTCTCTCATCCATACATGACCACTGGAAAAACCATAGCCTTGACTAGACGGACCTTTGTTGGCAAACTAATGTCTCTGCTTTTAAATATGCTATCTAGGTTGGTCATAACCTTCCTTCCAAGGAGTAAGCGTCTTTTAATTTCATGGCTGCAGTCACCATCAGCAGTGATTCTGGAGCCCAAAAAAATAAAGTCTGACACTGTTTCCACTGTTTCCCCATCTATTTCCCATGAAGTGATGGGACCAGATGCCATAATCTTAGTTTTCTGAATGTTGAGCTTTAAGCCAACTTTTTCGCTCTCCTCTTTCACTTTCATCAACAGGCTCTTTAGTTCTTCTTTGCTTTCTGCCATAAGGGTGGTGTCATCTGCATATCTGAGGTTATTGACATTTCTCCCAGTAATCTTGATTCCAGCTTGTGTTTCTTCCAGCCCAGCGTTTCTCATGATGTACTCTGCATATAAGTTGAATAAGCAGGGTGACAATATACAGCCTTGACGTACTCCTTTTCCTATTTGGAACCAGTCTGTTGTTCCATGTCCAGTTCTAACTGTTGCTTCCTGATCTGCATACAGGTTTCTCAAGAGACAAGTCAGATGGTCTGGTATTCCCATCTCTTTCAGAATTGTCCACAGTTTATTGTGATCCACACAGTCAAAGGCATTGGCATAGTCAATAAAGCAGAAATAGATGTTTTTCTGGAATTCTCTTGCTTTTTCGATGATCCAGCGGATGTTGGCAATTTGATCTCTGGTTCCTCTGCCTTTTCTAAAACCAGCTTGAACATCTGGTATTGAACATCACATATTGCTGAAGCCTGGCTTGGAGAATTTTGAGCATTACTTTACTAGCGTGTGAGATGAGTGCAATTGTGCAGTAGTTTGAGCAATTTTTGGCATTGCCTTTCTTTGGAATTGGAATGAAAACTGACCTTTTCCAGTCCTGTGGCCACTGCTGAGTTTTCCAAATTTGCTGGCATATTGAGTGTAGCACTTTCACAGCATCATCTTTCAGGATTTGAAATAGCTCAACTGGAATTCCATCACCTCCACTAGCTTTGTTTGTAGTGATGCTTTCTAAGGCCCACTTGACTTCACAATCCAGGATGTCTGGCTCTAGGTGAGTGATCTCACCATCGTGATTATCTGGGTCGTGAAGATCTTTTTTGTACAGTTCTTCTGTGTATTCTTGCCACCTCTTCTTAATATCTTCTGCTTCTGTTAGGTCCATACCATTTCTGTCTTTTATCAAGCCCATCTTTGCATGAAATGTTCCCTTGGTATCTCTAGTTTTCTTGAAGAGATCTCTAGTCTTTCCTATTCTGTTGTTTTCCTCTATTTCTTTACATTGATTGCTGAGGAAGGCTTTTTTATGACTCCTTGCTATTCTTGGGAACTCTGCAGTCAGATGGGAATATCCTTCCTTTTCTCCTTTGCTTTTCGCTTCTCTTCTTTTCCCAGCTACTTGTAAGGCCTCCTCAGACAGCCATTTTGCTTTTTTGCATTTCTTTTCCATGGGAATGGTCTTGATCCCTGTCTCCTGTACAATGTCACGAACCTCTGTCCATAATTGAAACACTTGTTAAATCAGCTAGGTGGCAAAATTGTAAAGCTGGAACATTGAAAGTTGCTAAATTAGAAAGAAAAATTTGAAATTTGTTTAGTATTTTCTTTGAAATGATAAATTTATGACAAAATTATATTTTCATTGATAAACTTGGTTTATTCAGTTGATAATTGTGAAAGGATATGTTTTTATCCTAAGACCTTGGGTAAGAGAGAATCTTCCGGCAAGGGTTATGAGACATTTTATTGGACCTGAAAATAAGCACCTAGTTGTGGATTAATTGAAAAATAAAGAACAGATAATGAGCTAAAGAGTTTTAAAAGGTGTTATGCCGAACACTGTTTCCAGAAAAGTAAAAGTAAAGATGGGTCAGAGGAGGCTAAGGAGGGAAGAATCATCTCTTACAGTTTAAACCTTGTGGATTACAGAAATAGACTTCAAGATCTTCTTTCCAATAGTACTTTATCTACCTGGACAAAGACATTGAATGGGATCACTATTCTTTCATCTCCAAAGCTGTTTTTCCTTTATCTTTTAAATAAATGTGGGGAGGGGATGCCATTGTGGAAATGAAAGAGAATGAACAAAGTGTCCAGGGAGAAGAATTTGATGTGCTATGCTTGAGAGTTTTCTTGGAAGATGCTACCCTTCTTGCTCTTTTTATGTCTGCTCATCCTTCATTTCCCCCTATTTTAAGAACTGATTATAAAGACTAGAAATATATAAAATTCTAGACCTGGGTGTTCTTCAAATGTTAACTGCTGATTTCAGCAGCTTGTGTCATCAATGAATTACTTCACTGGAGGAAAATGAAAGAAAAAGAAAGCAACGAAAGAACTCCCGACCATTGACAGGCTGCCCTAGAAAACAAGTTTGCCTTCTGAAGTCACCTGGAGAGAAACTAATCATTCATTGTAATTAAACAATAGCTGAGTTGCCTCCAGCGCTCCTACGGTACCTGGATTTGATTTGTGAAAACTCAGAGAGAGGTAGCATAATCTCCAGAATCAGCCTAACACTGCATGCCTGGTTCAACTGGGCAAAATGTTACACTGCTGGCGCTTCCTTCCATCAAGCTTTTCTATACTGTTTTATTTTTCTCTGGTGTAGAAATTTATTTATTTTTATAAAAAGTCTTTGAAATTTTCTCCTTTAAAGTAGAATAAAACTTAAGCAGTTGACAAGACTTCCCCCTTGTATGCCAAGGTGATGTTAAAAACTATCCAAAAATTTTCTATATAGTTGATTCTTCTCCTGAAGTCTTTTAGGGATGAACAACAAAGATGAAAGTCTAGAGCAAAAAAAAAAAAAAAAAAAAGGCTGAAAAAATTGAATACTAGAAGTGAAATTTGAATTGAATGTAAATTGATGTATAGAAGAAAGAGAAACAGCTGTCTATAGGCATGTTGTTGACACTGCCACTCTTGAGAGATTCTAGATATGTGCCTGGAGGAACTTAGTAAAGACAGAATTATTGACACAAATGAGGAAAGTGATTGTGACAAGAGGGTGAAGATGTCCTAGAAGAAGGTGACAGAGGCAAAATCTTTACATGAAAGCAACTCCTGGAGATTTTTCACAACATAAAAGTGCAAAGGATAAAATGTTAGAAGACCATCCAAACTTAGAAAGGATTATGAAAATTCATCAGGGCATAGGAAAGATGCCTGCTCCACATGGTAAGTTATAAGACGGTAAGAAAAGGCAAACACTCTTAAAACTCTTCTTGGTAAGTTTTTTACAAGAAAACAAAGCACTTTAAAATCTCAGTGTTACAATTTACAAGGCACAAAATAAATATTTGTATATGTTTTTTTTCTTTCCCTATATACTTAATTGACAATAAGAGAGTTAAGGTTCTGGAAAAATATTTTCAGAGGTCACAGAACAATTGTAATTTTTCCCATTAGATTTTTAAGATCAGTGTGCATGTTTTAGTTTATATGTTCATTTTTATGGTCTGACATACTGTGCAAGTAAAGACTGCCTGAATTATTAAATAAAGCCTTTCATTATAAGTCCTTTGTAACGACTATTTTATCTATCGTTTTTGAGGTATAAAGGTGTCAGAAAATGCCAGTTGTCTTTCCTTCACTTGAAGGAGACCCCTGAGGATATGGTGAGATGAAGGTGATTCCAAAGCAACATAGCAATAAAAATACGACACACACCGACCAGATTTCTCATGATGTTTGTCTTAGGCTGCTGCTGCTAAGCCGCGTCAGTCGTGTCCGACTCTGTGTGACCCCATAGACGGCAGCCCACCAGGCTCCGCCATCCCTGGGATTCTCCAGGCAAGAACACTGGAGTGGGTTGCCATTTCCTTCTCCAATGCACGAAAGTGAAAAGTGAAAGTGAAGTCGCTCAGTTGTGTCCAACTCTTCCCGACCCCATGGACTGCAGCCCACGAGGCTCCTCCGTCCATGGGATTCTCCAGGCAAAAGTACTGGAGTGGGTTGCCATTGCCTTCTCCGAGCTGGCCACAAATAACAACTTCACTTTGTGGATTAAATCTAATTTGAATAAATAAGTGAATGCCAAAGGAACTGTTTTTATGATCTGAAGGAGACTATTTAATTCATTATCCAAATCAGGACATTACTGAGAGTAAAAGGGATGCTAAATTAATTAAAATTATTTAACTATTGAAATATTCCTTAGTTTTATTGTATTGGTAAATATAATAATAATTTACTTTTTCAAGTCTTATTTTAAAATTTTCTCTAACAAAATGAAAAGTAACATATCTTTGTATATTAAAGAATAATTTTTAAAAAAACTCACTTGGATTTAAAATCTAAACATTTAAAATTGACATAAGAAAAATAATTTTACTTGTACATATTCACACCTTTTTGTCAATTTTTAAAATATACTTCTCTAATTAATGCCATCATTTTTGATAAAGAATATAATATGTGAATAAGTCAGTGGTTTGATAAAATCAGGAGTTTCAAAGTTAACATTTTGTGCAACATATTTGAAGTTCCTAATATATTTAATGCACTCAATTATGTAATTGAAAAACTACACTGCAGTTGCTAAAGTCCCTGGTAAAATCAGAGCATATGTGTTAAGTGGAAGTTATTATAAACATTACATTTTTTATTTAGATGTTTAAATATTGATATGAATTAAGTTCACACATGCTGTCATTTTTTCTTTCTTCAGAAAAAGTTTCTTTAACAAATATGTTTTTCAAATAAGCTTTTTTTAATGAATTGCTATAAAATCATGGAGCTTTCCATTTCATTCTATTCTTATATATATTATCATCAAATTATCCAATTGGAAATAGTGTGCACACACAAGAGGAAAGGGAGGGAGGAATTTTGACAAACTATAGGTCCTATTTATGTTGGTAGAATATCATAACTTTGGAGGAGCAATTATGAATTATATCAACCAAAACTAATTTCAAGAACATCCTTTGAAATATAGCTTTTTGATTTAGAAAGAATATCGCTTATTCTCGTCAATATGTTTCATGAAAATTTAGATTCATGTTTTTTCAGTGAAATATCATAATAAAAATAATCTTAACATTAATATTTAACTTTTGAACTGAATTTGCAATAGTATTTATAATAATGTGAAATATTTATCCTTCAACTGAATGCACTTCATATCTAAAAATATCAAAGCACTATGAGAATTAACTAATTTTTTATTTAACACATTTCAGATAAAAATCTGTTGTTTTTCCAATTCTGTATAGAATTCTTATGCTCATGGAGGTGGTACATTAATAGTTAAAGCTTTACTTATAGTGGATTCCTCCTGCCAATGTAGGAGAGGTGGGTTCAATCCCTAATTCAGGAAGATCCTTTGGAGAAGGAAATGGCAACCCACTTCAGTATTCTTGCCAGAAGTCCTCCAAGATGGAGGAGCCTGGCAGACTATAGTCCATGGGGTCACAAAAGAGTCGGACACAACTTAGCCACTAAACAATAGCAAATAAGACCATTTTAAGTAGAAAAGGAAATTTTAATATATTAATAGAAGAGTCATTTGATCTAAATGAAAATTTATGCTTTACAGAGTGATAAGTAAACATACTTTTCTAAAATACAGATGATAAATTATTTTTCATCCCAGACTTCTTATGTAAAATAATTACTACCTTTTAAACTATAAATGGACAGTTCTTTTCCCTCCGTAGTGGAAGTGGAATCTTAACCATTGGAAAGCTGGGGAAGTCCCATGCATTTAATTCTTTTTTTCTTTTTCTGTGAAGGTCTTTTTTTTTTTAATTTTTAAAAAGAAATTGCTTATTTTAGTTGGAGGATAATTACTTTACAATATGGTGATGAGTTTTGCCATACATCAATATGAATCGGCCATAGATAAACACAAGTGTCCCCTCTACCCTGAAGCCCCCTCCAACCTCCCTCCCCACTCTATCCCTCCAGGTTTTTACTTAATTCTTTATTGACCTGCACTTTTGTTTTTTAAGAACTCATTGCTCATTAAAGCTCATTGCATTTCATTGCAAAATGAAAACATGGGGCTAAAACATAGCAACGGTAGTTTTAGACTTACACCATTTAATAAGTGAAAAGAAAATAGTAACAAGGAGTTGGAAGTATTCTCTGTGAACCATACAGTGGCACTGTTTGACTTTTATTTTCTGCATATATTTCATGCACTACTAAATAACTACCTTCCCTTCTGACCACTGGTTATTCCTGCAGCTTCAAGTGCTCCAGAGTTCAGTACTTGAATGGGTCAGGGAAGACATGTTGGTTTAGCACTTTTTTTTTTTCCAAAAAGTAATATATATATATATATTATATCTGAGACAGTTTACCAAAAGAATATGCAGTTAAAATTGTGATGGGGTTTATAAAGGAGAAGAACAAGTGTTAGGAGAGAGACTAACAGTGGAAATAATTTAGAATAAAGATCAGAGAATGCTGGGGTGAAGCATGATTAAAAAAACATGAAATATTCCCAGTGTTGGCAAAGATGGAGTTGAAATTTTAAAAATTGCGAGTAAAACTGAAAGATTTTTTTTTATGAAAAACGTTACAGTACAATGAAGATCTGTGTGAGTCTCTATATTTTTTGAGTACAACTTTGAAATACATTTTTAAATTGTAGGAATTACAATGAAAAGTGTCTGAGACATTGCATGCGTGCTCAGTTGTGTCTGACTGTTTCAGACTCCATGGACTGTAGCCTGCCAGACTCCTTGGTCCATGGAATTCTCCAGGCAGGAATACTGGAGGGGGTTGCCATTCCCTCCTCCACGGGATCTTCCCCACCCAGGGATCAAACACGTGTCTCCTGCATTGGCAGGTGGATTCTTTACCACTGAGCGATCGGGAAGCCTGAGACATTGAAAGACTTGAAGTTACCTCTCAGATGTTAAAAATCAAGTTGACAAAAATAGGTAGACTTAGAAAATTAGGAGAATGATAATGAGATCTAAAGTAGACATAAGCTATGTATAAATCACTGACTGTTTTGCTAATAATTTTAATGATGGATTAGTGTTCATGATATAAGTGAAACAAGCATAATACAAAATTATGCATGCAGTATCAACTATGGAAATATACATGGATCTATATCATATGAATGTAAAACATTTTAAAGAAAACAGCATCAAATTACTATGGTAACTTTCTTCAGTTGGAGTTTGAGTGATGTTTTATTTTCTTCTCTTTTTATATTTACTGTGACATAGTAAATGACATTCATGATCAGATTAAACACTAGTTATTTTTAATCGGAAGTATCACAACAGTTAATTTTTTAAAACATTTCTTTATTTTTGGCTCCTCTGGGTCTTTGTTGCTGCTCACGGGTTTTCTCTAGATGTTGTGTGGGAGCTTCTCTTTATGGTAGCTTCTCTTGTTGCAGAGCACGGGCTATTGGGCAAGGGCTCAGTAGCTGTGGCGTGCAGACTTAGTTTCCCTGTGTTTGGAATGACAGACTAAAGAATTTAAAACAACAGACAAGTTACTGCTCAGTTCAGCTCAAACAGAAGCAGCCGACCCCAAAGGAGGTGTCATGCTAACAATCCCTCTTGGTTTCCCCCTTTTTATACTTCCCATCTGTCTCCTCCTTTTGGTTGTGCCCTGAGCAAAATAGGGCTTGGTCCCACCACCAGTCAAGAAAGAGGATCTTTCTTGAGATCTAAGTCATCTTATGCTTGACTTAACCTATGCTTAAGGCCGGTTGACAGTTGCAGGTTACATAATAAAAGGCTCTGTTGTGCATGTCTTCCCAAAATTCATTCTGTTATAATCAGATGTATGTATGTGTAGAATATTTATGAATCATTAATGGACATGAGTTTGAGCAAGCTTGGGGAGATGGTGAAGGACAGGGAAGCCTGTCCATGGGGTTGCAAAGAGTCAAATGCGACTGAGCAACTGAACAATGGGCTAGCTGCCTAAGTTTATGTGGGGAAGCCCCTGGGTTAGTCTGTATCCACTGTGCCTAGGGTACATGTGCAGGAGTTGAAAGTCTCTGTGGTTGTTTTGTAACATATCTGTGAGCTCTCCTGGCTGTGTCGGGGATGGGGTTTAAAGATCAGCTTTCAGCTAGGCCACCCCTCTTTGCTCATGCCTAACTTTCTGCCTAACACAATAAAGCATGGACATCAGAATAAACTTACTGAATTTCTGTTTACCTGTGTGGTAGATTGATTGTATAAATGGATCCAATTTTTCATACTTGTCTTTATTAGCATCCTTCACAATCTGTCCTAGTAGTTCTTTTCATCAAGAGATGGTGTTTCCTCACATTAAATCTGAACTGGACTTTTGTTAATTTTAGCAAACAAGTGACTAGATGTTATTTCCAAGCCTAGGATTCCCAAAGCCTTAAATAATTGTGCTTTTTGTTTTTCTCCCTGGGCCTTGGCTTCGCCGCAAGTACATGCATGGGCTGGCGCATTGGAGGGATGAGAGAACACATGGAGAAGAAACCCACAGTCAGGCAACTTCACAGAGTTCAGAGAATCCAGTCACGATCAGCAAAGTCTTGACTCAATGCACTGCACACTACAGATTTATTAGTGAAAATAGTCAAGATCAGAGGAGCCACCCAAACTATTTGTAGCTTTGTGAGCAAGAACAAGCCCTTATGGTTTTAAGGCACTGAGTTCGGGGGTAGTTTACTGCACATTTTGCTTGTGGCAACAGTAGCTGAGACAGACTTGACACTTGACAGAGGGCACTATCATTAGAGAAACTTGAAATTTGTGGCATTGGCTATGTGATTGCTTGCAGCTGGGGGTTGGAAAAACGGTAAGCAAGCTGTCAACAAGCACTAGGGGCATGGCAAGAAATTGTAACTGGAGTTTGGAAAAAAGGATGATTCATGTGATGTCATCTCAAAATAATTGACGAACCTGTTGCCTGCAGTAACTTGGAAGATGGAAAATGTATCTAATGAACTTTCGGATTTGCCTAAGGAGATCTCCAGGCAGAATGTTGAGAGCATCAGCTGGATTTTCTTAATTGTGTTTGGTACAGCAAGAAAGTGATGAACTAAGAAAAAGCAGTCCCTTCCTAAGAATATAGAGGGAATAGGAGAGGGCCAAATGTATGGGCTACAAAATAAAACAGTTTCTCATCTCTAGTCCTCCTAGTCAAGAAGGTATTATCAAAGTAACTATAGCCTAGGGGCATAGATCAAATCATCAGTATGTCTTAAGATGTGTTCTTAAGATCGCTGAAAGAGTTAAGGAAGTGTTTAGTCCTCTCATTAGGCAAAAAGGCTGCTAGGAACAAAGGGTAACTCCCACAATTGTCTGATATGACCCAAATGAGTGTGATTAAAAAGAATTGGTTGAATGGAGAGGATGTACATCAAATTATTTGCAAGTTCACAGTTTTTTTTTAGGAGTTGTACAGGCATAAGTAGCCTCATCATTCTAGCCTCAAAGATACTGCATTGTTCAAAATGGCATTTAGGTTCTTATCCTTCTAAGAAGAGAAAGGCAGTTGTAAATGATATTAAGAGGGCATACACTCCCCCAAACTCTTCTGAAAGGGTAAGGAGAGAGACAGGAAAGGAAAAAGTTTACTGAAATGGAGATGTAGAGAGCAATCAGTCCTCAGAAGCAGAATGGAGTCAAAATCTGGGAACATTCTCTTCTCCCAGTGTGCGGGAACCTGGCAACATTTACCCTGTTGGATTTCAAAAATGTTAAGGTCCATGGAGTTCTACTTGCCTCTCATTCTTGCCTATCTGAATGAGAGTGCTGTTTAATGCAATTTTCCTGTCCTCACTATCACGTACGTGGTGGGAGTGAAAAGTACAAATACTGTGTCTTTTTGGTTCATGAGTCTCTGAATCGAAATGTGATGCCTCTGCCAAGCCTTATCTAGACCTCATTCATGTAGATCATAAGATGATGGACTTTGAAGACAATACAATAACTGGGGGAGAACTTGGGGACCTTGGGAGGGGCTGAGTGTAATTTGTAATTTGTGAGTGGCAACCATATGGAGTTAAAGCCAAAGGGAGGAGCGGTGGTGCATTGATTGCGAGCATTGTCCCCAATCTTCACCTCTCACTGAGACCACACCCTTTTCAGTGTCACTTTGAGCTCCTCCTAAGAGGTGAGGTCGATTTCACTATTGCTTGAATGTTGGTAGGCCTTGTAACTTTGTTTTGCAAGGGAAAAAAAAAAAAACAAAAAACACAGCATAAATAATTGCTGTATTATTTGCTGTATTATTTATGCTGTATTGCATAATTTAGAATGTGTTTATAATTGTGACAGGTCTTATACTAGCCTCAGAGAAACCTTGCTCACTTTACTTTCTCTCTCTCTCAGATCCCTGTCTCACTGAGAACATCCTGGGCTAGTTTACTGGATGGTTATGACAGATACATAAAGAACAGCTAGACCTGCCAGTATCTTGCAGCCCCCAAAACATTTGATCAGCGAAAATAAGAAGAAAGACCTGCCCAAAATACATATGTTAGTAGGTCTGTGAGTGAGTCTGGCAGAGATCAGAACTGTTCAGTGGATTCAGAGATCTATGAGTAGATCTTATTGTTTTAAGGCTCTGAGTTACAAAGTGGTCTGATACACAATAGCAACATAACAATAGATAACTGATTATTGAGGCAACCTGCTATGGTGAGTGGGACTGCACTTAAATCTAGCATTGTAAATCTCAAGTTATTGGTTGTTAACAGAGGAACTGGAAATTAAATAAATTAGTTTTTTTTTTTTTTTTTTTAAAGAGGGAATTACTCTCCTCTGATTAGAAAAAGACAATTAATGGGATCCTCATTGTTCTTGGGTGGATGCAGGTGACACTGTATTCTTGGTTTTCTTCTGAATCCTGTAAAGTCGCTTAGAGGTGAAAAGAATGTAGGAGCGTAGACACCCCTGGGGAATTGCTTTGGTAGCCATGCAAGCAAGACACTGAGGTAGCAGACAGCTGCCACTGTGACAGAGGCTTAAGGGACTTCATACCAGACTCCAGGAGTCTTTTTACAAGACCATGGGTTGTTGACAGGTGAAAGACGTGTTTTCACTCTTTGTATCTCTCAACAGAAAAGAAGAATTAGCAGTTATAATAAAGTCAGTTTTCCCCTAAAGAAATATTCATAGATTTATACAAAAACGTTCTATGTTCAGGAAAATGTTAAAACATTAGATCAAAGTGAAACATTTTTTTAAGCTTCAGGACTTCCCAGTCTCTTACTATACCATTTGTTTTGGGAATTCCCCAAAGGAACATATAACATTCAATATTCTCCGCGTTTATTTGACCATGGGCTCTTTTTTTTTTTTTCACAGAGTATTTTGCAGGATTATATTTTCACCAAGTACACTTTGGGGAATGCTGAGTTCATGGTTTACAAAGTGTGTAATTTTTACTTTCTTTTTTAAGTTTCTAAATCTGTTCTATGAAGATAACCTTTCTACCAGTGTATGTTTTAATGCTCCTACTCACTTGATAAAAAAAAAAAAACCAAACTAAAAAGCATAAAGTGAGAAACCATGGCATAAATTTTCTTGATTCTTAGATTCTATAACATGCCACATCTTTTAATACTTGTCAAATTATAGGTCAAACATAACAGTAATAACTTTTATAAACATTCACACGTTGAAAAACTTACCATATGTCAGGCACTATGTGAATTTCTTTACATATGCCATCATGATCATAATCAAAAAAATGCTATGAGTTCAGCACAGTTATACTCTATTTCAGGGCTTCCCTTGTGGCTTAGCAGTAAGAATCCACCTACAATGCTGGAGATGTTGCAGGCCCCCTGGGGAAAGGCACGACAACCCTCTCCAGTATTCTTGCCTGGAGAATCCCATGGTCAGAGGAGCCTGGTGGGCTACAGTCCATAGGGTCACAAAGAGTCTGAAGTGACTTAGCATGTATACTATATTTTAAAATGATGAAATTGAAGTTTATAGAAGTATGACTATGTTTCAAATCAGCTTATTTAAAATAAATAAAACCGAGGTTTATGAAGTTCTATCTAATGCCAACACCTGCTCACTTAATGACTGGACACCATTAGCCAGTACTGTTGGGTTTTAGAGGAACACAACTCTGTTTAGAAAATGACACTTGCTGTTGGACAACTCTCACACGACTCTTGCACAACTCTTGCGGAACAAATGCACCTTACAATACGCTGATGAGTGAAACAGTGAAGTTGATCAAGAAAAGGGTATCAGAAGAAAGTCTGGAAACTCAGCAGAGCTTAGAGTGAGTGTGGACTTTGTGAATCAAGAGTTAAGGTGTAGTGTGGAAGGATACAAATGCTTTGACTCCACTGGAATGTGTTATTTTGCTCAAAGTTTATGCTTCTTTTCTTCTATTTTTCTTTATTATTAGAAATTGGAATTTTGCTGTGAATTCTTAAAGCATACTAAGGTTAACTATGTGATGAGTAAATTATCAAATTATCATTATTTTGAGTAAACTTTGGGCACAGAAGCAAACGTCATTTGTCAATAAATTAAATAGATGTATGTACAAAATATTTTGGGCTTCCCTGCTGGCACTGGTAGAGAATCTGCCTGCCAATACAGGAGATGCAGGTTTGATCCCTGGGTTGGGAAGATCCCCTGGAGCAGGAAATGGCAACCCACTCCAGTATTCTTGCCTGGAGAAACCTATGGACAGAGGAACCTGGCGGGTTATAGTCCATGAAGTCACAAAAGAGTTGGACACAACTTAGTGACTAAACAACAACAACATATAATATTTTGGGAGCTGTGAGCAGTATTTGAGGTGACCCATTAATACATGACCAGTTAGTAACTTTTTAAAAATTTAATTGAAAAGACTTTGCAGACATAATTATGATATACAATTATAAATGCACATGTATTTATAATGTATAATTTGACAACTTTTTCATGAGTATATATCTATGAAACCATAATAAAACCATAATCACGATAAAGGTAACAAACATATCCAATTATCTCTAAAGTCACCTTATGTTGTTCGATTACTCCTCTCTACCACATCTCCTTATCCCCCCAAGGACTGGGGCAAACCTGATTGACTGCCACTATAGATTCACCCACATGTTTCAGATTCTTATATAAATAGAATCATATAGTAGGTACCCTTTCTTAGTCTGGCTTCTTCATTTAGCATAATTATTTTGAAATTCACTGATACTGCTGTATATATTATTTTTTCTTACTGGGTCATATTCCATTGTAAACTCATCAGAGTGTATCCCTTCACTTATTGATGGACGGACGGTTGGGTTGTTTCCAGTTTTTGGCTATTACAAACAGAACTGTGATGAATATTCATGTACAAGTCTTTTGGGTACATATGCTTTTTTTTATCTAGGGTAAACTTCTAAGTGTAATGGCAGGATAATATGGTAGGTGCATGTTTACCTTTTTGACAAGCTGTGTTCTACAAAGTGGTTTTATGTTTTTTACATTTCTATCAACAGTGGCATCTCCACAGTTCTGCTGCCACATCCTTGCCATGCTTGGTACGATCTAGTTTTTTAATCTTAGATATTCTAGTAGATCTCCAGCATAATTTTATTGTGGTTTTAATTTGCATTTTGATGAATGATGTTGGGCATCTATTCATGTGCTTATTTACCATCCATATATCTTTTGTGATGGAGTGACTATCCAAATGTCCATTGTCTTTATTGAATTATATTTTTCATATTAAGATTGAGAGTGTGTTATGTAGTCAGAATATCTGGTTTACTTGATTTTCTTTATAATGAAATTAAGCTTTTTTAAAATTTTGATTCATATGCATGGGCTTTCTATTCAGAGAGACAAGCCAAGTCCTAGAGATCTGGCTTGCTTCATTTGTCCTTCCTATTTAGCAAAATGTTCCTCAGGTCCTCAGCACTGGGTCCGGGGCATGTTGAGAATCAGGAGGAATTCCCTCAGTGACTTAAGATTACAGAGGCGATGGCTAAGGTTCGGTCTTTAGCTTTTGCCTTAAAGTGGTCAAGCCAAAAAGTATTTTTAGGAATTAAAATTTGTTGAGAGTATAAGATATAAACCTAAAGGCAATGGTGTTTGTCCAAAGTGATCATCTTTAGATATTCTTAAAAGTCATTTTTAGACTCATTTATTAAATAAAAATGTATTTAACTTTTATATTCACTTTGATAGGTGCTAGGAATTAAAAAAAATAAAAAAAATCATTGCTAGGAATTTGAGAGTAAACTCTCAGATAATTCACTCCAAAAAAAGGAAGTATTTTATTTTACAGCATTCTAACCAGAAAGAATATGCACTCTATATAAATAAATCAGAATTGATAATTCCAATTCTACATAAAATATTAAGAAACAGATCTTTAAATACATAACATAACATAATTGGTTTCTACTGTTTCTAAGTCCATATAATCTTTTGTGTGGTTCATGCATTTTATGTTTTTCAGCAGAAAACAAAGAGTAGCTTATGGTCACCTTTCCTGCCTCTGTAAGTTACTGCTTCTGTGCTTGCTATTTTTGCTCTGATGTTTTTCTTACTTACTACACTCATTCTCTCTTCTCTCCAGTTTATGGTTGTGGTGTTGTTGTTGGTGTGTGTGTGTGTGTGTGTGTGTGTTTATGAGGTGGTAGCAGGGATTAATAAAAATTCTCGTTATTTTCACTTCCCATTCAGTCCCCAGAACTACTTGTTGGGTGTGGGGCTGGAGTTAGTATATACACAGCACTATGCCATAACTTTCTGTTTCTTTCCTTGGTTAACAGTTTCTAAAGTTTATGGCATAAGGTTGAATGGTTGTATGGTTGTTAACGTTGAATTATGGGTTTTTTCCCTTTACTGCTTCTGTTGTTCTTACTCATTTTTTAACAGTTGGAGAAGGGAAATTATTTGTTTGGGCTTTATTTTTTTCATCTTTACCCCCAAATCCGAGCTTCCTTATTAAATAGCCATTTTATTTTTTAACAATTTCAACCTTGACGAGAGTAATAAAGCATAGGTTTTATAAAACAGATGCATTTTTTTTTTTTTTTTATTTCTCTACATAAGGAATCCTCTATGGAGCATGGGCTTCAGGGGAAGGCAAAGGAAAACTTTAATTTCGCTTCACTATATTGTGACAGTGAAGCTCAAACACCACATATTTAATCAATCAGTCAATCAAGCAGAATCATGCTGCCAACATTGAATTAGATTACATAATAATCTATATGTAAGAAACAGTACTTGTTTAAAACGAATTTTCTTTTTGCTTAAATTTTTATTCAAGTAATGTATAATCAAATTGAAAAATTGTCAGTGGAGATGATCTTTACCCAAATCAATGAAATAGATGAAAATGAATTCTGGGGGCTCTTCCTTTGTGTTCTGTCTCTTCATGAAGTTATCGTTCAAGGGTTATCTCTGCTTTTGAAAGCTGATGTACCTCATCTTAGAATTCTCTGTTGTTTGTGGTGCCAGTTCACTCAATGCCACCATTAAGAATGATTCAGTCTGAATTTTTCTAAGAAAAAAATGATAATAACAGAAAGAGAAGTGAAAATGAATATTTGCAGGATTTGTATTTCAAATGCCTATGAAATGAAATATTCATTTTTTAAATGTTCCCCCCAAATGCATCTTTGTGTAGTTTTGGTCATGAATGAGTTTCTGGTTATATTTTTATTTAAAATAATTTTTTGGTACTATGCCATTTTTAAAAAAGTGTTTGTAGTTGGGATAAGAGGATATTTCAGTTATGTTTTCAGCTTTTTTTTTCCTTTAATGGTTATAAGTGCACCTCCAGAATTCAGTGCTTTAGAAAGAAATTCTTTCTTTCCATTAGTGTTTCATAATTCAAGGTACACTCACTCTTTTATTTTCAGGAAAACATTTCACCTTCCTGGGCACAGAATTGGATTTGTCCTTTCAATTACATAATTACTGAGTAACTATTTATTGAGTTTTATTTGCACAGCATTGTGTTGGACACTTAAAGAGTTTACAATCTCGCTGAGCAAACAAGGTGGTATTTATAAAGAGATTTGCTGCATTGTTAGTGTAAGATTTAAGAGAAGGAGGAGATTACCATGGTATTCAACAGTCTGAGAAATTCTTATAGAATGGGTAAGGCTTGAGTGCAGGAATTTAAGGAATGAAATGTTGGACAAATGGAAGTCATCATTCTAAGTTGGCAGAAGGGGAAAAAAAGGCGATGATTAAAAAAAAAAAGCAGTCAAAGGTACTGACATAAAAAAAGCAAAATGCATTAATGGACTGGAGAGACTTGTTTGGAATGGAAAAGAGGAACTTTTGAGTTGAATGCAAGAAATGGTATTTTGTGTGTGGTTAATTTAGTTTACAGTTAATTTTGACTGCAGTTTCAGCTGGAGGCAATAGGAGTAGTAGACTATACATAAGTAGTGAAGTGAAACTATGAAAGGCTGAAATAATTTCAAATAATTTGGATGGAGGTTAGAGACTAGAGAGTGGATTCAAAAAAGTCATCTGGGATCATGGTTTAAATATGGCATCCGATAGAAGAAGGTCTTTCATTGGAGATAGTGAGGTTAAATGAAAAATTTAGGATCTGATGGTCCTCAGATGAATCATGTTATGACTGGAGCAATTCTAATCATCATCATATAAACGATGGTGAAAAGGAAGAATGAGGTGGCTTATCCTCAACGTTTGTGAAATATCCTTTAGAGCAAAGGAAGTCTCAGGAGTTATGAATGTTTAGAAATTGCCTAAATAGCATTCAGTCAGTGGGCTTCCCTGGTGGCTCAGCAGTAAAGAATCTGCCTGCCCATGCAAGAGACATGGTTTCCATTCCTGGTTTGAGAACATAACCTAGAAAAGGAAATGGCAACCCACTCCATTATTCTTGCCTGGGAAATTCCAGGGATGGGGGAGCCTGGTGGGTTATAGTCCATGGGGTTCCAAGAATTGGACATGACTTAGCGATTAAACAACAATGGACAGATACTCTGTTAAATCCTTCACATTCATTATCTAAAAACTGAGGTGGTATTATGGTGTTCTGCTGTGGACCAAAAGTGGATCTTTTGTCTTGGTATTAAAAGTTACCAACCATTTTGATTCAGATCCCAACAGGTGTTCTTCTGCCTAGTGTTGCTCAGAGGAATAGAATGAAGCAATTCAGTTCAGAAGCAAAGGCAAGCTTAGTTCTTCTATCTGAGAACCGAGTGGTTCCAGGAGGTGGGCAGGGATGCTTTTTAGGGCTCCCTCAGCATGGAGGGGAGGGGGCTGAGTGCTTGCACCGCACACAGCTGTGCTGCTGGGCTTGGCCAGCAGTGCTGGGCGCAGCCTCTCTGCACACAGCCCACTGCTGCAGCCATCTTGAAGTGAGTGTCCTGGCAGAGCTTGCACAGCCTCTAGAAGAGATGTCTCTGCAGCAGATTTTCACTGGGAGCTCTGGTGTGAGGTGCCTGGGTCTTGGCCTCTGCATGTGACACCCTATGAGTACGTGAGACTAGACTAAGCACAAAGGAGGAGAGAAAGGTTAGACTTTATTACCCATATTCTACTTTTAATTCCTGGGAATTGTTTATGGGCTTTGCCGGTGACACTACTACGTAATATGCACTTTTTGCTTAAGCACTCAGTAAATTGCTGCAACACCATTTATTATCTGTTTTCTTCGATTTACAGTGGTGGTGGTGGTGGTGGTGGTTTAGTTGCTAAGTCGTGTCCGACTCTTGCGACCCCATGGACTGTAGCCTGACAGGCTGTCTGTCCATAGAATTCTCCAGGCAAAAACAGTGGAGTGGGTTGCCATTTCCTTCTCCAGGGGATCTCCCCAACCTGGGGATCAAACCCAGGTCTCCTGCATTGCAGGCAGATTCTTTACCAACTGAGCTATGAGGGGAGGCCATAAGTTACAATACTTGTGTTCCTAAAAGATACTAATGTTCTACACCCAGGTTAGTTTAGGGATTTTTCATCTCATGCTTATGATTTATTTTCCTGTTTTGTTTGTGTGTTTCCTTACTACTTTAAGTGTATAAAAATTTATTTTTATTATTTCTAAGTCATAACTAGAAAATTTATTGACTTTTAGAGATATTATACTGTCTCTAGTATGATTATAAAATTCTCTTAGTAATTATGATTGTTTCTACTTGATTTTCTTGGATTTTTAAAGTAGCATTTGTATCCTCTACTAATAATGATAACTTAATACCCTTCTTTTCAAAATGTAAACTTTATAGTCATTTTTGTCTCACTAGCTTGACTAGAACTTCCAAAACTGTATTGAATAGTAAAAGTATTAGTAGGCATTCTTTTTTTTTAAATTTATCTATTTTTTTATTGAAGGATAATACTTTATAGAATTTTGCTGTTTTCTGTCAAACCTCAACATGAATCAGACATAGGTATACATATATATGAGAATATGTTTTTCAATTAAACATGCCTTTGGTTATTGATCTGAGATATGCGTGGCAATCTATATATTTTTAATAATAAATTGTGAGATGTTAGAATATTTAATTTATAAAGTTATTTGCTTTTATTACAAAATTTTTAACAATTTAAAAAGGTTTTTCTTTTCTTAGCTGCTTAGATGTTAATAATATTTGGTTGGTGATATTTCAACCAACCTTGAAATAAAGGCAGCTTAGTCATGGTGTTATAGTATTTTAATGTGCTAGTTGGATGAACTGACTAAGAATGAAGTTTTCCATCACTGAGTTCCCTTTTCAGATGATTGTATCAAAAGTTACACTAGTCAAATGAATTGCAAAGCTTACACTCTTCTTATATGTTCTGGAACTCTGGAAATACTGTTCTTGAAGATTTTGAAAGAAGTCATTGATAAAAGTTTTGTGTCAAGCAACATTCTGGGGTAAACTCTTTGGTCAAAAATTTCCTTACGGCTCTCCAGTGTTAGTATTTTTACTGAGTTACTTTTCAGTTGTTTATATTTCTCAGGAAATATCCATTTCATGTTGATTTTTAAATATATTAGTGTGGTAGTCTTTCTGTCTGCAGACAGAAAATTTAGTTTAGTTCCCTGTGTATTTATATTGTCTTTATTAGATTTTCCAAAGGATACTCTATTTTATTGGTCTCTTCTATAATTGTATTTTTAATTGTTTTCTAATTCATTAATTCTACTTTTAATTAATGCTGTTCTTGGAATTATTTTGTTTATCTTATTCTAACTTCTTGAGTTAAAAGTTCAGCTCAATTATTTTCTTTCTAATCTAATAACTACCAAGTGATGCATATATTAAGTGTGTTTTTTCTATGTTCTGTATGTTTTAATATATTCTTAATTTTTAGAGTCTATAACTGCAACTTTGATTTCTTCTTTAAAATTAGATAGTACACTTGGAGTACCAAGTGATTTTAAATTTAGATTGTATAATTTGTTATTTAATTCTGATACCATTTAATTGTGAACAGAGGATATAGTTTATGTATTTAGAAGTTTCCATATTGAAAAAAAAATCCATTCATGTAAACAGTAACCACTAGCATGTAGATGTGTAGTAACCAATGATTCCCATACCTTATTGAACATTAGAATAACCTAGAGTACTTGTTAAAACACAATTGCTTGTTCTACCCTATCTGTTTCTAAACTTAGTAAGTCTAGGTTGAGCCTCAATAATTTTCATTTCTAAAAAGTCTCCAGGTGTTGCTGATGCTGCCAGTGTGGGGACTACATTCTGAGAATCAAAATTATAAAGAGATTTAGTTTTAATCAGAGGATATTATACTTAATAAAACTGGAAATTATAGTTACTGGAGATCTTTAGATGAGGGAAATGACTTGATGAAAGTGATTTTTTTTCCAAAATTTATTTGACAAGAGATTAAAGAAGAGTTTGTATGATATTAATAGAACCTATGTTTGGAATAACCAGCTATAGAAACTACTCACGGATGTGAACTTTTCAAGGTGTAAGCTAAGGTGGTCATGGGCAGAATAGGAAGAATGTAAAAGAAACAGAAAGAAAAAATAGTGCATCAGAATGTCATGTCACTCTGTGTTGCTGGAATATAATGAGACAATTTAAGGTCACTGGTAAAGTGGGATCTTGGTCTGGGGCTAAGATGAGGAGAAGGAAGCACAAAGGGAGTACCATTTAAGCAAGCACTTACTGGTCTCCCTCACATCTTTCTACTAAACCTGTTTTATCAGGATGAAGACAGTGCCTACTTCTGAGAGTCCTGCAGGGTATGGAAGAGTAGAATTTCTATTGCTGGTGAAATTATGAAAATATTCTGCACATGTCAATTATGGTAACATTCAGATTCAAAGACTAACTTTCAGAATTTTATCTTTAAACTTCTCATGTAATGGCTGGATTACGTTCATCAGATAGAAGAGATTGGGAGGGTGCGGGATTCTTAGTTGCATTGTATCCACGCATCAGTGAGGAACTGACAGAACTTGCCTAAATGTAGATGGTGAGTGGTTTATCAGGTAACCAGTGCCTGTTATCCAGAGGTACATGCCAAGTTAATCTCAGTGGAAGCAAACACTGGGTAACTGCAGCAAGAGGATACAGACAGAGATAGGCAGGAGGAAGTTATCCTTAGAGACAAAATGGGAAGGGGTCTGGCAGGAACAGAGCAGTGCTGGCTGTCCTAGGGCAGGATAGATAGAAATACTAGGCCTCTTAACCAGAACTAAGGTAAAAGCCTGAATACCCAAATGTACCATAAGATCTGCTTTAGGATATTGGAAGAAACTAAGTGTTATTAGATAACTTCCACATAAACTTAACCACTCGAGCTCAAACGTAACAAGCTTCCACAACAAAACCAAAAGGAGGGCCAGTAGCTGGGACAGAAAAGCTGTTTTCTAGAGTAAATCATTCCTTCAAACACAATAATAAAGAAAAGCTATATCACTGGAAAGTAAAAGTTGTTATCAGAGGACATGCCTGCCATGTGTTTTATGTATGTGGATTAAATTCTTTCCAGCATACCATTTATGTTGACATTATCCCTCAGAAATCTTTCACTCCTGAAAGTATACATTTGGTAAGAAAAACTGAGTCAGTGATTTGTACATATATAAATCAGGTTTTTCTTTCCTTTGGAGACAATTTTGGTCTGAAAGCCTGGAAAAAATAAATTAAAAAATAAATGAAAATAAAAAGGGAAAGGAGAAAAGTTAGAAAACATAGCCCAAATGACAGTAAATGTTAATGGTCTGATCACACACATGAAAATTGTCCTTCAAACTGAAGTGTATATTAAATAGTAATGGATAGATATACTTCTCTGTGGGATCTGATTTGTCTAGCAAATCCTTACTGACATATACTCTCATTTACTACTATATAGCCTTTTGAAAATGCCATTCCAGCAGAGCATAAAAAAGGTTATTTAGATTAAGTATAGTTACAAGATAAGCAGTATACTGAGTTCATTGGACTTCATGCGCACTCATTTAATTTCTACCGCTCCATTACTCTGAATCAAACTGTCCCTGAAAGAACAAGAAGAAGGAAAAGGGCATTAAAAAACACAAATCACAAAGTAGAGAACATTCTTCTTAAAAACGAAATGGTCTCCATGTGTTACCATTTAATACCATGGAAATACTTTCTTGACTTTTATAGCATGCAAAGAAATTGCACCAATCTATTAAAGAATGCAATAAAAAAAGTCTTTGAGGTGGGTTAACATTTTCCAGGTCTTTATCATTCTAGATGGGCTTGGAACTTCAAAACATTGTAAAATATTATAAATGGCATCCATTTGCATCTGTGTGCAGCTTATGGCATAATGAATGCATGACCACTTAACCGTTTATTGAATACAGGAAGAAATACGATGAGACCTTTGGTAACATGTTTTAAAATAAGGCCCAAAGCCAGACTTTAAAGAAAGACAGAGTGCCAAAACAGTTTATCTTCTCCTTTTTTCCTTTTAACTTTAGTGCCACTAAGTGCCAGGATGAGGCTCTTTGGGCTTCATTTGAAATTCAAGTAATTAATATAACCAGAGAAAATAATTTTTAGAGGGATAAGGTATTGTGATACAGAATAAACAAGAAAGGCCTGAAGTTTAGAGGACAGAAAGTGACGGGGCTAATAATAAAAGTTATACTGGGTGATTTAAGTAATTGTTAAGACCTTTCACATGTTCCGTTTGCATTTGACAGTGGCTGAACTTTATTAGCCTTTAATGGCCTTCATTAAATTATATTTGGTATCTAAGAGGCTATGCATTGAATGGGGATCATGAGGACGATCTCCTTTATCAGAGCATATTCCTCAACTAAGGAGGTATGACCCTCAGCATCTTGTTTTAGCAGATAATGTGCTTTTTGTCTTATTTCAGGCAGTGGAGAAATGGCAATTTTTATAGATTTTCTCTCAGTGGACTCCTTCCCAGTAACATTTAAACATTCTCTATCTTTAAAAAAATTCCCTCATTGACTCTTCATCTTCCTACAGTTATTTTACTGCCCTTGTTGCTATTATTCTTTGTATCATCCTCCTCACAAGAAGAAAAGTATTGTCCTCACCTTCTTACCTCTAACTCTCTCCCCAACCCACTATAATCTGGTTCTTCACTGATCCCTGCTCAACTCACATCAAGGTTACTAGCAACTGCCATGTAGATAAAGTAAATTTAAACTTTCAGTCATTGTCTAATGCATCTTCCTGTAATGAGTGCTTATTAGATCACTATTTTTTGTAAAAACAAAATAATCCCCCCCATTATTTTTGCTCATTTTTTTTTTATAAATATGTAGGCTTCCCTAGGTTCTTTCCTAAACCTGATTCTCTTGTGAATCCGTGACTTCTTCCTAGGAAACTCATTCCCTCTCTAGCTTCAGTTAATGACACCACAACATGTACCTATAGCCAGACTATAGATTCAAGAGAACAAGACCCTTGGCTGTATCTACATAACACCAAGTAGTTCCTGGCACATAGATGGCTGTCAGTAAACATCTCTTTCCTGACTAGCTGACATATCTTCCTTCTGTTCACTAAACCTGTATAGCAAACTGCTTAGAGGACATTTTCAACTGGAGATCTCTCTGATACCTGGAACTCAGAATTTCCTAAAATAAATTTGTCATTTCCACCAGCTTCTTGCAACTCCCACCCCCATATTCCTTTCTCCGGTTTGAGAGACAGAACCTGCTCCTTCAGCATGCTTCCTGATTTACATCATGGTGCCATGAGCCATCAAGGTACACAGATGAATGCCCGGTGAGGCCTTAACTTCCACAAAGTCCTGTTTTTCTAATCCTCCCCTTCTATCCATCACTGGAGAAGGAAATGGCAACCCACTCTAGTATTCTTGCCTGGAGAATCCCAGGGACGGTGGAGCCTGGTGGGCTGCCGTCTATGGGGTCGCACAGAGTCGGACACGACTGAAGCGACTTAGCAGCAGCTTCTATCCATTCTCATCACCCCCATCTCAAGTATCAAGAAGCAATTAGGTATAGACTTCATCTCCTACAGCAGCCTGCCAGCTCCTTTCCCATTCTTTAGTCTTAATACAAGTTGTTTTTTTTTTTTTTAAAAACTGGGTAAATTTTTTTTTACCTGGTAAATTTTAAGAAAGAGTGTTGTTGTTGTTTAGTCATCCAGTTGTATCTGACTCTTTAATGACCCCATGGACAGATTGAGAGAGTAGCATTGACAGGAATACACTACCATGTGTAAAATAGACAGCTAGCAAGAAGCAGCCATTTAGCCTGGTGAGCTCAACGCGGTGCCCTTTGATGACTGAGAGGCTGGGTGCAGGTGGGAGGGAGGGAGGCTCAAGATGGGGGGGATATAGGCATACTTACAGCTGATTCATGTTGTGCAGTAGAAACCAACACAACGTTGTAAAGCAATTATCCTCCAATTAAAAATGCATTTTAAAAAAGAAATAATTAGAATATGTCATCCATATCTGGATTCTATCATCATGTTAAATCCTTACTGTGGTCAACCCATGACTCCTCTGATAGCCTAGTTGTTTATTATGTAGGTATATGACTGATTGCCTGTTTCATTTTTGTGCCTTTTCTTTTACTGTCCAAAGGTATTCCTAGTTTAACATAGATTCCCTACAGAGGACTATGATAAACCCAAATAAATAACTCTTTAGTTTTAAGTACTTTAGCACTTAGAGGGAGAAAGCTGTATTTTTTTCAATGGGCCTTTCCTTGGAAGATTTCAACACAACAGGAAAAAAACCTCTTTTGCCTACATATGGTTTTACTGAGAATTTTTATTAGTCTAAGCGTGTGGGAGGATACATAGAAAGCAACTGTTCTTTTAAACTGGTTACATCCTTCTAGAGCTACTGGTTCATTGTAACACAGTGAAGATTGGGACAAAATTTCCCATGTGTAAGCATGTAAAATACTTCTAAAGACCAAGATATTTTAATATAATAAATATAAGTGAGACAGGAGCCAGTCAATGTCCCCTAATTCCTTGACTTGCTTGAGTAAATAGAACATTTAAGCTTTGTATAAAATTGTCTTCAATGCCTCTTTCTCCTAAGGTAAAGGTCCACCTTAACCTCCCAATATCTCCAGGAATTTTTGATGGAGGCTTCAATTTCCCTTGGACTTCTTTGGTGCTAATAAACCTATCCCACCAATCCAATCTCCAGAGTGTGTGTCACCAAATGCACACACTGTTCTGTTTCCACAGTGGATCACCCTTCTGCACACCGCCCAATCACTCTTAAAAGACCCGACTCTATGAGCAACTGTTTGTACGAAGGTTGTAGTACAGTGGAGAGCTGAGGAAACCTAACAGTAATGTTCTGAGTTAGTCTCAGGGCTCCTCCTAAGGCAGTTTGTGTGTTAGTCACTCAGTTATGTCTGACTCTTTGCGATCCCACCAGCTTTCTCCGACCATGGGAATTTCCAGACAAGAATACTCGAGTGGGTTGCCATTTCCTTCTTCAGGGGATCTTCCTGACCCAGGGATGAAACCTTGGTCTCCCACATTGCAGGCAGACTCTTTACCATCTGAGTCACCAGGGAATCCCAGAACAGTGGAGAAGGATTGCTGTCTGATAAAGAATCCGTAACATTTTTGAGTGAGCTTGGTAATCGTTGATTAGGCAGTAATTTATCCTAATACAGCTTAACATGTCTATTTTTATAACCAGAGAAATATGATGTGAGTTTAGATTCTGATAATCTACTGCTTCTTTTTTTTTTTTCCTCTCAGAATATAACATCTGGGATTCCCTAGATATTAAGACTAAAAGTTGAGATGAAGTTACTATTATAGTGGAAGTGGAAAGATTAACAATAATATTGACTAAACAGCATTTACAAACATATGACATGTTTGAGGGACATTATTGGATGTGGGTACTATTTTGGAATAGAAAAATCTTACTGTTAAAGATAGCCATGTGTGGTGTATATTGTAGTTTGTAGGCTTCCCTGGTGGCTCAGATGGTAAAGAATCTGCTTGCAATATGGGAGACCAAGGTTCAATCCCTGGGTTGGGAAGGTCCCCTGGAGAAGGGAATGACAATACACTTCAGAATTCTTGTCTGGAGAATTGTATGAACAGGGGAGCCTGGAGGGCTACAGTCCATGGGGTCGCAAAGGGTTGGACACAACTGAGTGAATAACACTTTCACTTTCATTTTCAAGTATACCCATGTGTGGTGTATATTGTAGTTTATCTAGTCAATAGTTAATGGGTAACAGGATGTTCAAGGTCACACTTCTTAATACTTTCTGTATACTAATTTTCAAAATAGTAACAAAACAAGAAAATTTTCATAACGTAATACATTTAAGAAGAAAGTCAGAATTTCTTATAAACTCATGGGTTCTTTGTTGAATATACATAAATCAGTTCAGTTCAGTTCAGTCGCTCAGTCGCTCATTTGCGTCCGACTCTTTGTGACCCCATGTATATACATAAATAAAGCATAATAAAAGACAGATTCTCTCCAGGAATATGTAGGAAGGAATCCCAAGCTTCTCTCACCATTGTGTTTATCCAGCTTGCTAGCTATGTAATGCATAGTGTTAGAGAATCATTGACAAAATATGTATAGCTTAGTGACAAATAAAAAAATAAAATATATGTGTAGCATTTCAACACCAGTGGTATTAAAAATGTTAAAAACCCACCAACATGCTCATTGCTCTTCAGCAAAATGAAAGATGCAGCACAGTCATTGTTATCTGTGTTTTAAATTTTAAAGACTAGTGGTTTCAATATTCAAAAACTTTAAAGTCATTCCTTTGCTATCTCTATATCTTCAGTTCCTGTGTTTCTCTTAATCACACAAACACAGACATAGTATTGGTTGCATTTGAGTCTTACATATCGTAAGAGTGAATGAAGTGAAAATTGCTCAGTTGTGTCTGACTCTTTGCGACACCATAGACTATACAGTCTATGGAATTCTCCAGGCCAGAATACTGGAGTGGGTAGCTTTTCCCTTCTCCAGGGGATCCTCCCAACCCAGGGATTGAAGCCAGATCTCCCTCATTGCAGGTGGATTCTTTACCAGCTGAGCCACAATGGAAGCCCAAGAATACTGGAGTGGATATCCTATCCCTTCTCCAGCGGATCTTTCTAACCCAGGAATCAAACTGGGGTCTCCTACATTTCAGGCAGATTCTTTACCAGCTAAGAAGTTGAGCTTTATTTTTAAATTAAGATTTTTTCCCCTAAATCCAATAGAAAGAAACAGCAGCATTATTTTTTTAAATGGGTATTCATTATTCTTCACTTAATTTGGAGACTTAACATTCTGCAAATAGTGGAATTAGTGATTAGTTGAGACTTGGAACAGTTATATTGCACTTTTTATACAATACTAGAAAGGTGAACTTACTGTGAAGTACCTTGAGTTTTGAGGAGGGCATGGCAACCCACTCCAGTATTCTTGCCTGGATAATCCCATGGACAGAAGAACATTGTGGGGTACAGTCCATAGGATAATAAACAGTCGGACACAACTTAAGTGACTTAGCATGCATGCATGCACCTTGAGTTTTGTGTGAACATATAAAACGTAGAAAATAGCTAAAATAATATCATATGCACCTGCTTACTCTTCATCCTGCCATTTTTTGTTTCAAAATTTTTATGCAATTATTATTAACAGTAAAGTTGAATTTCACTTCTTTCTGCAGTCCCATTAGCCTCTCTTGCCCTCTAAAGGGAAATATTACATTTTTAATTAATCCTTAACTACATGTGTCTTCATGTACTATATGTCTTGGATGTATTTCATAAAATACTTGCAAATATACGTTTAACATTCTACTCTTTTCACTCAGTATATTTCTGAGATTTGCCAATGTGTTCTAGAGCTTTAAATTAATCTATCATATGGATTAATTATGATTTATTTTCTAATTGTTTCCTTCAAAGATTGCTATGGTGAACATCCTTGTATACACTATCTAGTACACTCATGCAACTATTTATTTCTCCAGGGTCCATACATAGGCATGGGATTCCCAGGTGATAAGGCATTCACCAGATATTACCATATTGTTCTCCAGGGTGGATTTTAACAATTTATAGTTTCACAAGAAAAAAAAAAAAGAGTGTTCCTGTTTTCCTGTGCTTACTTCACTAACACTTGATATGTTTAGATTTTGAATTGTCCTCACTTCCTTGTTTTCTTTGATTTTCATTTTAGGTTTAGTCTTACATCACAGAGTTCATATAGTTTGTTCTACAATGGAGATATTTGGCTTTGGTCTTGGTTTTGGATAAATGTTGATTTCAGCCAAATGTTTATATGATGTATCTTTTAACATATAATTAAATTTAAATCTTAACATGTAAATATATATGTTGAAAATAAATAAATAGCAATTAAGAATTTGAATGATGTTATAAATTCTATTTACTGAGAATTGAAATAACAAGCATTTGTGATCTGGTATTTATTTATTTATTCACTCTTTTTTTTTTTTAACTCCTTGGTTTCTTTTTTAAACTCAGTGACATTCATATCCCATGCTGATCATCAATAAAATAGAACCTTTCATCAGGAGATAGAACACAAATTGCAGTGCAATTCTCCATTCCTTTTTCTACAGTTACCTAAAGATCACTTTGAATTTAGTGTGTTTAACAAGGGCTTTTTAAAAAGAAATGTGCTTTTCATTAATTAGCTCTTAAAAATGTTAGTGATGGCCACTTAACATAAAAGAGTGTTTAACTTTTTGTGTCAATTAAGTGTCATTTTCTGATGAGAATTTCTAATGGCATTATTCTAGGAGAAGTGTCTATCAATTACCATTCCACTTTTCCTATATCCTGATCTATTAAGACAGGGGGACAGAGAGAAATAAGTAGCATCACACTTGCTTTCTATGACCTCATAATTATTGTGACTAGAAAACATTTTATTCCAAATACTCTAGATGGTATTGAACATTGTTTTTTTTTTTTCTTTCTTAAATAAATTCCCAGTGCTGCTGCACATTATATTAAAAAGCACTTTGCTTTTACTTGTCACCAGTGGAACTCAGGAATTGATAGAAAGATGGTTTTTTAAATTTTCTATATTCAAAAAAAGCTGTCAACTCTTTAAACATATACCCAATGAGAAATGTGCGACATCTTTTCTGAGGGGTATAAAAATGAAATAATAATAATAGTGATAGTAATAATAGAAACTCTGACAGTTATTAAGTGGTCATTCCATGGTGGGCACTGAAATTATCACATGTATTCATTACAACTCTTAGGAAGTAGAGAATATTGCCATCACCTCACCACCAATGGGGCAACTGTTTCTTTGTACAAGTTGATATAATTGCTCAAATCTGTTAATTTATTAAAAGCTAAAATGTTTTGAATCTATTACATACCATATAGATAAGTTCAGTCTCCTAGTTTTAGAAATTGAGGAGGCTAAGTTATAGAGACTGGCAGTGGTTTGAAAAAAAGTCCTGTACAAAGTTGACAAAGGGCCTATGCTCCAGTACCTGACAACATTGTGCGGAACATACTTATTGGTTGCAATAATTTCTGTAATTCCACTTTTTCTTTGTTGGCTTAATGGAATCTTATCATAAAGTTGACTTAAATGCTAGTTTTATTTGCATAGTATTACTCCTTCCATTCTTCTTGTCATAGCACTCCTTCTACTCTGGAGGCTGTCTCTTCTCTGTCAGTGGGGTTCTCGTCTGTGTGGTTACTAATCATGGTTTTCTAGCTCTGTCAACACTAGACATGTGACTTGCACCTAAGCAATAAAAGTTCCATTACCCTGGTTACAGTAATTAGCTCAGCATTTGTACACTAAACCGAATACAGATAGATACCAAGGGTTTTGTAAAAAGGAACTGGGAACTATAGTTGTTTTTTTTTTTTAATTCAACTGAGTTGATATAAGTTTGAACCTGTTTTTGGTCATTTTCTTCAGTTCTTCAAGAGGAGAGAAAAAGATCAACACACAAAGTTAAATAGTGCAGAAAAGGAGGAGAAGGAGAAGCTAAACAGATTAAACACACACACACACACACACACACACACAGATTCAATAATCCCTAAGATAATTCTATCCCCCAGATTTATTGAGAATGATGAAATGCCTTTTTTTTTATATATAAATTTATTTATTTTAGTTGGGGGCTAATTACTTTACAATATTGTAATAGTTTTTGCCATACATTGACATGAATCAGCCATGGGTTTACATGTGTTCCCCTTCCTGGACCCCCCACCCACTTCCCTCCCCATCCCATCCCTCTGGGTCTTCCCATAAGTTTTTACATGTGTTCCCCTTCCTGGACCCCCCACCCACCTCCCTCCCCATCCCATCCCTCTGGGTCTTCCCATAAGTTTTAAGTTAAGTTTTGTTAGTAAAATATTTGGATATAAGCTTTAACTTGAAAAAGACATGGATTATGCTCTTTGTTTAGCCTTGAACACTTCTTATCACTTTGCTTCTAAAGGTACTTTAGGAGGAAAGGGTAGTGGCAATGTTATGTTTATTTTTAGTATGTTCATACATATTTAATTCAGTAAATTTTAAAAAATAATGCTAAAAAGGTAGTTTTCTGTAGTGTATTTTATTTAATATTAAAACCAGTTTCCATGAGTGAGTATAGAATTGAATTATTATCATATTAATGTAAGACACAGCTGTTAAGTATAATAAACATATTAATGAAATTTATTTAAGTAACATGAGATATATACATATATATATATGTGCATGTGTGTGTGTGTGCCCACGTGTGCACACGTGGTAAGTTGCTTCATTTGTGTCTGACTCTTTGTGGACTCTCAGTTTCCTCTGTCCATGGGATTCTGCAGGCAAGAATACTGGAGTGGGTTGCCATGCCCTCCTCCCAGGGATCTTCCCAACCCAGGGACTGAAGCTGCATCTGTTATATGTCTCTTGCTTTGGCAGGCAGGTTCTTTACCACTAGCACCACCTGGGAAGCCATATATATATATATATATGCACACACATATATATATATTATACACACACATACTTCATAAATATAATTTTAATTTTTAAAGCCTTCTCATATTTCTAGAAATACATATTAGCCAAGTACAAGAATACGTAAAGAGAAGAAATACTTTCTTAAGAGATAATGAAGATTCACTGTACTTTTATGTAGATTTAATGATGAATACCATTTAAACATTGTCATCAAAATTAAAGAAATGATAAAAGTCTCTTTATAAAATGGATCTTTTATAAATGCAAGATAGTTCAAAATTTACACCAAGAAAGATACATGTATAACAAAATTTAGTGTAATAAATATATAAGACATAATCTGATGCTACCATAATCTGATACTACCAAAGAATGAACCTTTATAAACCTTGCTTTCCATAATTGCTCGTTCATATATCAATACTTGGTATCAAAGAAGCATTACATTAAAACTATAAACAGGTAGAATAATAATTTACATTTACTGAGAATTTAGCATCTATGTTAAGTCTTCTATATGCTTTATCTTATTATTCAAAATCCCTGTAATATAATATGGACACATATCTCTGTTTTTCCATTAGTAGATGAGTTTATAGGGCTTTCCAGGTGGCACTAATGGTACAGATCCTGCCTGCCAATGCAGGAGACGAAAGAGACACAGGTTCAAACCCTGAGTCAGGAAGATACCCTGGAGGAGGGCATGGCAACCCACTCTAGTGTTCTTGCTTTGAGAATCCCGGGGACAGAGGGGCCTGGCGGGCTACGGTCCATGGGGTCACAAAGAGTTGGACATACTAAGCGACTTAGCATCCATGCAAGCAGAGGTGTTTATAAGGATATGTAACTTGCACCAAGTCTCTCTAATGATCGTATTCCTAATTCCTGAACAACATTGTAACCCAGACGTTATTTCCACCTTTATTGTTGACAGAGCCTAGTTTTAGTCACAACTTCATGTCAGGTTTGAGAGGGAAAGTGGCAGCTATTTTTTATCTAAGCACTTAACCTAATTTAAAAATTCATTCTCTAATAGTTATATAGGTATAAATGCATGTGCCTGTGTAATGGTGAAAACATATCCTTAATATACATGCTGAACATTTTAAAAATGCATATCAAAGAGTTCATCTCTCATTTAAGGAATAAAAATTGTGACACTGGCCATTATAAGGTGTTAAAAAATTCATGGCAACTTTTGAAAAAGGCGGAATGTTATTAACCTTGGTGTCTTGACCAAATTACAGTTTGGGTAATTACATTTGTCTTCCCTAATCTCCCTTTCAATTTTCAATTGGGTAGTGTATTCTTAATGGATTTCATTACCAAGTTTCCCTTAGGAAAAAAAAAAATAGGACTTATATTTTCTAAGACTTGGTTCACGCCAAATTTATGTTCTCTAACTTCACTTGAGCTGTCACTGAAACTCTTCAAATGCGTGTGTATGTCTTCAATTCATTCCTCATTCTTTTTTGTTTTTTGCTTTCTCATTTTGACTCTTCTAAACCATTTCTATTCTCCTCAAGATCCAAATACACATTTCAGCTGAGCAATTATTTCTGAAAGCCATGTATGCAACCGCTCTCCTATTTGCTGAAGTGCCAAGATCAATTTGGTGTTGTTTGCTAGTTTCCATATCAGAAAATATTGCTTTATTTCCCTTTTAGAGATGAATATACCTCTTACTTCACAGAAAAAAAAAAGAAAAATTAGTCATCCAAAGTGTACTTCTGCCAGCTATCCTTTCTCTGTAAAAATATCTTCCTATAACCACATCCTTGACTTTTCAAAACTCCACCGTATCATTCTTCCGTTTCTTATTTTTTCATTTCTGTTTGTATTAAATAAAAGCATGTGCCTTCTTCCCTAACACAGCTGCCTTCACCTGTTCTTTTGATCCCTACCTTCCTTATCATCTTACTTCCCTACTCTTAAATCAATCACTTTTACTAACAACATTCCATAGGCATTTAAAACATTTGTTTCTTACTAATGGGGAAAAAATTCATTTCGTCTTGATTTCTCTAGCCCTTAAGAAATCACATATTCTTTTTATCACCATGTCCTTACTTCTCATTTTTTAGTCAATTCCACACAATATGATTTCCTTTCTTACTATTCTGTTGCAACTCTTCTTCAAAGAAAACCAGTAACTTTCAAATTGCAAAATCAATACCCTTTTCTTAGCACTCAAAATTTGTGCTTCTCCGTTGGCTTTATCGTTGCTGACTGCTCCTCACTCATAAGCTCTATGTTTTCTCAACTTCTCATACATTGGTTTTCTTCTCCTGCCTTTATGAATTAGTTAATATTCATGATTGTTTCTCTTCATTTTTCAAAGTTTAGTGTAAGGCCTTACTAGTATTGTGTCTTTGGCTTCTTTCTGTAATCTTTTTGTTAGTGATCAGTTTTAATTAACTAGTTGCTTGAAAGAAAAGTAAGACAAATGCATGTTTTATATACTATGTGCTAGCCATTAGAACAAATACATAAATAATTTCATGTATTCAGGAAATCAAAATCAGAGATAATATTAGCATTTTAAAGAAAAAACTGAGAATAAATATGACCTAAATATATTTTAAAAGTACCTATTATATACCTAGTTTTGTATTTATTACTTAATTCAAATCATTCCATAATCTCAGACTTAGGTATTTTCTCTAGTGGTAAATTGCAGTATTTCAGACAAAAAAAAATTGTGAGTAAGTTATCCAGTGTTTCACAAATAATTTTTTAGTAGGTCCAGGATACAAATTCAGGTATATTAAATTACAAAGTTTATGTTTAGTCCTCTACAGCATCTAACTTCAAAATGGAACACTCTGTCATGTGTATACCTTCATTTATGAACTTTCTCTGAAACAGCCATCCCATGGCCCTGAATATGCATTACTCATATTTATATGGGTATCTAGTTTTCATTATATATTCCATTCATGTAAGAAGTTTAATTTTAATGTTTTCTATTTTTCAGTGTGGTATCACTGATTTTCTATTTCTCTCAAGAAGAGCTTTATTTAAAAAAAAATATTCAAGTATAGTTGATTTATTCTGATGTACAGCAAAGTGACAGTTACACCCACACATATGCATATATATATATATATATACGTGTGTGTGATTATATATATATGTGTATATATATATGTATATATATATGTGTATATATATATGTATATATATATATGTGTATATATATATGTATATATATATATATATATATATATATATATATATATGTAGAGAGAGAGAGAGAGACATCATATTAAAAAGTAGAGGCATTACTTTGCCAACAAAGATCCATCTAGCCAAAGCTATGGTTTCTCCAGTAGTCATGTATGGATGTGAGAGTTGGACCATATAGAAGGCTGAGTCCTGAAGAATTGATGCTTTTGAACTGTGGTGTTGGAGAAGACTCTTGAGAGTCTCTTGGACAGCAAGGAGATCAAGCCAGTCAATCCTAAAGGAGATCAACCCTGAATATTCATTGGAAGGACTGATGTTGAAGCTGAAGCTCCAATACTTTGGCCACCTGATGCAAAGAACTGACTCCTCAGAAAAGACCCTGATGCTGGGAAAGATTGCAGGCAAAAGGAGAAGAGGACAACAGAGGATGAGATGGCTGGATGGCATCACCAACTTGGTGGAGATGAGTTTGAGCAAGCTCCGAGAGTTGGTGATGGACAGGGAAGCCTGGCATACTGCAGTCCATGGGTTAGCAAAGAGTCAGACAAGACTGAGCAACTGAACTGAACTGACCTTATCAGTTGGTCCTACCAGCTGGTGGCCAGCAGCTACCACACATGGTAGGGCATGGCAACCAACTGGATGGGGGTCAACCAAGCCTACCAACCCACTCACACAACCCACCATAGTAAAGGACCCACATAGCCCTCATGGAGGTAACCCTAGAGCATATAGCTTTGGTGATCAGAGGGCAATGTGCTACTGGTAAACATAGAACACCTCCTACAAAAGACCACTTCTTTAAGGTTGAGAAATGTAACCAACCAATAAGAATAAAAACAGCCACCTAGGCAAACTGAGGCAACAAAGGAACCCGTTCCAGATGAGGGAACAAGATAGAACTATAGAAGAAGAATTAAGTGAAGTGAAGAGAGAAAATCTACCCAAGAAATTGTTCAGGGTAGTGATCATAAAGAGGATCAATGAACTTAGGAGATAATGAGTGCACAGAGTAAGAAGTTAATAGTTTTTAGCAACAACTTAGAGAATAAAAGAACAGCCAAACAGAGATGAAGAATATAGTAAGTGAAATTAAAAATAAAGGAAAATAACAGTAGACTAAACAATGCAGAGAAACATATAAGTGAGCTGGAAGACATAATAGTGGAAATCACTATTGGTGAACAGAAAAGAAGAATAAAGAGTGTGGAGAATTGAGGACAGTTTGAGACCTCTGAGAAAACATGAAGCACACTAATAGAGATCCCAGAAGGAGAAGAGAGAGAGAAAGGGACTGAGGACAGAGTTGAAGGCATAATAGATGAAAAATTGTCTAACCTGGGAAAGGAAACAGACATTCAAGTACAGGAAGCTCAGAGAATCAAAAATAGGATTAGCCAAAGGAGGACCACACCAAAACAAATTGTAATTAAAATGGCAGTAATTAAAAATAAAGAATATTAAAAGCAGCAAGGGAAAAGTAACAAGTAACATACAAGGGAATGCCCATAACACAACTGAGTTTTCAACAGAATTTCTGCAGGGCAGAAAGGAGTGACATTGTATATTTAAAGTGATGAAAGGGAAATCCCTACAACCAAGAATATTTTACCCAGCAAGGCTCTTGCTAAGATTTAATGGATGGAACAAAAGCTTTACAGACATGCAGAGGCTAGAAGAGTTCATTGTCACCAAATCAGCTCTACAAGAACTACTAAAGCAGCTTCTCAAAATGAAAAAGAAAAAGCTACAACTAGGAGCATACCATAAATATAGTAAATCACCCACGTAAAATTACAGTAGGAAGGTTAAAAAACAAAGTAGTAAAATCATCTACTTCCACAGTCAGAAGTTAAGGGATACATAAAACAATAAGATGTGAAATATTATATCAAAAACAGTATCAATAGGGGAAGAGAGTACCAATGCAGAGTTGTTAAAAAGCATTTGAAATAAGAGATAAGCAACTTAAAACAGTCATTTTGTTGTTTGCTATAAAACAACAATATATATATATTTTGCTATAAAAAAAAAACCTCAAGGTAACCACAAACAAAAAAAACTATAATAGATTCACATACAAAAAATAAAAGGAATTCAAACACAACATTAAAGACAGTCATTAAATCAAAAGAGAAGAGAATGAAAGAAGAAAGGAACTAAAAAGACCAACAGAACAACCTCAAAACAACAAAATGGCAATAAGATCATATAAATCAGTACTTACATTAAATGTAAATGTATTATATGCTCCAATCAGAAGACAAAGTTCAACATTTGTTAATAATAAAATCATTCAGAAAGTTGTCTAGAGGGAACATACCTCAACATAATAAAAACTATATATGATAAAAGTGAAGTGAAAGTGAAAGTCACTCAGTCGTGGCTGACTCTTTGAGACCCCGTGGGCTATACAGCCCATGGATTTCTCCAGGCCAGAATTCTGGAGTGGGCAAAGTTTCCCTTCTCCAGGGGATCTTCCCAACCCAGGGATCAAACCCAGGTCTACTGCATTGCAAGCAGGTTCTTTACTATCTAAGCCACCAGGAAAGCCCTTGTGGGAAGCCCGTGTTCAGTCCCTGGGTAGGGAGGATCCCCTGGAGATGGGAATGGCCACCCCCTCCAGTATTCTTACCTGGAGAATTCCATGGACAGAGGAGCCTTGCAGTCCGTAGTCCATGGTGTAGCAAAGAGTCGGACATGACTGAGCGAGTAACGCTTTCACATATATGAAAAGCCCACAGTATACTCAATTGTGAAAAACTTAAAGCATTTTCTTTAATATTAGGAGCAAGACAGAATGTCCTCTTTCACTGCTTTTTTTTTCTACGTAGTATTGGAAGTCCTAACCACAGTAATTAAACAAGAAAAAGAAAAAAAGAGGGGTACTCCAAATTGGAAAGAAAGAAGTGAAACTGTCATTGTTTGAAGGTGACATGATACTAAATGTAGAAAATCCTAAAGAAGTCAGTAGAAAACTGCTAGATCTCATCAATGAATTCAGAAAAGGTTCAGGATAGAAAGTTGATGTACAGAAACCTATTATTTTTCTATACACTAACAATATACCATCAGAAAGAAAAATTAATAAAATCCCATTTTTAATCACATGAAAAAGAATAAAATGCCTGGGAGTAAACCTATCTAAGGAAGTAAAAGACATGTACCCCAAAACTATAATATATTGATGAAAGAAATTGAAGATGACACAAACAGATGAGAAGATATACCATGTTCATGGACTGGAATAATTAATGTTGTTAAAATGGCCATACTACCCAAGACAATATACAGGTTCAATGAAATCCCTGTTAAAATACCAAGGGCATTTTTCACAGAACTGGAACAAATAACTTTAAAATTTGTTCAGTTCAGTTCAGTCGCTCAGTTGTGTCCGACTCTTTGCGACCCCATTAATTGCAGCACACCAGGCCTCTCTGTCCATCACCAACTCCCGGAGTCTACCCAAACCCATGTCCATCGAGTTGGTGATGCCATCCAACCATCTCATCCTCTGTTGTCCCCTTCTCCTCCTGCCCCTAATCCTCCCCAGCATTAGGGTCTTTTCCAATGAGTCAACTCTTCGCATGAGGTGGCCAAAGTATTGGGGTTTCAGCTTCAACATCAGTCCTTCCAATGAACACCCAGGATTGATCTCTTTTAGGATGGATTGATTGGATCTCCCACAAAAGTCCCTGGGGCTTCCCTGGTGGCTCAGATAGTAAAGAATCTGCCTGAAATGCAGGAGACCTGAGTTTGATCCCCGGGTTGGGAAGATCTCCTGAAGAAATAAATGTCAACAAAAGACCCTGAATAGCCAAAAATATATAATATGCATATAGTCATACCTATATAAATATAATATATATCATATACCACATATACATATCATATATATGACATAATTATATGCAATATATATTATATATAATTATATGTCATATATATATAATATAATGTACGGTATATACACACACACACAATGGAATAGAACTGAGCCATAAAAAAGAATGAGATTTTTGCCATTTGCAACAACATGGATGGACCTGGAGGGTATTATGCTAAAAGAAATGATGCCAAGAAGACAGATGCTATATGATATCACCTATGTGTGGGATCTAAAAACAAAACAAACTAGTGAATATAACAAAACAGAAACAGACTCACATATAGAGAGTGAACAGTTGTTACCAGGTACCAGTAGGGAGAGGGAAGTGGGGTAGCAAAAAGTTAGGGGTAGGGGATGTGGAGGTACAAATTACTATGTATAAAATAAATAAGCTACAAAGATATACACCACAGGGAAAATAGGCAATATTTTATATAATTATAATGGAATATAGCCTTTAGAAATTGTGAATTATTATACTGTGCACTTGAAGCTAACATAATAATGTACACCAACTATACCTCAATAAAAATGAAATAAAAAAGTTAGTATCCAGTACCCACTAGCTGTGACAAGTCTTCTCAAATTTTAATTTCCCCTTCTCTGCCCTCACATGTGTTCTTGATATTCAGAAACAATCATTCTCATTTCTCCATCTCTCCCAGTGTATTAGTTGGGGCTTATTTCTCCCTAGATTTTGGCAATGGAGAATCGAGTTAATCATTTATTTGTTTATTCAGTACAAGTTGATGTTCCAGGTGAAGCAGGAGCAAACAGAACTTACCAAGATCTACACCCTCTTGGAGCTTATATTTAAGTAGGAATGGCCGACAGTTAACAATATATGTCATGATTAACTCTGTTAACAGAAACCTATTAGTAATAGAAGATGATAAATGGGTGAAATAAAAGAGAGAAAACATGTGACCAATAAGGAGAAGAATGCATGTTTGGATTATATTAAGCCTCAAGGAGAGAGTTAAAATGCTGCACTTTACTTTATTGGGTCAGTTTTTTAAAAAAATAATTAGTGATTCAGAATTATATATTGTCTCAAAGTCAAAACATTATTTACTTCTGACTCATTTAAAATGGTAACATGTAATAATCTCAAAATTACTGCAAATGTCCTTAATATAATTTCTTTCTTATGTTCTGAGTGGAGAGAGGCATATCAATTTTCTATAGGAAATTTCCCATCCCCACGGAGACCAGCTTCTTTATTTTACTCATTGCCATAAGGCTAGATAATCACAAATAGAACTTGATGAAAATTTGCATATGCATCAAAGGAAATAATGTGGGCGCCAATGTGCTTCAAGAAAAACCTATAAATAACTATAAAATGAAAATGCTTATTTCAGTTTATATAAGTATCTCCATATATATGTATCTCTTAAAAATTCATTGATAGGATTTTTGGTAGATGTATTATTGTCCTATGTCTGCCATAAAAAATTACCACGACTTGAGTGGGTTAAAACAGCAAAATTTATTCTCTCACAATTCAGGAGGCTGTACATCTAAAATCAAGGTGTTTGTGGGGCCCCACTCCCTCTAAGGCCTCCAGGGGAGAGTCCTTCCTGCCTCTTGCAGCTCCTCATGGCTGCTGGTATCCCTTGGCTTCCTTGGCTTGAGACCACATCCCTTCAGTCTCGTGTCTTCTCTTCTGTGTGTTTCTCATAAGAACCCTTGACATTGTGTTTAAGCCCTACGCAGAAGATCCAGGAATATTTTCTCATCTCAAGATCCTTAATTTAATCACATGTAAAGAGACTCTACTTCTGAAATAGCTAACATGAATAAATTCTGGGGTTAGCACCTGAACATATCTTTACTAAACCCAGTACAGGGAGTTTGATTTTCATTTTGGTACTCACATTTTTATCTCAATTGTCTTATAGCTTAAACCATTTACCATAGTTCCTAATTATAGCCCTTCAATATATGCAATGACAGTATTTTAGAAAGTAAAATACAGAGTAAAAATGCAATTTTATAAACTACACATTCACTGCCTGAAGATACTGACTGAACTTTAATAATATATTTGGGGGTGAATATTTAAATTTGATGAAAACAGAAATAAAGCTTATGTAATAGACTTGATTTTTTTCCCTCTGGCCATGAACTCTATTAGTTACTTAGACAACCCTGTGCTTCTGCATAAAATAAAATGTTACATAAAATACCAATTGGAAGTAAAATGTCAGAGGGTTACCTTTTATACCACAAAGGATAGAAACAAAAGGAAAAGAACTGGAAAAATATGAAGCATCAATATAAGAAAAGAGAAATGAAGAAAGAAAGAACTTTAATAAAATAGAAACATTTATGCAAAACAGCAGGAATAAAATGGGAACATGTCATTTAAGTTCCTAGGCACGAGTGAAACAGGCATTTGAAAACTGATGAATACATAGGCCGTTATCTCAGATTTTCTGGTATATTCTGCTTCTCTCCTGAAATTCATATATCTAACCGAACTGCCTCAGGGAACGCTGGGTTTTGGAAAATTCTTTTGCCTCTTTGGACATTACAAACCTCTTCATACCTCAGGGACAGTGATCTAGTAGGTACAAATGGCAAGTCAAAATGGCCATTAGTGAGAATACAGAAGACCCTCTGACAACATTTACTTACCCGCTGTTGCATTGCTCTGAGCCCATCATTTCCTTCACTCCTAAAACTTGCCTTTCAGTGCTGCACTGAGGCCTGTTTTCCTGTCTAAGGAAGCAGTAATGCATTTGATTGAGCCTCCCTTTCTCTGAGAGTGACCAGTGTAGATTTATTTGTTTCCTCTCTTCTTTCCCCTGTGTAAGGTTGCAAAACTTTTCTGCTTCAACTACAAAACTGCACTGGGATCCTTTGGTTCTCTGTGTTCTTGAACAGTAAAGAAATATTTTACCTCAATTCAATAACAAATTAAAGACAGAAGAGCAAAAGCAAATTTGCTGATTTAAAAGTCATCATTTATCCTTGTTCTTTTTTACATCTTTCAAAAGAGAAGGAAAGTTCTCTGGCAGAAATTAGGTGATCCCAAGGGGATGGTGGGCATGTTTAATGAAACCAGCACTATTTGATCAACTGCTTTTGCATAATTGAGAGAAAAAGATTTGCTGTCACTCCAACTTTTATGATGGCTCAAAAATACCTTCATAAAAATCAACCTTTTAAAATTATACAGGCAAAGCCCTAGCATCCTACTTCATTGTCTTTATTCAATAAAGATTTTAAAGAGGAATGAAGTGATCATTATTCAGTTTTCATTCTCACCTGAAATCGTCTGCTGGTGGTAAAATCAGTCAATGTGACATGGATGAGTTCTAATGGAAATTGACATTAACTCACTGTGAGGCCACTAAATCAGAGGTAACCAATCAACTACGTTCTGCACCTTGAGTTTGATTTTCCTACTTATATGTTCCGTATGATTTTCAGTCTTATACTCGTCAGTGAGTGCTGGGTTGGACTTGGTAATATGAGAATATAAAATGTACAGTACTCTCAGTGGCTAGTGAAAGCTAGTGTAACTTGATATTATGTTTCTGGGAGAAATATTTTTCTGGCAGTTTGGAAGAAATCATGTAAGAAGATGCTATGACCTTTGGAGGAAAAACCCAATCCAAATTTAAGAGGTGTTATTTTGGGCTTGAAGCTCTTTGCAGATCTACTTTAAATATTTAGCTATCTTGTTATGTAATATGAGTATTACAGTTTTAATCTCTGCTGTGATTTAGAAAGGAATAAAGAAGTAGTGATCTGTTTACAGTACATATTAACTGAATGCATTCATTTGCATAATACCTCTTTAGGGATGAACTACATTATACAGAGGTTTCTATATGTAGAACTGCAGGAATATTTTAGGCTTCAGTGACACTGAGGTCTTAACTTAAAGTCTATTAGATTAGCACAACAACATTTCCTGATTAAAAATTCCCATTACTGATGAGATGACTTCTGAGAAGCACTTTTCACCTTATGGTGCCAGAAACAGCATAGAATACATTTTCTTGTTTGAAAGTGAATTTCATATAGAAAGGCATGCAGTTGCTTTTAAAGATATGAAAGGAATCACTCTTTGATGCCGGAGGAATTTAAATGATCTGGAGAAAAATATCTACCACACAACCCCACACCTTAGAAATATTTAAATTCCAAATTTCTAGTAAAAATTCTAAGGGAAGCAATGTAAAAATATTGATTCCATGGAGATTTCAATTTTGACACATTCATTAAAAAATGAAGTCTTGATACTTGTTCTTGATTGCAAACTGCTCATCTTTCTTTTAATTGATTAGTTATTAGTGGTAGATTAAATCTCAGTTTCTCAGTGTTTCCTTTCCTTCCCAGAGAGAAACACCCTTCTCCACAATCAGGCTTGATCATGTGATTTTTATTACTCTTCCCTATGAGAAGATTTTTCTTCTCCACACATTGACAGCAACCTTATCCTATAACTTGGTTTAGCCAATGAGCTGTGAGTAAGCAGAGAAAAATGTTTAAGAGCCACCGGCGATCTGTCATCTCTTTTCGCATGCTATGGAAATGGCAATATCTATCCTATATGTTCCTTCAACCCGGATATGAAACAGATTTCCACTTGACATACAATGTAAAATACAGTAACTTTTGTTTATTCACATGAGAGACGTTTGTTGTGGAAACCACTGGCATTGTGTGTGTGTGTGTGTGTGTGTGTGTGTGTGTGTGTGTATGTCTTGTGTTGCTGTTGTAGCCATTGATGTTACTGTAATGATAAACTAGGGGAAGTTAAATGGCACAGCATCTTAGAGTTCAAAATAATTATTGCAAACATTGGGGAGCAGGAAGATAAAATTTAATCACAAAAGATAAAAGAACAATGCTGCAATATCAATGCATGTTTCTTTTTTTCTTTGAAGGTTATATAATATTTCACATATAATAGGATCGATTACATCAATTTTTACCTCTTACATGGGTTAAACCAAATCATTCCACGATTTAGATTTTCATGTACATCACGTGAAGAAGAGGAATGCCTCGATTGTCACCCCTTCTCCCTCCTCCCCTTCCTCCTGCTGCTGCTTCTCCTTCTCTTTCTTTCTTTAACAAACCTTTTAAAAGCCCTTCTAGCAGTCAAACTTTTACATGCTCTTACCCTATGAAAATAATATAATTGGATTACTTTTTCTCCTTTTCTATGTCTATTATGGAAGTTCTTTGCGCCCACTTTTCTCAACTCAGTAAAGCCAAATGTTTTGGAGTAGGAAGACAGGAAATTATCTGGCAGGTGAATGGAAGTACCAGAGAGAGTAATTCCTTGGGCTCTAGAATTCCAGTGTGAAAATGTACCCAAGAAGGCACAAGCTGTCTATGTTTTTGGCTTTATGTATAGATACCCTGCATGAGTAGAGAACTCCGTTAGTTTGGAAGGTGTATGAATAGAAATAAACATTCGCCCTGATTTTTATTGTATTTTTAACTGTGCAGCCTGAAAGATATTTAGTTGAAGTCTTCTTAAGGTGTGTAGTCTATGAATGAGGCAAACATTTTAAATTTTGTTTCATTTATTTTTTTATTAGAAAGTATGAAATATGAGCCATGGCAACTTTCCATCTAAAATTTACTGGGAACAAAAAACGTATCTCATAAATAATAGTGCTTCCTGCTCATAAATATTAGTGCTTCCTGTGTCTATTACTTTCTATACAACCACTGCATGGCTAGGATTAATCTCTTAATCTAGCTCATTACCATCCATTAGTCAAAGAGCATAACACTGGATTAAGACAGGTGTTTAAAATATCACTTAGGATGGTGACATTAGTGTTCAGAGCAAGCACTTGTATTTGTCAAATGATGGAAACACCTCCCAACTTTTAATTATTTAACACACACACACACGATATATTTGGTAACGGTTTTGACTCTTATTTATACGGTGTTCTATATTAAAGACTTGTTCATTGCATCTAAATTATGTTGCTCCAAAGTGAAATAAAAATGAAGAAAGTCTGAGGAAGAATTAGAATCAGTTACATTAGACAGAATGAGGAATGAGAATTGAAAGGGAATCTAAAATCAAAGAAAGCAAGAAAGAAATGAAAAGATCATGCAAAAAGAAAGGAAAGGAGGTGATTTTAGTCTTAAATGCCTTCGTGGTCAGGAATTTAGACTTTTTTAGCAATATGATTTATAAACAAATGGCCAAAATCTTAATAGGTAGATAATTCTGAGAACATAAAGAAAACTCAGAGAAATTCAAATTAAAAATATGTGAATATGGAGACAATAGAGAAAATGAAAGAAAACTGAGAAATCATTCCTCTTTTTTCCCTTGTTTAAATCTCGTCTTTCAAGGCATGCTCCTTGGAAAGTGATATGAAACCCTAGAATGAGTCTCTGTACTCTGAAACATCCAAAGTATGCTTTCCATTGTTACAGAATTCAAGATGTGCCATAGAGAGAAAAGTGTACTCATTTTGTACCTTACATAGGACAGAATTTCAGAAGACAGCATTCAGAGATATTCCTGATGAATTAAATAAATTCAGTTCAGTTCAGTCACTCAGTCGTGTCCGACTCTACAACCCCATGAATCGCAGCACGCCATGCCTCCCTGTCCATCACTAACTCCTGGAGTTTACCCAAACCCATGTCCATCGAGTCGATGATGCCATCTCATCCTCTGTCGTCCCCTTCTCCTCCTGCTCCCAATCCTTCCCAGTATCAGGGTCTTTTCCAGTGAGTCAGCTCTTCGCATCAGGTGGCCAAAGTATTGGAGTTTCAGCTTCAACATCAGTTCTTCCAATGAACACCCAGGACTGATCTCCTTTAGTATGGACTGGTTGGATCTCCTTGCAGTCCAAGGGACTCTCCAGAGTCTTCTCCAACACCACAGTTCAAAAGCATCAATTCTTCGGCGCTCAGCTTTCTTTATAGTCCAACTCTCACATCCATACATGACCACTGGAAAAACCATAGCCTTGAGTAGACAGACCTTTGTTGGCAAAGTAATGCTTTTTAATATGCTGTCTAGGTTGGTAATAACTTTCCTCCCAAGGAGCAAGTGTCTTTTAATTTCATAGCTGCAGTCTCCAACTGCAGTGATTTTGGAGACCCCCAAAATAAAGTCAGCCACTGTTTGCACTGTTTCCCCATCTATCTGCCATGAAGTGATGGGACCTGATGCCATGATCTTAGTTTTCTGAATGTTGAGCTGTAAGCCAACTTTTTCACTCTCCTCTTTCACTTTCATCAGGAGGCTCTTTAGTTCTTCTTCGCTTTCTGCCATAAGGATGGTGTCATCTGCATATCAGAGGTTATTGATATTTCTCCCAGCAATCTTGATTCTAGCTTGTGCTTCCTCCAACCCAGCATTTCTCAGGATGTATTCTGCATATAAGTTAAATGAGCAGGGTGACAATATACAGCCTTGACGTACTCCTATTTGGAACCAGTCTGTTGTTCCATGTCCAGTTCCATATCCAGTTACTTCCTGACCTGCATACAGATTTCTCAAGAGGCAGGTCAGGTGTTCTGGTATCCCCATCTCTTTCAGAATTTTCCACAGTTTATTGTGATCCACACAGTCAAAGGCTTTGGCATAGTCAATAAAGCAGAAATAGATGTTTTTCTGGAACTCTCTTGCTTTTTCGATGATCCAGCGGACGTTGGCATTTGATCTCTGGTTCCTCTGCCTTTTCTAAATCCAGCTTGAACATCTGGAAGTTCAGTTGTGCTTTCATTTTCTATGTTTTCTTTTTCTGCCTAGAAAATAGAGTCCATTTTTCCTTATCCATTTTCAGAATTAAAACATTGCAATTCTTTCATTTCTGCTTCTGACTGTAATCTGCTGCCCCACCTACAAGTATGGGGTGTAAAAATGAGAAATGAGTATGTTGACAAACACTAGTGACAGGACAAGGGGTGAAAGTTTCAACTGACCTGGAATAAGCAGTGACCAGTCAAAACAGGAAGGGGTGCAAGGGAGTTGGTCGACCTGTATCAGTAGAAAAGCAATTCTGAAATTTTCTGAAATTTTCAGACCACTGAGTTGGAACCTGGTTTACTGAAAGGCTGAGAGAGATTTATGAGTATGACTACAATGTCATGTTCTTATATAATTTACCTTACCATTTTCTTACAATTCCTGAGTAAAAACATCTTTGTGTTTTTTCCCATCAACCAGTTTTCCCCATTGAAACAAAATAATAATGGGTACAAAGTAGTAGAAAGTTTCTGTCATTTATGTGTTAATATGATTTTACACCTGAACTGGGTTAGATTTACCTGATGGCCCATTCACAGGATCTCAAAGACTAGAAAAACTGCAATAAGAGGAGTGGGCAACTTCCCTGAGAAACATCCAAAGACAATTATATAACTGTACTGCTGAAATCAAAGTGTCTCTTCTCTTGGGAAGCAAGAGAAGTTAAAAGTATGGTTAAAAGTATGATCTATGAAACTAACATGCCTGTCGATTCTGCCAATCTGCGTTGACCTTGGCAAGCTTTGTGAATAGTGTGGATCTCAGTTTCTTCATCAGTAAAAAATGGGAAATGCTCTATTATCCGCTCCATAAGATTTCGGAGAGAATTCACTAAATAAATGAGTTTCCCTGGTGGCTCAGAGGTAAAAAGTCTCCTTGCCAATATAGGAGATGCAGGTTCGATCCCTAGGTCAGGATGATCCCTTGGAAAAGGAAATGGCAATCCACTCCAGTATTCTTGCCTGGGAAATCCCATGGACAGAGGAGCCTGGCAGACTGCAGTCTATGGGGTCACAAGAGAGTCAGACATGACTTAGTGACTAAACAACTACGTGAATAGTTATAAAAGTGTCTGGTACATACCATACAAGTGAATCAGCATTGTATTAGTGGTGACAGAGGTCTAGAACCTATTTCCCCTGTGTTTTCTCCCAGAGTCTCTCTATTCTGGCTTTATTCTCCACTTTTAGTTGTGATGAAAATATTCTCACTTGTGGACTCTGGATCTCCTACTCCTATTACCAAGTAGCCTTAGCCCTAGCTGTTATAGCAATTAGAAGGGCAGAGAACAGACATATGTTATATTTAAATATTTTTTTTAGAAGAGGGTGCTCAATAGACAGAGGAATCTTGGGAGACATTTCAGTTCTGGGACGTGAGACAAAGCAGAAAAAATACAGGTGAAAGTGGATATTGTTGGAGTACATCTGTGTGAGTGAGTGCATCTATCACAATGAAATTAAATTCCACATAGAATGAGGAAAGTTATCAGAGCAGTGTTCATTTTAGAAAGTGTCAAACTAAAAAAAAAGGAGAGAGAGAGAAACTTACCTAGTTTTTTCTGAAAATGATTTTTGTAGCCTTATTTCTATTTTGACTACATTATGACTCAAAGGTTCATGTCATGCTGTCTTTAATGCTGTGTTGCTCAGTTGTGTCCTGCTCTTTGCAACCCCATGCACTACAGCACGCTAGGCTTCCCAGTCCTTCACTACCTCCTGGAGTTGATTCAAACTCATATCCACTTAGTCGATGATGCCATCCAACCATCTCATCTTCTGTCATCACCTCCTCCTCCTTCCCTCAATCTTTCCCAGCATAAGTCTTTTCCAATGAGTTGGCTTTTCACATCAAGTGGCCAAAGTATTAGAGTTTCAGCTTCAGCATCAGTCCTTCCAATGAATATTCAGGATATATTAGGTCAATATTAGGATTGACTGGCTTGATCACCTTGCTGTCCAAGGGACTCTCAAGAGTCTTCTCCAACACCATACTTCAAAAATATCAATTCTTCGGCATTCAGCCATTTCTATGGTCCAACTCGCACATCCGTACATGACTTCTGGAAAAATCATAGCTTTGACTCTATGGACCTTTGTCAGCGAAGTGATGTCCCCCCTTTTTAATACTCTGTCTGGGTTTTTCATAGCTTTTCATCCAAAGCGCAAGGGTCTTTTAATTTCATGCCTACAGTCACTGTGTGCAATGATTTTGGAGCCCACAAAAATAAAGTCTGTCACTGTTTCCATTGTTTCCCTATTCCCCATGAAGTAATGGGACTGGATGCCATGATCTTTGTTTTTTGACTGCTGAGCTTTAAGCCAGCTTTTTCATTCTCCTCTTTCACTTTCAAGAGGCTCTTTAGATACTCTTCACTTTCTGCCATTAGGTTGGTGTCATCTGCATATCTGAAGTTATTGATATTTCTTCTGACAATCCTGATTCCTTAATGTAACTAGGTTAAAAAGACACAGGCTTTCATGAATGTTTGATTTTCTATTCATAGTACCTTCCATCAAACGAGACTGTTTACTGTGTTCATCTTTTTTTCACCAGTGTGTTGCCAATTTACATTCAAATAGCACATAACACCCAGAGTGACTTGCCTTGTTACTTCCTATAGCAACGGGTTTCCTATTTTGGCAGGGAATACAATCAAATTCATATGATACTGGAATACATTTCAAGAAAGTTATTTTTGAATAGGGGATTCATAGGACTTAGTAAAATTTTCTCCCTTTCTAATATGCCACTCCTTGATTTCCTTACAAAGCTACATTACTGTTTATTTTTATTTTTTATTTTCCTTTTTTTGGTTTCTTTTTTCTCCTCACCCTTAATGTTAATAGTATTTTAGATGGCCTAAAACGTCCTATTCTATTAAATATACTTTCTATGTTTTACCTAATTCAGCAATGCTCCCACTCTGATTATGTTAATGAAATAGACCAATGCTTTCTAGAGAATCATTCCAAGATATTTTAAATGTAACAAAAAGACTTTGAGTCATTTCTATGGGAAACAGATTGTTAAAAATCCATAGTAACAGAGACTCAAATATTTAAGTCCTGACCCCTCAGGGAATTCACTAGTTATGGAAAATCTTGAAAATAGTTTTCCTACTATTGTTAAAAATGGTTTTTTTTAAAAAATCAATTTATGATTAGTTCTCCAGTTGTCAGTTTACTTTAAAATCTTTAGTGTGTGATTAATAGAATTTTAGTTTATTTAAATTTCAAGGACCACCTAATCTGTATCAATAACTAAAAATGTTTGAGGTAAAAACAAAATGAGAATTTTATTAAAAAAAAGAAAGGGAAATGTAATGGAGAGGGAATAGTATGGGAAAACTTGGTGGAATAGTAGAGGAAAGCCCAAAGATGCTCTCAGAAGCTTCATGCTATTAAGCTAACTATGACTTGGAAATTAATTCAGCTTTATGGGAGAGTTTATGAAGAGTAATTTGAAAGAATGTATGACACATAACTTCTAATTGATCTGTAAAGACGTATATCTGCTATCCCTTAATTATCTCTTAACCACTAAGCAGCTTGAAGTGAGAATTAATCATTAGAGGTAGTGCTACAAGAAAAGTAATAGAGAGAAGGAACTTTCTCTGCCAGCTGTCCTAAAGTCCTGGGCATGGTAGTAATTCAGGTGAGAATCCACATATGATTTAGAAAGACTTGTGCCTAAAGTTTGGGGATGCACCAAACTCAGCAGCAGTTAATATTTTAAAATATACCCAGTTATATCTAGGCATATCCTCTTTCTATTAGGTAGAAGCATGTGAACGTTGATATCACCACTGAATACTTTTCAACTTGAATAGATTATATTGTGCTTGGGAAAGCAATCCAAATAACTTCCTTAAACATGGCTGATTCCACATATGCAAACTTATTTACAAAATGTCCTGATTTTACATGTGCACTCCAGTGAAGAAATGTGTATTGAAAATGTATACCAATGATGATAATGGAAAATAGAAATATTATCCATGAAAATAAACAAAGGAAAATAGTTTTTTGTTTTTAACATAATTCTTCCTCTATCCAGGTCCTAACATCCCCTTCCTTTTTTAATTGTCAGCCAGTAAAATGCACGATTTGAGGCAATTAGATAAGGAACTTCCCACATACACTGGTTGCAAAATATATTTTTGAGAATCACTGAAACGGGTCCAATTCCACAACACTAATCATCTAATAAATTGTGAAATAACCATTTTTTTTTAATAAATATGAATCTGGAAGAGATTATGCATGCGTTGAATGTATGTAGTCTGCATATTCAATCAGTAGGTGGTAGGTGGATCAACGAATGAATGTATAGAATATTTTAGCTTTATTTGATAGAAAATTAGCACCATTGAAAATGTTTAAAGAAAGAGAAAATGCAAATGCTTATGGGATGCTGAAGTCAACAGCATGTTCAGAAGTGTTCTTCAGAGGCATAGACACATCCATAGCATAAAATGAATCAAATGAGAGAGAAGAAAGTGAAATAGTGCTCCAGAGTTTTTGGATCAGGGTAGTTGAAAAGAAGAAAGACTTTTAGCAGAAATATTGAAAATTGCTAAAGATACAGATTTGGAAATCATCTCCATAGAAGTAATGTCAGAAGCAATAGGAGGTAATCAGATCTTCATTTATGATAAAATTAACTGCCATTTATTAAACCTTTATTATGTTCCACTTTGCTTAGTGCTTTTATTTTATTTTATTAATTCTCACAACTCTTTGAAGCTGGTATTATCACTTACAAGCCTCCTCCATTTATAGAGGTAGAAGTGGTGCTCTGGAAACGGAATGATTTGTTAAAATTACACAGTTGGTAAGTGGTAGACTGGAGATTTGAATATGTCTATTTGGCCCAAGACTTAAATTCTTAAATCTTTTTGCTGCTTCTGTTTGCTTCTCTGTCAAGACAGATAGTTTAGCAAGATAAGGGAACAAGTTAAAACAATGGGGCATCTTTGAGTTTAGGTGGGATTCAGGAGTTCAGATGCAGTGGGAAAGAGGCAATTTAAAGTGAAAGACCTAGTCAGACGTATGAGAAGAAATCACATGTTTCATCTGTCACTTCATAGAAGGAAAGAGAGAAGCTATTTAATGGAGAGCAAGGCATATAATCATAGAAGGGCCTCGAGATACAGATGAAGTGAGAGAAAAGTTCATAGATGTGGACATGCAGGCTTTTTTTGGCGGGGGAGGTCAAAAAATTTCAAAATACATTAATATGGTTATTATGAAAGCAGTCATTTCCAATTGCCCTTATCTGTTATCATAGGGTCATTAGAAACCTGTCAAAGTTTTATCAGTTTTGAGGAAGGTTTTAAAGTAAACAAATGCAAATTTTATTCTTTCCAATAGTACAAACCAGACAGAGACGGAGTACAACAAGTTATGGACAATATGACATTGAAATTTTGACTGTGGTGAAATTTAAAAGCAGAAAAACTGTAATAAACATTTTTCAACTTGAATAGGGTTTTTTGTTATTTTCAAGTGAGAAACTAAATAATTTATCCAAAAAGATGGCTAATTTGCACAGCAACCTTATTTATAAAGTGGTTGTTACTGAAATACATGCTCCAATAAAAACAATAGATATACACATATAAAATTTAAAACTATGATAAATTGCTAAGTTTTACTGATGTTCTAAATATTGATTGCATGATCAAAAGCGTGTTTTTCCAATAGTCATGTATGGTTGGAAAGTTGAACCATAAACAAGGCTGAGCACCAAAGAATTGATGCTTTTGAATTGTGATGCTTGAGGAGACGCTTAAGAGTCCCTTGGGCTGCAGGGAGATCAAACCAGTCAATCCCAGAGGAAATCAACTCTAAATGTTCATTGGAAGGACTGATACTGGAGCTCCAATGCTTTGGCCACTTGATGCAAAGAGCCAACTTGTTGGAAAAGAACCTGATGATGGGAAAGATGGAGGCAAAAGAAGGGGTCTACAGAGAATGAGATGGTTAGATAGCATAACCAACTCAATGGGCATGCATTTGAGTAAACTCTGGATGATAGTGGAGGACAGATGACCCTGGTGTGCTGCAGTCCATGATGTGGCAAAGAGTCAGACATGGCTGTATGACTGAACAACATCAAAAGCTGAGGCTGTGGTGAAATTATGACTGATTTGTGTAATCAGTTGCACTCTTATGTTATCTTCCAAACTGATGTTGAGAGTTTGAACTGACAACTAAATAAATATCACTCACCATCTGGTTCTATAAGGATTTGGTCATGAGCCACAGCAATTGCTGACCTTTAACATACCTTGAAAGGAGTTCAAGATGGAGATGAGGAATGAGGCACTCTGTGCTCAGGGAAAACTGGCAGAACAGACTTTCAGATAGTTAGGTATTTTCAGAGATAGTTCTATTAACCTGGAATCTTGCATCTTACTATACTTAGAATGCAAAGAGCCGAGTCACTGGAAAAGACTTTGGTGCTTGGAAAGATTGAGGGAAAGAGGAGAAGGGGGCAACAGAGGATGAGCTGATTGGATGGCATCAAGGACTCAATGGACATGAGTTTGAGCAAACTCAGGAGATAGTGAAGGACAAGGAAGCCTGGCGTGCTGCAATCCCTGGGATTGCAAAGAGTCGGACATGACTGACTGACTGAACAACAACAAATACTTAGAAAAACACTAAAACCATTAACTAAAATAGTGGTTCCTTGTGACCAGTGGCAACCTTCTGTGGAGACATGTGCTTAGTTGCAAATATCCCATTACCAAAAGCACTTATATGCTGACCTCCCCCTTATCTCTTCTGAGCAGTTCCTCAGGGCAGTCTGATCTGAGAGGTGATCTTGTAGGCTATAGTCTTTAGGAAGTTTCCCAATAAAACTGAACTCACAGCTTTTGCTATGTGTGTTTTCATTTGCACAGAACCCAAACAACAGATGGATTTTAGCAATGATAGCAACCGTGAGTCTTAGAAAAGACCTGGGCTTAATGCTGTACATTTTTTCTTTACTAGCTAGTGACTATAGGCAGCCACTTATATTTTCCATTTCCCAGTTGCTTCAACTATAAAATGGGAATGATATTTGCTGTATGGGGATGGAGTTGCATGGTAATATTTGTAAAAAAAAAAATGCAATATAAACTGGGAAGTATTTTAAAAATACAAACTTTTGTTATTGTTTATTCAAACAATTTCTGGTTTTTTTGGTTGTTGTCTGTGTAATCAAACCATGATCTTAGAGTAAATATTTGGAAAAACAAGACTGACTATGGGAAAGTTCCTTTCCAGGCTTTAATTTTATTTTGCTTATGTAGTAGCTAAAATCTCCACCAGAGGAAAAATAGGTCAGTTGGAGAACATAGATTTTTATTAAAGCAATAATGCATTATAGGAAAAAAACTTTAGGGTTATGGAATCATTTTTCATTCTGAAGCAAGTTTTAATTTAAAGGTTTTTGTGTAATTTTTTGATTATTTTCTGAATCAACTACTCAAACAAATAAAACGGACATATTACCCAAAGTCAAATAAAGGTCATCATTTATTGTGAGTTTTCTTCTAAATTAAGTGTGAATTGTATAAATTAAAAACAAAAAACAAAAAATACTCCAATCAATGTTTTTCTTATGTTGGGGAAATAAAAAAGTCCTTGCTAGCATTTTGTGATTTCCTTCTGGCTCCTTTACACTTGTGTTGCTATTAATGTTGCTGTTGACTATTTCTCCCCTGCAAAATGTAGAATCAAGATGGGAAATTTTATTACTTGACTTTCTATAACACCCTACTAAAGACAGTACACTTAATCATTGTATTTTGCAGATTAGATAAGACTTCATCTTTGCTTTCTCTTTTCCTCCAGCAATTTAATATTGTGGCTGGCTTGCATACTGATAATAAAAAAGTGACTTATGAAAATGCACTACAGACAAGACACCTACACCCCTTAGCAACCAGGTCTGGTGACTAGATACAGTAATTTTACATATGATGTCAACATCATATGATTGTTCTAATGAGTGCTCATACTTTTTCTTTAAAAGATCTTTTAACATGCAGTTATGTTTGATAGTCCCTGCAAAGTAGTGCCTGGAGCAGAAGAAGGGTGACTCAGTGTTAATGTGCTCTGCAGCCTTAATGATGATGGGTCAAAAATATATCCTTTCTATACTTATAGCTTCACTTATCTCTCTGCATGTGTTGCTATTTGGTTATGTGGCTTTTTAAGGTAAAGTATTCCTCTTAATTAATTTGGTTTCCTATCTGTTAAGGAACTGCACTGAACTCTAAAGAAGTGATTCTTCCTAAGTGAGAATTACATAGCAAATGGCAGAGTTATCCCGAGTCACTATTGTTGATTAGATAAAGTTTGTCTTCAATATATTCAGTGCACCATATAAGATTCCTAGCTTCATGGACTTCTTCCTCAGGAGTTAAATCTTTTTTTTATGCAGGCAAGTATAAATAAAATTTATTTCAGTCTGCCAACTATTATTGTACACCTGTATCTCTACTAGGCTTGAATAGGATACTAGGGGTAATTGGAAACAACACTGGGGAAACATGTGAAGATCCACCAGACAATCAAATAAGGGGATCTCCTGATAGTTGGGACATACATGGATCTATTAGGACCTAGAAAGGACAGAATGAACTTATTTTTGGAGTAAATTCATATCGTTATCTTCAGGAGTGTTTTCAAACTAAACTCTAGTGTTATAATCAAAGTCCTTGCTAAATAACAACAAAAATTAACAGGTATGTCTAATACATTTTAGAGGTTATTAAAAAATAGCAGACAAATGGATAAGGAAGTTGTGGTATAAATACACAAAGGAATATTACTCAGCTATAAAAAAAGAACACATTTGATTCAGTTCTAATGAGGTGGATGAAACTGGAGCCTATTATACAGAGTGAAATAAGCCAGAAAGAGAAACACCAATATAGTATATTAACGCATATATATGGAATTTAGAAAGATGGTAATGACAACCCTATATACAAGACAGCAAAAGTGACACAGAACAGACTTTTGGTCTATGTGGGAGAACGTGAGGGTGGGGCAATATGAAAGAATAGCATTGAAACATGTATATTACCATATGTAAAATAGATGACCAGTGTAAGCTCGATGCATGAAAGAGGGCACTCAAAGCTGGTGCTCTGGGACAACCCAGAGGGATGGGGTGGGGAGAGAGGTGGGAGGGGAGTTCAGAATGGTGGGACACATGTACATCCATGGCTGATTCATGTTGATGTATGGCAAAAACCACCACAATATTGTAAAATAATTAGCCTCCAATTAAAATAGATACATTAATTAATGGAAAAAAAAAAAAAAAACAACAACCAAGTTTCCATTCTGCTGTGCCATGTGGCAATTATTTAGAGCAGAGGAAAGTAGGTGTGAAATGTGCTGTGTGTTCTAAGCACTAGGTTTGGACAAAGCATACAGGTTCTGATCTTCTTTCAGGCATGGTTCTGAGGTTTAAACATGACAGGTAAATTTGGCCAAAGATAGAAACAGGTTGGAAAATTCTAGAAATGGTCTATAGAAATGTTTCCAGTTTTGGAGCAGAGGATGAAGCACAGCAGTTAAAAATATAAAGAAATAATGAAAGCGTGGGAAAGACTAGCTAGATGATTTCTCATGTTAATCCTGATTCTAAGCCATCAGTTTTGAGTGTTTGGCAAAGCTTGGGTGACTGTAATATTTATAAACTAAACTAGAACACTCACCCAGGGTCAAAGGGGACACTATTAGTAACTGCAACAGGACAAGCGTAATAAACTGGAAATGACCTGGGGAAACTGGGACAGAAGCTCGCTCTAAATAAGTGCGATTCTAGGACCAGGCCCAACGTCAAGCCATTTGACACTGGCTTTTCTATGTCCTTTTCTTACTCTCCTTTCTGCCTCCTCTCAGTGATAATAGAGACCATTTTTAAGTGAAACACACCTCTCACACCCTGGGGAGGGAGAAAACAATGAGCTAGGACTCTAGCAGCTGGCTGGTCTTCTCTTTCACACTTGAGGGGACACTGGCCTCTGCTTTACCACTCTTGTCCTCCAGCACAGAGTTCTCAACATTTCCCACAGCAAAGCCAGTAACAGCAATTCATATTTTTGTATTTAACTAAATTGAAGTACAATTTTACTTATGATTGAACGCTATCATTTTAAGTTCACAGTTCTGTGAGTTTTGACAAGTACATACATCCATGTATATACATGTCACTGCAAAGAAGATATAGGAATTTCCACCATCTCAAAAACTTCTCTCATCTTCTTTGTACTCTTCTGTTTTCTAAAAGAACACATTAGCTTGTTTTATTAGATTTTCATATAAATGTACTCCTTTGAATTGGCTTGTTTTGTTCAGCATGATTTTGGATATATCCGTGATGTTGCCTGTATTACTAATTCAGTCCGTATTATTGCTCAGTATCATTCAGTTGTATGGCTATACTATGATACGTTTATCCATTCACTAGCTTTGAGCCATTTAGTATGCTTCTAGTTTGGGTTTATTATTATGAATAAAGCTATATACTATTAAGACTCATATGCAAGTCTTCAAGTGGATATGTATTTTAATTTGTCTTGCTTTAATAGTTTGAAATAGAATTTTGGGGTTATATGATGTAAGAAACTGCCAAAATGTTATCCAAAGTGGTTTTACAATTTTACCTTCCTACCATCAAAGTATAAATGTTGCTGTTACTCCACACCTCATCAGCACTTCCTATCTTCAGACTTTTTAATTTTAGTCATCCTTGTAGCTGTGTAGTAGTATCTTATTGTGTTTTAATTAACACTTTTCTGATGCTATTGATGGTGGCTATCTTTACATATGCTTTTGAATATTTTCTTTTGTAAAATCTGTTTAAAACCTATGTTAATTTTCTAAAATGTTTATTATAAAATTTTTAAAACATATAGCAAGTTCATAAAAAGTTAGATGAAATTTCCAGTACTGTTGTACCAGTTTACATTTCCAGCAATGCATGCAAGCTTCCCCATAGCCTTGCCGACACTGAAGGTGTCGGTCTCTTTATTGTTAGTCACTCTGAGGTATGTGGCATCTCACTGTCGTTTTAATTTGCTTTTCCCTGATGATGTTGTGCACTTCTGCATACAGTTGGACATGTGCACATCATTTTTGATAAAATGTTACTTCAAATCTCTTTCCCATTAAAAATCAGTTGCTTATGTTTATTATTATTTTATAGTTCTTTATCCTAACAGTTCTTGTCTAATGTTTTCTCTCAATCCGTGACTGTCTTTCTTTTCCTCAAGATGTCTCTTGCAGAACAGACTTCACTGACTTTTCCATTTGCAGTAGAAAACTTGAGATTTCAGCCAAACTATCTTCTCACAAATACTGTTGTTAAATCTGGTGATATAAGTTAATTTATGGTATCTAATGATGATAAAGAAATTATGTCTAATGTGATCTTCATTTCCAATTAGTGGATCAGTTACTGAAGGAAAGGACAAACAGTGGAGGATATAAATTTTGAATTATTGTATTACCAAGTATTACATCATTCAGAGTGATTCATTATAGTTTAATAAAAAGAGTAAAGAATATTAATGATTAGTGAACTTGAGCTTTCTGACCCAATGAAATAAGATTGGATTTATACCCCATTAAAACCCTTGGACAGGGCATGCAGGGCACTTATTCTTTTTCTTTAAAGAAATAAAAATAAACATTTATATAGATTCATGTTTTCTACTTTCTCTTTTATATTGCCATGTATGAATTGATCCATTTTCACCTGAATCTCCCTTTTATCAGATAAGTAGATATCAGATAAGTGGATATGTATGCTGTTATATAGATATATGTGTGTGTGAGTGCATACTAAGTCACTTCAGTCATGTCTAACTCTTTGCAACCCCATGGACTATAACCTACTAGGTTCCTCTGTCCATGGGATTCTCCAGACCAGAATACTGGAGTGGGTTGCTGGGCCCTCCTCCAGGGGATCTTTCCGGCCCAGGGACCTAACCAGCCTCTCTTACATTTAACCTGCATTGACAGGAGAGTTCTTTACCACTAGCATCACCTGGAAAACCCATAAAGATACATAGTATATGTAAAATGATATTATGTAAGTATCTATCTGTCTGTCTGTCTGTCTATCTACCATCCTTGACTGTGCTCTGGAAGTAATCACTGGACTTTGTCAAAAGGACATAGGCAGTATAGGAGTCTGGTTCTGCCCTAAGGAGTTCTTTAGTAAATGTGATAATTCCAAAGTTTCTAGGCCTACAGTTTTTTAGGAGAAAGAATAGCTCGGGGAACATGTTATAGGGGCACTGAATAAGACCAAACTTTCCAACCCAAATGTCCAGATGACTCTAGTGATTTATTTTCCTTGGTGCAGCCAAGCATCATGGCCCACGGAAAACCTTTATCTGAATGTTCTTAAGTATGTTGCTCAAATCTAGATTCCTTTGCCACATTCAGACCCTGAGTCAGAATCTCTGAGTAGAGATGCTAGTATCTATATTTTCTAGGAAGCAATACTGATAATTTTACAGTCTGCTAGATATGAAATTTTGATCAATTCTTAATCCTAGCCAAACAGCATTATGAAGAGGTTAGATTAGAGGCTTACTTGGCATGAGGTATCTTGGCTAAGGTTAATATTTTCCAGTTGCTAGAAAGATGGAGGTGTTGGTGGAATGAAGGAAGCTCATTTAAGGACAGAAAAATCATTAGCTGATCAATAAGCTTAATCACTTTTGTCTCTGAAGGAACTGAGGAGGCTGTTCAGGGATATCCTTTATCTTTCTTAGGATGGAGGTGGATCACTTGCTGCTCCTGAAGGAAGGACATTTCTCTGTAGTCAGAGATAAGAGAGATATGAGCACATTTGCCCCTTAATTTTGTATCAGTCAGGTTTATTCATATTCACAAAACAGAAAATATTCTGTATATGTAAATCTCAGATAATATAAGACAAATGATTTAAAAAAAATAACTAAGAAACTAGGCAGGAGGATAGAGCAACTATGATATTAACAATAATCGAAGGACATTGTAAATCCTAAATTAGAAGAACAAAGGAGGGAGATAATATTACAGAACCTAAGGGCTTGGGGTCACTCAGAAGAAGCGGAAATAGTGGTTGGTTTTCCCAGTAGTAGCTGCAGCCATTGAAAAAACAAAGACACAACCAAAGACACTTCCATAGACAGAAAAGTGCTACCTTACAGTTTCCAGACAGAGTCTTAATTGGACAATCTACAACTTAAATGGATCAGTCCCTTAGTGGCACAGAGCAGAGGAAGGATGAAATGAATCTGAGGGCAAAGAAGCTCAGGAATGATGCAGTCTGTGTTTCACGTGATCTAGAGAATTTGTATGCATTATCTAGGACTTGTTTTATATTTGATTATCGTTCTCTTCATTTAGAATTTCCATTCTTTTTGTAAATGGAACCATGTGAAATTGCTGATATTCAATCACTCTTGATTACAAAAACACATTTTCATATGGCTGAGTATAACATCTTCCCCTATTATACATGATACACACATTCTATAAGGGATCACCGGGAGGATATAAAAAAAGATGGTTGTTATTTACACATGCATTCCTCTGATGAGCTGTAAGAAATTTGGTAGCTGAAATGTGTCTTATTTAATTTCTTATCTTCAGTGCCATGCACTGAATCTGGTACAAAATTAGAACTTAATAAATGCTTGTTGGATGAAAGAAGAAAAAATAGTTTTGCATTACAACCTAAATTATCAAAGTAGATAACATTGCATATGCAAAAATCCAGCATTCAATAAAAATTATTTCAAAATCACATATGTTTTCATGTTAAAAGATTCAGAAATTTAGAGCTATGCTTTTGCTAAAATAGATGGACTTAGATGTAGATTTGAACTATGTGCTCAATGAAGCTTTGAAGTTATGTAGGTAATAAGACTAAAATAAGGCTTCCCTGATAGCTCAATTGGTAAAGAATCTGTCTGCAATGCAGGAGACCCTGGTTTGATTCCTGGGAGGGGAAGATATGCTGGAAAAGGGATAGGCTACCCACTCCAATATTCTTGGGCTTCCCTTGTGGCTCAGCTGGTAAACAAACAATGCGGGATACCTGGATTCAATCCCTCTGTTGGAAAGATCCCCTGAAAAAAGGAAAGGCTACCCACTCCAGTATTCTGCCTGGAGAATTCCATGGACTTTATAGGCCACGGGGTTGCAAAGAGTCGGACACGACTGAGCACAGTACTGAGCAACTTTCACTTTTACTTTCAAATCTAAATTTATATATATTACATACTGTTGACCATTGAATAACATGAGTTGTCAATAACTATGCTTATAGGCAGGTTTTTTTTTTCAGTAAATATGTATTACAGTACTACATGCTTTTTATTACTGGTTGAATCCACATATTTGAAAAACATGGATATTGAGGGAGGGTCGGGTATCCATCTGTATAGCTGTACCTGTTTTCTGCATGTGTGCAGTCAGTGTCCCTAGCCCTCAAGTTGTTTGAGTGTCTATTATATATTATATTATTATTATTATTATTATTATTATTATTATCATAATCATAGCCATGTTTACTGCATACACTCCAGATTTGTTAATTTTTTACTTTTGAACTCTTTAACACAATTTGTCATTTTTTGTAGAAAGAAAAAAGATGAAGTAAGTGGCTTGTTCATGAGCTGTGAATTTGAAACTTGCTTTCTAAGTAAAATTTTCATATCATATTGTAGCTGAAAGTGGAAATCATATATCAAGTTTTAGTACATATGGCTTTCTTTTATCTTAATTTGAAACTAAACTAAATAGTTAAAAACAAAACCCTAGATGAGACTACCAAATAAAACTGATAAGATGTGTATGCTTTTGTAAAATAACTCAATAAAATTGTGAATAACATGTTCTTTAACAAAAATATAAAAACTGAGACAAAAAGGCCATTGATATAAATGTTGAAGGTTTCTTTTAATTCTCACAAAAATTCATACTTTTTATGCTAAAGAGAAAAAAACATGATGTGGGATTTTTCCGTGGAAAGACAAGAAGATTAAAAGACAGGAGCAGCACTCCATCACTTGGCTTTTGAGTGTACGTTCTATAACAATGTAGTTACCATATTCACTGAAGCCACATCATCTCATTTATTTACTACAGGAAGTCACTGAACCCATGAAGATTGCATGACTTGTAAACACAGACCCTCTAATCAGAGAAGAAAAATAATGGGACAAGAACTGCACAGAATAGCACAGAGAAATAAAATAAATATCTTTATATCATGGTTATTAAAACACAGATATCTATGAAAAAATGTCAGCCAATATTTTTTTCCTGAGCCTGGGAAATTTGTGAACTCATTTCATGTGTCTCAAGATTCCAAAGAATGAATTAGGGGGGTGGGTAGTAAATGCTATCTGTCACTTTGATCCACTCACTCATCAAAAATTTATTGAAACCTCCTATACATAAAGCTCACTTGGAGGTGCTCTATAAAAGAGAAAAATGTAGGCCTAATGTAAATAATACAGCTCCTCGAGGAGATTATTGTTTTGACAAGGAAGAAAGACTAAGTGTTACCTATACCGGTAGATGGTACCCAAGATGCTGATGTGCCGTGTTATAAGTTCATAGAAATAACTAACTCAAAGATTGAAATTCTCTTTAGATACAGAAATGAAATAAGCATGAACTAGTACCTAAGGATAGGAAAGAATCAAATCTTAATAGGTGGAAGAGAATAACGTATTAGTTCAGTTCAGTCACAGTCGTATCCAACTCTGTGACACCATGGACTGTAGCACTCAGGCTTCCCTGTCCTTCGCTATCTCCTAGAGTTCGCTCAAACTCATGTCCATTGAGTCTGTGATGCCATCCCAGCATCTCATCGTCCATTGGCCTCTTCTCATCCTGCCTTCAATCTTTCCCAGTAACAGGGTCTTTTCCAATGAGTTGACTCTTTGCATCAGGTGGCCAAATATTGGAGTTTCAGTATCAGTCCTTTGAATATTCAAAGTTGATTTCCTTTAGGATTGATTGGTTTGATCTCCTTGCTGTCCAAAGGACTCTCAAGAGCCTTCTCCAGCACCACAGTTCAAAAGCATCAATTCTTCAGCACTCAGCCTTCTTTATGGTCCAGCTCTCACATCCATTCATGATTACTGGAAAAACCAAAGCTTTGACTAGAAGAATCTTTGTCCACAGAGTGATGTTTCTGCTTTTTAATGCACTGTCTAGATTCATCATAGCTTTTCTTCCAAGGAGCATGCATTTTTTTTTTTTTTTTAATTTCATGGCTGCAGTCACCATCTGTGGTGATTTTGGAGCCCAAGAAAATAAAGTCTGTCATTGTTTCAATTGTTTCCCCATCTATTTGCTATGAAGTGGAACTAAATGCCATTATCTTCATTCTTTGAATGTTGAGTTTTAAGCCAGATTTTTCACTCTTTTCTTTCACCTTCATCAAAAGTTTCTTTAGTTCCTCTTCACTTTCTGCCATAAGGGTGGTGTCATCTGCATATCTGAGGTTATTGATAGTTCTCCCAGCAGTCTTGGTTCCAGCTTGTGCTTCATCCAGCCCAGCGTTTCTCATGATGTACTCTGCATATAAGTTAAATAAGCAGGGTAACAACATACAGCCTTGATGTACTCTTTTACCAATTTGGAACCTGTCTGTTTTTCCATGTCCAGTTCTAACTGTTGCTTCTTGACCTGCATACAGGTTTCTCAGGAGGTAGGTAAGGTGATCTGGTGTTCACATCTTTTGAAGAATTTTCCACAGTTTGTTGTGATCCACACCGTCAAAGGCATAGTCAGCGAAGCAGAAGTAGACGTTTTCCTGGAATTCCCTTGCTTTTCCTTTTTCTATGAGCCAACAGATGTTTACAGTTTCATCTCTGGTTCCTCTGCCTTTTCTAAGTCCACCTGGTACATGTGGAAGTTCTTGGTTCACACATTGTTGAAGCCTGGCTTAGAGAATTTTGAGCATTACCTTGCTAACATGTGAAATGAGCACAAGTGTGGGGTGGTTTGAACATTCTTTGGCATCGCCCTTCTTTTGAATTGGAGTGAAAATATATCAGTACATGACTAGAAAGGGTGAGATAGGTAGACTGGAGTGTCTGAATCATGGAGGGTAATGGGAAGAGATAAACCTGGAAAGATGAACTGACTGCAGATGGTTGCAAGTTGGCATGGTAAGGTCAAATGTTTAAACTTAATTTGTTACCTTAAAGAAAGTCACTGAGAATCTTGAGCCAAGTGTGAAGGGTGAAAATCAGAGCTCAGATATAGGAAAATACAGGAAGAGCCCTGGATTAAATCTCTTTAGACCCTTTGAAACTACATTTTTCTATGATTCTGTGATAGTTTTGTCAGATGATATAGAAGAGTTGGACTAAAGAAGGCTTAGCTGTTAGAGGTTTCCTTGCTGCTATTCAAATGGCCCAGGGTTAAAGGTAGGAGTGTGTGAGCTCCTTTCAGAGAGAATGGTTCAAAAGAAGTTTTGCAGAAAAATAAAGGTAAACTGAAAACTTCTAGCATGGAACTGAAGTAGAGAGAAGCAGCCCAGAAGGTTTTGAGTTCTTTGGGCTGGATTGTGACATTATGGAAAACTGAAAGTTTGAAAGAAATGGGGTATAGATTAGCCCATTTTGAAATTTTGTTTCAGTTATGTTCATTCTAACTACTGATTAGGCATGTGCTTATGAAATCTTGCAAACTGTCTTTGACTCAGGTTCTAAAATGTACACACAGACAACATGAGATCATTGACCAGACATGCAGAACATAGAGGGAGGGGTCTGTGAGCGATAATTGAGATGAAAGATAGTTCTGGCAATTAATTAATCAGGGGCCAGGAATTAAGTTGTTTTCTCTGAGAATCAGAATTCAAAACTCAGTTGCCTGTATCTCTGGCTGAGCATAGAGCAAAAAGCAAAGGAAGTAAATTTTAATGCATTATTTTACAAAGAATTTTGAGGGCATTATTCCTGTGTGGTTCTTTTTGAAGCCATGTCATGCATCTCTTTTTCTTAAAGAATAATTAACAAAGTTTTAGAAACTGGAAGAATGTTCAGATACTAGAACCATTACAGACAGGATTATTCAGTGAGGAAGACATTTGTACTCGATTAGTGATAAAGACCACAACGAGGTGTTAGGATTGTAGAAATTCTTAGTAAAGAGTTATTCTGATTAAAAAAATGGTCTCTTATCAGGAAAATAATTATTCATTTCAACCAGCTACAGAATTGATTATTCATAGATAAATGCTAGTTTTAATTTTGTGATGATCAAATGGGAAAATGGTGGGAATACTTTTGTATGAGCAATTATGATATCATTATTACTGTATAATCCAAGGCCTTCCAAAATAAAGGTACATATGTCCAGGTATTATTTTGCGGAACTAGAAAAATTCATCTTATGAACAGTGTCCCTTTTACTCTGGCTGGTCATTATTTAATAATTATAATACTAGAAAATGTAAGGAAACAGAAAAATAATATGTATATTATGATTATAATTATATGAATATGTAATTATATATAATTTTGAAATAGAAAAAATTCCAGCCTCATGAAATTTAGATAGCATTTTTAAAACTTCTTGCTTCAACAGTTTCTTTTATAACAATTCAGTGTATTCCAAAGGTGTTATTCAAATAGATAGGAAAGGTGACAACATTGATTAATACCGTAATATGCTGTGCTGTGTTTAGGCGCTCAGTCGTATCTGACTCTTTGCAACCCTATGGACTGTTGCCTGCCAGACTCCTCTTTCCATGGCATTTCCCCAGGCAAGAATACTGGAGTGGGTTGCCATTCCCTTTCCCAGGGGATCTTCTCAACTCAGGGATCAAACCCTGGTCTCCTGCATTGAAGATGGATACTTTACCACCTGAGCCACTAGAGAAGCTCCGTAAATATATTTTAGTAAATTGAAAGTTTAAATGCAAATTACCTATCTTCAAAACAAACATAGTACTAAAATCTCAAATGTATGATAATAAAAAAACTTATGGAATTGACATCAGCAAGATACAGAGTAGGAAACCCTGGACTTTTTTTTCCCCCTAACAAACAGAAAGATTCAGCAACAATTCATGGACAAATTCTCTTGAGAAATCCAGAAATTAATTAAAAGTTTCCTGCTCCTAGAAGGACATGAAATCACTCACTGAAGCCAATGGTGAGATTTAGGGCACCCTGTAGAATCCCTACCCTTGGCAGGGAAGCATATAGTCAAGAAGAAACCCACTAGCTCCCAGCTTTTCCCAGGCATGGAAAGGCATTGATTTGTGCATCTAGCACCCCACTTTTCTGGGGGGTCTCCCCAGAGGACTGGATTCTGTATTGCCAGTCTTGAAACTTTCAAGCTACTGGCACTGTCTAGCACCTGGAGGAGAAAGGAGACGGCAGCTGGGATCAGTAGATTTTCCCCTCTGCTCAAAGAGTGAGAGGATGTAAAGCCAGCTCTCAGCTTCTGAGGAAGACAGGTCATCCATGCGTCAAACATCCCACTTTTTCTAGGGCTGCCCAAATAGCTAACATTTTTATCTTCTCAGTCTCGGAGTTCTAATGGGTCTAGTGAATAGCCAGTTCTAACTGTTCACAGCACTTATCTCTGGATGGCATAATTATGGGTGAATTTTTTTTAATTTAAGTTTTTTTTTTATATATTTGCCCATTGATTTTATGATTATATAAGCCAAAATAAATTTGTTAAAAGGAATGCAATACATCATGTCCAGGCAAAAGGGAGAGTTTTTGTTTTGCATTTATATTATTTCAGTTTTCTAATTCTTTGGGTATGTATATGCATCAAGATAATATGAACTCAAGTTTTATTTTATAAGTTATTCTTATTATACTGTGGATATCTTTGCCCAAGCAGATTGGAGAGGTGAGGCTCTCTTTGTATTTACATCTGTGATATAAATTAAAAATCATTTAAATGACCCCTGGTTCACTATGATTATTGGTTGAGTATTGGAGTACAATGTTTGTGAATCTTATTCTTTCTCCACAGAGGATGTTCCTCATTATCCAGAGCAAATTAATCTGTGCAAAATCCCATTTGATGTCACTCTAATTGAAAGCATCCAAAAAATATAAACTAAGGACCTGAAAATATTACTGTCATATTACTGACCATTATCCCAAACACCCTGATATTATAGGGCTGAAGTTAGTCAAATATAGACATATCTTAATTTTTAGGACCTCCAACGGACTTTAGCACACAGCAGGCTGATAGTTTAATGATAAAACATTAGAAATAAGCTCAGATTAATATACAGACATTAACACTTTAGGAGGACCTTGAATGCAACATGTTGCAACAGTTTTATATTAAGTTTTATATTAAGAGAGTCATAAAATTTCTTTATTTTCCATTTATTATAAATTGATTAATTTGAAGCACATAATTAAACTCCTTGCCAAGTGGCAAATAGCCAATTAGAGGTAGAGCATGCTTTCTAACCTTCTTTTCTCCTTAGTCACCCATGAGAGTAACTTTCAAACTTGTGAGTACCATAGTTTCACATTTCATTAGCATTATGTGTGAGAATACAAATTCTGGTATTACAGACTCCAGTTTTCCTATATTTTAAATCAATATATGTAACAAAAATTAATGATTTGTGCATATTGAAATACTGTCTTTAAAAGCAGAGTTAAATACTAGGAATCAAATGATTACAATATACATCAATTGTGTTAAGGTTAAATTTTAGAAGTTGCTATAATTTTCATGACATGAAAAATACTTATTCTGTGATATCATCTAAGAATTTGCCTTGATTTACATAATTCCAATGTTTATCTTACTTGCCCTGATCTTTATTTTGTTGTTGTTGCAGAGATTCTCAGTCCTGATGAATCACATATTAACATATTAATATCATTAAGTATCTGATGACAAATAAAAGCATTTTCACCTCTTTATTCTGATTTACCTCTACCACACTTACAAATATGTGAAAGTGAAAGTGTTAGCCTCTCAGTCGTGTTCGACTCTTTGTGACCCCATGGACTGTAGTCTGAGTTCTTCTGTCCCTGAGATTCTCCAGGCAAGAATATTGAAGTGGGTAGCCATTCTCTTCTCCAGGAGATCTTCTCAACCCAGGGACTGAACCCAGGTCTCCTTCATTGTAGGCAGATCTTTTATGACCTGAGCCACCAGGAAAGTCTACATTTACTGACTTAAATAAATCAGGGTGTTTTTGAATATATAGATAGAATTTTAACATACATAATTTATTTTGCTTGTGGATGCAGAGTTAAATGCATGATAATCATAATATCATCAATCATAAATGTATACACCATTCCCAGGGAACATTGCTTTGGACATTGAAATTAAAAGATGCTGATTTTAGAACATACAGGAATCATTTTCAGTGATAAATATATACTTATCTACCTTTTAATTTTTGTAAGAAAATTTATAAACACATTGAAAACTAAAACACATACACTAAAGTAATTGTTTGTGAATTAGACCTAAAAAAGGAAAATTTTGAAAGATCTTAGATTTTGGAGATCTAACTAGTAAGGATTTATATAAACCTAATGAAACTCCTAAATATGACATTACATGGCCGGCAACTGCTCTTTCTCTAGAGAATGTTACAAAGGACATTCATTATCTATTAATGGTGTCAAATCCCTAGTGAAGACTGTAGCTATTTCCCTGAAACAAGGAAATTATTTCTAAATTACATAATTTGGATTTAGAATAAAATGTTCTATTCACTTAGTACCTATCTTAAATATTTATTTCAAAACAAAACATTATAAAATAACTAGAATTTTAAAACATATTATTGAATGTTGAAACAATTTGGTAACTTTGTTTTTACCATTATACAGTATTCATTTTTATTTCTAAACAGTAGGAAAAAAAATTAACATTTTTATTGCTACTAAATTATTTCAAGGATTGATGCAGTATTTCTCAAACTGTGTTCCAGGACATTTGTTCTTGTGAATGCTAATATGTATGTTTTTTTTAAGTGTCCTGTAATAAATTTGAAGAATGCCAAATTGGAAAGGGTTTTGGATTCAGAATTTTTAGACTGCCACTATGATTATGCTGACAAAGGTGCATATAGTCAAAGCTATGATTTTTCAGTAGTCTTGGTCGGATGTGAGAGTTGGACCATAAGGAAGGCTGAACACTGAACAACTAATGCTTTCGAATTGTGGTGCTGGAGAAGACCCTTGAGAATCTCTTGGGCAGCAATTCTAAAGAAAATCAACCCTAATTATTCATTGGAAGGACTGTTGCTGAGGCTGAAGTTCCAATACTTTGACCACCTGATATGAAGCTGGCTCACTGGAAATGAACTGAGTGTTGGGGAAGGTTGAAGGCAAAAGAAGAAGGGGGCAGCAGAGGATGAGACGGTTAGATAGCATAACTGACTCTGTGGACATGAATTTGAGCAAACTCCAGGGGATAGTGAAAGACAGGGGAGCCTGGGGTGCTGTGCATGGCTTAATCACCAAACATCAAAAAAAGGAAAAGGACACCTCAGAAGATGCCAATTTGGTAGACAATGACAACCCAGACAAGATGCCTCCTGCCCCCCAGGGGTCTTGAGTGATTTAAATTGTTTTCCTATAACAGGCTGGATGGAAACCGAACTCAGAAATTATGCTTAGTGAAAGAAAGTATAGAAAATTGCATTCCTTGCACATTGGAGTCTGTGGCTTGAAATTTATTTTGATTATAGGAGCACATTTTTGGATTAGGATTCCTTGGAATATACTTTAGAAAGCAGTAATCAAGCTAATTAATTCCTGGCAGTACATATATTTCATACTCACTGAGCTGATCAAGTTTATCTTCGAACACAAATTACTTAATATATCTGATCTATTTAAGCCTCATACTAGATGTATGAGATATAGAATATTGATAATTATCTTAATCAATGAGGAAAAAGAAATAAGACCTGTCTAAATGTTCTGTGACATTTCTGTCTTGATTTTGGCTTACCTTAGACCTCAGTTCATACTATTTTTAGTCTGTGGATCTTTAAAATGGATATAATTTATGAAAAATAATTATTTTTCATCTAAGAATTTTTTTTTCCAGTCTAAGTTGTCCTTTAAAATAATCCTTTCTTCCTTCAAAAAAGTTTTGTGGTCTTCTCCTTTTCTAATTACTGTCTTCTAGAATAAAAGTTATACTTTGATCTGAAAAAAAAAAATGCTTCACAAGCTATAACGAAAACTCATTTAAATTCACATGCACTTATTGACATTCTGCTATTAATTTTATGTTAAAGACTACCTTTATGTTGAAGTTAATATAATACAGTTATTTATAGAGGAGGGAATTGCAACCCACTCCAGAATTCTTACCAGGAAAATTTCATAAACAGAGGAGCCTGGCAGACTAGGGTCCATGGGGTAGCACAGGGTGGGACATGAGAGAGTGATTGGGTGTAATTATTTATAGATTTTACTTATTTTACTCTCATTGTCTTTGAAGAAAAAAGCTAAGATATCATTAAGGATAAGATACTATGTATCTGTGCTGTGCTTGATCACTCAGTCATGTCCGACTCTTTGTGACCCTGTGGACTGCAGCCTGTCGGGCTCCTCTGTCCATGGGGATTCTCCAGGCCAGAATACTGGAGTGGGTTACTCTGCCCTTCTCTAGGAGGAAGATTCTGAATAGATTATGTATCTATTTCATAGTAATTGTTGTTCTACTTGATAAAATTTTGTAGCATTCCTATTGTAATTGAACAGTCTTTATTAGTTTTCCCATTTAATTGAGAGATTTTCAGTTTCATAATTATGGACTAAACATAATTTACATTGAAAGATACTACATAGAATAATGTCAGTTACATATGCCAAGAGATCAAAAGTACCAATATGTGGTTGTATGAAATATGACAATTAAGAAATGAAAGCAAATTCCAAAAGCATGAAAATATATTCTATTTATGACAATATTACATTTCTATTTAATTGTGTCATTAGGTAATTTTTGGCTTTATTTGATGTATGAAAGATTGTAGAGAATTTATATTTTAGTTTTTATTCATTAGAGTAATCATCAGTCTTAAAATGGAAATTTCATGGTTATGTTTCAAGGTTCTGTGAATGTTGACAAAGTATATGCTCAATTAGGATATAAATGTGTTTGTGTAGCTAACCGTGTAGAAAACTGTAGGCTTTTATCACATTGAATTATTAACAAAAGCAGGTCAAGATTACTGATCAATTTCTATATTCTGTTAAGTTCCATAGTAAAAATCCCGATTTTTATTTCATATGCTGAATATTTTGACTTAAAAACAACTATCTTGATTCCCACCTTTACACTCAAATAATTAATAAACATCTTGGGTAGTTATAATGTGTTCGTCACTGGGTAGGTATGTGCTGGGGAAGATCAAGAATACATGTTTTTAAGAAACTACAGTTTAAAAAAGGAAATGCACACTGGATCAATAAATAATAAAGCAATCTAATATCACTACAATCAAGTTGTGTTCAATCAAATCAACTGATACATTGTGTAGCGAAAGTTACAGATAATGAGAATTCAGAGAAGTGATATCTCTGTTAATGTGTGTAATCTGAGGAGGGCTTTACAGAAGAGAGAAGACAAGATGGATTTCAAGTGCAAATTCATACAATATCTCTATAGGAACTAACTGAAATAAGGAAAGAAGCTAGAATTAACTGTGTTTCTCAGCCATAGAAAGCTATCCTTTTATTTTTCCCCCAAAGATTCTGATTCCATCTTTAGAATAGCACAGGGTTGACTTTCTGAATATACAGTATTTTTAGAAGTCACAGTCATAATATACTACAAGCTGAAAACACCGGGAAAATCAGTATTCTATTATTATTTAACCCATACAATGCTTTTTTTCTTTTTACATACTTTTCATTCCTTTAATATCCTATAAACATCAGAATTATCAGGTCATCTCTGTTAAATTATTTTCTTATTGCATTTGCACAATGAGCAAAAATGTTTAGCAAGGCCTAAACTTTTGGCTAAATTTGTAAGAAAGAGTCTTACGGTTTTACAAATGTCAACAGAAAATCAATTCAATTTGTGATTTTTTTTTTTTTTAGTACATCTGTCAATTGAATCTTTTTGTGGGTGTTTTTACAGCAATTTCTATACAATCAAGGCTGTGAAGATTTTCCACATTCCATTCCAAGACTTTTGTCACATAGACATTTCATAAGAAATATTCAAATCATTATATATAAAATTAGTAAATCCACTAATTCTTTGAGATATTATAGGTTCTTCATTAATTATAGATTTCCATGATGAGTAATGCTGGGCAACAAAATATTAAACAGGTCCCTTCGCTGAATTTTCCTAGATTTTATTACATTGAAGTGTATGTAAATCGCTAGGGGTGGATATGTTATGCAGCATCTAATATTTAATCATAAAATATCTATTAATACTTAATAGAACAAGTATTCTGAGGAACATAGTGAGGGACATGCTGATTTACATCAAATACCTGAACCCTCTTCCATATTATAGATCGGAAGTTAGAAGTCCAGATAAGTTATATGTCTTGTTCTAGGTCTTCTAAGTGGTCACTCACAGAACACTTATAGCCTCTCCTTCCTGAAACTGCATTAAAATGAAAATAAAGGAAGTTTAAAGTTTAACAGTAGAACAACAGAAAACATATAAAAGAGGAGTGACTGATGGAAGAAATGGAAGAGAGAAAAAGCAGAATATGAAGCCAGCTTAGCAAACTCAACACAGATTTCTGATTCAGATGGATAATGGTAGGGGAGGAGACAGCAGAAGGAAGTTAGGCAGGAAAGAAAGTGAAAGTGAAGTCGTTCAGTAGTTTCTGACTCTTTGCAACCCCATGGACTGTAGCCTACCAGGCTCCTCCATCCATGGGATTTTCCAGGCAAGAGTACTCGAGTGGGTTGCCATTTCCTTCTCCAGGAGATCTTCCTGACCCAGGGTTTGAACGCTGGTCTCTCGCATTGTAGGCAGAGGCTTTACTGTCTGAACCACCAGGGAAGTCCTGTTAGGCAGGAAAGAGAAGACTAACTGAGGTGACATTACAAAATAGTTTCAAACACTACATATGCAGGGAAGAGAAGCCAGATATTTACATATTCAACAAGCAATAATTCAAACACACACATATTAAAAAAGGTATTTCTTACAAAAAATATAAGCAAACTATGACATGACATTTCAGCTAGTGGGTTTTCTCGTTGCAGAGCGAAGCTCTCCGTATTCTCTTTGGGATTAGCTGCCTAACATCTACTCTAAACATTTCCCGCCAGTCAACAGCAGCCACTCAGATAATGAGAGATACTAGCAGCCTCATTTCTATAGCCTCATTCTTAAATATGGGAAGATTAAAAAAAAAAAATCTATGAAACATTTGAAGCAAAAATAAAGAATAGAAGATCAAGGTAAACAATCAGAAAACTAGCCCTAGTGCAGACAGATGTATAAAAGAAAGGAAACAAACAAACAAAAAAATCATGATCTAAGCAAAATTTGATATGCTATTTTTGGAGGAAAAAAGCAAATACTAAATAATCCATATAAAATATTATATAACTAAACTACTTAACTCACTATATAAATATGGTAAGAGCAGAAATACAAAGTGCTAAAAAAATCAAGAAAAAATATGTAATCATAGCATGCTACTTGGTACTACATTGAACAATGTATATTTGTAAATCATAGTTTGGTTTATTGAGTTTTCAACATATAAAACCAACTAAAGAACAAAGAGAAGATCTGATTATGTCATGCAACAGAATGTAAATTTTAACCCTAGTGTAAAATTATGACAGAAAACACATTTTTTTTTTACTGGATAGGGAGAGTTGAAGAGGACCCTTCCTCGTGGGCCTCAGTTCTTCATAAGGACACAAAGAAGAATCTGAGGTCTTACCCATGGCAAAAACAAGATTATTGAAGAAAGAACACCTCAAGGGAGAAGTGGGCCAAGCCAAGAGAGGGACAGACTCCAGAATGATGAGGTACAGGGGTTTTCAAGACAGGGCTTTTGCATATTCAACTTGGTGGGCATGGACTGACAGTTTTGATTGACAGTTGCAAGTTACATAACAATAAGCTCTATTGCATATGTCTTCCCGTAATTCATTCTGTTATAATCAGATGTGTGTATGTATAGACTATTTATGAACCCTTGACAGGCTTCCAGCTGCCTAAGGTCATTTGAGGACACAGCAGTCTTTGTGGTTATTTTGTAACCTATCTGTGAGTTCTCCTGGACTGCATCTGGGATGGGGTTTAGAAATCAGCTTGAATCTTTCTCAGCTGAAAGATTAGGTAGCAAATCTTTTCCATCTCTCCTTGCTGATGCCTAACTTTCTGTAATGTCTTTCTTTTTAAAATCTCTCTAACAATGGAACATTAAGACAGAGTTATATCAGCATATTACTTTAGAGACTGAAAATAGCCATCGGACAAATGAAAACATGTGAACAGTAAATAGTGGTTCTTTAAATGAGAGTAACAGAAAGTGAGTAGTCAAGAAGGAAACAGCTGGCCTTTAAGCCCCTAAAATTTAAAGTTATGTTCATGTATGTGTTACTCTGGGCTTCTACTGTGGCTCAGCGGTAAAGAATCTGCCAGCAATGCAGGGTTCAACACCGTGATAGGGAAGATCCTCTAGAGGAGGGCATGGCAACTCACTCCAGTGTTCTTGCCTGGAGAATTCCATGGACACAGGAGCCTGAGAGACTACAGTCCATAGGGTCTCAAAAAGTTGGACACTACTGAAGCGACTTAGTATAAATGCATGCAGTTAGGTATTACTCTAATAAGAATAATATATCAATCTTAAAATAGCATTTAGCGAATAGAATAGGGACCATTTCTTAATAAACTTTGGAGAGAGATATAAGAAGCCTAATATGTTTTCTTTTTAGAGATGGAAATTATTTAATTCTATCTTTCTAATATTTCAAATTTAGTAAGGCTCATTGTGTTATGAATTTTGAGAGCAGGAATATTCTCTAAGTATCTTTGTATCTCCAGCCTCTAGTTCATATTTTCTACAGAGCAGATATTAAAATGTTGGTACTTTCTTTACAAAGCACTCAAATATTGGTAATGCATCAAGAAAATATGAATGAGATCACATTAATATTCATCAAGATATATTTACAAAATTCATAATAAAATAATTGAGGAGTAGATTACTGAAGTATGTACAATGTTCTTCTCTATGAATTTCTTTGCTTGCAAACAAGCATATATACAATATATACATTTGTATATACTCAAAAATGTATTCTATATGGATATGGATTTAAAAATCCTATATGTTATTTTTTCATACATTAAGTTAGTCATTGATTTTTTTAAGTTCAAAAGAAGATAACTGAACTCTCTATAGGAAGTAGTTGGAATTTTATCAGCCCTTATTCATACAGTAAATATATTGTCTGAATTTTATTAAAATTAATTATTAGCACTGATCTCTTATTCTAAGTAGAGGCAAATGACAGTATCAATAATGATTCCAAACAACATTTTTTTTCTTTTCAATTAACTTTTTATTGAAAGATAATTGCTTTACAGAATTTTGTTGTTTTATATCAAACCTCAATATGAATCAGCCATAGGTATACATATATCCCCTCCCATTTGAACCTCACTCCCACCTCCCTCCCCATTCCACCCCTCTAGGTTGATACAGAGCCCTGTTTGAGTTTCCTGAGCCCTACAGAAAACCCCGGTTGGTTATCTATTTTACATGTGATAATGCAAGTTTCCATGTTACTCTTTCCATACATCTCACCCTCTCCTCCGCTCTCCCCATGTCCATAATTGTATTCTCTATGTCTATTTCTCCATTGCTGCCCTGTAAATAAATTCTTCAGTACCATTTTTCTAGATTCTGTATATATGTGTTAGAATATGATATTTATCTTTCTCTTTCTGACTTACTTCACTCTGTATAATAGGATCTAGATTCATCCACCTCATTAGAACTGACTCAAATGCAATCCTTTTTATGACTGAGTGATATTCCATTGTGTATATGTACCACAACCTCTTTATCCATTCATCTGTTGATGGACATCTAGGTTGCTTCCATGTCCTAGCTATTGTAAACAGTGCTGCAGTGAGCATTGGGGTACACGTGTCATTTTCAGTTTTGGTTTCCTCAGGGTATATGCCTAGGAGTGGGATTGCTGGGCCATATGGTGGTTTTATTCCTAGTTTTTTAAGGAATCTCCATATCGTCTTCCATAGTGGCTGTATCAATTTACATTCCCACCAACAGTGCAAGAGCATTCCCTTTTCTCCACACCCTCTACAGCATTTATTGTTTGTAGACTTTTTGATGATGGTCATTCTGACTGGTGTGAGGTAATATCTCATTGTTGCTTTGATTTGCATTTCTCTAATAATGAGCAATCCAAACAAGAATTTTTAAGCCTAGATTCTCTCAGAAAATTTGGTTCTTATCTTTATTTTTAGCATGCTTAGTGTATGTAATCTGATATTTTTTGCATGCTTAAATAAAAATAAATGTATGCTTATTTCATTTACTTTGACCTCTTTTTGGAAATGATTATGTTATTCACAATTAATACTTATCACTTACTTCTCATGAATTATGAATCCTAAGAGAAATGGTTGTAGTCTTCTTGGATTTATTATCTTTGTATTATCTAATATTAGAGGTCAATGCTTGCCAAATTTTAAGCTATCCTTTATTATAATAATAAGAAGATTTGTATATCTGAGATGAATCATGCATACTTCTGTCTTTTAATGTGAACACTGTATCTGTTAAAGATCCCACCAACAGGACATATTTTAACAAGGTGAGATTAGGAAAGATACTGTCAGAATTTAAAGGAAAAATTATTTTCTCACTAAGCCAATAAACCTAGAATTGTTTGATAAGATGTGCATGCAAATAAATAATTTGCTATTAACTTCTGTTTTTCCTGAGGCTTGCTTGTTTTACTTGTAATTCTGTTTACCTGCAAGACACTGACTTTCTGAAGGGAATTTCTGTGTCTTGTTTCAGGGAAAGATTAAGGTAGCAAAATAGATTGTAATAAGAAAGAAGTCAACCTTTGCCCTGAACACAAAATAAACCTTCAGCATGTTTTCCAAAGCTCAGCAAAATTTGGATACATTGTTTTGAAAGAGTGTGTACAGGGGAAACCCCATAACTTTTAATTCTGCCTAGGTCTGGAAACAATCAATGTGAAAAATGAGTAAAAAAATGTGTTCTGGAAGCAAATTTTAGTCTCTTTAGATGTAGCATTGAATACCTGAGCAGATTCTGAATTCATGTTTATGTTAAATAAGATTCTTCTAATTAATTGTGTATTTCATAAGAGACCTACATAGCTCAGAACATAATGCCATCTTTTCCTTTCAACATCAAATGTGTTGAAGAGATGTGAAAATTGATTGCACACTGTTAAATCTTTTTCACTAAAAAGACTAAAACAAAATTCAAATATTCACATCTACTCTTAACAGCTATTAGAAGAAAAACAAATATTAGAAAAAACAAAGGAATAAAATGTTATTTTATTGTAATATAGAAATATTCTCAAGTGTAGGTGTCATGTAAGCAAACATGACGTATGAAAATAATTGCAAATGGGCAGAAAATAATATACATGGAAAAGCTTAGCCTGAATTTTTTGATACACAATTTGTCATTTTTTTGATATATTTTTATCCATGAGTGTTATAATGCTTTAATTTAACACAAATGGGTCAGTTTCTATAATTAAGACTATATATAGAAAGAGAAATAAAAAGGACAGTCACTAATTAGGAGTGGAATTGTATAACAAAAATAAGATTATTTTAATGTAAATAAATAGTACCTAGCAAGAAATGAAAAGAAAATTAAATAGATGGAAAATAAATACAATTTTCAGCAATTCACAGAATTTAAAGTTTAAGGTAAAAGTGAAAGTGGTAGTGGCTCAGTCATGTCCGACTCTTTGCAACCCCATGGGCTGTAGCCCACAAGACTCCTTTGTCCATGGGATTCTCCAGGCAAGAATATTGGAGTGGATAGCCATCTTTTTCTCCAGGGGATCTTCCCGACCCAGGGGTCAAATCTGGGTCTCCCACATTGCAGGCAGATTCTTTACCATCTGAGCCACCAGGGTGAATTGCTAATTATCAAGTTCAATTTCTTCTCTCTCTTTCTAGAGTTTCATCTCTAAAATTATATAATCTCTTTGAGTTTGGTTAAACTCAGTATAACACTTTTAGATGCATCATATGTCCTTTTGCAGGATTAATAATGTCCATTTTTAATATTGAGTAGTATTTTATTTTATGATTGGACTATACCATGTCCATTTACAAGTTAATATATGAGATCAAATTGCAAGCATCCATTGGATCATCAAAAAAGCAAGAGAATTCCAGAAAAACATCTATTTCCGCTTTATTGATTATACAAAAGCCCTTGACTGTGTAGATCACAACAAACTGTGAAAATTCTTCAGGAGACTGAAATACCAGACCACCTGACCTGCCTCTTGAGAAATCTGTATGCAGGTCAGGAAGCAACAGTTAGAACTGGACATGGAACAACAGACTGGTTCCAAATAGGAAAAGGAGTACGTTGAGGCTGTATGTTGTCACCCTGCTTATTTAACTTACTTGCAGTATACATCATGCAAATGCCAGGCTGGATGAAGCATAAGCTGAAATCAAGATTTTCAGGAGAAATATCAATAACCTCAGATATGCAGATAACACCACCCTTATGGCAGAAAGTGAAGAGGAACTAAAGAGCCTCTTGAAAGTGAAAGAGGAGAGTGAAAAAGCTGGCTTAAAGCTCAACATTCAGAAAACTAAGATCATGGCCTCTGGTCCCATCACTTCATATCAAATAGATGGGGAAACAATGGAAACACTGTCAGACTTTCTTTTCTTGGGCTCTGAAATCACTGCAGATGGTGACTGCAGCCATGAAATGAAAAGACGCTTACTCCTTGGAAGAAAGCTATGACCAATCTAGACGGCATATTAAAAAGCAGAGACATTACTTTGCCGACAAAGGTCCGTCTAGTCAAAGCTTTGGTTTTTCCAGTAGTCATGTATAGATGTAAGAGTTGGTCTCTAAAAGAGCTGAGCACAGAAGAATTGATGCTTTTGAACTATGGTGTTGGAGAAGACTCTTGAGAGTCCTTTGGACTGCAAGGAGATCCAGCCAGTCTATCCTAAAGGAAATCAGTCCTGAATATTCACTAGAAAGACTAATGCTGAAGCTGAAACTCCAATACTTTGGCCACCTGATGTGAAGAACTGACTCACTGGAAAAGACCCTGATGCTGGGAAAGACTGAAGGCAGGAGGAGAAGGGGATGACAGAGGATGAGATGGTTGGACGGCATCAACAACTCGATGGACATGAGTTTGAGCAAGCTCCGGGAGTTTGTGATGGACAGGGAGACCTGGAATGCTGCAGTCCATGGGGTAACAAAGAATAAGATATGACTGAGAGACTGAACTGAAATGATACACATTTCTATGGAATTATTTCTTCCTCAATATTTTACAGAATTCATGCAAGTATTTTCCACTATGAAATCAATTGTCAATAAATAATACAGCCATTTGGATTTTCTATTTCAAGTCAATTCTAGTAATCTTTTTCATGAACATATTTTGCCTATTTCAGGTAGATTGTTGAATTTATTGGCATTAGTTTTTCGTAATTTTCCCTCATGCTGGTAATGTCTTAGGGTTTTTGAATCTCTTCTTCTATTCTTGATATTAATAATTCAGGTCTTTATTTTTTCGATAATGACCCTGAGGTATATTAATATCCAATATTTTCAGAGCATTTACAGTTTGGTTTTATTGATTTTTTTTCACCATTTTTTTTTGTTTGTACTTTTGTTTTCTATTTTATTAAATTCTATGTTTTCTTCTTTCTCCTTATTTGGATTTAATTTGCTCCTATTCGTCTATTTCCTCATAAGAGATTTTTAAATAATTGATTTCAGATCTTAGTTTTTGGAAGAATTTGAAACAAAACATTTTGAGACTTCCCTGGTGGTCCAGTGGTTAAGACTCTGTGATTCAGTGCAGGCATCTTAGGTTTGATCCCTCAACAGGTAACTAGATCCCACATGCTACAATTAACACTTGGCATAGCCAAATAAATAACAAAATAAAACTAGACATATTATTCTAGTTGCTGTTGCAACAGCCTCCCATAGATATTGATATGTTATGTTTTTGTTTTTACTCAATTCAAGATATTTTCTTAATTATCTTGTGATTTCTTTCTTGACCTATGATTTATGTTCAAATTTAATGTTTGAATAAATGTATTTGTAAATTTAAAAAATATCTCTCTGTAGCCAGTTTCTAACTCAATTTTTTTGTAGTTTCAATCCTGGGCAGATTTTTTTCTATATTATCTCAATATTTGGGGAATTATAAAGATTTTTCAATTCTGTTGAAAGGTACATTTGTACTTGGAAAAAATTTATATTACACTGTAGTCGGGTAGTTGTAATCAGTTCATTTCAGTCGCTCAGTCGTGACCGACCCTTTGCAACCCCATGAACCACAGCATGCTATCCTCCCTGTCCATCACCAACTCCCGGAGTTTACCCAAACTCATGTCCATTGAGTAAGTGATGCCATCCAACCATCTCCTCCTGTGTCATCCCCTTCTCCTCCTGCCTTCGATATTTCCCAGCATTAGGGTCTTTTCCAATGAGTCAACTCTTCGCATGAGGTGGCCAAAGTATTGGAGTTTCAGCTTCAACATCAGTCCTTCCAATGAACACCCAGGACTGATTTCCTTTAGGATGGACTGGTTGGATCTCCTTGCAGTCCAAGGGACTCTCAAGAGTCTTCTCCAACACCACAGTTCAAAAGCATCAATTCTTCTGTGCTCAGCATTTTTAGAGACCAACCCCCACATCTATACATGACTACTGGAAAAACCATAGCCTTGACTAGATGGACCTTTGTTGACAAAGAAACGTCTCTGCTTTTTAATATGCTGTCTAAGTTGGTCATAAATTTCCTTTGAAGGAGTAAGTGTCTTTTAACTTTATGACTGCAGTCACCATCTGCAGTGAATTTGAGGCCCCCTAAAAAAAAGTCAGCCACTGTTTCCACTGTTTCCCCATCTATTTGCCATGAAGTGATGGGACCACATGTCATGATGTTAGTTTTCTGAATATTGAGTTTTAAGCCAACTTTTTTCACTCTCCTCTTTTTCACTTTCATCAAGAGGCTCTTTAGTTCTTCAATTTCTGCCATAAGGGTGGTTTCATCTGAATATCTGAGGTTATTGATATTTCTCCTGGTAATCTTGATTTCAGCTTGTGCTTCTTCCAGCCCAGTGTTTCTCATGATGTACTCTGCATATAAGTTAAATAAGCAGGGTGACAATATACAGCCTTGACATACTCCTTTTCCTATTTGGAACCAGTCTGTTGTTCCATGTCCACTTCTAACTGTTGCTTCCTGACCTGCATACAGGTTTCTCAAGAGGCAGGTCTGGTGGTCTGGTATTCCCATCTCTTGAAGAATTTTCCACAGTTTATTGTGATCCACACAGTCAAAGGCTTTCACATAGTCAATAAAGCAGAAATAGATGTTTTTCTGGAACTCTCTTGCTTTTTCAATGATCCAGAGGATGTTGGCAATTTGATCTCTGGTTCCTCTGCCTTTTCTAAAACCAGCTGGAACATCTGGAAGTTCACAGTTCACATATTGCTGAAGCCTGGCTTGGAGAATTTTGAGCATTACTTTACTAGTGTGTGAGATGAGTGCAATTGTGCGGTAATTTGAGCCTTCTTTGGCATTGCCTTTCTTTGAGATTGGAATGAAAACTGACTTTTTCCAGTCCTGTGGCCACTGCTGAGTCTTCCAAATTTGCTGACATATTGAGTGCAGCACTTTCACAGCATCATCTTTTAGGATTTGAAATAGCTCAACTGGAATTCATCACCTCCACTAGCTTTGTTAGTAGTGATGCTTCCTAAGGCCCACTTGACTTCACATTGCAGGATGTCTGGCTCTAAGTGAGTGATCCCACCATCGTGATTATCTGGGTCATGAAGATATTTTTTTGTACAGTTTCTCTGTGTATTCTTGCCACCTCTTCTTAATATCTTCTGCTTCTTTTAGGTCATACCATTTCTGTCCTTTATTGAGCTCATCTTTGCATGAAATGTTCCCATGGTATCTCTAATTTTCTTGAAGAGATCTCTAGTCTTTCCCATTCTATTGTTTTCCTCTATTTCTTTGCATTGATCGCTGAGGAAGGCTTTCTTATCTCTCCTTGCTGTTCTTTGGAACTCTGCATTCAAATGGGTATATCTTTCCTTTTCTCCTTTGCTTTTCACTTTTCTTCTTTTCACAGCTATTTGTAAGGCCTCCTCAGACAGCCATTTTGCTTTTTTGCACCTTCTTTTTCTTGGGGATGGTCTTGATCCCTGTCTCCTGTGCAATGTCATGAACTTCCATCCATAGTTCATCAGGCACTCTATCAGATCTAGTCCCTTAAATCTATTTGTCACTTCCACTGTATAATCATAAGGGATTTGATTTAGGTCATTCCTGAATGGTCTAGTGGTTTTCCCCACTTTCTTCAATTTAAGTCTGAATTTGGCAATAAGGAGTTCATGATCTGAGCCACAGTCAGCTCCCAGTCTTGTTTTTTCTGACTATAAGAGCTTCTCCATCTTTGGCTGCAAAGAATATAATCAATCTGATTTTGATGTTGGCCATCTGGTGATGTCCATGTGTAGAGTCTTCTCTTGTGTTGTTGGAAGAGAGGATTTGCTATGACCAGTGTGTTCTCTTGGCAAACTCTATTAGCCTTGCCCTGCTTCATTCTGTACTCCAAGGCCAAATTTGTCTGTTACTCCAGGTGTTTCTTGATTTCCTACTTTTGCATTAGTCCCCTATAATGAAAAGGACATGTTTTTTGGTTTTATTTCTAAAATGTCTTGTAGGTCTTCATAGAACCGTTCAACTTCAGCTTCTTCAGTGTTACTGGTTGGAGCATAGGCTTGGATTACCATGATATTGAATGGTTTGCCTTGGAAACGAACAGAGATCTTTCTGTCATTTTTGAGATTGCATCTGCATACTGCATTTCGGACTTGTTGTTTTATAAATTACCACAAACTGGATGGCTTCAAGCAAAGAAATATATTCTCTCACCATTCAGGAAGGCTAGAAGTCAGAAATTAGGTGTTGGCATGTTTTTTTTTTTTTTTTCTATCTTTGTCTTGATTCATCAATTCCTTTTTTCCCCAGATACAACCAAACTGTAATAACTTATACACTTAAAAAAAGCAACTCAGTTACATTCTCACCAGTCCAAAATCCTGTTCATCAGTTACTTCTCTGTTTCTCTATGAAGAAAGATTCCTCCAAAGATAATTTACAGTCTCTTTGTCTATTTCCTCTTCACTCATTTTCTTTTGGATTTAGTCCAGTCAGACTTTTATCTTTACCATGCTACTGAAATAACTTTTGCCAAGTTACCAATAACCTCAAAATTGCCATGTCTAATCTAATCCAAGATTGTCTAGTTTCATCTCTGCCCTCATGGTACTCATCCATTTGTCAGAATTTGGTGCAACTGATCAGCTTCTTTTTCCTTCTCTTGGTCCTGAGTCATTATTCTACAGGCTCCTACCTCACCGCAACATCTGTTCCTGTTGATCTCCTTTGCTGGTCTCATATGTCCTCCCCAAACTTTCACCCTTAGGGTGCTTTATGGTTTAGCTCTTGAACTTCTCTAAACTCACTATCTAAATTGTATCATCCTCTTTTATGGCTGTAAATTCTGTCTACATGGCGTTGAATTCCAAATTAATATCTCAAAGCCATTCTGTAAGTGCCAGACTTATTTAAACCTGACTATCCAAAGGATTCATTTGTGTGTATAATGAAGAGTTTGAAACCAAAGTACAAATGTTGTTCCTCTCATTTTATCATCTCAGAAATGGTAATTCAACATCGCTAACTCCTGAGACAGAACACCTGGAAAATATCCTTGACTTTTCTCTTTTCTTCACAGTCTACTTAATATATCAGAAAATCCATATGGTTCTATGTTCAAAATATACCTCAAACCTATCTCCTTGCTTCTGCTACTCTGGATCACACTCCTGTAATTTCTCTTCTTCAAATGAAATAGGGCCTAACTTGTTTCCACACCTCTTTTATCTTTCCTTGACCACTATTTCCTACACTGTAAACAGAGATACACCTTGAAAATGGAATCCTTATTTTATTTTATCGGTTCAATACCTTCCCTCCTAATTCACAGTAAAATCCCAATTTGGTATGCTGGTTGCCTCTTGTTCTCTGTCATTGCTTGCCTTTGATTGCTCCTCTCTACCTCCACTTACCTCCTTAATATTTTCAAACATATTCTCGCCTCAGAACACCTGATATTCTCTCTGCTGGCCTTATTAAGTACACAGTAAATACTATCTAGTTAAAGGAAGAAATTGAGACAGTTGGATTATGTAATTTAGCTAATAAAATACACCAGGTTTAAGGTGAAATAAGGATTAAAACCTTATCTCTTTTTCCACAGTGTTTTCTTTTTCCCTCTACTTTTCTAGAATTAAAAATTCAAACAATGAATACATCTTCGCAGTAGAAACGTGTTCTGTGTTCAGACAGATGTGGGATTCATTTTATTTTTTTTTTTTACTTTCTCAATTAATTCTATCTTGCAACTTATTTTCAAAAACTATCTGTATAATTTTAGTATTGAACAGTATTTCTTATATAATCATGAATGTTATTGAAGATCTTACAAAAGATTTCTCCTGACTGTAGGAAGAAATTTAAATTGTGCTAGTTTCATATTCAAACAATCAGCAACAAGGCAATCTAACTATCTAAAGTTTTACTCAGAAAAATACTCAAAAAGAAAATATGTCTATATAACTTACCATGTTGGATTAAAAATAAACACATTCAAAATGACTACTCTAATTTTGTCATGTGAACTATAAAATGTTTTATTCTTTAACTTCTGTAAAAAGTTAGCAGTGAAACTCTGCCCATTTGGATGGTGCCACAGTTATTTCATTGAGCAAGTCTACCTAATTCCATATTGCCCCCTGAAAAAAACAAATTGTATTTCAGTAAGAAAGAAATAGCTCCACTCTTCCTCGATTCTTCCATAATTCAATTTTGTCTGCTGGCAGCTCCAGTCCAGCCCTGTCTGTTGGTAGGAAGCAACATATGGCAACATTGAGAGAGTTTATAAAAGAAATCTGCTAATGGCAACAAACAAATAAACAATCAGGAAGATCCAACAGTCAGGAAGAATTAATAAAGCTGGCAAATGCTTGGTTAGTAGAGCTGCTCACGGTGAGCAAAGCCAAGTGTCTGCATGTATCTTGGTTGAGCTTTTTCTCATCAGGCAAAGCATATTAATTTCCAGGGCTCTGCTGAACTTAATATAGTTGCAAATATAAGTACTTCATTACTAAAGTCTTCCATATTTCTCGAACTCTGGTGATTTTCCAAAATTGAACCTCCAAAACCCAAGTAGGTAAACTTTGATAATCTTAGCAGAATACAATATCTAATTATTTCTGACTTACAATTCAAACAAATAAACCACTCACCAAACAAAACAAAAGAAACCACACAAAAGCAACACCAAAGCATGCAAACTTTTCCAAAACATGGTTAGAGTTTGTGTCTTTTATGTCTTACTAACAATAAGAAATTTTAGGCTTCTAGAGTGGTTTGATGTACAGTAAAAAATAAATGTATGCTTTGAAAACTAATTTGCTTATACTGAAACAGTTGCTAAGTCCCTCTTTTAGTGACAAGTGCTCTCTTAACTATTTTTCCATTTCTCTTATTATAATACTCAGTAAAATATGAAAATTTTTCTAATCAAAGGATACAAGCAAACTAAGGAAAATGTTGACATTTTAGAAGACTAGATCTTCCTCCTTTGGTTATGTGCCTTTGATTTCACTTTTGTCTAGGTCTTCTGGACTTTACAGTTGAAGAAAACTGCTTGCCTTTTGGACCCAAATTAGAATTTTCTTCTCAAACATGCCATTTAGTTCCATTTCCTTTTTAAATTGTGATGCTTAGCCTGATATAGTTCTTTGGAATGCAAAATTGTTTGTTCAACTTTCTAGGTTTTTAGTGTAGTTTTGAGTCTATTTAAAATGATCAGTCTTAAATTTTATCCTTCAGTGACGATATTCAACACTCTTTTTCTGTCTTTAAGATGTGAGCTTGCCTCCTCTGTTAATGATAAAGGAACAGATTATCAGTGGGCCTCAAACTTCCTTCAGACTTAATCACCAAGGGGAATTTAAAACAGCAGCAACACCACCAATAAAAAAATAGCAACAACAACTGAGCTCTAGATAAGTAGTAGTAGACTTTACACAAGATAAAATTGTAATCTTTGAGACTGAAGTCCAGATAACAGCACTTATTTTTAAGTCTCCAGGTGGTTCAAGGGTTAAAACACAGCCAAGGTTGAACCACTGCATTGGAGATTGCAGCAGAAGCTCTGCATCCCTTTCTGTATCTGTGATGAGGAATCTCAGAGTTTAGGTCTTTTCAAGCTTCTCTCAGTGCAATACAGGAAGCTCAAAACTTCCTAGAACCCAAGACCCAATTTGGACTTCGTCAAGTTAGTTGTTCCCCATTCTCATTAAGAAAAGTCAGGCAACTTACCAGCATTCATAGGAATTCCTGCAGAAATGTTTCAGAGTTTGGGCCTCAGGAGATCTAGAGCCTTCAGCTGAGCCATTTGAACCTTGGAAGGTACTTAATTCTGTATGACATTCCATCTCAGTTTTCTCCAATATAAATTGTATGTCAAACTCCTCCAGTCATCAACATTCCACTACACTCTCATCATGTATTTCATCAGCAACATGATAAACTGTCAAGTCATATGTTTTGAGGGAAGAAAAACCCATTTGTGAATTCTATTTTTGTTTTTTTTTCTGAAATGTATATTCAAGCTCTATATAAGAGATAGAAGTGCCTACTCCTTGGGCTTGCTTCAAGGACCATGCAAAGTAATGTGTGTTGAATGCTTAGTATAGCGTTTGATACCTTAAAGCTACTTCCTTGTCTAATCTGCTACATCCTTGTATACCCTCAAGAATATAGGCCCATTGGAAACTAACTTCCACCATTCTGAACTTTCCCCTTGAGTAAGCTCTTCATAGTCCCAACTGCCACCAAAATCAAATTTTTCTCGGAAATTGATATAAACCGGTGGTCTTCCTAAAACCAGATTCTCAAGCTCCCACATCTTCTGTATTATTTTCGCATTACAGTTCCTTGAATGAAGATATAAGCATATTAGAAAGTTTATGATTCTAAAAAATAATACCATTGTGATTACTAAACATGTACTGACCACTTAGTCTTCTATGCAAAGAGGAGATGTGACTTGCAATCTAGTAAGTGGACCAGGGACTAGGGAGCTGTAAATTGTCAGCACTCAGATGCAGCTTGTGGTTGCAATGTTACTGATTATATTCTGCTTAAAACCTGAATATGCTTTCTTTCCATGACTGCATTTGAATAGATTTCCTAACCAACTAGAGAAATCCTTATTGGTGCGTATTTAATGTACTAATATGATTTGATGCTGTGGATTTATGTACTTCTAACACTTAAAAAGCTCCACAGATGCATTTCTAGATGAAGAAGACTATTCTGGGTAGATATGGCATGTCCTACTGCATGATATGTACCATCCAGAAAGGTGGGCCAAGGGAGGCAGAGGATGCTTTTGCAAATCTTCTCCCCAGGGAGTCATTCTGCAATGAATAGAAAAGTCAACTCTACACTGACTCAGAAAACTTACAGTTAGGTTTGGTATTTCCGTTACCTGGCAATGATGAGTCAAATCAATTAACTTTCAGGGACAGATATTTCTCACCTGTAAGCATTCATGTAATGTGTATCTTGGATGGCATCACCGACACAGTGGACATGGGTTTGGGTGGACTCCGGGAGTTGGTGATGGACAAGGAGGCCTGGCGTGCTGCAATTCATGGGGTCGCAAAGAGTCAAACACGACTGAGCGACTGAACTGAACTGACTGAATGTGTATCTTGTGCCCTAAACTCCACTAGACACTATAAAGTATAGATATAAAGCTTAAGAACTTTATGGTTTCACTGGAAGATCTTCAGACAAAGTCATGAAGAACAAAGGAAAATATTATATTATTTGTCTATAGAACAAACATTATTAAAACACCATAAACGGAGCAAAATTATTGCTAGCTGCTGTAGTCAGTGATGATCCATGTAGCACTACAAAACATTGTTGAAAAAAGTTGAAAAAAGGGTTAGTATGCATTATAAGGGCTTCCCTGGTGGCTCAGAAGGTAAAGAATCTGCATTATAAAGTGCATGCATGCTCAGTCACTCAGTCGTGACTGACTATGACCCCATGGACTATAGCCCACCAGACTCTTCTGTCCATAGGATTTACCAGGCAGTCATACTGGAGCAGGTTGCCATTTCCTTCTTCAGGGGATCTTCCCAACCTAGAGATTGAACTTGTGTCTCCTTGCAGGCGGATTCTTTAGCACTGAGCCCATTATAAAGTATAGATGTTCAAAGTAAAACATAAGATCTTTATAAAGGTCATCATATCATTAAATGCTGTTATTCTTTGAAACCAGAAATCCATTGCTGAGATTTTTATTTTAGACTCACAGTTATTTCCTTTGAATTGAAAACATATGAGTCACTTCGCCAATGAGCTAGTGTGATTTTATTATCTGAAATAATCGCCTGGAAAGCAGGTGGCTTTTATGGGGCTTTATGGCCTCTTCCAGTATTATGTGATGTGCTTTCATTATTCACTTCCTGTTACCACCAATCCATCTAGATTCTGTTTCTTTGGTGTAAAATTTTTTATCTTCCCCATTAAATAGCAAAGGTCACTTGACAACAAACTTTTGGACAATACCCAAATACCATTCCAGGCAAACTACCAACATTATGGGAAAGGCACTGAGGCTGTGTAGATCCTTCATCACAGGCAAAGTCAGATATGTGATAGAATTGGTAATAGTTTTGCATTTACATAGAATCTTAAAGGCTGTAAATTTATGGGCCTTGCAAACTTTACCTGTCATGAAAGTGAAGAACAAACTAAAACATAGCAACTGTATGCTGGCACACAGGGGTTTGATAGACTCAAGTGTTATATTTAATTGAAAATGTAAGAGAATGTTAAGTAGGAAGAGTGCAATTATGTGAATTGGAAGGGTGCCAGGCCTTTATTTCATCCTTGGGGCATTATGGACTCCCAAGAAGTGACCAGATTGTCAGTACTAAGGCTTAAGTGTGAAGGACACCACAGGAGCAACTGGTCACTGGGGACACTTATAAAGTGAGAGTGGGGATCTTACTTCTTACAGTGAAACAGCCCTTGTCTAGCTGACAGTACAGTCATAGGGTGAGGTGACCTAGAGGAAAGTTCCTTGCATGAGCAGTTTTTCTATTTTAATCTTTTGTTAAAAATCTCAGAGCTGAATTTGAAAATGGGGTTGAAATTTACAGTGTGAATTATTACCCAAATAGTGATAATACTATGTAGGATTAGGGTAGAATTGTGAAGAACTAACCACTTCAAATGAACCACACATATTTCCAACTAGCTGCATGTATTTTAAAGGCTAATTACTCAGGGGAGAGACTAGGCAGATTTATATTATGTTTTGGAGCTGAAGAAAATACATATAAAAGAGCAAAGGAAAAGGGTAAGGTTATGAAGAAATCTTTTCATGTAGACCATGATCCCAAAGGCAGTTTTTTATTATTAATCTTTTCATAGCATTTTTTCCATTTTAACATTTATTTTTACATATTACTGTTTCCTTTTTCTTCTCTTTGACATGACAACTTGACATGAGTTCACACATACTAACTGAAAAATGATTGTACTGGTATAGCTTTATATTTTATTTCCATTTCATTCATAATGAGGTAATGGAAGCAATAAGTTAGCTGGCAAGTGACACTGATATGTCAAATACCAGAGATTAGCCTCTGGTACCTTTCCATTATGCACGTTTCTTTCCATTGTACTACTGAGAGGCATTTTCTGTTTACAAATTTCTTTACATTCCCAGATATAATTTCAAGACATAGCTCCTCATTTTCACCCAACTTTTTATGTATATGCTGGAGCACTAATCTGAGTCTTTCATGAGTTCTCTTCTTGTTTCTTACCCCTGCTTCTTCTTGCAGTCCTAACCTGCATTATGACTATAGGTGGAGACAGGGTCTTTAGGAGATTCATAAGGTTAAATGAAGTCGTCTAAGGGTGGGATTCTAATCTGATAGGACTTGAGCATGCTCAGAGGAAAAGCCATGTGAGGTTATATAGAGGTCATCTGTAAGCTAGAAAGAGAGTTCTTACCAAAATCTTAGCCCTGACAGTCCCTTGATCTTGGAGGTTCCAGCCTCTAAAACTGTGAGAAAATACATTTCTGTTGTTTAAAAACATACAATCTGTGGTATTTTGGTATAGCAGTTCAAGCAGACTAAGACACCTGTTTCACACGTATTTGTTTCACACTCCATCCTTAATACTGACTGTGGCTATTTCCAAAATCAGAGATCCCATAAATTCTGGAAAATTACTAATTAAAAGCAAGCATCATAATCAAGATGTGAACTCAGTTGGAAATAGAAATTTCACCACAGTGGTTACTGCTGGGCTGAACTTATATGACCTAATAAACTTCTCAAATAATAGGGTTTCAGTGCCAGGGAAGGAATATGTTGGGTGTGTTCTAGAAACTGAAATAAATCTAAACTCTGTGTAGCCCCTACTGTGACAGAAATCGTGTGTGGAAGATTGCATTGTTCATCCCTCTTGTTGCTAAGACTTGCTATGAGAGGCATATATCCCACCTCTTTGTCTCCACTCAATATCAAAATTGGTCATTGACTTGGTTCAGCCAGAAATATGAGCAGAAATGACAGCAGGCAGTTTTGTAGCAGAATCTTTAATACCCAATTTGTTTTGCCAGTTTTCTTGTTCATTTTCCTTTGGCAAGAGAATAGCGTGCCCTGAGTAGGGCTGTTTCTTAGCCTAGATCCTAAAATGAGAAGACATAGAACCACAGCCAATCCATAGCAACTGAGTTTTGGAAGCAGCTGAGACTTAGAACTTTGTTACCACACTTGAACTCAACAAAAGGCAACTGATGCTGGATATTATGAAAAGTCTGGAAGGACAGGTCAGATCATGGAGTGTCTTGTACACTACATGTTTAGCTGCAAGAGGAAAGCACAGAAAAGTTTTAAGGAGGGGAACATAAGCTTTATGTTACTTTTCTTTAGTTTACTTGTTCATGTTTGTTTAGTTATATTGAAGTAAGAAGGGCAAATTACTTAAAAATTAAATAGTACTAAACATTTTATAATGAAAAAGAGTGGTGCCCCAATTAGTGAAAGTGAATCTGAAAGCCTCTCAGTCATGTCTGACTCTTTGGGACCTCATGGACTGTCCATGAAATTCTCCAGGCCAGAATACTGGAGTGGGTAGCCCTTCCCTTCTCCAGGGGATCTTCCCAACCCAGGGATTGAACCCAAGTCTCCCACATTGCAGGCGGATTCTTTACTAGCTGAGCCACAAGGGAAGCCCAAGAATACTGGAGTGGATAGCCTATCCCTTCTCCAGCGGATCCTGGCCCAGGAATCGAACCGGGGTCTTCTGCATTGCAGGTGGATTCTTTACCAACTAGACTCTTTCCCAAATACAGGTCTTATTTCCCAGTGGGAAATAATTTTTATAATTCATTTTGTAAGTTAGATCATATTTCTTCCATATTTCTTAAATATTTGTCGATAATACTTTTAGATTGATACATTTTAAACACTATTACTATTCTTTACTTAGATCTGATAATTATTTGTTTTTAAATGGCTGCAAAATCTTTGACACTCCTCCCATTGAGAGATAAGGTTTATGCTTCTTCCTCTAAAATCTGGACAGACTCATGGCTTGCTTGTAACCAGTGCATTTTAGTAGAATATGCATGACTTCTGAGGTTAGTTGTGGCCACATGAAAATCTATATTTCAGATTTCTTACTTTAGGGAGCCTAACTGAAGGACAAACTCAGTCTCTGCACTCTGAATCTCCCGCAGCTTTCATGCTGCAAGGATGGTTCCCTTGGGTTCTTCCCTGTCAGTGCCTGAATGTAGTAGAGACACTAAAGCTGGTCAGTTCCTACCAGATGTGGGACTCCTTTGACATGCAGCTTTGGCTTAAAAACTTTCCGTCAACTTGTCTAATACCTTCCTGGATTGTCCTGCAGTCAGAGACTCTGCCTAGGCAGACTTCCTCCTCCTCTCCCTCCTTTATAGGAGTTGGGACTGTATCGCCATCTGAAAATCTGCACTGCCTCCTCTGGCTTTCTCCACTTTTTCCTTTACTGGTGTATCACCCAATAAGTCTCTTGCACAGCTAATCTCCTTCTTGATGCTGTTCCTCAAAGTCCCCAGACTAACACACTAGTGCAGAAAAGGGCAGCATAGCTTTCTCCTTGTGCACAGGGCTCCTGTCTGTTGAAAGTCTGACCTACCACATAGGGAGTTTGACCACCCTCACACTCTTATGCTGGGAGGAAGCTCAGAAAACGAGGGACTATATGATGGTCCCTGGTTGACTGCTCCAGGTAATATCTCAGTCAACAACGGGGATAAACCCCCAGATGTGGGAAAGGAGACGCAGCTCCATGATTCCAGTGTCCAGCCATCATGTCACCCCGAGCTTTTCAGTGTTTCTGAGGCTTTAGTAATTGTATATTTAAGGGGAACCATTTGTGCCTTGCCTTGCTGAAATGTAATGTGAAATGTGCTATGCTGAAATATAAGCATAATATATATTTTGTAAAAAAAACCTGCTAAGCTGTCATTGGATATTTGTGGATTGTGAGTTTGATTCATAGAAACCTTTTGTAGCCTACTGTGAAGATGTGTCCTCCTGGGAAATTTTGCAACTGTAGCTTACAAGGCCTCCACTGGCAAAAACAAGGCTATGCTGCTCTTCAGCATGTAGTTGCTCAGAAAGTATTTATATGTTAACAATGTAATGGCTACATATATTTTTTCATCTACACCGCAGACCTCTATACCAGAAACCTTTACAAGCAGAGCTCTACTAAAGCAGTTCTGATGCTAGCTAATGTGCTCATCACAGATTTTTTTTTTTAACTGAGTTTGTTTTCAGGCTATCTATTGATGGACATAGAAGTAAACTTGGTAAGACCTTTTGGTTGAAAGGGACTTCCCCATTGGCGCAGATGGTAAAGAATCTGTCTGCAATGGAGGAAACCCAGGTTCGATTCCTGAGTCAGAAAGAATCCTTGGAGAAGGGATTTGATACCCACTCCAGTATTCTTGCCTGAAGAATTCCATGGACAGAGGAGCCTGGCGTGCTGCAGTCCATGGTGTCACAAAGAATCAGACCCGAGTGAGTGACTAACGCTTTCACTTTCACTTTTGGTTGAAAACTATTTTCTCTCGGAAGTCATTATCCTGTTGTCTTTCAGCACTAAGTATTACTGTTGGAAAATCTGATAGTGATGAAGGTGGGCGTCTTTCTGAAATCTTGCCCTAGATTGGGGTCTTCTCTTTCACCCTTCCTTCCTTCTACAATTTTTTGGGAGCCTGCCCTTAATAAACCACTTACACACACCTCCAGTACTCAGTTGGCTTCCTGAAATCAAACCTGAGGTATGTGGTGGAGTAAAATGTTTTATTCTCTAAGAGAAAGGCATTTCAAAGAAGGATGCAGAAGCAATTGAGGTGCAGAGAGGTCACAGAGTAGATAGAGCCTTGATCCCTGAAGTGTGTCAAGTTGGGGGAGGATAAGAGCATAATAAGTTTCATTTTAGAGGGCCCAAAAAGTGCATTTTAAATCGAAAACGTTGCAGAGTGTCTGTCCCCTTCTTTCAGAACTCACCAGAAATGGTGAAATCTTAGCTACTCTCATCCCAGAAATACCAACTCCTGTCTCAACTTCTAGTTGCCTTTGAATTTAGATAGATCATTGTTAATAAGGTAAATAAATTACAAAGCCTATTCAAATTATTCAGTGTCTTGGCTTTTATTTATCATATTAAAAAATCACAAGCTTCAGATACAAGAAATTTATTGAGACACTTTCTTTTGCACCTAAATACCTACTATTTCATTTTCCTCAGGATGTTCATCTATTTATCATCTTCACTTTTTCATATGTTCAGATCATGACACCTTATCACAAATTCATAAGAACAGAATAAAAACAATATTTGCTTGTGTGTGTATTGGTGCAAATTGTTAAAACCTTCTCAAAGAGGAAAACATTCAGAGATTCTTACTTTAAACTGTGTTTTCAATAATATCTTTCATTTGCTATTATCTTCCCTTTATTCTCAGTATTCATCGTTGCATATGGAAATATTATTCCTTCTGTTTACCAAGGTTCCTGCTGTGCTTGAAAGCTAGTTCCTGACAGCTCACAGTCACTTCTGTGAGAAGAATCTAGGGCTCTCAAACTCTGAAATGCTCGCTCAAGAAGAAAAAATACTTATATGTTCCATTTCTACCATCTTCCATCATTTCCACTTCTGATAAAATATAGAAAGAGAGCAAGTGAGGGATGAGCTTCATGACAACCTTTTGGTGCCAGTGTAGGCCTCCCACCAGGATACATTTCCCACCTGACAGGTGGTCTTTTCTCCTCAAGTACTACTGAGCTGGGGAAGTTAAGCAAGAATATGTGACCCACTTCTCAGACCTGGGGCTCAGAGCAGCAGGGTTCTTATAACCATCTGAGAATCTCATGTTGAAAATCTCTTCTGTAATGTCTTTGTGAACCTGTGCATCTGATCTTCCCACTTAGAAATTTCTGTGAATGATGAAGGCTGAGGTAACAGAATGAGCCCTCTGCTTCTCATGTTTTCTAGGAAACCTGTCACCTATATCTGAAAGACTTCTAATAGGTTCTGATTATAAATTTAAGAAAACCACATTCAAATCAAGAAATAGCATCTGTAACTTTGCTTAGATTAGAACCATTTTTAGTTTTAGTTTCCTTTGAGATTTGATAACAAATATACACTAAGGCTTCTCATTACAGGAGAAAAATATAGTTACTGGCAGATTTCCAAAGTATAAGGAAAAGTGAGAAACTCTTCTTTGTAATAATTACACATAACAGTAATTAATGGTGTGGGACTTGTGTGATTAAGTAGATTTCATACCTAGATTGTTCTGTAAGTCAATACACCTGAGTATTTCTGGTTTCTAAACATATCTACTTTCTTAATTCATATCGACCCCATTTCTTTTAAACTGTACCTCAAAGTATTTGAAGTTCTCCAAAGCTTATCTATTTTATCCTCTTTCCAATTCACAAATAGAAGCCATGTCAAGGTAATTAACTGTGATAACCTATTTAGCAAAAAGTTATTATAAGGAAAAAAGAGCACAAAAGCTCTCCAGAAAACCCTCCATATTGTTAAGTTTCTAAATTAGATCACATGTTGCCATTTTCAAACCTTGTTTAATATCTATTGTGAGTAAACAAATCAGGCTTTAGGCAAGGTCTTGAAAATTTTTCATTTTTTATTGTGTGAATGAATAAATATTTTCAATAAATTATAATAAAAAAATCCAGAGTTAAACTTAATCATCAGGTTTTAATTTCATAGATTATAAGTGAATACTCTTCCACCAAAGAGCATCTATAATTTCAACTGTGCTAACGATCTGAAGTTGTATAGGATTTGGGTCTATCAGTAAAAAAAAAATCCACTAATTTTTGAGAAAGTCCTCAGCTTTTGGTTATATGACAATTTTTTATCAATTTCTACTTCAGAAGTTTGGTTCTTAATATTTTGATTTTCTATTGGTGAGGCCCTCCATGGACATATTAACTTGGATTGGAATATCCCAGATATTACGGCTTCCCATGTGGCTTAGTGGTAAAGAATCCACCCACCAATGCAGAAGATGTGGATTCAATCCGTGGGTTGGAAAGATCTCCTGGAGTAGGAAATGGAGACCCACTCCAGTATTATTGCCGGGAAAATTCCATGGGCAGAGGAGACTGGTGGGCTGCAGTCCATGGGGTCGCCAAGGGTCAGACATGACAGCACAGCACACACAGCATCCCAGATATTAAAAGAAAGAAACAAGGTTTCATCTTCAAGCACATTTTAAACACCGGTCAGTATTTAGAAATGTTCACAAAATAATGATAAAGAAGGTAACTGGGAGAGATGCCAGATGATGACTGGCCATGTGTTTATATTGTGATTTAAGTCAACTGCACAGGGATCTGCAATAAAATCAGCACATCCATCTTGCCTGAATGAGGAACGTTAAACTTTTTATGTAACTAACTATGTTACATAGTTCAGTTCAATCCCTCAGTCGTGTCCGACTCTTTGCAACCCCAGGAATTGCAGCACGCCAGGCCTCTCTGTCCATCACCAACTCCCAGAGTCTACCCAAACCCATGTTCATCGAGTCGGTGATGCCATCCAACCATCTCATCCTCTGTCGTCCCCTTCTCCTCCCGCCCCCAATCCTACCCAGCATTGGGGTCTTTTCCAATGAGTCAACTCTTCGCATGAGGTGGCCAAAGTATTGGAGTTTCAGCTTCAACATCAGACCTTCCAATGAACACCCAGGATTGATCTCTTTTAGGATGGATTGATTGGATCTCCTTGCAGTCCAAGGGACTCTCAAGAGTCTACTCCAACACCACAGTTCAGAAGCATCAATTTTTCGGCACTCAGCTTTCTTCACCGTCCAACTCTCACATCCATACATGACCACTGGAAAAACCATAGCCTTGACTAGACGTACTTTTGTTGGCAAAGTAATGTCTCTGCTTTTAAATATGCTATCTAGTTTGGCCATAACCTTCCTTCCAAGGAGTAAGCGTCTTTTAATTTCATGGCTGCAGTCACCATCAGCAGTGATTCTGGAGCCCAAAAAAATAAAGTCTGACACTGTTTCCACTGTTTCCCCATCTATTTCCCATGGAGTGATGGGACCAGATGCCATGATCTTAGTTTTCTGAACGTTGAGCTTTAAGCCAACTTTTTCACTCTCCTCCTTCACCTTCATCAAGAGGCTCTAGTTCTTCTTCACTCTCTGCCATAAGGGTGGTGTCATCCTCATATCTGAGGTTATTGATATTTCTCCCATCAATCTTGATTCCAGCTTGTGTTTCTTCCAGCCCAGCGTTTCTCGTGATGTACTCTGCATAGAAGTTGAATAAGCAGGGTGACAATATACAGCCTTGACGTACTCCTTTTCCTATTTGGAACCAGTCTGTTGTTCCATGTCCAGTTCTAACTGTTTCTTCCTGACCTGCATACAGGTTTCTCAAGAGACAGGTCAGATGGTCTGGTATTCCCATCTCTTTCAGAATTTTCCACATTTTATTGTGATCCACACAGTCAAAGGCTTTCACATAGTCAATAAAGCAGAAATAGATGTTTTTCTGAAACTCTCTTGCTTTTTCAATGATCCAGCGGATATTGGCAATTTGATCTCTGGTTCCTCTGCCTTTTCTAAAACCAGCTTGAACATCTGGAAGTTCATGGTTCACGTATTGCTGAAGCCTGGCTTGGAGAATTTTGAGCATTACTTTACTAGCATGTGAGATGAGTGCAATTGTGCGGTAGTTTGAGCATTCTTTGGCATTGCCTTTCTTTGGGATTGGAACGAAAACTGACCTTTTCCAGTCCTGTGGCCACTGCTGAGTTTTCCAAATTTGCTGGCATATCGAGTGCAGCTTTTCACAGCATCATCTTTGAGGATTTGAAATAGCTCCACTGGAATTCCATCACCTCCACTAGCTTTGTTCGTAGTGATGCTTTCTAAGGCCCACTTGACTTCACATTCCAGGATGTCTGGCTCTAGGTGAGTGATCACACCATCATGATTATCTGGGTCGTGAAGATCTTTTTTGTACAGTTCTTCTGTGTATTCTTGCCACCTCTTCTTAATATCTTCTGCTTCTGTTAGATCCATACCATTTCTGTCCTTTATCGAGCCTATCTTTGCATGAAATGTTCTTTGGTATCTCTAATTTTCTTGAAGAGATCTCTAGTCTTTCCCAATCTGTTGTTTTCCTCTATTTCTTTGCACTGATCGCTGAGGAAGGCTTTCTTACCTCTCCTTGCTATTCTTTGGAACTCTGCATTCAGATGGGAATATCTTTCCTTTTCTCCTTTGCTTTTTGCTTCTCTTCTCTTCCCAGCTATCATGTTACATAACTATGGTGTCAATTCTTTGTGACACCATGAACCAAATCACAATAAAACTTTTTTTTTCTTTTTCTGTTTTTGTCTTCTGTACTTAAAACATTGCTAGGAATTTTAGGTAAGAGGAGAAATTTCCAAGTGGTAGCAAGAGAATTTGATCAGAAAAGTTAGTCTAAATTATTTTATCCCAGACCTAAAAGAATCAAGGAAATTAATACTGTATAATGAAACCCTTTAGGGTTTCTTCCACCCTGTTGCAAATACTAGATCTATTTTCCAGAGGAGAAAAGAAGTGTCTGAGAAGTTTACTAATTTTAAAAATAGATGCAACTTCTAAAACTTTGGATGAATATTGTTGTCTTTTCTGTTAGATCTATTAGCTGGATGTTTGACATATTAAACTAATTTTGACAGAATATTTCTTTCCTAAAAAAGTTTTCCTTTACATTAAAAAGCTTTAAAATAGTCCAAATATGAGGCCAAATTAAAATAACAAATGAAATTACGAGATGACTACTTTAAAATCCAAGGGTTGATTTTCACACACATGTAGCTGAGTTTACCAATTTGAATGTATTGGAGGTTATAGCAAGTTGGTTGTTTGAGATACAGTGTCTGAAGATCTAACTTGAAATGAGAAATTTAATGTCTTCCATTATCATGAAATGTTGCCATTCACTGGAGGAAAGAAGGAAATATACAGAATTGTTGATAGCAGGTCCCAAAATTGGGACCTAATTTCCTTGAGTTTTTGTTTAATGCTGTTCCAGTTGAAAGCATGAAATGAGCTGGACTCATCATCTGAGGAAGGCAGCTCTACAGGAATCCGAAAACCTGCTAAAAGGCTTTGCCTGTGTTTGTTTATTTTTGTGATTGTATGTCTCAGTTTACAGACGCTAATCCAGAACCAGCTTTCTACACTGGCAAGCAAAAATGAATATACTTCAAATGTGTGTGTTCTGGTCATATTGACATACTTTATTGGGAAATTAAATACTATTTGTTGATGAAAATGGGGTCAGGGGATCTGGTGATTTTTAAAGAATAAATACTAATCAGGTATACTTGAATAAAATTCTAACCTCTGCTGAATGGATAACAACTGAGTGATAGATAATTATTGTGTAATATGCAAGTGATATGTTATGAGAGAAGGTAGTGCCCATGTGTTAAAAATGTGAATATGCAAGCTAAGGAAAACATACTTCTCCGCTTCTGATCTCTGGCAGACATATATAGACATAGTGAGGTTTCTCACATAAAGCCCTTATTCCTTTTGGTTCATTTATGTTATTGTATAGGCATAATCATAACTAAGGCTAAGTGACTATATGAGACAGATAGACGTAGGTCAGCAGCAAATTTGCGTACTGAAATATTAAGAGGCTGATTTCCTGGGGTGAAGATTTCCACAGGTTGGAAGGAAACTGCAGAGACAACAGGGCAAACCTGGGTGCACCAGCTGCATAGGCAGAAACATCTTGGTGAAAACTTGAATAGTACTTTGTTTTACAGAAATACACTGCTGCATCTCACATTTCTCATTTTCGTCCTGCGATGTGAATCTTTATTTTTTCTGAAATTCATTAGGCTCCTGTTTTTGCCCTTCCACATTCTGGTCTCAGGTTTTCCTCTCAGTTTTGTCCTTCAATGTCAGCTCTGCCATCCCATTCACTATAAAAACAGATCTGATTTGTGGTTTCTTGAATGCTCTAACTTAGATCACGTCTGTCATTCATAGAATATCCCCCCTTCTCTACCCTTTTACACTTATTTAAGCTTTATATAGACCACATCCCATCTCTTTTGTGAAAATCTTCTCTGAGAAGATTTCCACAGAATTGACTGTTGGCGGAATTGACTGTTCTCTGAATCCTCTACCCTGACTTGTGTGTGTGTGTGCATGAGTGCATGTGTGTGTGTGTAGTGTGTTAATGGCATGTTAATATGTTAGCTTTATATTGCTGATAACAAATTACCATGTACTTAGCAAAAACAACACTAATTTAATATTTCATAATTTGGTAGGTCAGAATTTAAAGCACTTAGTGGTAAATTTCATATGTGTATGAATAGTTTAGCCCCTAAGTCATGTCTGACTCTTGTGACCCCATGAACTGTGGCCTGCCAGGCTCCTCTATCAATGGGATTGATTCTCCAGGCAAGAATACTGGAGTGGTTTGCCATTTCCTTCTCCAGGGGATCTTCCTGACCCAGGGATCGAACCCACGTCTTCAGCATTGCAAGCAGATTCTTTACTGAATGAGCCCTCATATGTGTACACCTACCCCTGGATCATTGAGTTGTATGCATAAAATATGTACATCTTCTTATTATGTCAACCATACCTCAATAAAGTAGTTTAAAAAATAGAAGTTCAGGCACAGAGTGACTCAGCTGGTTTTCCAGAATCTTCCATAGCCAATATCATGGGATCAATAGGGCTGTATTTCTTTCTGAAGACTCTGGGCATGAATTTGCTTACAAGCTCATACAAATTGTTCACAACGTTCAGATCCACATAGTAGTCACAGGAGGTTGCCATTTCCTTGCTGGGTATTGGTCTGAAGTCCTTCTCAGCTTCTAGAACCCTTACGTTTCTTGGCATTTGGTCTCATTCCTTCATCTTCAAAAATCTAGTCCTTCTCAAACTTTATCTCTCTCTGACTTCCTCTTTTGTAGCATGTCTTCTGCCTCCCGTCAGAGAATTCTCTCTGCATTAAGGGGTCATATGATTAGATTGGGCTTACCTTGATAATTCAGGATAATGTATCTATTTTAAGAATCATAATCTTGTTTCCATATCTGTGCTATGGGGAATAATGATGTAATAAACATGGGAGTGTGTATATCTCCGCTAATCCTGTTTTCATTTCCTTTGGGTATATATCCAGAAGTGGAATTGCTGGATCATATGGCAGATTTATTTTTAATTTTTTGAGGAATCTCTGTACTTCTTTTTTATTGAAGTATAATTGATTTACAATGTTGTGCCAATCTCTGCTGTACAGAAAAATGACTCAGTTACACACATATAGACATTCTTTTTTTATATTCTTTTCCACTATGGTTTATCACAGGATGTTGAATATAGTTCCCTGTGCTGTACAGTAGGACCTTATTATTTATCCATCCTGTATTTAATAGTTTACATCTGCTAATTCCAAAATCCCAGTACTTCCTTCCTCCACCCACCTCCCCCTTGGCAAGCACAAGTCTGTTCTCCATGTCTGTGAGTGTGTTTCTCCATGTTTGTGAGTCTGTTTCTCTTTTGTAGAAAAGTTCATTTGTGCCATATTTTAGATTCCACATGTAAGTGATATCATATGGTGTTGGCCTGTCTGATTTACTTCACTTATACTAATCTTTGGTTGCATCCATGTTGCTGCAAATGGCATTATTTCTTTCTTTTTTTTTTTTTAGTATTCCAGTGTGTGTGTGTGTGTGTCTTCTTTATCCATCCATCTGTTGATGGATATTCGATGTTTTGACTAACAGTGCTGCTATGAACATAGGGGAACATGTATCTTTTGAACTATAGTTTTGTATAGGTTTATACCCTGAAGTGGGATTGCTAGATCATATGGTAATTCTGTTTTTAGTTTTCTAAGGAACCTCCACACCGTTTTTTAGTGGCTGCACCAACTTCCATTCACATCAACAGTGTAGGAGCCGTCGTTTTCTCTATGCCTTCTGCAACATTTGTTATTTGTAGACTTTTAATGATGGGCATTCTGATGGGTGTGAGGTGTTACCTCCTTGTAGGTTTGATTCATATTTATCTAGTAATTAGAGATTTTGAGCATATTTTCATGTGCCTAGTGGCCATCTGTATGTCTTCTTTGGATAAATGTCTATTAATGTCTTCTGCTCATTTTTTTCATTGGGATGTTTGATTTTTTGTTGTTGAGTTGTAATTTTTGTTGTTTACATATTGGAGATTAAGCCCTTGTCTATCACAGCATTTGTAAATATATCTTCCCATTCATAGGTTGTCTTTTTTTTTTATTGTTTCCTTTGCTGTGCAAAAAGCTCATAAGTTTGATTAGGTTCATTTTGTTTATTTATTTATTTTATATCTATTGCCTTGAGAAACTGACCTAAGAAAACATTGGTACTATTTATGTCAAAGAATGTTTTGCATATGCTCTCTTCTAGGAATTTTATGGTGTCATGTTTTATGTTTAAGTGTTTAAGTCATTTTGAATTTATTTTTGTGCCTGGTATGAGAGTGTGTTCTAACTTCATTGTAGGGATTAAATTAAATGTGTAGATTGCTTTGGGTAATACAGCCATTTTTTAAATTTTTATTTAATTCTTTTAACCTTTTATTTTGTATTGGGATATAGGTGATTAACAAATAATGTTGTGGATATTGTCATTTTAATAATAATTCTTCCAATCTAAGAGCATGGAACATCTTCCCATTTTTCAAATTTATTTAATTGTTTAATTAAAGTTTAATTCTAATTCTCTACTTACATTTCTTTAATTTCCTTTATTAATGTGTTATAGTTCTTAGAGTATAAATCTTTCACTTTCTTGATCAGCTTTATACCTAGGTTTTTTTTTTTTTTGTGCTATTTTGAAAGATACCTTTTTTTTTTTAGCATTCCCTTTTTGAGATTTCATTGTTAGTATTAAAGAAATACAACCAACTTTTGAATGTTAATCTTGTATCTTGCTATCCATATTGTTGTCTGTAATGGTTGGATCCACCAACAAATGAACGGATAAAGAAATTACACACACACACAGAGGGGATATTATATAGTCATGAGAAAGGACATCGTGTCATTTGTCACAACATGCATGGACCTTGAGCACATGCCTTATACTCAATAGGTCAGACAGAGAAACAAATGTACTGTAGATTCTATGTGGATTCTAAAGAAGTCAGACTTAAAACTAGAGTGTAAAATGGTGGCTACCAAGAGATGGGGCCTGGGAACATAAGACAGATTCTGTTTAAGGTATAAGCTTGCAACAAATAGTCAATAATCTCAACAGATCTAATGAATAGTACTGTATAGTGAATATAAACAATGATAGTATACTATGATCACCAAACTTGCTGAGAGACTAGAACTTAATTACTCCAACTACTAAAAAGAAAGGATAATAATATAATATGATAAAGGTGCTAATTATTGCTGCAATGGTAATCATACTACAATGTATAAATGTATCAAATTAACATGTTGTACACCTTATATTCACACAATATTATAAAGCAAATATATTCAATAAAGACATTTTTAAATGGATCATAATCTTAATTACATCTGCCAAATCCCTTCTCAGCAGTGACTAGATTAGCATTTGATTGAATAACCAGAGGATAGATAATTCTTCCTATGGCAACCATTACCACACGGTTGGCTTCTATCCTTTATTACTTTGCTTTGGCCATGGTAGTATCTTTTTGAATTGGCTTTACACACTCCTTTGGAATTAGTGTTCTTGGTGTGAATTAAATTGTGCAAAGGAAGTCCTTCATGTAGATTTGAAAAGTACAATTTAGAAGAAGATGCTGTATATACAGATGCTATACCCCCTTGTGCATCTCCTGGTAAAGTTGTTGTTATCCTAAAGCAGATATCAGAATTTATGTCTAGGTTCTGAGGTGTCAAGAAACAATGAGAGTTGCATTGGCTGCTTGATTTGAGTCCATATTCCTTGATTTATGGCTTCATTTGTCTAGTCTTTAGCTTCATATTGTTTAGGCTACTACAGCAGTAGTGCAGCTATGAGACCATAATGGACAGTCCCCAATGGTGGTTTGAAAGGAAGTAGCTCCCCTGATGAGCCGGTTCTCTATTCTTGGAGTCATTTTAAGAGGCTCAGATGTGAACATGCTTCTTTATTTCCAGTTAGGTTTTATAAGAGTCTATTTTTCTGTGTTCTTCTTTATGCCCAAAAACATAGCGATAGTTTATAGCTCCTACACTGAACCCTGCATGACGCAGTATTTGATTCCAGGAATAAGTGCAACATAATAGATCCTTAAAATATGTGGCTTTGGTTTAGTGGAAATAGATGTAGACAATCTGATGCTGCAGGTTAGGACCTTGTGAGGGTTTGGCCAAACATTTGTAAAATTGTCATCTACAGTGACCTGAAAGGAAAATGTTCATAAGTGCCTATAGCTTTGAGGGAAATGGTTATACAGAGCCATAATATTGGTATCATACCGTATATTTCTAGTTGTTTTTAACAAAGTATTATATAAAAGTTAATCATCTGTTACAGGCAAAGATTTTTAGGTATGTTGGCAGAGGGAGAAAGATATGGAAAGGTCCACAAATTTGGGGCCTCACGTCCTTAAAAACCTATGGCTAATTCTGTTCCCAAAGAAACAGGTGTTAAAGCCAATCAAGTAAGCCAATAAAATAAAAGAAAACAATTCCAACTAATGCAATTGTTAACTCCAGAAAAGAAGTTTAGTTATGGTTATTGGCCCATGGAGGAGCACTCATGGTGGCTCAGACAGTAAAGAGTCTTCCTGCAATGCAGGAGACCCAGATTTGATCCCTGGATTGGAGAGATCCCCTGGAGAAGGAAATGGCAACCCGCTCCAATGTTCTTGCCCAGAGAATCCCATGGACAGAAGAGCCTGGTAGTCTACAGTCACGGAGTCACAAAGAGTTGGACACAAGAGTTGGACACGACTGGGTGACTAACATTTTCACTGGCATATGGGACCAACTGCAAGCAAATAGATAAGCTGCTTAATATATTTTGAGATAGTCATGTTACCAAAGAAACCATTTTTAAAAAGCCTGTGCTTTTTTGTTTTCTTTTTTCAATTTCAAAAGCAACCTTCAAATTTCCAACGATGAGCAAGGATAAATAGAACCTAGGGAGAATCTACTCTCTAACATCCATTTCATAGGTATTATTCCAGAATGCTGAGGCAGAATCTATATGAGGAACCCATTTAATTGCTAGGAAAGGAGTTTTGCAATTATAGGCCACCAGAAATTTTCTTCACTAGTGACCAGCTATCATGGAGTATCCTTAAAGCCTTTCCTTTTTTTAATTCTTGAATGGTAATTTTAATTATATTTATCTTGTTCCTATTCCTCCATGTACCTCTCAATTAAAGACTTTATTCTGAAAGCACGAGTAAAATGAATTATTTGAAACCTTAGTTTAAGTGTCTTTTTAAAAATTCATTGAGAACAATGAAAGTGATCAGTTTTATTTCTTGGTTATGTTTCTACATTAGAATCATTTCAATTTATTCTCAATTGCATAATTTATACAAGAGTTAAATTATCCATTTTGTAATGTAACCAACTTAGAGTTATGAATAAATTTTAATAAATGCCTTGAATTATTCTATGATTTTCTGCCAAATTTATAGTTTTTGTAAATGATGCCAAATTTTTCCCCCTTATTCCCTTAATAATTAAGAAATAGCAATAAAGAAATCTAACCTTTAGGTGAATCCAAACATCATTAGAATAAAACGGAAGTTTTAGCTGTTTGCATATTAGGTGATGCCATCTTGAATATTTGGGGGTTTCCACAAGTTAATTATTTGCCACAAACTATCAAGATGCAGTCTTTGATATAGTGAGGGCAAATAAATAGATATGAGCTTTTACATACCCATAACTTTTGGGAACCTGAAGAAATATATTTTTACTATGGTGATGTCATACTCATATCTTCTCTAAAAATCTTGAAATCTATATAGAAATTATTAATAAAATAATATCTGTAATATTTATCCACTACAATGTTCTAGGCATTCTGTTAAGCATACTTACTATGTTATTTTAATCTACAGTACATCAATATTACATCAGATAACATAGTTAAAAGCAATTTAATAATTCCAGAGATACAATATGAATCTTTAAAATGAAACATCATAAAAAATGAGAGTGGATAGAGATGAGAAAACATTAAAAAAATGAGAATGATTTTTACCTGTAGAGAAGATATTCTCTGAGTTTGCTTTCCTATAAGGCACCAACCATATAAATAGAAAACTGTGCAATAGACCCCCATGAGTTACAAAACTTTATCAACATTTTGTCAGTTATAATTTATCTATCCCTTTCAGCTTACTTCATACTCCTTTAAGGGGAATAAAATCTTGATGTCTTGATCAGATCACTGGGGAATATTTAGTTAAATTATATTTTATAGAAGAAATTATCTTTATTTTCATATACACATCTTGCTAAAATTTTGATAATAATTTTGTTATTTGCCATTGAAATTCACCATTTTCTTCTTTCCTAGTAATTTTACTGATAATTATAGTCAATATCCTTCCTTCATCAATGTTTACATTTGAATATTTCCCATTGTTGTGGAATGTGTCACTTGAACAGAAAACAGCTCTCTCCATCTCCAATCCTATGCTTCTAGGGTCACTGGGAGAAGGAATCGCCACTTAAATTAAAGGTATTCTGCTAATTTCTTAGGAACTGGGGAGGTTTTCTCAGTTAAGTAGGGTCAGTAGGTCTGATAAAAAGTAAATGTATGTATTTATTTTCAGTTTGCATTTCAATAATTATGACATAAATGAAAAATTAGTTACTTCAACTTGTATGACATGTGTTTAGTTATATCACTGATTCATTTAGTTGTTCCAAAAAATATTTATTGGTCTTCTGCCTTCTTTCTTGTGTTAGGTAGTATAATGGATACATAGTTTTAAAAGGAATGTGGACTCCCTGTTTCCCTCAGTCACATAGGGGTGCACAGTGTCCTAGTACAGTCCTTTTAGAACAAATGGAACCAAGAATATCAAACTAAGCAAGATGCTATGTTAAAGATAGGAGCACAGTTCTGTGGGAACAGAAAGAGGGCTAAGAGAGACATTAATTTCAAAATGGAAAACGAGTGGAAGAAGCTGTGAGGTATAAGCCAAGTTTTATAAAGGAAACATGAACAGATCTATGTGATCTGAGACGCAGAGAGGATAGTATGGAAGAAGGGCATTTGGTGCAGAGAAATGGGGCAAAAAAAACCTGTTAGTGTGATGCAAATATTTGGGGGTAAAATAAGATTTAAAATTACATTCTAAGATAGCTGAACGTCAATGTATAGGACCATATTTTAAGACACTGAATTACATGACCAAATACAGTTAATTTAACCATGGTTTATGTGCCACGTAGTCCCAACTAACTATGTTGAAAGATATGTATCATTTACTGAGCCAAATGACTTCATTAAATTAAACTTGAGAATGAAAAACCGTATAGATTCTATGATAATTCAGCTTGATTTTTCCATGTTTTGTGCAGTCGAAGCCTGGGACCACAGCTAACAGCGAAAGGGTTGAGGGCATTTTCCCTTTTTCCTCTCTGAGTCTCTGCTCAATTCAGGGTTATTCTTTAGTGAGAGGAAAGAATTGCTGATGGGCATCCTGCAGCCTTGGGCACAGCTGGCGTCTGCCATACTTTGGTGCATGTCCAAGAGCCTCGCAGTGAAGTGACATACCAGGGACTTAGACATGATTTCTCTACTCCCTGAAGTCTGAACTCAACATAGTGGCAGAGGGCTCAAAAGGGAGCTGAAAGAAAGTCATTTCTGCGCATGCACATAAATCTGCACCTGGGTCTCCATCCCAAAATTGAGGTTGGTCTAGCGTCTGATTTCTTGGATCAAAGTATTGGTTTTTTGTTTTGTTTTGTTTTTTTCTGTAATTACTATTGTGACCATAGTATTTGCTGCAAGGATTTCTTTCACATAGCTTTTCATAGGCAGGTCTAAAGGTTTGTTTATTAATGATTGTTTAGAGAGAGAGAGAAAAAATCCCTGTGCATTCAGGATTGTGGTTTGTAAATGCTGTACCAGTGTCATTTATTGTTCTCCAGTTTCCCTGGTGAGGAAGAAATTTCATTTGGGTGTAATTTTGTCAGAGCTCTGGGAAGTGCTTACCACTTTTGACATGTGAGACATCACAGCTCTGGGAAAGAGCTGATTACCAAGTCATATTTGTTATGGTTTTTCAGGTGGCTGGGTATTTCTAAAGCATCCTGCCTCTCGTACAGCTGTACTCACACTGTTTCTTTAGAAGACTGAGTCCACACTACACAGGAGCAGGCAAAGAAATGCTGCCAGTTACACAGAAAATGTATGCTTCCTAATAAGGAGAATCAGAAAGGCAGTGGAGTGCAGTGGTTCCACTCAGTGGTTATATTGACTTTTCCTTGAATTAGTCATTCTTCAACAGTGTTTTATTGTGGACCATTTATTAAATGTTTAAAATGTAATTTCCTTAATATTTAAAATGGAGTTACCAAGACTTTCCTCATAGGCATAATTTTATACTCTTTAAAGTTTTTTCAATGTATGTAAAGCATTTATCTCAATATCTGTCATATAATTACCTCTCAGTAATTAGTAGCTCTTATTGATGCATTACTAACTCTAAATGTTTCAGATCTGGCAGAAAATCTGGTTATGTATGTTGAAGAAATACGAAATTAATAAGGTGTTAGAATACCTATTCACTTCCCTTGTAATGCCAGTTTTCATTCATTTGTGTTCTTCGTTTTTCAGAAAAGAGGTATATCATATCTGTATTCTATATGGGGAACTGAGGCATTCCATTCACTGGTCTTTTTCAAATAAAAAACTTACAGACAAGTGGAAAATTTTTGTTTACTTCTTCTGTTCAAATTGCACTCTACAATTACTTTTAAATTACTTCCTTTGATAAAAAAAAGAGCAGATTACGGAAATTTTAGCAAAGAAATGCACCAATTCTTTTTAATGCACCATTAAAAAGAAGTAGGAGCTGTATTGAAACAATCCCTGAAAGACCAGATCAAACCATTTGTTAAATTGCTATCATTACTATTAGTTTTGATATCATGCTGACATAGTGCAGGGTGTTTGGATTTTGACTTTATTGATGAGGTTACTGGTAATTTACTTTCACAGCACCTTGCTTGATCAATGAATTTAGAACTAGAAAGCTTGCATTTGCCTCTGTAAACGTGTAAATCTGTGTGAGTGTTTAAGTGTTGAGCATTTAAATACAATTAACTGGTTGACAAGAATTTGGCCAGCTTTGATTTCAACAACCATTTATTTATTGTGGGTTTCAAGTTGGAATTTTAATGTATCATACTGGATGGTATCGATCAACTCAGTTGTGTGACTGGCCATGGACACTCTGAAAATAACTCGTACCTGGCTCTGCTTAAACTAGACCATTTATCATTGTGTAGCATGGATGTCTGGGATTATTTTACTTCCTTTTTAAGTGATAGGCAGTACTCTATTTAGATGAATAGAACAGTTAGAGGAAATTATCAGACTTTCTTCTTAGACAATCTGGGAGGTTATTACCAAAAACCAGTCCAGAATAAGGAGTAAGTAAATGTTATGGAAATTATGATTTAAATGATATAACCAATTACTATTTCAGATGTGAAATCTAATGTAAATGTAATATCAAAAGGGCAAAAGGAAGGATCAGAATTTACACAAAAGGACTAAACAAATGAATTGTTAGCTGAACTTTCTTTTGAGTCTGTGACCTTCCCAGCTTGAAACGCTTTCATGAATGTAGTTAAATTTTATATTTTAAAAATAGTGGAGAAGGAAAAGTTAATTTAAGGCATTGCTAGAGAGTGTCAATCAAATTGTACCTGACTTTAATGCTAGAATATATCTGCACCCAGATGAGTTTGCAGATTTTAGGGATTTCCCTTCCCCTCAATAAGCAATTATTTGTTGTTAGGATTAAGGGGCATTTTAAGACCTACTAATTTTTTAACAGAGGAGAAAATAGACTAAGATCATTTTAAAGCCTCAAAGATATCAGTAATACTTTGTTCTAATAATTAAATGGTTATTATGATTCCTTTAAGGAAGCACCACAGAGGTGAGAGTCTACAAACTATGAAGGTCTGCAGAAAGTTCTGGGTGACCCACAGCCACCCAAAGCTGCTCGAGATAGACTGGGCCAGAGCTAGGTTTAGAGTACAGTGGATTCCCAAGCAGTAAGGGAGGACTAGGGCTGACAGGCAGGAGGAAGTCTGATAAACTTATAGTGCTTACTCAGGCCCCTTTTTCTTACTGATTTATTTCACTTGGGGATTTCTCAGAGCTTTAAAATACAGATGAGGATTGTGACTTTCCAAGAAGGGAATGTCATTTTCTATACTACTTAAATTTGATCGTGAAATGATTTTATGTTCTTAATGCCTATTAATGCCTTACTGTTGTTGTTGTTCAGTTGCTAAGTTGTGTCCAACTCTTTGAGACCCCATGAACTGCAGCATACCAGCCTTCTCTGTCCTCCACTATTTCCCAGAAAATGAAAGTGAAAGTTGCTCAGTTGTATCTGACTCTGCGACACCATAGACTATATAGTCCATGGAATTCACCGGGCCAGAATATTGGACTGGGTATTCTTTCCCTTCTCCAGGGGATCTTCCCAATCCAGATATCAAACCCAGATTTCCCACACTGCAGGCGGATTCCTTACCAGCTGAGCCACAAGGGAAGCCCAAGAATACTGGAGTGGGTAGCCTATCCAGTGGATCTTCCCGACCCAGGAATTGAACGGGGTCTCCTGCAATGAGGCGGATTCTTTACCAACTGAGCTATCAGGGAAGCCTTCTGTTTCCCAGAATTTGCTTAAATTCATGTGCATTGACTCTGAGATGTCATCCAACCATCTCACCCTCTGTCACCTCCTTCTCCTCTTGCTTTTCAATTTTCCAAGCATCAGGGTCTTTTCCAGTGAGTCACCTCTTTGTGTTATGTAGCCAAAGTATTAGAGCTTCAACTTCAGCATCGGTCCTTCAGATGAATATTCAGGGTTGATTTTCTTTAGGAATGACTGGTTTGATCTACTTGCAGTCCAAGGGACTCTCAAGAATCTTCTCCAGCATCATAATTCAAAAGCATCAATTCTTCGATGTTCAGCCTTCTTTATGGTCCAACTCTCACATCCATACTTGACTACTAAAAAAAACAAAACATGGCTTTGACTATATAGATCTTTGTCAGCAAAGTGATGTCTCTGCTTTTTAATACGCTGTCTAGGTTTGTCATCATCAAGAGGCTGTTTAGATCCTCTGCTCTTTCTGCCATTAGAGTGGTATCATCTGCATATCTGAGGTTGTTGATATTTCTCCCAGCCTGGAATTTCATATGATGTTCTCTGCATATACAGTAAATGAGCAGAGTGACAATATGAACATATCTGTTGTTCCATGTCTGGTTCTAACTGTTGCTTCTTGATCCACATACAGGTTTCACAGGAGACAAGTAAGGTGGTCTGTCTTATAGAATTAGTTATTCTTTTCTTGGGATAGAACTGTTAAAATATGAACCTACAAAGTTCAAAGCCACTTTGTTGTTCAGTCACTAAGTCGTGTTCGACTCTTTGTAACCCCACAAACTGCAGCACACCAGGCTTTCCTGTCCTTTTCTATCTCTCTGAGTTTGTTCAAACTCATGTCCATTTAACAGAAATCCCTTCTACATCTTCTTGGCCTCTTCATATTCCTAAAACTGAGTGAGATTTTGCACCTTCTTGGGGATCTCAGCAAGATATAAGCCATATTTAAGTGATAGCAATGCAAAGCGAAATATCAATGTGTTAATACAATATCTAGTATGAATATAAAAATCTATCTTTTACCATTCCTATGAATGAATTCAAGTAGAATATACTATAAATCGATCAAATTGGCTTTATAAAATTGACAAGGCTCTAGGAATAGATTTAACTGTCCATTGAATTTTGCTTAATGAAAATGAGAACTAAGTTTAAATATGCTTTAATTGTCCACTTGCATTTTTTAGAAAAACATATAGTTCTAAAACATATATTAAAAAGTAAGAATAAGAATGTTTTGAAGTATACTATATTTTCCTTGAGAAAACTATATACATATACATACCTCTACCTAAATATCTATCTATACAATTTTCAGAAAAATTTAAGAACATGATACCAGTTTTATAAAAAGGCACTTAAAATATTAATGTGTAGGGCTATTTGATTAATTAGTACAAAAATATTCAGAATTTCATTTCAAAATGTTGACAATTGTTTTGGTTGTAAGAGGATTCTCTGCAGGGCTGAGTGGCCCTGCCAGAACTGAACACATTTGAGAAATCTCAGGGGAAGCTTCATCCTCCAGAGATTTTCCGTTTGCTTTTCACTTCAAAGCAGTCAGGCTCAGCATCTTGATAATAAGCCAATGTGAACATCCAAACATCTGTGGTTTCTCTCTTCACCTACTCAGTCCTTTTGTTGGTATGTCAGAACATGGCACTGTAAATCATAAAGAAAATATTGCCCTCTAACGTATGTTTTAACATCAGTACATCCCTCACAGAGTCAGATAATCATCTTTATGTTACTTGTTCATGGAATTAAAGAAATAGTTAAAGCTGGATGGATCACAGAGTCTGATGTTGCTGCTTTACAGGGAATAAATGGGGGCACAGAAGCATCGAGTAAGTTGCCTAATGGCACACAGCGGGTAAGCAGGTCAGCTCCGGGGCTCCCTCGCATGTGCCTGTGCTCCCTGAACTCTTCTCTCCCGTCATCTGATGTGTATTGGCCATTCACAAAAGCACTATGCCAGGCTCTGTGCCAAGGGATGCAGAATTCAAATATGATGTGATCCTAATGTGTATAAGAATAGCTAAGGGTATGTTTTTTCACCAAGTGTTTGTGAGGGGCATAGTGAGATCATTTTTTTATAATGGTTAAAATTTGAGAGTTTCATATGTATGTTTGCTTATGCAAAGAGCACAAAGGATATAGAGTTAGAATAATCTTGCTAGTATATGATGTCTGAAGAATCAAAATAACCCGAGTGATTTTTTTTCTAATTTACTTCTTGCTGATATATAATTTCGAGACAATAAAATATTAAATTGGATGGACTTGTATCTGTGTGTGTTAGTTGCTCAGTCATACCCGACTCATTCTGACCCCATGGACTGGAGCCTGCTAGGCTGTGCTGTCCGTGGGATTCTCCAGGCAAGAATGCTGGAGTGGGTTGCCATTTCTTTCTCCACTTGTATCTGTATATATTAATATATCATCTACATCTATATCCAAACCCATATTAGTCTGTCAACCATCTGAAAGCTAGCCATAGAGATAATGCTTAAAAAAAACAACAACAAAAAAGATTCGTTATAGCTGATTTACAATACTGTGTTAGTTTCAGTTCAGTTCATTCGCTCAGTCGTGTCTGACTCTTTGCGACCCCATGAACTTCAGCACACCAGGCCTCCCTGTCCATCACCAACTCCTGGAGTCCACCCAAACCATGCCGATTGAGTCGGTGATGCCATCCAACCATCTCATCCTCTGTCATCTCCTTCTCTCCTGCCCTCAATCTTTCCCAGCATCAGGGTCTTTTCCAATGACTCAGATCTTTGCATCAGGTGGCCAAAATATTGGCATTTCAGCTTCAAAATCAGTCCTACCAATGAACACCCAGGACTGATCTCCTTTAGGAAGGACTGGTTGGATCACCTTGCAGTCCAAGGGACTCTCAAGAGTCTTCTCTAACACCACAGTTTGAAAGCATCAATTCTTCACAACTCAGCTATTTTTATAGTCCAACTCTCACATCCATACATGACCACTGGAAAAACCATAGCCTTGACTAGATGGACCTTTGTTGACAAAGTAATGTCTCTGCTTTTGAATATGCTGTCTAGGTTAGTCATAACTTTCCTTCCAAGTAGTAAGCATCTTTTAATTTCATGGCTGCCATGAAGTGATGGGGCCGGATGCCATGATCTTAGTTTTCTCAATGTTGAGCTTTAAGCCAACCTTTTCACTCTCCTCTTTCATCAAGAGGCTCTTTAGTTCTTCTTCACTTTCTGCCATAAGGGTGGTGTCATCTGTATATCTGAGGTTATTGACACCCACTATATGGCAACAATAATAACAATCTCCCTGAAAGTAAAAAGTGGTAACAAGAATGTGGAGACACTGGAATCATTAGACATTGCTGGTAGAAATTAACAGGTTTCAACTACTGTGGAAAATAGTTTAGTGGTTCCTCAAAAAGCTAAACACAGAATTACCATATGATCTACCAATTCTAAGCCTAGGTTCACCAGCAAAAATTTAAAAACAGATATCCAAGCAAAAAAATATACACAAATCTGTATAACAGCACTATTCATAAGGGACAATCACTTCATGGCAAATAAATGGGGAAACAGTGGAAACAGTGGCTGACTTTATTTTTGGGGCTCCAAAATCACTGCAGATGGTGATTGCAGCCATGAAATTAAAAGATGCTTCCTCCTTGGAAGGAAAGTTATGACCAACCTAGACAGCATATTCAAAAGCAGAGACGTTACTTTGTCAACAAAGGTCCATCTAGTCAAGGCTATGGTTTTTCCAGTGGTCATGTATGGATGTGAGAGTTGGACTGTGAAGAAAGCTGAGCGCTGAAGAACTGATGCTTTTGAACTGTGGTGTTGAAAAAGGGTTGCCTTGTAGACTTTCTAGTTAATACTTTCAAAGTGCTTAAAAGTAATTTATTTCTTAAATTCAATAAATATATTCCTGGTATTCACTGTTGGTTTAATAATAGCTTAATCAATATATCTTTATAGTTAAAGGTTAACATCACCAAATTTCTTAGTCAACTTAAAATTTTGGGGTAATTTAAGAAAATTTAAATACTATAATTTTATTATATTGTCAAATGATCAATTTTAATCCTATCCAAAGCAGTTATTAATTAAATAGTGTTGCATGTCATCATGTGTTCAGGCATATCACGAAGTTTAGATGCCCTCTTTTTCCTGTCTTCATTATAGCAATTACCTGTTTTGCTTCATTAACTTCTTCCTGTACTTTCTGTGGAAATTATCTTGTTGGCCTGGAGTTCTAACTCATTTCTTTAAGTGATAACTTATTAAATCATCTGTCTTAGTCTCTACCAGTATTAAAGACATTTAGCCATTTGAACAGAGCCTGGAAGGGTATTAAATCATATCACGGGAAGGAATACGATCTCAGTTCTATCAAACTTAAAATTTTATCTTTATATGTTTATTTCCTTACAGGTTTTATTTTATTTAAAATATTATGGGAATGTAATATTTTATTAAATGAAATGTAACAACCTATATATAAGGGAAGAGTATTCATGAAAGTCAAATATATTGCACTTTTACAGAGACATTTTGACACCTGAGTGTATTGAAATAGCTCTCTCCCTCCACATAACAACTCACACATTAAATACAACTGTATCTAAATGTCCTGCTCTAAAGATGATATTCCTTCCCTCAAGAGACCGAATTTTAGACATAAACAAGCTAATACAAAAATATATTCTGTTATAAAAATGGGGAAAATTTAGAGTAATAAGGAATTAATCTATGTGCATGCAGAGCAAAGAAACTTTCAGAGAGATGCTGGCACATAAATAGTATACTGGGAATCAATCAGACAAACAAGAGAGGACATTCTGGATTCAGAGAACAATAGGGGAAGTGCTGAGAAATCATGTGGTGAATGCCTTATCATAGTTAAGAATTGCAAGAGCACACATTTCAACAGTGATGAGATAGAACGCAAGGACAAAGAAAGAGATGGGGTTCAGCTCATAAAAGGACTTGGGTGCCTGGTGAAGGGGCTCCTGAATGATTTTGAGCAAGACAAATGACATCATTAGGCTTGCTTTCAGAAAAAGATCCTTCTGGTTGCAGTGCAGAATGACAATTGGAGGGAGCAGAGATGGAACTGGAAGCAAACTTAGGAATTTAGGCATTCAGTCATGTTAGATGCAATGAAGAACAGAAAACAGATTCAGGAGAAAATGTATGAGAAAACCAGTGGGATTTGATCATTGACTGGAGTTGGAAAGTTGAGTAAGAGATGGTTACTTGGGGGACAATGCAGGTGTTTAGATGGTTCCTGATTGGATGGGGCACTAATCTCTAATAAGATATGACCTCAGAAATACTCTATTTCACAGTGAAGTATTACTTCATTCTGCCTCTACTTATCTCACGTGTTACTACTGTAGGATTCTGTTCCTGGATTAATGGAAATGAAAGGTTAAAGTAAGCTGGATCATAATATAATTGTTGCTACCTATTGATTAGTCATCAAAATGAAACTTTTTCACTTTCTTTCATTTTATTCTATAAATGACATGGTACATTTGGCTAGCCAACTGTTAGTAGCTACTAGAAATAAAATTTTCCTCTGTTAGGGGAACAATACTAATTCTGATTGTCTAATAAGTGCACTTTCCATGATGAGAATGCTAGAGAGTGAAACACTACCATTTTAAAAATGAGAAACCAAGGATTTTTTTTTTTTTTTTCATTGCTCCATGAGTCATAAGCTTTGACACTGGGGAACTTAAACTCTCACCCTTGATGCCAAAGCCCTAGATTTCTCCACAATGGGAGGAGAAAAGTTCAAAAGTAAATTAATAGTCTGGTTTTGTATATATGATTGTAATTAGATGAGGCATCTGTATTTTTGGGTGGATAATAGATTATAAGGAGCCAATGAAGCCTTTCATTGTAAGCAAATGATGATCATTTTAATCAGGAATAGTTGTGGTTGAGTTGAAGCTAGGAAACACTGACACTGCCATTGTGCAAAGGTGATTTATGATTAGATTTAAAATTGAGTGACACCTACCAGAGGCATTTGTGATAGTATTTAATGTTTTTGTTTGTTTGTTTGGTTTTTACACTGGCTGTATTTGCTTTTATATTCTAAATTTTTTAAATGTTAGGTACTTTTGCTGAAAAAGAGGTGGACTTATTACCTTGTTTCAGAAAAATATTTAATGAATTTGTTTTATGTAGAAATACAAGAAATATATGTTTCATACGACTCTACATATGGGCATCACCAGATGGTCAATACTGAAATCAGATTGATTATATTATTTGCAGCCAAAGATGGAGAAGCTGTATACAGTCAGCAGAAGCAAGACCTGGAGCCTACTATGGCTCAGATCATCACCTCCTTATGGCAAAATGCAGCTTTAATTGAATAAAGTAGGGAAAACCACAAGCCTATTCAGGTATGGCCTAAATCTAATAGACTATACAGTGGGGGTGATGAATAGATTCAAGGGATTAGATCTGATAGACAGAATGCCTGATGAACTATGGAGAGAGGTTCATATCGTTGTACAGGATGTGGTGACGAAAACCATCTACAAGGGAAAAAAAAAAAAAAAATGAAAGATGGCAAAGTGGTTGTCTGAGGAGGCCTTACAAGTAGCTGAGAAAAGAAGAGGAGCTAAAGGCAAAGGAGAAAAGGAAAGATATACTGAACTGAACACAGAGTTCCAGAGAATAGCAAGGAGAGATAAGAAAGCCTTCCTAAGTGATCAATGAAAGAAGTAGAAGAAAGCAATAGAATAGGAAAGACCAGATATCTCTTCAAGAAAATTGGAGATATAAAGGGAATGTTTCATGCAAAGATGGACACAAAAAATGACAGAAGGTCAAGGACCTAACAGAAGAAGAAGATACTAAGGAGAGGTGGCAAGAATACACAGAAGAACTATACAAAAAGGTCTTCAGTCAGTTCACTTCAGTCACTCAGTGTATCCGACTCATCATGACCCCATGGACTGCAGCACATCAGGCTTTCCTGTCCATCACCAACTCCAAGAGCTTGCTCAGACTCATGTCCATCGAGTCAGTGATGCCATCCAACCATCTCATCCTCTGTCTTCCTCTTTTTCTCCTGCCCTCAATCTTTCCCAGCATCAGGATCTTTTCCAATGAATCAGTTCTTCACATCAGGTGGACAAAGTATTGGAGTTTCAGCTTCAGCATCAGTCCTTCCAATCATATGGTTTTTATCTTTCAATTTGTTAATGTGGTTTGTCACATTGATTGATTTGCAAATATTGAAGAATCCTTGCATCCCTGGGATAAAGCCCACTTGGTCATGATGGATGATCTTTTTAATATGTTGTTGGATTCTGTTTGCAAGAATTTTGTTAAGGATTTTTGCATCTATGTTCATCAAAGATATTGGCCTGTAGTTTTCTTTTTTTGTGGCATCTTTGTCAGGTTTTGGTATTAGGGTGATGGTGGCCTCATAGAATGAGTTTGGAAGTTTACCTTCCTTTGCAATTTTCTGGAAGAGTTTGAGTAGGATAGGTGTTAGCTCTTCTCTAAATTTTTGGTAGAATTCAGGTGTGAAATCATCTGGTTCTGGGCTTTTGTTTGCTGGAAGACTTCTGATTACAGTTTCTATTTCCATGCTTGTGATGAGTCTGTTAAGATTTTCTATTTCTTCCTGGTTCAGTTTTGTAAAGTTATACCTTTCTGAGAATTTGTCCATTTCTTCCAAGTTGTTCATTTTATTGAGATATAGTTGCTGATAGTAGTCTCTCATGATCCTTTGTATTTCTGTGTTGTCTGTTGTGATTTCTCCATTTTCATTCTCATTTTGTTGATTTGATTCTTCTCCCTTTTTTTCTTGATGAGTCTGACTAATGGTTTATCTATTTTATTTATCTTCTCAAAGAACCAGCTTTTAGCTTGGTTGATTTTTGCTATGATCTCCTTTGTTTCTTTTTCATTTATTTCTGCCCTAATTTTTATGATTTCTTTCCTTCTACTAACCCTGGAGTTCTTCATTTCTTCTTTTCCTAGTTGCTTTAGGTGTAGAGTTAGGTTATTTATTTGGTTGTTCTCTTGTTTCTTGAGGTAAACTTGTATTGCTATGAACCTTCCCATTAGCACTGCTTTTACTGAATACCATAGGTTGTCGTGTTTTCATTTTCATTCATTTTTATGCATATTTTGATTTATTTTTTGATTTCTTCTGTGATTTCTTGGTTATTCAGAAGTGTGTTGTTTAGCCTCCATGTTTGTATTTTTAATAGTTTTTTTTTCCTGTAGTTGACATCTAATCTTACTGCAGTGTGATCAGAAAAGATGCTTGAAATGATTTCAGTTTTTTTGAATTTACCAAGGCTAGATTTATGGCCCGGGATGTGATTTATCCTGGAGCAGGTTCCGTGTGCACTTGAGAAAAAGGTGAAATTCATTGTTTTGGGGTGAAATGTCCTATAGACATCAATTAGATCTAGCTGGTCCATTGTATCATTTAAAGTTTATGTTTCCTTGCTAATTTTCTGTTTAGTTGATCTGTCCATAGGTGTGAGTGGGGTATTAGAGTCTCCCACTATTATTGTGTTACTATTAATTTCCTCTTTCATACTTGTTACCATTTGCCTTACATTTTGCTGTGCTCCTGTGTTGGGTGCATGTATATTTATAATTGTTATATCGTCTTCTTGGATTGATCTTTGATCATTATGTAGTGTCCTTGTTTGTCTGTTTTCATGGCCATTATTTCAAAGTCTATTTTATCTGATATGAGTATTGTTACTCCTGCTTTCTTTTGGTCTCCATTTGTGTGAAATATATTTTCCCAGTCCTTCACTTTCAGTCTGTATGTGTCGCTTGTTTTGAGGTGGGTCTCTTGAAGACAGCATATATAGGGGTCTTGATTTTGTATCCATTCAGCCAGTCTTTGTCTTTTGGTTGGGGCATTCAACCCATTTACATTTAATGTAATTATTGATAAGTACGATCCCATTTCCATTTACTTTGTTGTTTTGGGTTCAAGTTTATACACTTTGTCTGTATTTCCTGTCTAGAGAAGATCCTTTAACATTTGTTGAAGAGCTGGTTTGGTGGTATGAATTCTGTCAGCTTTCGCTTGTCTGTGAAGCTTTTGACTTCTTCATATCTGAATGAGATCCTTGCTGGGTACAGTAATATGGGTTGTAGGTTTTTCTCTTTCATCACTTTAAGTATGTCCTACCATTCCCTTCTGGCCTGAAGAGTTTCTATTGAAAGATCAGCTGTTATCCTTATGGGAATCCCCTTGTGTATTATTTGTTGTTTTTCCCTTGCTGCTTTTAATATTTGTTCTTTGTGTTTGAACTTCGTTAGTTTGATTAGTATGTGTCCTTGGGTGTTTCACCTTGGATTTATTCTCTTTGGGACTCTCTGGGTTTCTTGGACTTGGGTGGCTATTTCCTTCCCCATTTTAGGGGAATTTTCAACCATTATCTCCACAAGTATTTTTTCAAGGCCTTTATTTTTGTCTTCTTCCTCTGGGATTCCTAGGATTTGAATGTTGGGGCATTTGACATTGTCCCAGAAGTCTCCGAGGTTGTCCTCATTTCTTTTAATTCTTTTTTCTTTCTTCCTCTCTGCTTCATTTATTTCAACCATTCTATCTTCAACCTCACTTATCCTATCTTCTGCCTCAGTTATTCTACTGTTGGCTCCCTCCAGAGTGTTTTTGATCTCAGTTATTGCATTATTCATTATTGATTGACCCTTTTTTTATCTCTTCCAGGTCCTTGTTAAACATTTCTTGCATCTTCTCAATCCTTGTCTCCACACTATTTATCTATAATTCCATTTTGTTTTCAAGATTTTGGATCATTTTTACTATCATAATTCTGAATTATTTTTCAGGTAGACTCCCTACCTCCTCCTCTTTTGTTTGGTTTGGTGGGCATTCCAACTTGTGCTTCATCCAGTCCAGCATTTCTAATGATGTACTCTGCATATAAGTTAAATAAGCAGAGTGACAATATACAGCCTTGACATACTCCTTTCCCAATTTGGAACCAGTCTGTTGTTCCATGTCCAGTTCTAACTGTTGCTTCCTGACCTGTATACAGATTTCTCAAGAGGCAGGTCAGGTGGTTTGGTATTCCCATCTCTTGAAGAATTTTCCAAAGTTTGTTGTGATCCACACAATCAAAGGTGTTGGCATAGTAAACAAAGCAGAAGTGGATGTTTTTCTGGAACTCTCTAGCTTTTTCAATAATCCAACAGATGTTGGCAATTTGATCTCTGGTTCCTCTGCTTTTTCTAAAACCAGCTTGAACATCTGGAAGTTCATGGTTCATGTACTGTTGAAGCCTGGCTTGGAGAATTTTGAGTATTGCTTGGCTAGCGTGTGAGATGAGAGCAGTTGTGTGTTAGTTTGAGCATTCTTTAGTGTTGCTTTTCTTTGGGACTGGAATGAAAATGGACCTTTTCCAGTCCTGTGGCCACTGCTGAGTTTTCCAAATTTGCTGGCATATTGAGTGTAGCACTTTCACAGCATCATCTTTTAGGATTTGAAATAGCTCAACTGGAATTCCATCACCTTCACTAGGTTTGTTTGTACTGATGCTTTCTAAGGCCCGCTTGACTTTACATTCTAGGACGTCTGGCTCTAGGTGAGTCATCACACCATCCTTGTTATCTAGATCATAAAGATCTTTTTTGTATAGTTCTTCTATATATTCTTGCCACCTCTTCTTAATATGTTCTGCTTCTCTTAGGTCCATACCATTTCTGTCCTTTATCGAGCCCATCTTTGCATGAAATGTTCCCTTGGTATCTCTAATTCTCTTGAAGAGCTCTCTAGGCTTTCCCATTCTATTGTTTCCTCTATTTCTTTGCATTGATCACTGAGGAAGGCGTTCTTATCTCTCCTTGCTATTCTGTGGATCTCTGCATTCAAATGTGTATATCTTTCCTTTTCTCCTTTGCTTTTCACTTCTCTTTTTTTCACAGCTATTTGTAAGGCTTCCTCGGACAGCCATTTTGCTTTTTCTTGCATTTCTTTGTCTTGATCCTTGTGTCCTGCACAATGTCATGAACCTCCATCCATAGTTCATCAGGCACTCTGTCTATCAGATCTAATCCCTTGAATCTATTTCTCCCTTACACTGTGTAATCGTAATGGATTTGATTTAGGTTATACCTGAATGGTCTAGTGGTTTTCCCTACTTTCTTCAGTTTAAGTCTGAATTTGTCAATAAGGAGTTCATAATGTGAGCCACAGTCAGCTCCTGGTCTTGTTTTTGCTGACTGTATACAGCTTCTTCATCTTTGTCTGCAAAGAATATAATCAATCTGATTTTGGTATTGACCATCTGGTGATGTTCATGTGTTGAGTCTTCTCTTGTGTTATTGGAAGAAAGTGTTTGCTATGGCCAGTGTGTTCTCTTGGCAGAACTCTATTAGCTTTTCCCCTGCTTCTTTCTGTACTCCAAGGCCAAATTTGCCTGTTATTCCAGATGTTTCTTGACTCCCTACTTTTGCATTCCAGTCCCTTATAATGAAAAGGACATCTTTTTTGAGTGTTAGTTCTAGAAGGTCTTGTAGGTCTTCATAGAACTGTTCAACTTCAGCTTCTTCAGGGTTACTGGTCGGGGCATATACTTGGATTACAGTGGTATTGAATGGTTTGCTTTGGAAACGAACAGAGATTATCCTGTCATTTTTGAAATTGCACCCAAGTACTGCATTTTGGACTCTTCTGTTGAATATGATGACTACTCCATTTCTTCCAAGGGATTCTTGTCCACAGTAGTAGATATAATGGTCATCTGAGTTAAATTCACCCATTGAAGTCCATTTTAGTTCACTGATTCCTTAAATGTTGACATTCACTCTTGCCATCTCCTGTTCAACCACTTCCAATTTGCCTTGATTCATGGACCTAACATTCCAGGTCCCTATGCAATATTGCTCTTTACAGCATTGGACTTCGCTTCTATCACCAGTCACATCCACAACTGGGTGTTGTTTTTGCTTTGGTTCTGTCTCTTCATTCTTTCTGGAGTTATTTCTCCACTGATCTCCAGTAGCAGATTGGGCACCTACAAACGTGGTGAGTTTATCTTTCAGTGTCCCATCTTTTTGTGTTTTTCATATTGTTAATGGTGTTCTCAAAGCAAGAATACTGAAGTGGTATGCCATTGCCTTCTCCAGTGGACCACATTTTGTCAGAGACAGGGTTCAAGACCATCCCCAAGAGAAAGAAATGCAAAAAAACAAAGATTTATCTTGTCCAATCTATGGTTTTTCCAGTAGTCATGTATGGATGTGATAGGTGGAGTATAAAGAAGGCTGAGCACCAAAGATTTGATACTTTTGAACTGTGGTGTTGGAGAAGACTCTTGAGAGTACCTTGGACTGCAAGGAGATCAAACCAGTCAATCCTAAAGGAAATTAGTCCTGAATGTTCATTGAAAGGATTTATGCTGAAGCTTAAGCTCCAATACTTTGACCACCTGATGCCAAGAGCCAACACATTGGAAATGATCCTGATGATGGGAAAGATTGAGTACAGTAGAAGAGGGTTACAGAAGATGACGTGTTTGGATGGCATGTCTGACTCATTGGACTTGAACTTGAGAAAACTCCTGGCGATAGTGAAGGACAGAGAAGCCTGGGATGCTTCAGTTAATTGGATTACAAAGAGTCAGACATGACTTAGTGGCTGAACAACAACAATGATATGACATTTATCACATATATACATGCATGTATATGTACATAATAAGTATACATAAGTTTATATGTAAAAGTTTGTTATTTAATTAAAATCGTATTAGCATGGAGAAAATTACAAGCACATCATTCATTAATGCCATTGTGTTTTTTTGCTCTGAAATTGTTTTGATCAAAACATGAACAAATCCCAATAATTTACAAATAAATTTCTTATACTCAAAACCAAAGTTCCTTTCAATGTGTATAAGAACAAGAACAGAAAGTAAGTTTTAAACAATGATGTCAGATTTTTTTTTAATATTGAATGATGAATTTCAACACAGAGGATGACAGGGACAACAAAGGATGAATTAGTTGGATGGCATCACTGACTCAATGGACATTGGTTTGGGTGGATCTGGCAGTTGGTGATGGGCAGGGAGGCCTGGCGTGCTGTGGTTCATGGGGCCACAAAGAGTCGGACACAACTGAGCTACTGAACTGACTGACTGAAAGGTGTCAATGTTGAGTTTATGATGTCTTATGCTGTATTTAATTATTATAAATAATAATAAAATGACTGAACATTTTAGAATCAGAGCAAAGATTTTTTTTGAGGACAGAAGACTTCTTAAAACATAGACCATTTTCAAAACCACTTACATAATAAGTGCTGTATGTGGGAATTTTGGTTCCAGTATATCGATCAGTCAGGTAAATACAGGGGTTACAGAAGCAGTGAGATTTTGAAGTGAGCTGGAAATTGTTTTTTTGTTTTTGTTTTTTTCTTATTTTCCATCCATAGTTCTTAGTTACTCCCAGGGCTTCACAAAACAGAGTTGGTTTATAGCAAAAATGATGATCATGCCTCTTCTCTTTTTAAAAACATTTAATAACTTCTAGGTGCTTTATAATCTCAAAGCCCAACATGCCCTCAAAATTTCCAGCAAGATCTCCGTTTCATCTTGCCCTCCTCTTTACCCCTCTCGTTTTATTTGAGCCAATTGGGTTTTTCTAATTTCCTAAATTCCCACACACACTATCTTGGGATTGTTGTACTTCACAACTACTTCAAACTTAACTACTATTTTTCCTTCTTTTTTTGATCATGCAACTTCATATGTAGGACCTTAATTCCCCAATGAGAGATCAGCCCACACCCCATGCAAGGAAGCCAGGAGTTTTAACCACTGGACTGCCAGGGAAGTTCCTAACTTAACTACTCTTTCAGGCCTCAACTGAACATTGTTTCTTTTCTAAAAATCCTCTCCTAAATGCACAGTTTAGGCTAAAGTCTTCTATGAAATAATCTCATTGTATAGGATACGTCTGTAATTTGCACAATTTAAGTGAATGAGGTGTTTATCTTAAAGTAATTTTTTAATGGCTATTTTATCCATTGACCTTTTCCAGTCCTGTGGCCACTGCTGAGTTTTCCAAATTTGCTGGCATATTGAGTGTAGCACTTTCACAGCATCATCTTTCAGGATTTGAAATAGCTCAACTGGAATTCCATCACCTCCACTAGCTTTGTTCATAGTGATGCTTTCTAAGGCCCACTTGACTTCACATTCTAGGATGTCTGGCTCTAGGTGAGTGATCACACCATCGTGATTATCTGTCCTGAAGATCTTTTTTGTACAGTTCTTCTGTGTATTATTGCCACCTCTTCTTAATATCTTCAGCTTCTGTTAGGTCCATACCATTTCTGTCCTTTATCGAGCCCATCTTTGCATGAAATGTTCCCTTGGTATCTCTCATTTTCTTGAAGAGATCTCTAGTCTTTCCCATTCTCTTGTTTTCCTCTATTTCTTTGCATTGATCGCTGAGGAAGGCTTTCTTATCTCTCCTTGCTATTCTTTGGAACTCTGCATTCAAATGGGAATATCTTTCCTTTTTCTCCTTTGCTTTTCACTTCTCTTCTTTTCACAGCTATTTGTAAGGCTTCCTCAGACAGCCGTTTTGCTTTTTCTTGCATTTCTTTGTCTTGATCCCTGTGTCCTGTCCAGTGTCACGATGCTCCGTCCATAGTTCATCAGGCACTCTGTCTATCAGATCTAGTCCTTTCAATCTGTTTCTGACTTCCACCGTATAAGCATAAGCTATTTGATTTAGGTCAAATCAAATTTGGCCACCGGACTGGAAAAGGTCAGTTTTCATTCCAATCCCAAAGAAAGGCAATGCCAAAGAATGCTCAAACTACTGCACAATTGCACTCGTCTCACATGCTAGTAAAGAAATGCTCATTAGAACTGATTCGAATGTATTCTTTTTAAGAAGTGGGATTCTGGAAGGGGAAAACATGTACACCCATGGTGGATTCATGTCAATGTATGGCAAAACAAATATAATATTGTAAAATTAAAAAATAGAAAATAAAATAATTTTTAAAAAAGAAATAAATAATTAAAAAAAAAAAAGAAATGCTCAAAATTCTCCAAGCCAGGCTTCAGCAATACGTGAACCGTGAACCTCCAGATGTTCAAGCTGGTTTTATAAAAGGCAGAGGAACCAGAGATCAAATTGCCAACATCCACTGGATCATCGAAAAAGCAAGAGAGTTCCAGAAAAACATCTATTTCTGCTTTATTGACTATGCCAAAGCTTTTGACTGTGTGGATCACAATAAACTGTGGAAAATTCTTCAAGAGATGGGAATACCAGACCACCTGACCTGTCTCTTGAGAAACCTGTATGCAGGTCAGGAAGCAACAGTTAGAACTGGACATGGAACAACAGACTGGTTCCAAATAGGGAAAGGAGTATGTCAAGGCTGTATAGTGTCACTCTGCTTATTTATCTTATATGCAGAGTCCATCATGAGAAACGCTGGGCTGGAAGAAACACAAGCTGGAATCAAGATTGCTGGGCGAAATATCAATAACCTCAGATATGCAGATGACACCACCCTTATGACAGAAAGTGGAGAAGAACTAAAGAGGCTCTTGATGAAAGTGAAAGGGGAGAGTGAAAAAGGTGGCTTAAAGTTGAACATTCAGTATACTAAGATCATGGCATCTGGTCCCATCACTTCATGGGAAATAGATGGGGAAACAGTGAAACAGTGGCTGACTTTATTTTTTTGGGCTCCCAAACACTGCAGATGGTGATTGCAGGCATGAAATTAAAAGATGCTTACTCCTTGGAAGGAAGGTTATGACAAATCTAGATAGCATATTAAAAAGCAGAGACATTACTTTGCCAACAAAGTTTTGTCTAGTCAAGGCTATGGTTTTTCCAGTGGTCATGTATGGATGTGAGAGTTGGACTGTGAAGAAAGCTGAACGCTGAAGAATTGATGCTTTTGAACTGTGATGTTGGAGAAGACTCTTGAGAGTCCCTTGAACTGCCAGGAGATAAAACCAGTCCATCCTAAAGGAGGTTAGTCCTGGGTTTTCATTGGAAGGACTGATGTTGAAGCTGAAACTCCAATACTTTGGCCACCTCATGCTAAGTGTTGACTCATTGGAAAAGACTAATGCTGGGAAGGATTGGGGGCAGGAGGAGAAGGGGACAACAGAGGATGAGATGGCTGGATGGCATCACTGACTTGATGGACATGAGTTTGGGTAAACTCTGGGAGTTGGTGATGGACAGGGAAGCCTCGCGTGCTGCGATTCATGGCGTCGCAAAGAGTCGGACACCACTGAGCGACTGAACTGGACTGAACTATCCATTGACATCTAGACCCCTTGAGGCACAGAGGCTGCTGTGTGTTCTCCTGTATGCCTAGTGCCTGACATTTAGTAGGAACAGAGAAGATGGTTGTAGATTAACTACCTTGTGACAGTACTTTCCTATAAATATGCTCTGTGGCTTGGAAGAGTTTTTTTGTCTAGACAAGTTCATTAAGGAAACAATACAAGTGTCCTCATGTGTATGAGAAGTGTTCTTTTGTACTGTTTTGGTTCCCTCCACATCTGTTTTTTATATATATGTATACATACATATATATATATGTATACATACATATATATATATGTATATATATGTGTGTGTGTGTGTGTGCTTGTGTGTATTTATTTATTTAATTATTTTGACTATTCCGGGTTTTCATTGCTGCATGTGGTTTTTCTCTAGTTGTGGTGGGAAGGAGCTACTCTCTAATTGCGGGGCACTGGCTTCTCACTGGGATGACTTCTCCTGTGGAGAACAGGCTCTAGGCAGTCGAGGTTGAGTAGTTGTGGTGCGTGGGCTTAGTTGCTCCATGTCATGTGGAATATTCCCGGAGATGGGTTGAACTCGTGTCCGCTGCGTTGGCAGACAGATTCCTAACCAGTGGACCACCGGAAAAGTCCTTTTCTCACCTATTTGTTAATGTCTGCTTTTAAGAGTGGTATGGAAATAGGTTGATGTGCTTACATGTAAGATCGTTGGTTGTCAGCCAGGCTGACTGAGCTTTTCAAGGGCCATCTGGCAATGTCTGGAGAGATTTTTGCTTGTCACATGGTTAGGGTGTGGGGTACTGGCATCTAGAGGAATGGATGCAGCTAAAATTCTACAATGTACGATGAAGATATTCAAAACCAGAAATTATCCAATTAACATGCCAGTAGTACAGAGACTGAGAAACCCCGATATGGAGAGTGAGATATGGAGAGTTGTTATGTCCTGGGTAAATAAAGTTTCTATAATACAGCATGACAGTATGTTACTTTAGTTAATTTATTTTGGATACTTATATAGACATAAATGTTAGCCATTTCATAATGTGTAACTGGTTTATTTAGAGTCTGGTACAAATAGCTTTCCACACTGAACATAATATCTTGCACATTATTGGCATTCAATATATCTTTGTTGAATCCAATTTTATTTGGCACATTGCTCCAGCTTGTCAACATCATTTTGTGCTCAGGACTTGATATCTAAATTATATCTGACTTCGTATTTTCATGTCAGGCACAAAGTTGTACAGTATAGCATCTATGTTATTGATAGAAATAGTGGACAGGAGAAGACCATACACTAAGGTGAAATCCTGGAGATTCCATTTTGAAATATAAACATTTTTGTACTGTCATTTCATCACAGTGGTACACTTGATCCTGTGACAACTGCTTTGTGTAAGTTTTCCATTCATTGATGAAAAAATGTGATTATATTTTCAAGAAGTGTCCATATATAGAAAGAAACATGAAAAGTAATATTTTAAAGTAATTGTAAAAATGGGTTACTGTTTAAATGTATTGAAATATTCATACATATTGCTAAAAGTGTATTGTGTCTTCTATAGACAAATGGACAAATATCAAGAAAAAATTACACAAAAGAAAATTATTTTAAAATATGAGGCATTTAGAAAGTAATAGTCAACAGTATTGAACAGTTATTTATCAGGCACTAGGCTAAATGCTGTTCATGCACTTTCTTGACTTACTCTGAAGTATGTATTATTTTTATCTATATTTGATGCGCTCATAAAGGGTAAGTAATTTGCCAAGATCCCTTAGCTATAAAGGGATGTAAGAGAATATATTTAAATTCACTTGTGGTTAAACATTTGCAAATTAAGCAACTGCATGATAGATTTTGCATTACAGATTCAGTTCAGTTCAGTCGCTCAGTCATGTCCGACTCTTTGCGACCCCATGAATTGCAGCACGCCAGGCCTCTCTGTCCATCACCAACTCCCAGAGTCTACCCAAACCCATGGCCATCGAGTCAGTGATGCCATCCAACCATCTCATCTTCTGTCGTCCCCTTCTCCTGCCCGCAATCCTACCCAGCATTAGAGTCTTTTCCAATGAGTCAACTCTTCGCATGAGGTGGCCAAAGTATTGGAGTTTCAGCTTCAACATCAGTCCTTCCAATGAACACCCAGGATTGATCTCCTTTAGGATGGATTGATTGGATCTCCTTGCAGTCCAAGGGACTCTCAAGAGTCTTCTCCAACACCACAGTTCAAAAGCATCAATTCTTCAGCGCTCAGCTTTCTTCACCATCCAACTCTCACATCCATACATGACCACTGGAAAAACCATAGCCTTGACTAGAGGAACCTTTGTTGGCAAACTAATGTCTCTGCTTTTAAATATGCTATCTAGGTTGGTCATAACCTTCCTTCCAAGGAGTAAGCATCTTTTAATTTCATGGCTGCAATCACCATCAGCAGTGATTTTGGAGCCCCAAAAAATAAAGTCTGACACCGTTTCCACTGTTTCTCCATCTATTTCCCATGAAGTGATGGGACCAGATGCCATGATCTTAGTTTTCTGAACGTTGAGCTTTAAGCCAGCTTTTTCACTCTCCTCTTTCACTTTCATCAAGAGGCTCTTTAGTTCTTCTTCACTTTCTGCCATAAAGGTGGTGTCATCTCCATATCTGAGGTTATTGATATTTCTCCCAGCAATCTTGATTCCAGCTTGTGTTTCTTCCAGCCCAGCGTTTCTCATGATGTACTCTGCATATAAGTTAAATAAGCAGGGTGACAATAGACAGCCTTGACGTACTCCTTTTCCTATTTGGAACCAGTCTGTTGTTCCATGTCCAGTTCTAACTGTTGCTTCCTGACCTGCATACAGGTTTCTCAAGAGACAGGTCAGATGGTCTTGTATTCCCATCTCTTTCAGAATTTTCCACAGTTTATTGTGATGCACACAGTTTCTATTAGGGATAATTAAAAATATAATAATACACAATGTTGTATATCTTGGAATAAAATATCCACACACACACACATTGATGGAGATGAGATCTTTAACTCAATGGAAATCAACTGACAATATTCCCAAGCATCATAAAAATATATTTATGCTTTAACCTATCCTACATATAATAATTTATCTTAAACAAAAATAAAATTTAAAATAATTTTTTCTGCCTACACATTTATTTATGTGTAATCTTATTATTATTATTTAGAATGGCAAGAAAATTTAATTAAATGTTCAGAAGCAATTTAAATAAATTAGAAAATGACCAATTGAGGAAACATTATGAATATTATTGAGGACTATTTTAATTCTGAAGATTATGTAACAACCTATAATTCCAAGCAAAGAAACATGTAGAGTATACTGATTGTCACTTTATCAAAATATGCCTGCTTGTGGCAAAATGTCTGGAAAAGTGTATGTGAGAAGTAGCAGCAGCTCTGTAATGTAGTGGCTGTATAAGTAAATCAATGGACACTAAACTTATAGTGTAAATATATGCTATTCAAGTCTATGAATACCAAAAATGAAGTAATTCACTTTTAGGCTATATTACAGAATCTGTTATCCATTCAGAAGTAAATAATTTAGCCATGCTCCCTATCTCAGGGTTTCTCAACACCTGAACTATTGGTACTTTGAGTTCCATAATTCTTTGTTGCGCGGGACAACTCTGTGTATTGGCAAGTGTTTAGAAGCAAGTCTGTCCTCTATACAACTAGAAATCATTGCATTTCTCCCCCACCCCTGATCCTCCACTATAACAACCAAAAGCACATGAACTATAATTTTATTAGAAGATTGGTTGCAAAACTGGCCAAAACATTCCTCTGTATGTATCAATGCCTCTGTAATTTGACTTTGTACCTCCTTTCAGTTGGGCTCTATTTTTCTACCCCTTTAATCTGGCTTAACTTTGTGACCCATTTTGGCTAGTACAGTGAGTTGGTAGTAATGGGTCCCAGTTCCAAGCCCAGGTATTGTGAGGCCATTCATTCTTCCACTTGCTTTTTTTTGTACCCCTGCCTCCCTTCTGAATCAACCAAACTAGGAGATCAGAAGGAGAAATACAACATGAATCAGAGTACAGTTAATCAGGTGTCCCAGCTGTCTACAGGATGTTTAATTTCCAATCAAGCAGTAGAAACCATCACATCTTGAGGTGTGTTTATTTTGACCACATAAGTAGCTAGATTTTTACTCTAAGATATAATTTGTTTTTACTTGATTAGAGCCAATTAGGCTTATTGAATTTATTTCACACTTTTTTCAATTAATTTGTGTTTTATGGAAGTAATGGAGTTGCAAGGGAAAACAACCTATTATTTTAAGATATAAATATTTGTGAGAAATAGGTTGAGACTGCTGGGATATTTTGTGAAAATAATTAGGTTTGCAGATTAATGAAGTAAAAATTATTATAATTGTATTCTAGCAGTAGGACACTGCTGATGCTAAGATTGTTTGTATTGAAATCTTTGTGTTGTATAAACTTTCTGTTTCTTTTAGCAACCTGTATGATAAATATTCTGATAAAGGCTTTAAAAAATGTTCTCATCTTATGTTGTAGTCCTAACAATAATTTAATATGAGATATTATCTTATTCTAATTTGGCAATTGGTGCTAGGTTTTGTTTAAAGTTTTTTTGAGCAACCTTATTGATACGGAGATACAGAAATATTTCTAGATTTTGAATTATATGTGTTTAAAACTTTTCCTACTGACATATTTCAAATTTCTTGCAGCTTCCTTACTTGAAATTTAGACATTGTGATCAACTAATTGCAAAAGTGGCCCCAGTTTTCCCCCTTACCCTATGTTCTTACAATGTGACTTTATAGCTCCGTCTATCAAGAAGTTCAATTTATTTTCCCACTCACACTCTGAACTGTCCTGTAACTTACTTTGGCCATTAGAACATGGTAGAGGAAATGATGCAGCAGGTCTGCTACGAGGCCTTGAAACAGTGCTTTTTCTTGTTGTCCTGGACTCCTCCCTCTACATGAAAACTAGCCTGACCAAGCCCACTGGAGGAAGGGAGAACACATGAAGTAGAGCCATTGAATCACCCGTGTGAGGCCAAGCTAGACTGGCCAGCACCCATCCAACCTGCTGACTGATTGCAGACTAAGAGCAAATCCAGCTGAGATCAGCCTCACCCAGAGAAGATAAGCAAAACCATCCAGCTGACATGCCATCTCATGGGAAATAATGAATCTTTTCTTTTTAAGCCACTATGTTTTGTAGTGGTTTGTTACACAGTTGTAACAAACTGTATAATATAAAATCATTTCCACAAATTTTATACCTCTTATGTGAAGATTAAATGGCATTGCTTGTATTAAAAAAACACATATATATGTTTGCTCAATATTAGTTTACATAATAGCTGATATAACTTTATATAATAATGCCAAAATTACTTTATAAATTAACTGTATGCATTTTCTAAATAAACAAATTCTATAAATTATTTTATACATATGATATATTTTTAGTTTATCTGAGTTTTAATTTTACTGATTATATGAAATTAGCAATATTAATGGAAACATTAACATTTTTCCTGCTTGAGCTTGAAAACATTGATTCCCAAATTGTATTTTGAATTTGAGAAGGCATTGTTACTATAAAATTATTTTAAAATAGAAAAATCCATTAAAATGTTCTTTTAAAAAACTAATTTGAATGGTCTAAGTTTTAAAAACTTTAAAAAATCTAATTTGAATTGTGAAAGTGAAAGTCACTCAGTCATGTCCAACTGTTTACAACCCCATGGACTGTATTGTCTATGGAATTCTCCAGGAATACTGGAATGGTTAGTGATTCCCTTCTCCAGGGGATCTTCCCAACCCAGGGGTCAAACTCAGGTCTCCCGCATTGCGTGCAGATTGTTTACCAGCTGAACCACAAGGGAAGCCCAAGAATACTGTAATGGGTAGCCTATCTTTTCTCCAGGGTATCTTCCTGACCCAGGAATCGAACCGGGGTCTCCTGCATTGCAGGCAGATTCTTTACCAACTGAGCTATCAGGGTAACCCTAATTTGAATGGTAATAAGTTTATAGATGAGATTGCCTGGTGGCTCAGATGGTAAAGAATCTGCCTGCAATGCAGGAGACCCAGATTCCACCCCTGGATCTGGAATATCCTCTGGAGAAGGGAATGGCAACTCACTCTAGTATTTTTGCTTGGAGAATTCCATGGACAGAGGAGCCTACTGGGCTATAGTCCATGAGATTGCAAAGAGTTGGATGTAACTGAACAACTAACACACTTAAGTATACACACATTTCTCATTTAAATATGAAGCAAAGACAAATAAACAAAACAACTATCTAGATTTAAGTGGTTCAAAATTTCTTTTTTTAAAAGAAATCAGATGTATAAGCATTTAGTTATTTAAAACAATTATTGAAAATAGAAACAGGGAAAAATGAGAGAACCTAAACAATGAATTTGAATCTCATTCTTATTACTTGAACAGAATAATCATGAACAGTTTTAAGCCATTGCTAAATGATAGCAGATTCTCAATAATAAGGAAATGTTTACTCTGTTCTGATAAAGCTAGGTGTTACTGGAATTTTCTCCCATGGAAGGACACATATGGGAAAATACCATTTACAGTGAATTTACTGACTTGGCTCAAGAATTTTCTTATCTGTACTGATGGCTACTGGCAAAAGCCAACAATATTTGTTTCAAAATTCTGCTGAAATCCTGTGCTGTGCTTGTCTAGTTAACTTTTGCAGGTTCTATGCTTTTCAGGGGCTTCTATAAACTACTGGCTTTCATTCTTTTATCCTTGTTCGAGCTGACATTGTCATTCATGACTGCACAGGACTATAAACGATGATCTAATGTCACTTATCTAATTACTTCACATCCTGCACTAAAGTTTAATCCTCCTGGGTCAATATCAGCTCTTAGCTTGGCATTCAACAAACAAGCATAGGCATGTATATGGATATATCTTCAGGGGATGAGAGTAAATGGCTTCTTTACTGAAGTATTACTGACATAAAAAAATTGTACATATTTAATATATACATCTTGATGAATTTTAAAATAAGTACACACCCATCAAACTCTCATCATAAACAATATGCAAACTTAACAATCCCCTCTAAAACTTTCCTTTCTCCATCTTTTATTTATGATAAAAACATTTGACATGAGTTCTACTCTCTTAAATTTAGGTATTATACTTAGCATAATGTCCTCCAAATTCACCTGTGTTATAGAAAATGGTAAAAAATCCCTTCCTCTTTAAAGCTAATATTCTGTTGTTTGTGTGTATATGTATATACACACATATGTATATATGTATATATATATATATACATATATAATTATAAGTATATAAATATATATTTATAAGTATATAAAGTATATAAATATAAGTATATATATATACTATTTTCTGTATGTAATCATGTTTTTTCCCCACATCTTGCCTATTATAATAAACATTGGACTGTTAATATCTCATTGAGATATTGATTTCAATTCTTTTGGGTAAATATCCAGAAGTGAGAATTTTAAATCAAATAGTAGTTCTATTTTTAACATTATGAAGAACCTAAAGCCTCTACTCTCTGCTACTTTTCCTGTACCAATTTACATTCACACCAACAATATGCAAAATTCCTTTTTCTCCTCATCCTTGAGAGTGCTTGTTACCTCCTGTGTTTTAGATAATACTATCCAAATAGAGGAGAATGTAATGCCTCATTGTGATTTTAATTTCCATTTCCCTGATGCTTAGTGCTTATTGAGCACTTTTTCACGTACTTCTTAGCCATTTTTATGTCTTCTTTAGAGAAATATCTATGAATATTTTAATTGTGTTATTTGCTTTTTTTTTTCTACTGAGTTTTTGTTTTTCAATGATTACTAGTTTATTAAAGGATATGATAAAGGATACAGATGTATAGCCAGATGAAGAGATACCTAGGGCAAGCTCTCGGAGGGTTCTCAGGCAAGGACCTTGGGGACATAAACTCCAGCACTGGAATTGGGATGAGTCACCCTCATGGAGGTTGAATGGCATCACTGACTCGATGGACATGACTTTGAGCAAGCTCTGGGAGCTGCTGATGGACAGGGAAGCCTGGCGTGCTGCAATCCATGGGGTCACAAAGAATGGAACATGACTGAGTGACTGAAATGAGCCCTCGTAGTGTGTGTGTTCATCAACCTGGATGCTCTCTGAACCCTGTATTATTGGATTTGGGGGTGCTTCCTCACATAGACACGATCAATTATTAGCTCCATTTCCAGCCCTTCTCCCCATTTTTGAGAAGTGTTGGAGTGGATTCTGAAAATTCCAAGCTTCTGTTTTTTTTTAAAAAAACTTTTTAATTTGTATTGGGGTATAGCCAATTAACAAAGTTGTGATAGTTTCAGGTGAACAGTGAAGGGACTCAGCCACAGACATACAGGTATTCATTCTCCCCCAAATACCTCTCTCATCCAGGCTGCTACAAAACATTGAGCAGAGCTCCCTGTAGCTATACCGTAGATCCTTGTTGGTTATCCATTTTAAATATAGCAGTGTACATGTCCATCCCAAACTCCTGTTAAGTTCTAATAGTTCCTTACACATTTCAAATATTAAGACTGTATCAAATATGTGATTTGCAAGTGTTTTCTCACATTCTGTGGGTTACCTTTGCATTCTGCTGATTGTTTCCTTGGCTGTGTAGAAGTTTTTTAGCTTGATATAGTTTAGTTTTTCTATCTTACCTTTTATTCCCTGTGCACTTTGATATATCCAAGAAATCATTCCCAAGACCAATGTCAAGAAGCTTCTTGATATTGTATCTTCTAGGCTTTTTAGAGTTTCAGATCATGCATTTAATTCTTTAATCTGCTTTGAGTTGATTTTTGTGCATGGTGTAAGATAAAGGTTAGGTTTGCATGTGGTAATTTTCATGTGGATGCCCAGTTTTCCTAACACCATGTATTAAAGTGACTATCCTTTCTATTTGTGTATTCCCCACCCAGCCAATCAAAGATCAGTTCATTAAAAATATGTGGGTTTAGCAGTTTGCATTTAAGGCCTTATGAAGCACACATCTTTGATAAACCCTGAATGAACAAAATCATCATTTTTTTAAGAGCAAGTTTTAAAAAATCTCACTTGAATATTTCTGAATCTGAACAACAAAAGGCTTCCTTGCTTGAACGTGATTTATGGAAATGTATTTGCCTGATATTTAACATATTTGATCAGTTGAATCACACCCAATTTCTTTAAGAGAAATGCTTTTATTGTTTCCTTTTAGCAAATGAGAAAACTGAGATATTGGGCAGTTTGCCCAGTTCCACACCATAAATCTCCAACAGGGATGAGATTAGCATTCAGTGAACTTGGACTCTATTCATACATCCACATCCCTAAATCCATAGGTCTGATGAAGAGATTTGAGAAGCTGAATTACTACATTTGGAAAGATTGCATATCCTTAAAATTGCTTAAAGTACTCAAGCAAAAAAAAAAAAAAAGACTCTAAAAAACCAAGCAACTTTAAGCTCTTCTCTCACTGTATTAGGAGAAACTTCTTAATACTCTCTTAATTTAGTCTGTTAATAAAGTTTGTGTAGGGGGGAGATAGACAGAGGGAGAGAGAGGGATTAGGGCATCACCAGGATTCGTAACATTAGAATGTCATTACTTTAAATGTCATATTAGTTCTACCTTTATTTTAACTAATCTTTAAAAACTTGTTTTATATTCCCAGAAAAGGACAATGCTCTGTGTTCTTTTCTTTTTAATGTAGTTGAGACAATAGATAGGAAATAATTTGTCCTTTTATACTTCTGTACTTCATTTTAGACTATGATAAAGTTGGGAATGTTAGCATTGACATAAAATATAGTTTACCACAAAGGCCAGTTTGGAGGATATAGAACACTTCATAAAAGATTTATTCCAAGGATATGTTTTGTGTAATAATATTCCTTTTCTGCAAAAAAAAAGGTCTGTCTTTTGGACATTGACAACTATTTCTTACAGATTTTCATTACTTTTTTGGGGGGTAAAGATCTTCTGAATGCTATCCCATATTTTGACTTTTTATATTTTTAGTATTCGTTTGGAAATTCACTCTTGGTGTTGGTGGTTTAGTCGCTAAGTCGTGTCTGACCCTTGCGACCCCATGGACAGTAGTCCGCCAGGCCCTTCTGTCCATGGGATTTCCCAGGCAAGAGTAGTGGGTGGCATGTCATTTCCTTCTCCAGGGGATCTTCCTAACTCAGGGATCAAAACCACATCTCCTGCATGACAGGTGGATTTTTCACTGCTGAGCCACCAGGGAAGCCCTTTCTCTTGGTGTGTGCTTAGTCACTCAGTTGTGTACAACTCTTTGCAACCCCATGAACTGTAGCCTGCCAGGCTTATCCATCCATCGGACTTTTCAGGCAAGAACACTGGAGTGGGTTGCCATTTTCCCCTCCAGGGGATCTTCCTGACCCAGGGATCAAACCCACATCTCTTGTGTCTCTTGCATTTCAGGCAAATTCCTGGTAGGCATATTCTGTTTTTTTTTTTTATTTTTTTTTAATTGAAGGATGATTGCTTTACAGAATTTTGTTGTCAGTCACTCAGTTGTGTCTGACTCTTTGTGGCTCCATGGACTGCAGCATCCCAGGCTTCCCTGTCCTTCACTATCTCCCGGAGTTTGTTCAAACCCATATCCATTGAGTTGGTCATGCCATCCAACCATCTCATCCTCTGTCATCTGCTCTTAATCTTTCTAATGATCAAGGTCTTTTCCAATGAGTTGACACTTCACATCAGGTGGCAGAAATATTGGAGCTTCAGTTTCAGTCCTTCCAATGAATATTCAGAGTTGATTTCCTTTAGTATTGACTGGTTTGATCTCCTTGCAGTCCAAGGGACTCTCAAGAGTCTTCTCCAACACCGCAGTTAAAAGCATCAATTCTTCAGTGCTCAGCTTTCTTTATGGTCCCACTCTCACATCCATTCATGACTACTGGAAAAATCATAGCTTTGACTATACATACCTTTGTTGGCAAAGTGATGTGTCTGCTTTGTAATATACTGTCTAGATTTGTCATAGCTTTTCTTCCAAGGAGCAAGGGTCTTCCGAGGACGATGCAACTGTCAAATATCATGTAAAGTCAAAGAATCAGTTCAAAAAAGTAAAATTAGGAATACATTGTAGCACATTGGATTTTTATTGCTAGTACTAGAATTCTTGAAAAGTCATTAAAAAAAAAAACAAAAACAAGCCACGAGTCTTTCCTATCCAGTTGCTAAGTTGCCCTGATAATCTCATGTTCTCATTTACAAGGAAGTGTTAGGTTCCTAAAGGGGATAAATGATACTTTAAAATTCTATCTCTATTATTCAAAAGCATGCTTCAATACCTCTGCAGAATCTATTTCTTTTTCATTTTTAGCTAAATTTATGTTTGCATATCAACATAGCAAACAGAATAAGTAGGAGGAAGATCTCTATCATACTTCTCTGAGAAGAATGGATAATGCAATCAAGATAGCTCACTCGGGAGTTCTCTGTATCCATACTGGTTGTGTTAGGGTAGGATGACATAGGACACAACAGCATATTAGATCTGAAAAAAACTAAAAGAATTGCGGTCTTCTCTTGTATGTGAATATGTGTGTGTGTGGGTGTGTGTGTGTGTGTGACATACACATGTCAGATATTACTGGGTACCTATTATTAAATTGCAGGTTGTAGCCTTAGTTACTGGGAATATAACTGTAGAGTGGTTGCATTTTCTGAACTGTTGAAGAATATAGAATTGAGCTCAGGGTAAGAATAGCAGCCATTTTTAGACTTCAAGTGTCAATCAAAAATAACTCTGTTCATTAGAGATAGAGATTTGAATTAATTTTGAAAGATTCCTTCATTTTAGAAAAAATACTCTAACAGGGATGTGTTGGTAAAGAAATAGTGCTCTTCTTGAATAGGGGAGGGCTTCACTTGTAGCTCAGTTGGTAAAAAATCTGCCTGCAGTGCAGGAGACCCGGGTTCGATCCCTGGTTTGGGATGATCCCCTGGAGAGGGAAATGGCAACCCACTCCAGTATCCTTGCTTGGAAAATCTCATGGACAGAGGAGCCTGGTGGGCCACAGTCCATGGGGTTGCAAAGAGTTAGGCACGACTGAGCAACTAACCCTTTCTTACTTAGGAAATGAGGAGATAGAATGAGCTTCTTATTAAGATATATGTGGTATATCTTTACTGTGGTAGGAGCTGGATCCTGAAGATTTTAATATAACTGCTCACTGGTGATACGAGTTTGTAGAATAAGTTGGATTCTGTTTAGAGTGAATGCAAAGAAACTTTATTATTCATTTTTATTGACACCTTTTTCAAATTGCCTTTGTTGGACCACTCTTTTCCTGCACCTAGTCTAAATAAATGTGCTCACAAATGCTATAGATTATGTTTAAAACTTCTCATGTATTAACTCAGTCATAGTTTAAAGGTGTTAAAATTCTAATTTCACCAAATTAAAGCTTTTCTATCTCATCGCCCCTCTTTTACACCCAGCTTTGGCTGGATTCAGGTTTGAAAACTGACACAGTGTGTTTAAAAATGAGAACTTCAAGCTGAAAAAATAAAAGCTATTACTGTTTAAATCTTAACTCTAATACATTTTTATTTTAGATTCAGTGGATAAAATACAATGTTTATAGAAGTTTTAAACCCCTCCCCCAAATTGGAGAATCCATAATAATATAAGAAAGAAATTATATATTTATGTTTACATTAGACACTAAACCCACATGATTAGAAAAATGCCTAGTGTCTAAATATTGGGAACACATAATTTCCAAATTGCATAAAGTATTCCAGATAACAAAAGAAGACAAGAAGCTATTCAGTTTATTTTATGATATTAATATTCCCACTATCAAAAGTAGATAAAAACAGCATAGAAACTATAAGAATAGAGGAAAACACATAAGATAACTTTAATCAAGCAAGCAAGCAACAAAATAATTCTAAAACCCATGAGTCAATCTCAAGTATTCATGTGGAAGTGGACATCTTAAATAAAGCATTCTTAAAAGAAATATATCATTGTATTAAAAAAAAAAGACAGCCATGTTAGTTTTTCATCATGCCTTGCAATAACAAGATAGTTCAACATTAAAAAGAATATCAAATGGAAAATATTTATAATATGCTAAAGCAAAAACATATTAATTTCAGTTGAAGTGCCACAACATTTTTTGAAACTTCAACATCAATTTGGATGTGACTGTGTGTGTGTTGCTTGAGAAAGAAGAGAGACAGAGAGGGAAATTTTCAGCAAAACTTATATGTAGTGAAAAAATAATATTAAAAGCAACTCAAATTGAATAACATAGGCATGATGACTGCCCTCACTAATACTATTCAATAATGAAATAGCCACTAGATTTCTGGTAACATAAATGCTACGCAAGAGAAATAAAAGTATAAAAACAAGAAAAGAAGAGACAAGTCTTTCATTATTTGTAGAAAATATAATAATCCATATGGAAAATGCAATAAAATCAATTGAGAAATATGAGAATTTAATGATAAAGCAGATACAATATTTGTATAAATTTAATAGATTTATTAATCATCAACAAAAGCTTTTTCAAAATATAAGAGAAGGAAGTTTTCATCTGAAATAGCAAAATTATAAAATAAACTGAAAGAGAACTAATATGATTATGCAGTACCCATATACAGAGAAATATAAAACTGTCTGAATGAAGTACTGTTCACCAAAATAAATTTCTGATGAATTTAAGAAAGATAAACACAATATTTTATTAGAAAAAAAGTTGGAAAATCAGTTCAGAATAGCAAATTATAGCTATAGCTATGGTAATAGCAAATGTCATCTTAGACACAATATGAAATGCAAAACAAAAGCAAAAAATATATTGATGAATATTGAATTTCTGAACCCAAAAGAAATATCATTTACAAATTGTAAAAAAGATTTATAGGAAATATTTAAAATATTTATAACAAGTCAGAAAGAAAAGACAAATATTTGAATAGAAAATGAAGTAAAGAATTGCTGTTGTTCGGTTATTCAGTCGTGTCTGACTCTGCGACCCCATAGGCTACAGCACACCAGGCTTCCCTGTCTTTCACCAGCTCCTGGAGCTTGCTCAAACTCATGTCCATTGAGTTGGTCATGGCATCTCATCCTCTATTGTCCCCTCTCCTCCTGCCTTCAATCATTCCCAGCATCAGGGTCTTTCCCAGTGAGTTGCCTCTGGATATCAGGTGGCCAAAGTATTGGAGCTTCAGCTTCAGCATCTGTCCTTCCAATGAATATTCAGTGTTGATCTCTTTTAGGATTGACTTGTTTAATCTCCTTGCAGTCCAAGGGACTCTCAAGAGTCTTCTCCAACACCACAGTTTGAAAGCATCAATTCTTCGGCTCTCAGCCTTCTTTATGGAGTCACTCTCATATCCATACATGACTACTGGAAAAACCATAGCTTTGTTGGCAAAGTAATGTCTGCTCTTTAATATGCTGTCTGGGTTGGTCATAGCTTTTTTTCCAAGGAGCAAGCGTCTTTTAATTTCATGGCTGCATTCACCATCCACAGTGATTTTGGAGACCAAGAAAATAAAGTCTTTCACTGTTTCCCATTGTTTCCCCACCTATTTGCCATGAAGTAAAGAATAAGAACTGACAGTTTACTAAATAAGACATTTTAATCTCTAGTAATGGATAGAAACTCTTTGTGACCCCATGGACTACAGCACAGCAGGCTTCCCTGTCCTTCACCATCTACTGGAACTTGCTCAAACTCATGTCCATTAAGTTGGTGATGCCTTCCAACCATCTCATCCTCTGTCACCCCTTTCTCCTCCTGCCTTCAACCTCTTCTAGTATCAGTGTTTTTTTCCAATAAGTTGGTTCTTTGCAACAGGTGGACAAAGTACTGAAGCTTCAGCTTCAGTATCAGTCTTTCCAAAGAATATTCAGGCTAGTCTTTTCAAAACATCACAGTTTAAAGGCACCAGTTCTTTGGCGCTCAGCCTTTTTAATTGTCCAGCTCTCACATCTGTACATGACTACTGGAAAAGCCATAGCTTTGACCATACAGACCTTTGCAGGCAAAGTAATTTCCCTGCTTTCTAATACACTGTCTAGGTTTGTCATTGTTTTTCTTCCAAGGACCTAGTGTCTTTTAATTTCATGGCTGCAATCATCATCCACAGTGATTTTGCAGCCCAAGAGAATAAAGTCTGTCACTGTTTCCATTGTTTCCCCATCTATTTGCCATGAAGTGATAGAACCAGATGCCGTGATCTTCGTTTTTTTGAATGTTCAGTTTTAAGCCAGCTTTTTCACTCTCCTCTTTACCTTTATCAAGAGGCTCTTTAATTAAGGGAATTACAGCTAAAATTAAGAAGTGCCCTTATTTTGAAATCAGCATGACAAAAAATTGAAAGTTTGTGTATATCTAAATAGCATTTGATATAAATGTTGGAGTGTAAATGGTTAAAGGCAGATTGGATGGCTCTTTAACAATACCTATTAAAATACTACATACTTGCAATACTACTACACTTCCATGTATGTTCAAAGCAACTTTCACAAGAATGATGGTGACAGGGAGATTTGAAATAGTAAAAACTAAAATTTTAACAGATGTAGACATTCATCCATATGTTGGGCTTCTTGGTGGCTCAGATGGTAAAGAATCTGCCTGCAATGGGGGACACCTGAGTTTAATCCTGGGTTGGAAAGATCCCCTTGAAAAGGGAATGGTGACCTACCACAGTAGTCTTCCCTGGAGAATTCCATGGATGTAGAGGAGCCCACAATCCGTGGTCCCAAAGAGTTGATACAGACATTTTCTATGTAATCCAATGCAATGGTTAAAAATATTAGAAGATATTTATGTGTATTTATAAAAATAGCCCTTACTATATTTCAAAAACTTCTGTGTGCCAGACACTGACCTAAGAATGAATCATTAACAGAGTGATCCTCCCAAAATATTGTGAAGCAAAAATATTGTTAGACCACTTCACAGGTAGGAATAGAGTCACAAAGGAATGAAAACAGAAACAATATTATGTTTTTCCTTAGATTCCTTTGTAAGTATGTAATTATTTTTAGTAATCGAGACAGAAGAGAGTAAACTGGTAATGGTGGTTTCCTTTCCAAATAGGGTGGATTGTGAGCATAATATTCATGGGAAATCAGCTTAGCCTGTACAAATTGACCATTTTTTAACAAAAGTATCAATCATTTGAAAATATTAATATTTAGTGTAAGAGTTGTAGATCCAGGAATGTTAGTGTATTAAACTGTATCTTGAAAACAAAAATCTTTATCTGAAAAATACTCTTATTTAAATATCTTACATGTTTTATTATCAGACCAATAATTTAAAAAATAAACCATAGTTAATAAGCATTGAAAATACTTAGTAAATATCATAAATGTAATGAAATATATTAAAAAATCAATTAAAATTCATTTTCAGTGTAAATAAAATCTAAATTGCTTCTGACATAATGTAAATGTCAAAAGACAGATTAAAATATATCTTGGTACAACTGGCTTCTGTACATTCAATATTAAGAACTGCACATGATACACACAAACAGAAATGAAGCATAAATTTAAGTTAATTGTAATATTTAGGGAATTTGAGCTTCTCCTTAATTAAACCTTTCTAATGTCAAAACTTGTTTGGTTAGTTTATTTTCTCCCTACCTATTAAGCATCATTGAATATTTAAGATACGATTGAGGAATACTCAAAAAACCAAAATGACGATGGTATATTAAAAGGACTGACTTGAAGGAGCTTCCAAAATACCTAACATAATGCCAAAGCTGCAAAAATATGCAAAACATACTTTTGGATTGGGCTTCCCTGGTGGCTCAGATGGTAAAGAATCTTCCTGCAATGCAGGGACCTGGGTTCAATCCCTGGGTTGGGAAGATCCCCTGGTAAAGGAAATGGCAACTCACTCCAATATTCTTGATTGGAGAATCCCATGGGTAAAGAAGCCTGGTGGGCTATAGTCCATGGGGTCACTAAAAATCGGACATGACTGAGCAACTAACACACACGCACACCACACACACACATACTTTAGATTATAACCCGAAGTAGAAAATAAATATTCATGAGTTTCTATTGATATAAATAAGTGATTGAATAATTACGTGGAAGAGGTGACAATGTCAGGCACAGACAAATTCCAAATGAATTATATAAGAACCCATCCCTCAAGGAAGTGAAACTTAACTCTTCATCCCTTACATGTGGGTGGAACTTAGTGATAGAACAAGCTGGTCATGGGATAAACTGGAGCTCTCTCAATCTGTACACATTTTCTGTAAATCCAAAACCATTCTAAAATGAAAAAATGTTTATTTATAAAATGATGGAACATATAGGCATATTTTGGGGTCATCACCATTAGCGACTGAACAAAAACAACAACCATTTGAACATGAGTAAATCGGGCTGTATAGCTCTCTTAGTAGACACAGGTGTATGAGTATATATGATTAGGAGTGGAAATGCTTATGAATAACAGAAAATAATATGGTCATTTATTTTAAAATATAAATCAGTTGGATTTGTTTTGAGGCTTATATATTTATGATAAAATATAAGTGAGGTGAGAGCTGTTTGTGGATTTGAGGACTTGATATCTGTTATTAATATCGTGACATTTTAGGGTCTACAAGCATTTACTCTTACTTTACCCGTAGTTTAATCTCCCACTAAAGCTTGATGAATCTAGGAATTAAATTGATGTGTGTCAAATGCCCCACATCAGACACCATGAGCTTAGATACCTCATTAACCCAAGTAATTGTTCTGGCTACTAACAATGTTGGAGATTTTAGTTGCATCTGTCTGTACACTTGCTCTCTACTTCTGCAGGTCAAAACTCAGACCTACTTATTCTTATTAAAAATTCCACAGTGACAAAGACGAGAAAGAGATTAAAAAATCATTGTTAGGAAATAATCTGTATTACTATCTGAATATATAAACAGGAAACACACAATCTTCCACTGGAGTGTATAATGGATGTTGTCACTGAAAGGAAAGTGAGCCTTTCTCTATAACTATGAAGTCTGCCAGTATAAATTGGTTGTGTATGAAGATAGCTTGTATATGAAAAGTTTTTCATTCACTTACTTGCAGTTCAAAAAACATGAAAAGAAAACTGAGTTTAAATAATTCAAATTTAATAAGAATCCCATTATTTTCTCTCCAAACTTGTCCTCTTCTTTTTTACAGTTGTTGAACTGTGCAGTATTTAGGTATCTACTTGTATATATATTTATAACAAATATGGGGGTATGAAAATATACTGATTTTTTAAAATAATTTTATTTATTTCATCCTTTTAATATAGGAAAATGACAATCATAAGAGAGGAAAAAATCTCACTCGAATTATCTCTCCTCTGTCTCTGTCTCTTTCAGCAATTTTTGGGACAGTTGCAGAGTTAACATATCTTTTGCACCTGTTATGAAGTTGGTGTAGGAATGCTGTAACTTCTGGGCCCAAAATATTTACATCTTACTGTAACTGCCTACTCCAGTGATCTTTTGATTGTAGGATATGCATCTTGGGGTCTGAAGGCTTTATCTGAAACCCTCTCTCCCTCCAGGGTTACACTGCCTTGCCAGGGAATTACACTCCCCAGGAATAGCATAAAATCCAAGAGGAAAAGGAAGCAGTCTATTAACACCCACTTCCCTCTCCCTTTATTCCTAGGGTAGAAAAACTGAGGTATGATTGCATCCTTTCTGTAGTCTGTCCATGTGCTTACATTGTCTGTGGGTGCTGGCTTCCTGCCCTTTCCTATATCACCTCTCTACTGCTCTGAAATTGTTTCTGCATCTCTCAAAAAATAACACTTGCGCTTTGATCTTTATCTTGGCTTCTACTTTTGAGGGAGCAGAGATTAAGGAAGATGGTCTGAGTGACTGTAGAAAAGAGAATAGAAGAGAGTGAGAAATGGTTTGGTTTTAAATATATAAAACCGTATAAATCCGGGCAAATATTGATGCAACCAATGGCAAAAGTAAACATTGACATAACACATATTTTCATGTCATATGTCATTTGCTAAACTGCTATATCTAGATAATTTCCTTAAATTACTCTAATACTTGAATATTTCATTATCTATACTAGTAACATCATGTCAATTTCAACATAAGATATCCTATATGGGAGCAATTAAGTAATTTATTGCTTAGTTGTAGCGCTAATTAAGCAAATTTTTTGTGTGTCACAATTAATGTTTTTAATACTTTTCTAACAGCATGATTTTTGTTTTTATGATAAAAGCAATGCATGCTTTGATGAGTAAACAATGGACCACAATAATATCATTAACTGTTTCACCAAAGGGGCAAATTTTCTTGAAGGAGAAAGGAAGACAAAATATCAAATAGGTATGATATCAAATATCAAATAGTTCTCTTAGAACTTCCAAGGGAAGGACTCTCTATGAGCAATTAGTAAATTAATTATATTAGTCACTGTAAAGTGGAGGACTTTATCATCCAGTGCAGCATAAAGGAAGATGTATTAAAGCAATAGGTTTCAGGCCACTCACTGTACTTATTCATTATTTATTAAATATTTGCTAAACACAACTTTTGTGTGTTGCTGTTTTATATCATTGCACTCTAATCTATAATTTGAAGTGTTTTTTTTAAACCTAGGGTTTATTGCCTTCTACTAAGTAAACTTTGAAATGACTACTAATCTCAGAAACTTCAAAGACCACTTACTGTACCATTGTAGAGAAGAGAGCAAGTTTCTCTCTCACATGTTGAGTGAAGGCTGTATTCTTTCTCAATTCTTGTTGTTGCAAGTTTATAACTCAAGGAGCCTGAGGTTCACAGAAGTTTAGAAAATAATCATAGGGTTTGCTAAAGGATTATTTCAGACAGATCTAAAGGAGATAGTGTGATAGATGCAATATCTTATAATAACAATAAAGTTAATGATATTATGCTATATAATAATGGTTTCTGTTTTTTGGCAATTATATTAGCTAGACTTCTTCAAGACCTTTTTATTAATTATTTAATTCTTGGACTAGCACTGTAAGGTACTGCTTTTGACCATTTTGTATGTGTGGAAAATGAAGCCCAAAGCAGTAAACTAAAATTTCCAAGACTAAAGAGCAGGCCAAGGAAGTAACAGAAATACACAAGCATAGAATGCTAAAGCCCATACTCGTTAATAGTAAGCATGTCTAAGTAATCATTTTGATGCTAAAACTGATTTTTAAATATATATGCAGCACATTGGCATATTTCTGAGTAAATGATTAAAAAACTCATAGCTGATACTCAAAAAATTCAGGATTTTATGAAGGAGACAATTTGTGTCCATATTGGTGATAGAAAAGACAAGGAAATATCTAAAATCATTTCTCTAACTTAATTAGCTTAACATTTTTCTCTCAGTGACATTTTCTTACCTGAAAATTTAGGATTTTTTTTGTCTCTAGTATATATTTGTGATGGAAAGCAGAGAGGGTGCAAGAATTTTTAAAGAAAAAAGCACATTAGTATGATTTTCCTACTTGGTTGTGGGAAGCATCTATCAAAACTAGTATCACAATATAAATTTATTCATTATAAATGTCTAAGTTGTTAATTGTGTGATTAATTTGTGTGAAATAAGAACATCAGCTCCCTTCATTATAAAAATGATTTTTTATACTTGGTAGCATGAAATAGCTTTTTTTTCTTTTTCTGCTTCCTCTATATTTGCCGTCTAAACCAGATATTTAAACTCTTCTTTACTAAGACCATATTTATATATAACTAACAACTTTATAATTCTTGTGTCATAAGGTGGTATTTATTCATCTTATTGTTTCTGTGTTCTTTGGCTATCTAAAATTATTTTACATAATAAGTGAGTTTGTAAAAGTCTTTAGGATTGTATCATTTAATAGACATTTTTGTATGTTCATTTATATTATTTTATCTTGGCTGATTCCATAATTCATTAGGGAGAACTGTTTTTGGAGTTGCTAGCACAGAGAGGAAAAATGACAGAGAATAATCACTCCTGACTAACAACTTTATTAACAACTATTCAATGAATTTAATCCTTTCTGGAATGCTGCTGCCATTTACTTCTTGGCATAGTGACATATTAGATTCTGCACCAGTAGTTCTCATGTACACCCAGAAATACTCTTCTAATTTTCAAAGCACTTGCGAAAATTTAGCATGAACTGACCAGAGATTCTACTATAAAAAGAAATAGGATATAACTTTAAAAGTTACAAGTCTGTTATTAAAAGATAAAAGAAGCAAGAGAGAAACTCATGATGAACTAAAATATACTCATCAAACATTGTTGTTGTTTTTCAGTCTCTAAGTTGTGTCTGACTTTTTGCAACCTCATGGACTGCAGAACACCAGACTCCTCTGTCCTCCACTATCTCCCGGGGTTTGTACAAAATCATGTTCATTGAATCTGTGATGCTATCTAATCATCTCATCCTCTCCCTCCCGCTTCTCCTTTTTCCTTCCATTTTTCCCAGCATAAGGGTCTTTTCCAATGAGTTGACTCTTCTCATCAGGTGTCCAGAGTATTGCAGGTTCATCTTCAGTATCAGTCCTTCCAGTGAATATTCAGGGTTGATTTCCTTTAGGATTGATCAGCTGATCTTCTTGCAGTCCGATCAAACATTAGGCACTCATAATTTTTACCAATGAATATTGTTCGTATAGAGACACTGAAAGAAAGATGTTAGTCTCTTCCATTCAAAATACTAAGCTCTTCAAAAATGATTAAGAAGTGCTGATTCAAAATTGAAAATTTCACTTGAGTTAGACAGTGTGTAGTTGTATGCCACTGAATTTGAGTCTACAGAAGTTTGTATGATATACAAATGATGAAACCATACTTAAAGTTTTATGTATTAAAACTCTGCCTAAGAAATATACTTAATGAAGAAAATAAAAGCTGGATAAATAAAATGGAGTAGTAACTTTTAGATAATTTTTATTTAACTTAAACTTTTTGTCAAGTATTATCAGCAAAGCAAAGTTATCAATATGTTTAAAAATGTGTAAAATTTGACTTACCTCCTGGTTTAACTTCAGGATTTATAAAAACTGACAAACAAAATTCAAGGAGTAGAAAATAAAAGTATCCTTAAAGAGGTACAAATACATTTTTATGCCTACTTAAACCTTTGAAATCAAACAGAAGTTAAATTAATTCACATATCTTTACTAAGGCAAGATTGTATTTGGTTTTGGTGAACAAAAAGCCATGTTCAATGAAGGCATTCATTTCCAATGGATCTGAAATTAAGGGTAGAATTCCAATAGGGAGAAATGGAAGAAAGAATATTCAAAGAAGAAAGATATTAGTATGACTCAATTCACCAAGTTTTGATGAGACTTGGTGTATGTGTTGAAAAAAGTTTGGAAATTTTTAACTGCATGTCATGCCATAAATTTTGAGACATTTACTTCCATTTATTTTCAAGAAAATCTCCAGATTTGCTTTGTATTTCGCTTTTGATTCAACAGATCACTTTTTACTTACCAGTGTAAAGGGCTTTCATTTTTCTAATGTTATTAATGTTGTGTTTATTTCATTGTGCTGTTTATGTTACTTTGATACTTCCGAAACTATTAGGATGTGTTTTTGTGTGTGATCTAATATAAAGGGGGCTTCCCTGGTGGCTCAGTGGTAAAGAATCTGCCTGCCAATGCAGGAGATGCAGGTGATGTGGGTTCGACCCCTGGGTCAGGAAGATCCCCTGAAGCAGGAAATGGGAACCTACTCCAGTATTCTTGACTAGGAAATCCCGTGGACAAAGGAACCTGGCGGGCTACAGCCCATGGGATTGCAAAACAGTTGGACATGACTTAGCGACTAAAGAACAACAACTAATGTAAGGGAAGTTCTTACTGTTCCATAAGCATTAGAAAAAGTGTATTTTCTTCAGCATTCTAATATATATATATGTGTGTGTGTGTGTATGTATATGTATATGTCACATACTTTAGATTGAGGGTTTTCCTTTTTTTAATACCATCTACATTTAATCTTATGTTATCCACTTAATTGTAAGAAGTACCTTATAATCCCTGTAATCAGAGAGTTTCTATCTGTCTCCCCTTGCATTGCCTGTTATTTCTGTTCTATGAAAGTTGTTGCTTCATTTTGGAGGCATAACTATGGATCACTTTTTATTTACCTTCTTCTAACACATAATATGTATACAGAAATAAAACAGATCATAAGAATATTGTTGAATTAGTTTTAACAATGTGAGTATGTTCATGTACTATGCAATCAGTGAAAACTAGACATCACTATCATCCAAGAAGCCCCTTGGTCCTTCCTAGTCACTAACCACTCCCTTTGGGTATACCAGCTTTGAAAATCAAGTTTAGCTTTTTCTATTTTTCAACTTCATATAAATAGAATTATGTCATTTTTCTCAACTAACATGATGTTTATAGGATTTGCCCATATTTCATACAGCAGTAATTTGTTTATTGTCATTGGAGGTAGAATATTCCACTAATTTCTGATATTGAGATGGACCACTCAGATTCTCCTTCAGGGCTGACTAGCTGCCCAGATATCAGGAGCATTGTCTGCAAATGGCCTCCAGCTGTCATCTTCTACATGTTCTGTTTCAGTTTCAGAGGATTTTCTCCTGTATGCACTTCCTGGGACACATCTGGTTATGAGTGTGACAGATGTTACATAGTTTTAACTATTTCAGTCCAAATTAGACAGCTGTGATGGACAATCTTCATGATCAAGATCCCTGCCTATTTCTCTCTAGGGCTTTGTTGGTCCTGCATCAAAGTTCTATTTTGCCTTACGATCAGTCAGTACCTCCTTCTATCCTGAACTCTGAGCTCCATCTCAGAATCTTCCTCCAGAGAATTCAGTCTTTGATACCATTATAGGAGAAGACTATAGAAGGATGTTTTGGTTTTCTTCAATTATTGATTATTACTGGAAATATTCTAATAGGGTTGTTTTGAGTACATTTCTAGGTGTGGGATTGTTGGATAATGGAATATATTTTTGCTCAAGTTTAGTAAATGTATTTTTATTAAATGCTACACCAGTTTACCAGTGGTGTATGAAAATTCCAGTTACTGAACTTCTTCACCAAATCTTGGTATTCTCAGTCATTTATATTTTATTCTTTTTAGTGAATGTGTATAGTGGTATCTCACAGAGGTTTTTAATTGATATTTTTATAATGACTGGTGCAATTTCAGCACATTTTCAAATGTGTACTGAACGTGTACTGGATATTTGTGTACAAATATGTATGTGTGTGTGTGTGTGTGTGTGTGTGTGCTCAGTTATATCTGACTGTTTGCAACCCCATAGACTGTAGTCCACCAGGCTTCTCTGTCCATGGGGTTTTCTAGGCAAGAATACTGGAATATGCTGCCATTTCCTATTCTTGGGGTTCTTCCCAACCCAGGGATTGAATCCACATCACCTGCATCTCCTGCATTGGCAGGCGGATTCTTTACCATGAGTGCCACCTAGAAAGCCATATATGGCTTCCCTGGGGCTCAGATGGTAAAGAATCTGCCTGCAATGTGGGAGACCTGGATTCAGTCCCTGGGTTGGGAAGATCCCCTGGAGGAGGGCATGGCAACCTACTCCAATATTCTTGCCTGGAGAATCCTATGAACAGAGGAGCCTGATGAGCTACATTTCATTGCATCTCAAAGAGTCAAACATGACAGCGATTAAGCACAGGGCTTCTCTGGTGGCTCAGACAGTAAAGAACCTGCATGCAATGCAGTATTCCTGGGTTTGATCCCTGGGCCAGGAAGATCCACTAAAAGCCAAACTGGTAAGTAATGTGTGTATAGACACATTATGTAACAGGTATGTTTTATTTTTTTATTGAAGTATAGTTGACTAACAATATTATATTAGTTTTAGGAGTACAACATAGTCGTTACATAATTTTATAGATTATACTCCCTATTGAACTGTTATGAAATAGTGACTATATTCTCTATGCTTTTCATTACGTCATTGTAAATTAACTTATTTCATACCTTGTAGTTTGGACCTCTTGATCTCCTTCACCGATCTTGTCCCTTTTCCCATACCTCTTTCTGCTGGTAACCATTAGCTTGTTCTCTGTATCTGAGTCTGTTTCTGTTTTGTTATATTCATTTGTTTTATTTTTTAGATTCACGTGTAAGTGAAAATGTGCAGTTTGTCTTTCTCTGTCTGACTTACTTCACTAAGCATAATACCCTCCAGGTCGAAGCATATTGCAAATGGCAAATTTTCATATTTTTATGGCTGAATAATATTCTTTTGTGTCTATATACTGCATCTTATTTATCCTTTCATCTGTTGCTGGACACTTAGGTTGCTTTTATATCTTGGCTAGTGTACATAATGCTACTATAAACATTGAAATGCATTTTTTTGAGTTAATGTTTTTTCTTTAATTCAGATATGTACCCAGGAGTGAAACTGCTAGATCATTTTTATTTCTATTATTTTCCACTGTGGCTACATCAATTTAAAGTTCCACCAACCATATGCTAGGATTCCCTTTACTCTATAACTTCATCAACACTTGTTATTTCCTGTCCTTTTTTGCAATAGTAATTCTGATAAGATTGAGGTGATATTTCACTGTGGTTTTCATTTGCATTTCTTTGATGATTAGTGATGATGAGCATCTTTTCATGTCCCTGTTGGCCATCTGCATATCTTCTTTGGAAAAATGCCTATTCAGATCCTCTATATTTTTAACTGGGCTGTTTTTTTTTTTATATTGAATTGTATGATTTTTTATATATTGGATATAAACCTCTTATTGGACACCATTTACATTCTTCCATTCATTCGGTTGCATTTTTGTTTTGTTTATGGTTTCCTTTGCTGTGCAAAATTTTCTAAGTTTGATTAGATCTCATTTGTTTATTTTTGCTTTTGTTTGCCATACCTAAGGAGATAGATCCAAAATGAAATTGCTAATGCCAATGTCAGACAGTGTACTGCCTATGTTTTACTTCTAGGAAATGTATTTATTATCAATATATTTTTGAAATCCATTTCATTTTGTACTTCTTAATGAAAATTCTATTATTTACCCACTGCTTTGTAGTACAACCTTTGTCATAATGGAATTGACCATGTCTGTGGCTTTCTAAATTTTTGACTGGGTTATTTTCCTATCCTTCTACTGCAATGTTATGCAAATTAATGCCTAATTATATTATTTCTTCAGGTTTTTTTAAAGATCCTCCTGGCTATTTTTGGACATGTAATTTTCATTTATATATGAATTTTAGTAAACTTTTCAATTTCAGTGAAAAGAAACTGCTTATATCTTGATTGTTTGAGGGGAAATGATATAGCATACAAATTAATAAATTAAATCCTTGAAAATGCTATAGTTCTCCCTTGTTTAAGCTTTTAACATTTTCTCTGAATATAATTTTATATTTTTAATCCATATATTAGATTTATTCTTTAGTTATCTGTTGGGCTTGATTCTCTTATAAATGTGATGTAAAACCACTGGCTATTTTAATACATTGACCTCTACCTAAAAAAAATTAATAAATTCATTTACTATTCTTAATAATTTCATGCTTAATTTTGTCTGACTCTGGGTAACCCCATGGACTGTAGGCCACTAGGCTCCACTATTCATGAAATTTTCCAGGCAAGAATACTGGAGTGGATGCCATTTCCTGCTCCAAGGGACTCACCTGACCCAGGGATCAAACACACATCTCTTTCATTTCCTGCGTTGAAGGCAGATTCTTTACCACTGAGCCACCTGGGAGTACCAGACTACTTCAACAGTTAGAACCAGACATGGAACAGTTGACTGGTTCAAAATTGGGAAAGGGATATGACAGTGCTGTATTTAATTTATATGTCACCCCGCTTATTTAATTTATATGCAATGTACATCAGGTGAAATGCCACGCTGAATGAATCATAATCTGAAATTAAGATTTCTGGGAGAAATATCAGCAACCTCAGATATGCAGGTGATACCACTCTTATTGCAGAAATTGGAAGATCCGAAGAGCCTTTTGATGAGGGTGAAGAAGGAGAGGAAACAAGCTGGTTTAAAACTCAACATTCAAAAAACTAAGACCATGACATCTGGTCCCATCACTCCATGTCAAATAGAAGGGGAAAAGTGGGAATGATGACAGATTTTATTTTCCTTAGGCTTGAAAATCAATGCAGATGGTGACTGCTGTCATGAAATTAAAAGATACTTGTGTCTAAGAAGGAAAATTATGACAAACCTAGACAGTTTATTAAAAAGCAGAGAAATCACTTTGCAGAAAAAGGTCCATATAGTCAAAGCTATGATTTTTCCAGTAATCATGTATGGATGTGAGAGTTGGACCATAAAGATGATTGAGAGTTGAAGAATTGATGTTTTTGAATTGTGGTGTTGGAGAAGATTCTTGAGAGTCCCTTGGGCAGCAAGGAGACCAAACTGTTCAATCCAAAGGAAATCCATGCTGAAGATTTATTGGATGGACTGATGTTGAAGCTGAGGCTACAGTATTTTAACCACATGATATGAAGAGCTGAATCATTGGTAAAGAGCTTGATTCTGGGAAAGATCGAACACCGAAGGAGACAGGGGTGGCAGAATATGAGATGGTTAGATAGCATCACCAGTCCAATGGACATGAATTTGAGCTAACTCTGGGAAATAGTGAAGGACAAAGGAGCCTGGTGTGCTATAGTTCATGGGATCACAAAGGGTCAGATATGACTTAGTGACTGAGCAACAGCAATAACAAATTCCTAATAATTATCTATAGAATCTTTTAGATATTTTGTATTTTTATCATGCACAATCATTTTATCTGTGGATAGTAAGTTGTGCTTTTTTCCAATATATAGATCTTTGGTTCTCTTCTTCTGTTGTTCTGAAGAGATACTCAGGTACAACACTGACTAGAAGTAATGACAGCTACTTGTCTCTTTTGCAATCTCTGAAAGAAAGACTTTAATCATTCACAATTAATGTAGTGTTTACTGTAATTTATTTGCAGGTACTCTTAGGCAAATCAAGGATCTTTCTTCCTATTTATAAATTATTATACCTTTGTATTATGAATCGATCTTGAATTTAAACAAATGCTTTTACTGCTACTATTGAGATAGTTGTATGATTTTCCTCTTTATTATCTGTTAATGAGATGAATTACATTTATTGGCCATTATAGTACATACTTCTTATATATTGTTGAATTTAGTTCCATTTCTGCCTAAGATGTAGACATCTAGAAAGACCATTGCTCTGATCTTAACAATAACAGAAATCTGAATACACTAAAAAATAATAATTTTCTTGAGCCCATCAGAGAGCTAAAGTAAACCAGTAGTCTGGACCCTTAGAAGGGATACTTTAATGAGAGCCGATACATGAGGACTGGTTCACCTAGGGCAACATAAGAAAGCGAGAAGCACTGGCCATAATACACATATGCTGTCCTTAGTTGTTCAGTCATGTCCAACTCTGTACCCCTCCAGGCTCCTCTGTCCATGGAGATTCCCCAGGCAAGAATACTGCAGTGGTTGCCATATCCTCCTCCAGGGGATGTTCCCAACCCAGGGATTGAACCCATGTCTCCCACATGGCAGGCAGATTCTTTACCATCTGAGCCACCAGGGAAGCCCATCATATGAATAGTTAAAATTAAATCAAATATGATTTTAATTGCAAAGCTAAGGATTTTATAAAATTCTAAATATTCTGAAGTTAACTGACTAGTTATTATCATGATCACCTAGTTAGTGATAGGCATATATAAATTCAGTGACTAGGTCTTTTCATAATTCTATGGTACAACCTCCCTTAATTCCAAATATCTATTGCTGAAATCATCATCATCTAAAGTCTAACAATTGAATACTTCTGTGTGTTGGTGAAGGCACAGTGGAGTAAAGGAGAAGGTATATATTTTTGAGATAGAAACAATTTCATTGATGCTGGGTGTATTTTTATTAGAATAGATCCTTTTATTAGTGTATACTATCAATGCTGTTCCAATGCACTTGAAATAAAGGCTGCAGTATTTAATGGTTCTGTTATTAAAATTCTTTAACCTACATGAACTGGGATATGATGGCTCAATAGTAAATAAGAAAAGTTTCCTCTAAAGATACAATCACTAAAAATTTAGGTGAATTTCACTGAACTATGAAGACTTCTAATTTTAAAAATAGGCCAAGAATGTCTCAAGATTAGATTTTAATAAAGGATTGCAAATACCACATTCCTTTAAATTTTGATACAGCTAGCAAAACTGTAAGAATCTGAAAATGAAGAATATTTCCAAAAACAGCTTTCTGATTGCTTGCAAACATGCAAGTAAGATAAGTCTTGTCCTGAATTAATTTAAAAATCTTAGAAAGTATCTTATTTTAACTGTATCTGTCCCCTTATTTATGTTTATCATTACATAATTCATCTAATGCATGGTTCAAAGGAGGGAATATATTTATAACTTCTCAAATATAATTGAAATAAATTTTGTATAACAATTGCTGACATTGTTTTTAGCCAGTGCTTTAGAGAGCAAAATGTACTGAAGTTTCCCAAAAGATGACAACCCCAGCCAGTTCATTCAAACTATTATGAAAAATATACTACTTGCTCCTGGTTCTAGACTCCATAGTTACCACATTTAGTTTAGAGAAATGAGACTACCTGAATCTTGAACACCTCAGTTATTTACACTGATTATGAACCTACTAGTAGAATATATAATGGTTCTACCGTGTTAACTCCCCAAATTTTGAACTTCTTTGATTCAGTGAAATCTCTTTTATTGACACACCAAAATTATTCCCCTGTATCTTCAACTGCTGTTGTACAATCATCTCTAACTTTCTCTCTGTCCTTTCAAGTTTAGCTAGATCACTAATTGTTCCATGTCTTATTAATAATTGTAACATGAATGTGAGTTTTGTTCAATAAAAGAGTAGAGAACACAAATATTAGAACTTTAAGGTGAGAGAACTCTAAAATGTGAAATCTGTGTTTAATTTTTGACAAAATTTGTGGGCAATGGAGCACACAGGATGGTTAGAGAAGCATTCTTTTACTTATTCTGCTTGTGGGAAGCAGGAGACAGATTTAACAGGGCCATGAGCCACGGCCAAATGAGCCATGTTGGAAGGATGCTCTTTCTCTGAATAGCAGGGAAGGAGAAATCCTGGTTATGCACTACTCCATACTTCCCTTTCCATAAATACCTTCTTCAACATGTGGCCTAAGAAAACCCGATGTATTTAATGGTTACTTAAGGGGGAAAAAAGAACTAGTCCATAAGGGGAAATGTTGGTGAATTTCTGCAAAATTTATTAATATTCATCAAAAGAATATTTCATAAAGAAAATAAAAATTGGAGCCAAATAATGTCCTAGAGGAAGAAGAAAGAGAAGGAATAAATGGAGGAAGTAGAGGATGGGAAGGAGAAAGAAGAGGGAAAGCAGACAGAGGAAAAGAAGGCCTTAATGTTAATTTTGTGTGTCAACTTGGATGGACCATGGTACCTAGATAACTAGTCAAACACCAATTTGAATGTTGTTTAGAAAAAACTTTTCAAATGAGATTAACCTTAAAATCAGTAGAGTTTGAGTATAGAAGATTGCTCTTTATAAGTGGGCCTCATCCAATCAGTTGAAGTACTTAAGAGAAAAGACTAGTTTCTGGAGGAAGAAGGAATTCTGCCTTCAGACTCTCTTTGAACTTCAGCTGCATTGTCAACTCTTCCTTGGGTCTCCAGGCTCCCTGCCAGTTTTGGACTTGCCAGCCTCCAGAATCACATGAATCAATGCCTTAAACTAAATCTCTCTCTTTTTCTCCCCATGTATGCATACACCCATGTACTCTCACACATACACCCACACACATATATGCACACATGTATACATTTATATGAAAGAAGAAAGAATGAAAGAAAAAGAGAAAAAGAACCATGCACAAAGCTCTGTTGTATGATAAGCTTAAAAAAATATATTCTGTTATTGAATTGAATTTTTATTTTTGTCTCCAATTTCAATGAAATGAAAAATACCCTATGCACACAAAGAAAATAGTCTAAATAGGGCTGATTTTATTTAGTCTATCAATTGCTTGTTTACAAGAGAATGCCCCACTTTTTAGAATTTTGTGTCACATAAAATTGATTGATTTGCAGTTCAAGTGATTATAAGGTCACTGGTTGGTCTGAAAATATGTTTTGGCAATATAAAATATTCCAACATTGCCTTTCTAGCATGATAAAACTGGAACTGAAAAGATGGATATTACTTCAACAACAGAGGACTTTTCAGAGTAGATATTAAACTTGTGAAAGGAAAGTGATGGATTAGATAATACCTTAGGCCTCTTGTCTGCAAAGATTGTTTGTTTTTTTTTTTTTGCATGAAGTGTACACATTTGGTTAGAATAATTTTAATCCTCAGTTAGAAAACCTTGAGTTTATTGCAGTGATTTTTATTAAAAAATAAATGACTTTTAACTTCATTTCAGGAGGGGTAGGATATTTATGGGGAAAGAGCTTTAAGAAGGCTCAAGGGGAAATGTCAGTAACTGCTCAAGAAGAATTGAAATGTCATTTTGCATTAAAAAAAACAACAACATGACTTTGCTGTGAAATTCACAAACCTTTTATGGCAAGGGAAAAACTTAACTTGATTAAGTGGCACCAGACACAGATGTATATCAAATCATAACTACAATGCCTATCAGAGAATGTTCATTGACATCCAGGGAAGACAAGTTTAATATTGCAGTGCTGTTTGCACTTGTTTTTGAGTGGAAATACACCACAAGGACTACAACATTAAACTCTGTCAATTCTTGAATTTCAATTGTCTGCATGAGTAAGCATCATTTCCTAATAATAGCTAGAAATACAGTTTTCAGTTGTAAACATTTTTCCTTTACATGGAAAAAAATACTACTTATGTCCTTAAGAAATATGAACACTCCTTGCAAATTCCACTTCCCCCAGAGCTTAGTAATATCAAGACAAGATTTATGAGCCATTTGATGTAACAGTAAATGAGTGCCTTTCTCATCATAAGCACTGAATACTTATCTGTTGAGTGAATTAATAAGTATAGGGGAAATGTTTTTAAATAAAGTTTTAAATTTTTATTCATTTATGTATCATATATTTTTGCATTATTTCACTGTCACAATACAATTGAATCTCTGATAGCTATGTTCAGGAGGCCCTCACCAAGTATTTTTTTTTTTCAGGAAATATTGTTGCAGGCTGTCCTATTGCAAGTGTACTTATTGTAGCATTAATTTTAAGAATATTACTTTTAAAAAATATTTTACCTTTAATTTTTTATTAGCGTGTAGTTGATTTACAATGTTGTGTTAGTTTCAGATGTCCTGCAAAGTGATTCCGGAGAAGGCAATGGCACCCCACTCCAGTACTCTTGCCTGGAAAATCCCATGGACAGAGGAGCCTGGTAGGCTGCAGTCCATGGAGTCGCTAAGAGTCGGACACGACTGAGCGACTTCACTTTCACTTTTCACTTTCATGCATTGGAGAAGGAAATGGCAACCCACTCCAGTGTTCTTGCCTGGAGAATCCCAGGGACGGCGGAGCCTGGTGGGCTGCCGTCTATAGGGTCGCACAGATTCGGACCCAACTGAAGCGACTTAGCAGCAGCAGCAGCAAAGTGATTCAGTTATATAATCATATATATCCACTTTTTTTTAGATTCTTTTCCCATGTAGGTTTTCACAGAGTATTGAGTAAAGTTCCCTGTGCTATACAGTATGCCCTTAATAGTTATCAATTTTATATGTAGTAGTATATATATGTAAATCCCAATATCCCAATTTATCTCTCCTCCTCTTCCCCTGCATTAACCATAAGATTGTTTTCTACATCTGTAACTCTATTTCTGTTTTGTAGATAAGTTCTTTTGTATGATTTTTTTAGCTTCCACATAAAAGAAGTATCATATGATGTTTGTCTTTCTCTCTCTGACCTCACTTCACTCCGTATGATAACCTCTAGGTCCATCCATGTCGTTGCAAATGACATTATTTCTTTCTTTCTTATGGCTGAGTAATATTCTATTCTATGTAAGTACCACATCTTCTTTACCCACAGAATGTTACTTTAAAAAAAAAGTAGCAGTTTGAGGCAAGAATAGTAGGAGTAAGTGTTACCATCCCAGTTGACTTGAAGAGCAAACTTCACCCTTGGGGGTGCCTAGTTCAGTGTAGAAAGATGCAATAATGTGACCTGTGTGTTTGGTACATTAACACAACACTAGAATAAAGAGAAATGAGCCTTTGGTTCTAACAAAAGGAATTGAATAGGGCCTTCCCTGTAGCTCATATGGTAAAGAATCTACCTGCAATGCGGGAGACCTGGGTTTGATCCCCAGCTTGGGAAGATACCCTGGAGAAGAGAATGGCAACCCACTTCAGTATTCTTGCTTGGGAAATCCCATGGACAGAGAACCCTGACAGGCTACAGTACGTGGGGTCACAAAGAGTCAGACACAACTGAGAGACTAACACTACTACTACTAAAGGAATTGAATATATGCTCTCATATTTGAGAACATTTTTATATGCTTGTAAAGAAAATAATTTATGCATAAGATGTGCCATGTTCATCTCCTTTATAACTGCTAATATAAAACTCCCAATATAAAAAACTAAAATAGAGGTCTATGGCTATTTTGGTGCTTCATGTGCCAGAGATCTCAAGTCCTTCTATTTTGAAACACTATTTTGTGCATCTTCTGGAGAAGGAAATGGCAACCTAAGCTAGTATTCTTGGTTGGAAATCCTATGGACAGAGGAGCCTGGTGGGCTGAAGTCCATGGGGTCACAAAGAGGCGGACAAGACTTAGTGACTAAGCAACAACAATATTGGTCACATTCCAGCTAGTAGGAAGGGTAGCTACAGAAAGACATATGCCATTATATCAATGAAGACACTAGAGACCACCACCCTATACTTCTGTGCACACATCACCATGGAAAACATCATGGAAACAGATATACCTGCCAAGATGGCTGGAAAATGCAGTCTTTATTATGGCTGTTCAAAATGTTCTGCTAACATGTATATAATTTCAGAAGAAGAAAGGGGACATAGACTTTTTCGAAATAACTTGTTTTTCTGTTTATTTTTTCTAGAGATACTGATAATAGGTTTGTGAATATCATTTTGAAGATTATTTATATACCAACTACATTTATCCAGCCATGAACTTCTCCAGGGACTTGTTTTAAATGTCATGTTTTTCCTCAGTGCATAGTGATGTGCATTAATCTTAACACATGCTCAAAAAATTTATTGATTTTCACTGACTTCTGTTGTTAATTTTTAAATAAAAGTTTTATGTACACATGATATATAATATTCAGGAAAATGTAAGATAATAAATGGAAAGTGAAGCATTACTTTTATTTCATACTTAAATTTTATATTTGATGTACGTTGTTGTTTATCTGCTAAGTTGTATCTGACTCATTTGTGACCCCATGGACTCTAGCCGGCCAGAATCCTCTGTCCATGGGATCTCCCAGGCAAGAATAATGGAGTGTTTTGCTATTTCCTTCTCCAGAGGATCATCCCGAGTCTCCTGCATTGGAGGTGGATTCTCTACCACTGAGCCAGCCAGGAAGCCCCTTATTGATCATCTATGGCTGACTTTAAATACTTGATTAATTTCAGGTGTCCACTGTAGAGATTCAGTATTTTTATAATTTATACTTCATTTATAGTTATTACAAACTAATAGCTTATATTTCCTTGTGCTGTGTGACATATCTTTGTTCCTTATTCATTTTACATAATAGTCTGTGCCTCTTAATCCCATACTCTTATCTACCCCTTCCCACTGGTAGCCACTAGTTTGTCCTCTACATCTGAAACACTGCTTTTAACTCTTCGTATTTTTGTTTTGTTCTTATATTTAACTCCAAATACTATGTATACTTATGAGAGACAGGAAACTTGCTTGGTTAAAACTAATGCTCATCTCACCATTTGCAACCAGATTCTCTATATTACAATTTAATCTTTAACCCTTCTGCTATACTGTTGCAGGTTGAGTTTTCTAGTAAGCAGATTCTGAGATGGAGATTTTGAGTAGCAAGTTTATTAGGGGGTGCTCTGACTACCATAGCCTGTCATAGAAGGGAAGGAAGAAAGGATAGCAGAGGAGAAGACTAGATTGTCGTGAAAGCTTGGCAGAAGCCCTGGAAGACACCGCTGAGAGCTCTCAAGTGGCAGTGGCATTGCGTTTATTTAGTTGAGACACTGAGGCGTTGACATAGACCTGCATTAACCAGTCACTGAATACAAGTTACTCCCTAGAAAGATATGTGGCCCAAGGCAGGATGACTCTTTCTTGCAAAGGGCAGTTCTTGGAGTTTGGCAGCAGCTGATGACTACCAGAGGGTTATGTGTTCTTCAGTGTTGAGGCAGAATCTAAGCAAGTCTCCACAGTGTCCACTGTGCCTCATAATTTTAACTAAGGAATAGGGCCTTCAGTTTTGTTCCCTGATCTTTTTATTATATTTCCTGACTCTTAATAAACGTCTTCAACATAAGGTTGTATTTTCTTTCACATAAACCAAGACAGAGTAAGTGACTCAATGGTAATCAGAAACATAGGCAGCTTGTATTCTTCAGCTCTTTCTTCCATAGCACTGGTTTCCATGTTCTAGATTGTTTTATGTCCAAAGTGGATACTGGAGTTCCAAATAAGATGGAGTGGAGTTCATTCCATCGTATTTCAGGCAACAGAAAGAAAGGGCCTAAAAGTATGTCCCAACTGACTACTCTTTTACCTGACAAATTGTTCTAAAGATTTTTGGGAGTAGACACGATCACATGGCACATTTAGCATTAATAAAGACCACAGAATGTCAAATTTAAATTGAGTATATTGCAATACTAAAATACCTTTGGGTCTGTTAACTGAGGAAGAAGAGGACATTGAATATGAGAAACAGTCTCTCTCTCTCTCTACATTCTCTACATATATATATATATATATAAATATATATATATATATGGGTTGTTTTATTTTAAAAATAAAGTTTTAAATTGATTTTAAATGTTCTTTATTATGTGATAATTGAATAACTACTTTAAATGTTATATTTGATATAACTGAATAAATGTTGTTCTTTATTATGTGATAATTGAATAACTACTTTAAATGTTATATTTGATATAACTGAATACCATGGATGAAAAAGGACTTCCCTGGTGGTTCAGATGGTAAAGTGTCTGCCTACAATGCGGGAGACCTGGGTTCAATCCCTGGGTCGGGAAGATCCCCTGGAGAAGGAAATGACAATCCACTCCAGTACTCTTGCCTGGAAAATCCCATGGACAGAGCAGCATGGTAGGCTACAATCCATGGGGTCCCAGAGTCAGACACGACTGAACAGCTTCACTTTCTTTCTTTTCTTATGGATGAAAAATAGTTTAAAAGCATGGTCTTCTATTGAGTTGGCCAAAATTTGTTCAGGATTTTCTGTAGTATCTCTCTCTCAACCCAACAGAATTTGGCCACCCCAATATTAACCTCTGTTTGAAGCCTATATATTTAGGAAGAAAATGCTTTTTTAAGCTCTACCAACCAGGTGACTCAAATTACAGGAGAAATATACAGAAACAAAAGTAATAACAATGCCCTTCAGTTCAGTTCAGTCGCTCAGTCGTGTCCGACTCTTTGCAACCCCATGAATTGTAGCATGCCAGGCTTCCATGTCCATCACCAACTCCCGGAGTTTACCCAAACCCATGTCCATCGAGTCAGTGATGCCATCCAACCATCTCATCCTCTGTCGTCCCCTTCTCCTTCTGCCCCCAATCCTTCCCAGCATTAAAGTCTTTTCCAATGAGTCAACTCTTCGCATGAGGTGGCCAAAGTATTGAAGTTTCAGCTTCAACATCAGTCTTTCCAGTGAACACCCAGGACTGATCTCATTTAGTATGGATTGATTGGATCTTCTTGCAGTCTAAAGGACTCTCAAGAGTCTTCTCCAACACCACAGTTCAAAAGTATCAATTCTGTGGCGCTCAGCTTTCTTTAGGGTCCAACTCTCACATCCATACATGACCACTGGAAAAACCATAGCCTTGACTAAACAATGACCTACTGTCAGAAAATTTCAAGTCTAAAGGTACAAAATGTTAGAGAGTGTTAAAATACTCTACTTTGGTGAACTGGGAGAGTGTATACAAAATATCCTTGCCTAAAAATTGCCTGTGAATAAATATAGATTTTAAGATTTACAAAAAGGGTATTACCATGTCCTGACAAATGCTCTCTTGGGCAAAGTTATCAAAAATAGTTTTGAGAATATATATTCCTTTACTTAACACAATTTTATTGCTGTTCAATAACTGTAAGATTCAGTTCAGTTCAGTCGCTCAGTCGTGTCCGACTCTTTGCGACCCCATGAATTGCAGCACGCAAGGCCTCTCTGTCCATCACCAATTCCCGGAGTCTACCCAAACCCATGTCCATAGAGTCAGTGATGCCATCCAACCATCTCATCCTCTGTCGTCCCCTTCTCCTCCTGCCCCCAATCATACCCAGCATTAGGGTCTTTTCCAATGAGTCAACTCTTTGCATGAGGTGGCCAAAGTATTAGAGTTTCAGCTTCAACATGAGTCCTTCCCATGAACACCTAGGATTGATCTCCTTTAGGATGGATTGATTGGATCTCCTTGCAGTCCAAGGGACTCTCAAGAGTCTTCTCCAACACCACACTTCAAAAGCATCAATTCTGCGGCGCTCAGCTTTCTTCACCATCCAACTCTCACATCCATACGTGACCACTGGAAAAACCATAGCCTTGACTAGATGTACTTTTGTTGGCAAAGTAATGTCTCTGCTTTTAAATATGCTATCTAGGTTGGTCATAACCTTCCTTCCAAGGAGCAAGCGTCTTTTAATTTCATGGCTGCAATCACCATCAGCAGTGATTTTGGAGCCCCAAAAAAATAAAGTCTGACACTGTTTTCACTGTTTCCTCATCCATTTCCCATGAAGTGATGGGACCAGATGCCATGATCTTAGTTTTCTGAACGTTGAGCTTTAAGCCAACTTTTTCACTCTCCTCCTTCACCTTCATCAAGAGGCTCTTTAGTTCTTCTTCACTTTCTGCCATAAGGGTGGTGTCATCTGCATATCTGAGGTTATTGATATTTCTCCCGGCAATCTTGATTCCAGCTTGTGTTTCTTCCAGCCCAGCGTTTCTCATGATGTACTCTGCATAGAAGTTAAATAAGCAGGGTGACAATATACAGCCTTGATGTACTCCTTTTCCTATTTGGAACCAGTCTGTTGTTCCATGTCCAGTTCTAACTGTTGCTTCCTGACCTGCATACAGGTTTCTCAAGAGACAGGTCAGGTGGTCTGGTATTCCCATCTCTTGAAGAATTTTCCACAGTTTATTGTGATCCACACAGTCAAAGGCTTTGGCATAGTCAATAAAGCAGAAATAGATGTTTTTCTGGAACTCTCTTGCTTTTTCGATGATCCAGCGAATATTGGCAATTTGATCTCTGGTTCCTCTGCCTTTTCTAAAACCAGCTTGAACATCTGGAAGTTCACGGTTCACCTATTGCTGAAGCCTGGCTTGGAGAATTTTGAGCATTTACTGTTTAAACACTATAAGGAAAAGTTCAAAAATTCAGCTATGTTTAGAAAATTTGGCAAGGAGTTAAAGAAACATCTGCTGAAAGGAAATGCCATCATCATTTCTTATTAATTAAAATACAATGCAGTAAAATACTATGCACCTTTTATCAATGATTTTTGAATTTATTAATAGTCCTAAGTCAGAAAATTTCTCATGGTTATACTATTATGAATTTTTGTCAGCTAAAAAGTGAGGAATATAAAATAAGAACGTCTTCTAAGAAGAGGGATGAGTTGAATAAAGTATAGAACAACAAAAAACTAGAAATTTAACTTTTGAAGAAGGAATGATTTAATAAATCTTTGAATATATGAAGGGCTTTGTGAAATGATGGTAATCAATATTTTTATTATATTGAAGACAGAACAAGAGAAACTAAGCTTAATATTAAGCATGATGGATTTGAGTTAGCAAGTTGTAAAGTATTTTCTGACAGAAATTTGTAGTGAATCTCTTTTAAACAAAAATGGGTCCTTGCTATTTTATTATTCTTTACGCATTGCCTGATGATTGTAAAACTAGGTGATATGATCCATTTTATACTTATGATATCATTATATAAAATATGGATTGTGTATAAATATCCTCACTAAAACCTCTCCCTAAAAGTCAAAATCACAGCACGGAGTTGGGCTCCCTATGCTGTACAGCAGCTTCCCACTAACCATCTATTTTACACATATATGTCAGTGCTACCCTCTCAGTTTGTCCCACCCTTCCCTTCCTCCCGTATCCAGATGACTGTCAATTAAAAATTGTTTACTAATGCATAGATTACAACAGTACAGCGTTCATCACATAAAATAAAAACCTGTATCTTTTGCAAGTGAGTTCAACATTCATGGTTTCTTCTAAGCAAATTAGAGACACTCCTCACTTAGGAATAAAACAAAATTTACTTTTCCAAAGATGTTTCATGTGCAACCACCCATCAGGAAGGGGATTCGTTACACCACTCTATGATGTCAACTTCCGCACAGGCTTCCAAACTTGATTAAATTCTCTAAAAGCAGGATATTCCTGAGCAACCCTCTGTAGCTGTAATTTTCAATGTAAAAATGAAAGGATGAAGTTTACTATTATTCATCTAACTTAGATTTTAAAATAGCTTTTTTTAAAACCAAGTTTCATTTAATGGAAAGAATCTTTTATCTGAGGTCACTGAGGGTAGAATAGGCTAGATATATAAAAAGGACAAGAAATATCTATTTTTTAAGACTAGTAGTTCAAATTAATTTAAACTGATAATAAATTATAAAAACTTTCTAAAGTTGAGTTTGAAGACTGTAAATTGGAATCTTTGAAATATCTGTAGATATCATAATTGCATGAAGCATATTTTTCAGACTGCCTGCAAAAAATCATTTTGTTTATCTTCCTCAGGCTAAGACTTTTTTCTTTTGGTTAGGAAAATTCTCATAATCTTCCCGTTCTGACTTAAAGAGCTTTCATGAGATTTAGGCTTTGGGCATGATCGAAGATGCAAGAGACTGGATTTTAGCTTTCCTTGATAATTACTTCTGAAAAGCAATGACTAATTCTATCAGCTTTCTGAAAAGGGTATAAATCTTGATACTAGCAGATATTTTGTGCTGAAACAACTAGAGAAAGAAAATAATCTACTTCTTGTGTATTTAGATTGCTCACCTGCATTCATGTGTTTTCTCCAGTTTGTATCTGTAAACATAAGCATGATGAATAAAGTTCATTTAATTTTAAACCCTTACAACAATGCTGCAGTCTTCAGGATTCAATTAACTCTTGAATTTGAAAGGCCTTAGAAAAGAAGTCTTGTGAAAAAACTACTAGAAAGGGAAGCAAGTGCAAAATAATGTCAATGTTGAAAGTATGAGGGACAAAACAAGGAAATAGAACATTGGTAAGGTTCATGGAAACCTGTCAAGGCTCACTTTGGTTTACTTAGGAATGAAAAAAATATCTTCATTGAACTATCAGAAATATTAAAATAGCATGCCTGATTCTTGTCTATAGTTGACATGGAGGGAGTGTCTAATATTCATTTATTCTCTGAAATGTTTCTGAAACTAGTAGCATGAGAAAACTGTTGTCAAATCAAACACATTATTTTTACATTCATTAGACAGTGTGCATGTGTGTGTGTTCAGTCTCTTCAGTTGTGTCCAACTCTTTGCGACTCCATGAAAAGTAGCCCACCAGGCTCCTCTGTGCTTGGAATTCCCCAGGCAGGAATACTGGAGTGGGTTTCCATGTCCTCCTCCAGGGGATCTTCTCCACCCAGAAATCAAACCTGGGTCTCCTGCATTGGCAGGCAAGTTCCTTATAGCTGAGCCACCAGGGAAGCCTTCATTTGACAGTGTATTCAATGAATTCATGTTTTAATGACATATTATAGGAAATGGGATAAAGTAGTGAAAAACAATACAAAAATCCTTTCTTAGAGTTTTGACTAAAGATAATTTTGAGATGGAGAATTTAGGAAAATTATGGAGATAACAAAATTCAAAATGATCTAGCAATAAAAACTTATGCAAAATCTGTCAAGGGTTTGAAGTGTTTACACATGTGTGAAGGGAATTATGGGCTTCCCAGGTGGTTCAGTGATGAAGAAGACACCTATATTGCAGGAGCCGCATGAGATGTGGATTTGACCCCTGGGCTGGGAAGATTCCCTGGAGGAGGTCATGGCAACCCACTCCAGTATTCTTGCCTGGAGAATCCCATGGACAGAGGAGCCTGGCAGGCTAGAGTCCATGGGGTCGCAAAGAGTAAGACACTACTCAGAGATTAACATGCACACACAAAGGGAATTATACCTAAATTCTCTACAGTAGTGCTTTGCAAAATTTTTACATTCTGACATGCTTTATGACCAACCTAGACAGTGTATTAAAACGCAGAGACATTACTTTGTCAACAAAGGTCCGTCTAGTCAAAGCTATGGTTTTTCCAGTAGTCATGTATGGATGTGAGAGTTGGACGGTGAAGAAAGCTGAGCACTGAAGAATTGATGCTTTTGAACTGTGGTGTTGGAGAAGACTCTTGAGAGTCCCTTGGACAGCAAGGAGATCCAACCAGTCCATCCTAAAGGAGATCAGTCCTGGGTGTTCATTGGATGGACTGATGTTGAAGCTGAGACTCCAATACTTCAGCCACCTGATGCAAAGAGCTGACTCATTTGAAAAGACCCTGATGCTGGGAAAGATCAAGGGCAGGAGGAGAAGGGGATGACAGAGGATGAGATGGTTGGATGGCAACCGGCTCAATGGACATGAGTTTGGATGGACTCCAGGAGTTGGGGATGGACTCCGGGAGTTGGTGATGGACAGGGAGGCCTGGTGTGCTGTGCTTCATCGGGTCACAAAGAGTCAGACACGACTGAGCGACTGAACAGAACTGAACTGACATGCTTTATAAAAATGATAGTAGTCATATGATAAACTGGAAGAGATCTGCCAGTTCCACACTGAGCTTGACAAAAGAAAAATTAAAAACCCAACCACTGACCCTTGAACACCTCAGGAATCAGGGACACTGACCACTGAGAAGCTGAAAATCTGCACATAACTTTACAGTTGGGCCTCCAAATTTGTGGTTGTGCCACAGTGTATTCAACCAACTGAAGGTCGTATTGTACTGTAGTACATATTTATTGAAAAAAAATCCATGTGTAAGTGGACCCGTGCAATCCATACCAGTGTTGTTCAAGAGTCAGCTATATACATATATAAATTGTATATATATATACAATTTCCTTATGTTACATAGTTATAAAAGAAATTATCAAATTCTGGAAAATATGTTATATTGAAGTATTTCATTTTAAAAATAATTCTGATTTTTTCCAATTAGAATATTGAACTTCCACCTGCAAACATTACTTTTGTTACATAAGGTTATAAGGGTTTTATTTTGTTTTGCTTTTGGATTTTTTCCTCAATGTTAAAATACAATTACATCAAATTTCGTGTTGGTGAGCACAGTGAAATGCTTGGAGAGTGGCACTTCCAAATAGGGCTTGGGAGTGCTGTGTCTCCCAGCCCCCAATGTCTCACCTCATGGATCTCTTCCATTTGGTGTTCCTGAATTTTATTCTTTACAATAGACACGTAAACATGCTGAAACGATCCTTTGGCAAACCCTACTGAGTAATACAACCTTCACTTACTCCAAGGAGAAATACTTTGAGAGGGTTCTTTGAACTGCTTCCACTATCAGGTGATGGCCAAAATTCAAAGCAGCTTCCCAGCTTACAAATCTCTAAGACAATCATGGAATTGTAGCATGGCTGCCATGCTTCCGGGATAAACAAGTGGATAAGATATTTGGAATGATAAAACACGTTTCTACTCTTGATCATTTTTTTATGATTACCTTCCCTTTCTTATGATCACTGACAATAACAGGGTTTCTTTCTTTATTTTTTTTTTACATAAGTAAGTAGTAACAAAAGACTGCAAGCTTTGTCTGATAAAACCTTTCTAAGCATTGACAAAAATTTAGATAGAATTATCTTTTTATGTTCTATTTTAAGATTGTGGCTGTTATATAAATCCATACCTTCTATTGTTATTGGTTTATAAGTGCATATTGAGCTTTCTTAGTTGAGATTTCCTGCTCATGTGAATGTTGAATACATTTGAGTTTTGCACACCAAATATTTTTAAATGATGATAAAAATTTTCCTCAAGTGTGCACAGATGTTGATCTACTAGTCACAGCAATTTTTCACTAGCATACAAATCATAATATTGTCTAAATATTATTCATGAATGAATGTTTAATAAGCTTTTTATCAGAGTATAAGGTGCATATTGAAAACATCTACTTATAAATAAATCAAAGGTGCACACAGCTTGATGAATCATCACAAACTAAATCTGCCTTAGAAATCACCATCTAGCACAGAAAGAGAACATTTCCTGCACCCCAGGTGTCCCCCTCATGCTCTTTAAATCCCCATCCCCATCTCCAATCCAATGATCAAAGCCCTGACTTAATGTCATGCTTTATTTTTTTCTTAGAATTTTATATTAATGGAATCATATGGTACATATTCTTTGTATATGTTTTTTTCATTTTCTTTTGCTCAACAAGACATTTGGGAGATTGATCCACCATGCTTTATGTTGTAATACTTTGATCATTTTCTGTTATGGAGTATTCCACTGTGTAAATATACTTCAATTAATTTATCCATTTTGCTGTTAGCAAATGTGTGGGTGTTCCCAGTTTTTGTCTCTTGTGGCTGTTTCTATAAACACTGTGGTACATGTCTTTTGTTTCACAGAATATGAATTTCTGCATATCTATGTGAGATTTTTGGCCTTAGATTATGCATTTGTTTAATGTTAGAAGGTAATGACAGTTTTCCAAAATTATACAAATATTCACTCCTACCATCACTGGCTGGAGAATCCCAAGGACGGAGGAGCCTGGGTGGCTGCTGTCAATGGGGTCGTACAGAGTCGGACACGACTGAAGCGACTTAGCAGCAGCACTGTCTGTGAATTCCTCTTGCTCCACATCCTTGCTGATGTTTGGTATTTTCAGAATGTAGCCACTGTAGTATGTGTATGATGTTATGTATGTGCTACCTACTAAGATTGTCTGTGGTTTAATTTTACATATAAGTAGCTTCTCAGAGAGAAAAAAAAACAGCATATTACTTGCTAAGGCAGTGTCTCTGTGATATCTTGTGTGCTTCAAAGAGTTCACTTGCCATGCTGAATATTTCAGGATTTTATTTCAAATTTGTTTACTTTGACATGTCTTTGTAGAAAAATAATTTTTTCTCTCATTTTTTCAAGGATTTTAACCAGTTCAGGTCCTAACCTCTGCAGATTAATCTAGTACGATATAAACATCCATGACCAAATAACAAGTTGTGAACACACTGTTACTGAAGTACTAATCTTAGAGACTCAAGTGCTTCAATGGGAAGGTCAGAGAGAGACATCCTACATGGTGTTGCTTCTACTGAGCTGTTTTCTGCTTGTGGATATTATCTATAAAAATCTTACAAGCATAATGAAAATGTGAAAAATAGTATATGAAATCAAAAGTAAAGCTAAAGATTTTAAATTTACATAAAAATAACTTCACTGATGATTATGAGAGAAAATTGACTGAAGTACTAAGACTACCTGGGATGATTAAACATGTTATTCAGGGGAAATGTTCATTGTTATAAATGTTACAGAGGTTTATTTGATGGTAGATGCAAAAAATTAAGCTTTAAAGGCCAAAATAATTTTTAAATACAAGAATTTCAGTGTTCAACTATAATCAAATTGAATTTGAATATGTGTGAAAAATAATCTAAATGCCTCAACAAATTCTCAGGGCACTGTGGAAAGCAAAGTGGTTGCAAAGTTATACTTCTCTTATTTGAAGGAAAGAAAGAGAAAGAAAGAGGGAGGGAAGAAAAGAGAGAGATGGGGGAGGGGGTGGGAAGAAAGAAAGAGAAGAAGAAAGAGAGGCTGAAATTGAGTAAGTAGTGAGGTGGATGAACCCAGAGTCTGTATAGACTGAAGTAAGTCAGAAAGAGAAAAAAATATATCATATATTAACAGATATATATGGAATCTAAAAAATTGTACTTATGAACCTATTTGCAGGACAGGAATAGAGGGACAAATTGAGACTGTCATATTGATGTATATACACTCCCATGTATAAAATAGATATCTAGTGGGAAACTGCTGTATAACACAGGAAGCTCACTCAGCTCAGTGCTCTGTGATGACCTAGAGGGATGGCTGGAGTGAGTGAGAGGGAGGCTCAAGAGGGAAGGGATATACTTTTATACTTATTGCTGACTCATGTTTTTGTACAGCAGAAACTAAAACAACATTGTAAAGCAATTATCCTCCAATTAAAAATAAATAACAAGAAGAGAGGGAAACTGTGGGAGGGATAGAAGAATGAGGAGAGAAAGAAAGGAAGCATCCATTAATATGAGTAATGTTGTAAAATCTTAACTATAAGCTATTAAAGGAAGATTAGGATATAAAATCATCACCAAAATTAAAAATTCAGAGAGCTTTAAAATTCCACTCTGACCATTAACTTTTAATTCTTCTAGTTCATAAACAAGAAATAAATTTCCTTATGCCATTTCTTTACATATAACCTAGATAGTATACTTTATGCAATAAACCCACTACATTCTCATAGAAGTTCAATTTCAGTTGCAATCTCTAAATGTTATGTGGTGAGCTTAGTCGCTCAGTCATATCCAACCGTAGCCTTCCAGGCTCCTCCTCCATGGGATTTTTTAAGCAAGAATACTGGAATGGTTTTCCATTTCCTACTGCAGGAGATCTTCCCGACTCAAGGATTGAACTCATGTCTCCTGGGTCTCCTGCATTGCAGGTGGTTTCTTTACCCACTAAAGCATTGGGGAAACCCCCCACAGCCTGCCCCAGAAAAATAGAAAAAACAGAGTACTGATCTCCAAATGAATTTTTAATATAAGAAATGCTACATTCTATTTTTTGTATTCTATACAAATGTTAATCCACCCATGATTACAAATTTTATGTGCTATTTATACGTTGCCTTAGTTTTCTAGGGTAGATTGAATATAATTTGAGTAGTAGGTTAGTTCAAACTGTGGTGCTAGAGAAGGTTCTTCAGAGTCCCTTGGACAGCAAGGAGATCAAACCACTCAATCATAAAGTAAATCAACCCTAAATATTCACTGGAAGGACTCATGCTGAACCTGAAGCCCCAGTATTTTGGCCACCTGATGTGAAGAGGCAACTCATTGGAAAAGACCCTAATGCTGGGAAGGCTTGAGGGCAGGAGGAGAAGGAGGCGACAGAGGATGAGATGGTTGCATGGCATCATTGACTCAATGGATATGAGTTTGAGCAAACTGCAGGAAACAGTGAAGGAGAGGGAAGCCTGGTGCGCTGCAGTCCACGAGGTCTCAAAGAGTCAGATACAACTTAGCGACTGAACAACAACAAGTAGGTTAATACAAATGCTAAAACAAGTGGGAGGGGCACTGACAGAAATCCCTGCAGCTTTCAGTCTGGGTAAGTCAGTCATTCAGAAATATCTATTTCATCTATCCTGACCTGATTTAAGACCCTTCATATTCTGACCTTGAGCAGGGTCAGAATTGAACAATTTCAGTTTCTTTTTATTTTTTTTTAACTAATTCAACATTTTCAAATTTTAAGCCAGGCTGGTCAATTTCTTTTACAGGTAACTGTTTTAATGCATGCTGGTTTCTACACCTTTAATATTATTGTCCTTCCCTCTCATCCCTTCCATCTTCTCATCCCTTCCATGTTCCATTAATCAAACCTAATAAAGAAGTCCAAACACATAACATGCTATATCAGTTACTGTCTGAATCACAACTTTGCCCTGTACCACATGAATTATATACTTTGATAACTTTGTCGATTAAGCTTAATCTGACCAATTGATAGTACTTCCTTGGGAATATGACTTATATAACATTTATTCTTAGAAACCAGCAAGAAAATTTGATATTTCAAATGACATTGATGTTTAAGGACAGTAATGGTATAGTATCTCTTTTCACTATTTCACTGAAAAGGAATCCTTGTAAGTGTAGCAAACAAACAAACAAACAAATCCTGATAAGGTGTTTCTTTTTAAGCAATAAATGTTGATATCATTCCAGACTTGTCAATTTCTTTCCCGAATTTTTCTTGGTTTCTTATCTTGGCACTTTAAAACAATGTTAAGATGGGCTTCCCTGGTGACTCAGATGGTAAAGAATCTGTCTGCAATGCAGAAGACCCAGATTCAATCCCTGAGTCAGGAAGATTCCCTGGAGAAAGGAATGGTTACCTACTCCGTTATTCTTGTCTGGAGAATGCTATGGACAGAGGAGCCTGGCAGACTACAGTCCATTGGGTTGCAAAGAGTCAGGCATGACTGAGTGACTAATACTTTCAGTGTTTCTTTAAGATGGGATGACATCAATATGGCCCTCTAGGATGTTCAGAGAAAGCTGGTAGCTCAGAGAGTGAGAGAAAACTTACTTCAGTGTGAGCAGTCTATGGACTTTTGATCCAACTTTCCCCAGCAAATGTGACATCAGAAGAACACTATTTTGATTTAGATAGCTGCTTTGTACTGCATATACACTTTCAGAATTTATTCAACAAATGTTTGTTGGGTGCTCACTGGGTGCTGTTTTAGGTAGTGGATAGTTAATCATGAGAAAAACAACGTTTATTCTGTCATGGCCACCACAGTGACTTGATCCAAGTAGTGAGTGGAAACTGAAAATAAAGGAGATTAGAAAGTCTCTTCTGTTTAAATCAGGAGGGCTTTGTTGAAATGGCAGACAAGTTTCTATTCAGTGATGGAAAGCCATAGGGAGGTTCTGTGTAGAGATTTTAAACCTGCTGTAATTCTAAAAACTTTCATATTGACTGCTGTGTGACTCTCAAAGTTGAGTTCTATTACTTATTTATATTTAAAAATTATATGCCAGTATAGTCAAACTACATATTATAAAAGTATATATGTTAATTATAGGAAAATATACACACAACTATTTATATATTGAAATTTTAATGGTGGTTGCATCTAGTGATGGTTTGAGAGTGTTAGCCAATCTCCATGGCTACTCCATATGGATCTTGGGGATTCAACCACAAGCCCACTACACAATAGTGCTTTAATTTGTCACTGTGCCTTTAGGTTGTCTGAATTATATACCTCCCAAGTTGATATTTCTAAAATAAAATTTTGTTGAATTTACTCACCGTTTAAAATCCATCAATAGTCCTCTATTGGGGCATTTTGGAAAACTTAAAATCTATCACCACTGTAGTTCTTTATTGTCCCCTTTGTTGTTGTTCATTTGCTAAGTTGTGTCTGACTCTTTGCGATCCCGTGAACTGCAGCATACCAGGCTTTCCTGTCCTTCACTATCTCCTGGAGTTTGTTCAGACTCATGTAAATTGAGTCAATGATGCCATCCAACCATCTCATCCTCTGTCACCCCATTTTCCTCCTGCTTTCAATCTTTCCCAGCATCAGGGTCTTTTCCAATGAGTTGACTCTTCATATCAGGTGATCAAAGTATTAGAGCTTCAGGCTCAGCATTAGTCCTTCCAATGAACATTCAGGGTTGATTTCCTTTATGATTGAGTGGTTTGATCTCCTTGCTGTCCAAGGGACTCTCAAGAGATTTCTCCAGCACCACAGTTCAAAAGCCTCAGTTCTACATGTGTTCCCCATCCTGAAACCCCCTCCCACCTCCCGCCCCACCCATCCCTCTGGGTCATCCCATTGCCCCAGCCCTGAGCATTTGTCTCATGCATCGAACCTGAAATGGTGTTCTGTTTCACATATGATAATATACATGTTTCAATGCTATTCTCTCAGAAGGTCCCACCCTCACCTTCTCCGTCAGAGACCATAAGACTGTTCTATGCATCTGTGTTGTAAAGTAATTAGCCCCCAACTAAAATAAAGACATTAAAAAAAATAAATAAATAAAGGCAGGAGGAGAAGGGGACAACAGAGGAAAAAAAAAAAAAAAAGCCTCAGTTCTTTGGCATTCAGTCTTCTTTATGCTCCAACTCTCACATCCATACATGACTACTGGGAAAAATAGCCTTTACTATATGGACCTTTGTCATCAAAGTCATGTCTCTGCTTTTGAATATGCTGTCTAAGATTGTCATAGCTTTTCTTCCAAGGAATAGGCATCTTTTAATTTGTCCCCTTGACCATATACAAATCAACACAATCTCCTGCTTTCACTAATATCTAACTTCTTTCTAGCTTAGATAGGCATCTCTTTGGAGAAATTTCTTTTCTATACCCCAGACAAAACACAGATAGGAACTCCTCTAAGAAGATCTCCTGATTCTTTCAAAGGTGCCCTTTAAGCTGAGCCTACAGCATCCATGCTGACTTCTATAATACAGAAGTAAGGATCTTCTATATTGTGTCCTAATTTTCTCTTTAGCTATCTTCCCACTAGGTTGTAACTTTTTTATGGTTAGAGACTATATCTTTCTATCTCTTGTAATTTGTAAACTTTCTGTCACAATGCTTATTAACTGAATGTCTTGTTTTCATTTAATCAGTAAAACAATTTTGTGGGGTTATATTCATGAGGTATTTTTCAGTAGAGGCACAAAAGGAAATAATTCTAGACCAGGAAAAACTAATTAAAAGTGATTTGGAGAAAGAGAATTTTTGAAGCAATGGTAAAGATATATTTGATATGATAAAGAATTATGAACATATATATGTTTCTGAATGGATCCAGGTTTTACCCCTCCTGTTACAATCAACCTGCATAGGATGCCAGCTTCTTTTTCCTTCTAAAGTAGAAAATTCCCTCCACTGATGGAAATTTTTAAGGACTCCATTTAATCTACTGCCTAACGTGCAGATTTCTTATAGTTGCATCCAGTCTTCCACATTAGGTTCCTTATCTGTGATAGCAGAGAAAAGGAAATTAGTCTGTAGAACTTACCATCTGAATTTCTGCTTCCAAAGGGAGAAACAAAATAATTCATTTGGGCATATACTCTTTGTTAAGAAAAATACAAAAGTGGGCTTTTTTGCTATGTGATAAGAAATCTTCAGGGTCTTGTTCAGAAGACAGAAATAAGATAAAATGAATAAAATTGCTTTGCATGACAGTAAGAACATATTTTCACTTATTCAGTGAAGTAGGAAGAATGACAAGATCTTAGAAATAGCAGGACAGGAGAATCCTAGCAAAATACCAATAAGCTAGTTATTTTTCATGTAACAGGGTGTAGGAGAGACCAATGTATCCCTTCTATTGGAAATATTATAGAATCTCCTAAATTTTAGTTAGACACCTGGCTGCCAGAGTAATAGCTACATTTCCCAGCCTTTCTTCCTGATGCCACTAAGACACTAATGGGAGAACTATGAGTTTTGACAAGAAGTATTCAGTTTATGGTTTGTCTGTATAAAAAAGACATCCACTTGGCCTGGGCTTTCTCCTTCTCCCTCCCATGGATTGGAAAATGATGGCCACTAAAAGCCTAGACTACCACACTTGTCCTATTCTACTCATCTCTGTACTAGTATTTGGAATTGAAATAAACTTCTGTTTTACTTGAGCCACTGAATTCTTGGTTCATTTTGTTTCAGTAAGCTTTGACTATTACTAGCAGGGATTACTGATATCTAATTTTAAAACCTTTCTTATGCCTCTCTACATTTTATTCTGCCTGTTACCCCAACATTTCAATAAAAGCCTCCTGCATTTTCATTCTTTTGTAAGTGATTGGCATGTGTCCTCCAAAAGGAAAATTTAAAAAAGAATAGAACTAGTAGGAATTAAGAAGTAAGTAGAAGCAGAAAATTAGAGTCAGAAGTGAGCACGAGAGACATAAATTTTCTTTGAATCCCTAGAGAAATGCCGAGGAAAAGATGAGTTTCCTTTCAAATTTGCACTAATACTTTTATTTAAAGCCTAAAGACAAGCTATTCTAGCACACTGAAGGACTTGAGCTTCTCACATAAGTGACTCGGGTTACATTGCTTTTTCTCTGTGTGTGTGTGTGTGTGTGTGTGTTAGTCACTCAGTACTGACTCTTTGCGACCCCATGGACTGTAGCTTGCCAGGCTCCTCTGACCATGGAATTCTCCAGGCAAGAATACTGGAGTGGGTTGCCATTCCCTTCTCCAGGGGATCGAATCCAGGTCTCCTGCATTGCAGGCAGATTCTTTTACCATCTGAGCCACAAGGAAGTCCCCACATTGCTTTTTCTAACTCATCTCTTACTCTCTCATTAACAGACCTTTTTCCTACTGAAAGTATGTACAGTTCCCTGGCTTCAGAACAGGTCATGTTCTTGAGATGATTTTCTTCAAACTTTTTCCTTTCATCATCACTTGTTCCTCTCAGCCTTTTATTATAGTTCATCTTTTTTTATAAATAGTAATTTGTTACTAAGAAAAATTTGATGAGGAGTCTTGCTTATAGATACCAAAATCATATTTTAAAGGAACTTAGCAATATCCTTTCTGGAGAAGGAAATGGCAGCACACTCCAGTATTCTTGCCTGGAGAATCCCAGGGACGGCGGAGCCTGGTGGGCTGCCATCCATGGGGTTGCACAGAGTCAGACAGGACTAAAGCAACTTAGCAGCAGCAGCAACAATATCCTTTATATCTTCTTTTATGGTATCTGTTATTTAGTCTTTGACTTCATTCATACAAAACTGAGGTGATGTTGCAAGTTCATAGATATCCAGAGATTACAATAGTTTCATGAAATTTCCCACACATAAATTTAGTATCTCAAATTTATTAAGTGTTATTAGAAAAAGGAAATGCAAAAAAGCAAAATGGCTGTCTGAGGAGGCCTTACAAATAGCTGAGAAAAGAAGAGAAGTGAAAAGGAAAGATATACCCATTTGAATGCAGAGTTCCAAAGAATAGAAAGGAGAGATAAGAAAGCCTTCCTCAGCGATTAATGCAAAGTAATAGAGGAAAACAATAGAATGGGAAAGACTAGAGATCTCTTCAAGAAAATTGGAAATACCAAGGGAACATTTCATGCAAAGTTGGGCTCAATAAAGGACAGAAATGGTATAGAACTGACAGAAGCAGAGGATATTGAGAATACACAGCAAGAATACACAGAAAACTGTACAAAAAAAGATCTTCACGACCCAGATAATCACGATGGTGTGATCACTCACCTAGAGCCAGACATCCTGGAATGTGAAGTCAAGCGGGCCTTAGGGAGCATCACTACGAACAAAGCTAGTGGAGGTGATGGAATTCCAGTTGAGCTACTTCAAATCCTGAAAGATGATGCTGTGAAAGTGCTGCACTCAATATGCCAGCAAATTTGGAAAACTCAGCAGTGGCCACAGGACTGGAAAAGATCAGTTTTCATTCCAATCCCAAAGAAAGGCAATGCCAAAGAATGCTCAAACTACCGCACAATTGCATTCATCTCACACGCTAGTAAAGGAATGCTCAAAATTCCCCAAGCTAGGCTTTAGCAATACATGAACCGTGAACTTCCAGATGTTCAAGCTGGTTTTAGAAAAGGCAGAGGAACCAGAAATCGAATTACCAACATCTGCTGGATCATCAAAAAAGCAAGAGAATTCCAGAAAAACATCTATTTCTGCTTTATTGACTATGTCAAACCTTTGACTGTGTGGATCACAATAAACTGCGGAAAATTCTGAAAGAGATGGGAATACCAGACCACCTGACCTGCCTCTTGAGAAACCTGTATGTAGGTCAGGAAACAACAGTTAGAACTGGACATGGAACAACAAACTGGTTCCAAATTGGAAAAGGAGTACATCAAGGGTGTATATTGTCACCCTGCTTATTTAACTTATATGCAGAGTCCATCATGAGAAATGCTGAGCTGGAGGAAGCGCAAGCTGGAATCAAGATTGCCGGGAGAAATATCAATAACCTCAGATATGCAGATAACACCACCCCTATGGCAGAAAGTGAAGAAGCCTCTTGATGAAAGTGAAAGAGGAGAGTGAAAAAGTTGGCTTAAAGCTCAATATTCAGAAAACTAAGATCATGGCATCTAGTCCCATCACTTCATGTCAAATAGATGAGGAAATAGTGGAAACAGTGGCTGACTTATTTTGGGGGGCTCCAAAATCACTGTAGATGGTGATTCCAGCCATGAAATTAAAAGACGCTTACTCTTTGGAACGAAAGTTATGACCAAACTAGATAGCGTATTCAAAAGCAGAGACATTACTTTGTCAACAAAGGTCCATCTAGTCAAGGCTATGGTTTTTCCAGTGGTCATGTATGGATGTGAGAGTTGGACTATAAAAAAGCTGAGCGCCGACAAATTGATGCTTTTGAAATGTGGTGTTGGAGACAACTCTTGAGAGTCCCTTGGACTGCAAGGAGATCCAACCAGTCCATCCTAAAGGATATCAGTCCTAGGTGTTCATTGGAAGGACTGATGTTGAAGCTGAAACTCCAATACTTTGGCCACCTGATGAGAACTGACTCACTGGAAGAGACCCTGATGCTGGGAAGGATTGAGGGCAGGAGGAGAAGGGGATGACAGAGGATGAGATGATTGGATGGCATCACCAACTCAATGGACATGGGTTTGGGTGGACTCTGGGTGTGGATGATGGACAGGAAGGCCTGGCCTGCTGTGGTTCATGGGGTCCACAAAGAGTTGGACATGATTGAGTGACTGAACTGAACTGTACTGATTAGAAAATGAATGACTCAGATAATGAGTGATGTTCCTTGACTCTATAGCCCAGAGAAGATAATTATTGTCATCAACTATTTAGCATGTTATGAGTAAGAATAGCTAAAACTGTAGTTTGCTACTCAACTCTTTCCCCTTATAGTTTGTCACTGCATCTGCTTATAATTATTTTGCTTTGATTTTTCTCTTTTTTTAGCAACATACATAAAGGAAATTTTAGTGTAATTGTCCTCTTTGAATTTGCCTTCATTTCACAAAACTGTGATCATTGAAATGATTTATTTACTTATTGACAATTTCTTTTTTAGTAACAATTTTACTTATTCTCTAATAGTTTCCAAACATGGGAGGACATCTGAGACACTAATCTATATTTTATTCTCAAAAAATTATAGTTGAGAAAATGGTGTAGACATGTAAACAATGTATCATAATTAAATAATAATTAATGGTATACATTTTAGCAGTAGTAACTTCAACATAAAAACTATGAACATATTTATTTAATTTTCTATTTAGTTGCTCAAATCTATAATGGTCCTATTGGTAGGCAATACTATATCTTGGTAACCCGACTTGCACTTACTCTAATTCTTCCTTACAGAGCCTAAAATTCAGGGAGTCACTCCAGCAACTGTAACCAAGCAGAAGGTCAATTAGAATCTGAATTGCCAACTTCTGCCATTGCTTCTTGATGCCATAGCTATTGACTTCCTCTACATATGGACTTAAGATAATTGTGTCAGTTTTGTAGTCATTTCTCACTGGTTAACATTTTTTAGCCAATGTTTCAATAGTTCTTCAGTGAGGAAGTCATTCATCTCATTGCAACCTTCTTCTGTGACCATGGTTGGTCTTTTAAGACTACAGTACAGATGTACGGATTTTCTTTCAAAGGTATCAGAATGCCAGCTTACCCCAAGAGTATTGTTTCAGAATTTAATAATGTTGTAACATCTGTAAATCCCAGTAGTCATGCCCTCCTTATCTCCCTGGCAATCCTCTTTCCTTGAAATCTGGATTACTTTTTCATCATCCATGGAGGTTACCATTAAATCTGTGATCCTACATTACTTTTCTGATGGAAACGATCTCTAGGATCTCTAAGTTGATTTTATCCATTATCTGAAAGGGTTTCCTTTAAAAATTGTTCAGTTTCTGCCTCTCTAAAATAAAGAACAAATTAAAAATTAAATTTTAACATCTGATGGGACATCCTACAACTACTATTACAATTATTATTGCAGAATTACAGGAGTCAGTAGTGCCACAAAGCAGTGGTGATCATGTTTACTTAGCAAGATGGTTTCAAGAAATACTTCATAGAGAATCTAACACATGAAGTAAGAATTAAAATATGAATATATGTTAGCTAGCTTGGACAAGGTGATAGGAGATATTCCAATATGGGATCTGTAAGAATAGGTTTATTAGTGAGACATATGATGGTACTTTTTGGAAATGTAAGTAGTTTGGGGCAGATGGTAAATTTGAGTCCACTCATTTTAAGAAAGCTCATGGCAATAGACAACGTTAAATTGTGTACACTGTGAAATGACTTGCTAAGTCTTTTGGTCATCATCCTACAGTCAACATAATGGTAAGTGAATGTACAGATTTTAATTAGAGCATCACTCATCATCACTCATCTAGTAATTGTGTGAATGATATGCTAGAGGTGTCAGAGATTATTAAACTCTTCTAGATTAGAGAGAATTATTGCCTGAACTAAAGAGAAGAGTTTCAGTTAGGTGTGGAAGTTGTATTGACAAGGCTTGGTCATGGTCAAGGCCCTTAATCTACTTGAACAAGGCAAGTTGATATAATTTTACTGATTTTAGGCTTTTGTTTCTTAACTAGACCAGGTAATTTCTGTTTAGAATTTAATTCAGGCTTTTTTTTTTTTTTCTTACCTTTGCTGATAGGAAAGATCCAATCCTCAGCCCTCTCTGTCTGCCCTGTTTTGTAGTGAGCCTATGCCTGTGATCTACCTTTTCTGAGCTTCCTTGATAGATGAGTTAGTAAAGAATCCGCCCACAAGGAGGGAGACCCTGGTTCTATTCCTGGTTGGGAAGATCGCCTGGAGAAGGGATAGGCTACCTGCTCCAGTGTTCTTGGGCTTTGTGGCTCAGCAGGTAAAGAATCCACCTGCAATGCGGGAGACCTGGGTTTGATCCCTGGGTTGAGAAGATCTCCTGGAGAAGGAAAAGGCTACCCACTCCAGTATTCTGACCTGGAGAATTCCATGGGGTTGTAAATAGTGGGACAAGACTGAGCGACTTTCACTTTCACTTTCCTTGTCTACAAGCTTCTATGTAGGCTCCACCAGCAGAAGGCCCTGGCAGGAAGGATAAAGAATTCAGTACATTTCTCCTCAACATTTCTGCTTCAGGCAGCATCCCCAGCAGTGGCTGTATCTCCTCAGGTGTTCTGACTTTCAATAAAAATCCCCTTTTTCATAATCCTCCCTCCTTCTAAGCAAGAAGCCATCTCATAGTCACAGATCCCAGGATGTGTAACACCAAGTCTTCTTTTCACACCTCTAATCCCACAAAGCGTGTCTATCAGATAGACACATCATAATCTCTGGTTTGCCTCATATAGACTATTTTGGCTTTTCACTCATTCAAGATTCTAGCAACCACTTCTGCATTTTAAGTTCTCTCTTTCAAACTGTCAAGCTTGAGCTCTGATTTCCTCACTGGACACTGATTGAATTTTGTTAAATGTATCACCAGTATCCAGTGACTAGAAAAGCTATAAATACTCTCTCTGTAGAGAGGATCATGATTGTATATGGTTTTATGTCTTCAAATCAGTTCAATTCTTTTTCCATGTTGTCCTTAACACTCCTGTAAGAAGAGTTAGAGATCCACAGATATGTGCTGCTGCTGCTAAGTCGCTTCAGTCGTGTCTGACTCTGTGCGACCCCATAGACAGAAGCCCACCAGGCTTCCCCGTCCCTGGGATTCTCCAGGCAAGAACACTGGAGTGGGTTGCCATTTCCTTCTCCAATCCATGAAAGTGAAAAGTGAAAGTGAAGTCGCTCAGTCATGTCCGACTCTCAGCGACCCCATGGTCTGCAGCCCACCAGGCTCCTCCGTCCAGGCAAGAGTACTGGAGTGCGGTGTCATTGCCTTCTCCAACAGGTATGTGATGCCTTCCCTAAGTTTACAACAAAAATTATTAGCACCATAAGAACAACTACAAGGAAAAAAAAAAGTTCCTGATTCAGTATCTGAAACTACACTGTAGTGCCTGTAGCGCAATAAATGTCTTTGATTCCTTCTAACTGTGTTATATATGTTACCTATGTGATTTTTTAGAGGTACTTCTCCTCTGAAGTCATACAACAAGCAAATTTTAAATATTTCTTAATCTTTTTTTGTTCACACAATTGATGTCCATGTTGAAAGTTTTTCCAATAGACTTAGTATTTTGCTATAACTCACTTTAAGAAGATCAACATATTTTTCCCAGAAGTTAGAATTTTGGAAACATCTCTGACATTAATGAAATAGAAAGGGAAAATCTGAATCTTCAACTCAGATCTAGTTTGTAAACAGCTGGGAGAAAGGTGAGATGTCCATCCTCTTCTATTCCCTCCTCACTGCCACCATTACCCCTATGTCTGTCCTGCTCTTCAGAACCCTTCACTCAAATAATTGTGTAATAGGATATAAGCTTGAATATAATTCTAAGAAACACTTCCTTAATCTGAGGCTAAAACCTCTCTAAAACTGCCTGGAAGCTTTAGGTCAGGACTACTGAATGCAATAGGTAAAAACTTCCCTGGGGTTGCCACACGGTCTGCAGATTTCTGAAAAAAGTTCAGAAACAGAATTTTCCTCTCCAAAGCTGCTCCTGGTGCAGCTGCATCTGAGCCAAGGACACTCGAATTCCTTGTTTAGGGCCCTCTGAGCATTCTGATTTTCCCAAGGCTGACATTATTCTAATCCTCACAGCTTGATATCTTGAAGTCATCTTTAACTCCCTATCATTCACTGTTGCCTGCTTCTAAACAAAGAGTAAGTCTACCTTATCTTTTCTAAATATTTCTGATATCCCCCCCTTTTTCATTACCATTAATTTTATTGTTAGTTCCCCCATATCCCTCTGGGAATGTATTATTCCCTGCTTCTTTTCTGTAACTGTCTCAGTTCATCCTAAAATTCTTTCATCAGACCCTTTCACTATAGAAATAGTTTCAATGACTTCCCATTTCCTGTGGGATAAACTCCAGATTATACCTTTGAGATGATTGCCACTGTAAGGTTACTCACAATTAGACTTGTTTTTACCATGTTATCTATACACAGTAGATACAACTTTCCTTTAAAATCCCAGTTTTAGAAAGATAATGTTTATTCAGTAACTCTTATATGTTATGTATGTGTTATATGTTATGTATGTATGTATAGTGTTGGGGCCTCCCAGGGGAACTAGTGGTAAAGAAGCCACCTGCCAATGCAGGAGACATAAGAGATGCAGCTTGATCCCTAGGTAGAAAGATCCCTTGGAGCATGGCATGGCAACCCACTCCAGTATTCTTGCCTGGAGAATCCTCATGGACAGAGGAGCCTGGTGGGCTATGGTCTATAGTGTTGCAAAGACTCAGACATGACTGAAGTGATGTAGCATGCATATGGTTACTTCAACTGATTTTATTATTACCCAGTTCAGTTCAGTTCAGTTGCTCAGGCATATCTGACTCTTTGTGACTCCATGCCAGGCTTCCCTGTCCATCACCAGCTCCTGGAGCTTGCTCAAACTCATGTCTATTGAGTAGTGATGCCATCCAACCATCCCATCCTCTGTCATCCCCTCCTCCTTCCACCTTCAATCTTTCCCAGCATCAGGGTCTTTCCAATGACTCAGTTCTTTGCATCAGGTGGCCAAAGTGTTGAAGTTTTAGCTTCAGCATCAGTCCTTCCAATGAATATTCAGAACTGATTTCCTTTAGGATTGACTGGTTTGAACTCCTTGCAGTCCAAGGAACTCTCAAGAGTCTTCTCCAACACCACAGTTCAAAAGCGTTAATTCTTTGACACTCAGCTTTCATTATAGTCCAACTTTCACATCCATACATGACTACTGGAAAAACCACAGCTTCGACAAGATGGACCTTTGTCGGCAAATAATGTCTCTGCTTTTTAAAATGCTGTCTAGGTTGGTCATAGCTTTTCTTCCAAGGAGCAAGCGTCTTTTAATTTCATGGCTGCAGTCACCATCTGCCCTGATTTTGGAACCCAAGAAAAGAAAGTCTTTCACTGTTTCCATTGTTTCCCCATCTATTTGCCATGAAGAGATGGGACCAGATGCCATGATCTTAGTTTTCTGAATGTTGAGTTTTAAGCCAGCTTTTTAACTCTCCTCTTTCACTTTCATCAAGAGGCTCTTTAGTTCTTCTTCGCTTTATGCCATAAGAGTGGTGTCACCTGCACATCTTAGGTTATGGATATTTCTCCCAGCAATCTTAATTCCAGCTTGTGCTTCAGCCAGTCTGACATTTTGCATAATGTACTCTGCATATAAGTTAAATAAACAGGGTGATAATATACAGCCTTGATGTACTCCTTTCCCAATTTGGAACCAGTCCATAGTTCCTTTACCCTGTTTTCCATTATTTGAATGCCCTTCTCTTTCTAGCTCATTGTTATATACCTGTTGGGTTTCAGTGCAAATGCCACTTCCTCTTAAGTTATTTCCTGTTAATCATTTAATTCTGATTCTTTATCCAGCTCTTACATTATCCCATTGTGTGTTTGTGAGTTATGTCCTAAAGTTTCATCTCCTCATAGAAATTATAAGCAAACTATACATGGAAACTAATGTTGCAGATATCTTTGTGTGCTAACACCATTTAACCTTATACTTTGAATTCCTCAATATAATAGGGATCAAGGAAATAGTTTATTCCTTAGTAAGCAGCCCCAGTTCCAACCCAGTGTAACCTAGAGGACAAGAGCACCTGTAGCATTTGTTATTTTGAATGACAATGAAAGCAGGTGTCTTATTCAGTATCATCATTCTTACATTCATTTACCGATTTCAACGTCCAAAACTTCTTTGAACATTTTGAGAGTTCTTGAGTTCCCTCAATTTCTTCATTTTTTTAAAAAAAAACAATAGCTATCCAAACTTCAGTGCATATGCCCTTCAGCTAGAATGTACAAATGTTTATTTTTAACCTGCTTTTTGTCACTTCAAATCCCAAGGTTTTATGTACAATTTAAATTCAGCAATCTGATGGGTGATTTATTATGATTTATTTATTGGGTAAACTACATAGCAAATTTATCTATTTTCCATATATTTCTAACAGATTGGAACTGAAAACCATCAAAATCCCAGTAAATGCAAGCAAAACAATACCAAAGATTTGTTTTGTACTATTTATTTTCAATGTGCTTTAATTGCACTGAAATTTTAATTGAGCTGTAATTGCATTTTATTGCATGCATTTGTATGAATTAAAAAATACTTAAAACTGAAATGTGGTGGATGAAGCAATTTCATGCATATAGTAAAACAGTTACCATAAAGAAAAGTTTTATCTCTTTTATAGTATCACTATCAGGCACTTTAAAATTTAAGCCAGCAATCCAATCACATTTTATTCATCTGTGGTTTTTATTTTCTATTTTTCCACATTTCTCATCACCAGATACCTTATTCTACCTCAGCTATTCTTTGCTCTGTTCTGTGCCCTGAAAGTTTGAACCTTTGTAGGTTTCCCTGTCCTCTGACTTTATGTTGGGTTCAGCCATTGTGAGGCACTTGAAGGAGAAGAAAGCTTTGAGGAAAGAGTGGTGTGGGTGATTACTTACTGTTCTGACAGTGGCTCCCTTTCTCTCCGCCCGCAGCTCCTATTTGCTATCCATCTTCCACATATCTAGCTGTGCTGCAGACTCCTGAACAATGCATCTTCTCCTTGATTCTTTCACTCAGGGTGATACTGGGTTCCTGTTATTACTAATCCCTGGGTGGTTGTCTCTGCTAAGTGTCCTGAATTTCACCTTCTCTGTGTAGAGTCCCTCCACTGAAACTCACTTCACGTAAAGACTTTGAGGGCCATCTGTTTCCTGCTGGAAACTTAGCAGCTATGCCATCCATACAAATGTGTAAATTAGTTTCATTTGGATCTTTAGCATAATATGAGACATAAATGGGATTCAACTAGGAAAAAATCTTAGCCATTTACTAAATTCACCATGTAACATTAATTTTCAGACTAATTAATTAAATACCAATTAAAGTGTAAATACTTTGGCTAACTGATGCAAAGAGCTGGCTCACTGGAAATGATCCTGATAGTGGGACAGATAGAAGGCAGGAGAAGGGGACGACAGAAGGTGAGATGTTTGGATGGCATGGCCAACTCAATGGACATGAGTTTGAGCAAGCCCTAGGAGTTGGTGAAGGACAGGGAAGCCTGGCATGCTTCAGTCTGTTGGATTGCCGAGAGTCAGACATGACTGAGCTTTTGAACAACAAAGTGTAAGTACACATCATTTTGCAAAAGCGTTGAGTTTAGATTCACATTATTGCTTAGTCCAGATTAAGGGTTCTCCTACTATTAATTTATATCAATGTGTATTGATTGACATGGAAATTCTGTTTTAACCCTAAAACAAACTAGCTGCAAGTTAAATATAGCCTAGGCGATTTAAAAAACAAAGTGTTACCTCTGAGATATGACTAATTGAATCTATATTTGATCTATTGTTGTTGTTCAGTTGCTAAATCATGTCCAACACTTTGCAACCCCATGGACTGCAACATACCAGACTTCTGTGTCCTTTACTATCTCCTGGAGTTTTGCTCAAATTTATGTCCATTGAGTAGGCGATACTATCTAATCATCTCATTCTCTGTCACCCTCTTCTCCTTTTGCTTCAATTTTTCCCAGTATTAGGGTCTTTCAATGTGAGTTGGCTCTTCACATCAGGTGGCCAAATTATTGGAGCTTCTGCTTCAGTATCAATCCTTCCAATGGATATTCAGGGTTGATTTCCTTTAGGATTGGCTGGTTTGATATCCTTGCTGTCCAAGGGAATCTCAAGAACTATCTCTAGCACCACAATTGGAAAGCGTCAATTCTTCGATGCTCAGCCTTCTTTGTGAACCAACTGTCACCTCCATACATGACTACTGGAAAAACCATAGCTTTGATTACATGGAGCTTTACCCATATAGCTCAATCAGTAGAGCATCAGACTTTTAATCTGAGAGTCTAGGGTTCAGGTCCCTGTTCCAGCACTCTGGTTGGGCTTCCCTGATAGCTCAGTTGGTAAAGAATGCACCTACAATTCAGGAGACCCCACTTTGATTCCTGGGTTGGGGAGATCTGCTGGAGAAGAGATAGGCTACCCACTCCTGTATTGTTGGGCTTCCATTGTGGCTCAGCTGGTAAAGAATTTGCCTGCAGTGCAGGAGACCTGAGTTTGATCCCTGGGTTGGGAAGATCCCCTGGAGAAGGGAAAGGCTACCCACTGCAGTATTCTGGCCTAGAGAATTCCATGGACTGTATAGTCCATGGGGTTGCAAAGAGTCGGACATCACTGAGTGGCTTTCACTTTCACTTTCTATGTTTGTTATAGCTTTCCTTCCAGGGAGCACACGTCTTTTAAAATTTCATGGCTGCAGTCACAGTCTGCAGTGATTTTGGAGCCCAAGAAAATAAAATCTGTCACTGCTTCAAATTTTTCCCCATCCATTTGCCATGAAGTGATGGTACCAGATATCATGATATTAGTTTTTTGAATATTGAGTTTTAAGCCAGCTTTTTCACTCTCTTTTTTCATCCTCATCAAGAGGCTCTTTCGTTCCTCTTCACTTTCTGCCATTAGAGTGATATTGACTGCATATCTGAGGTTGTTGATATTTCTCCTGGCAATCTTAATTCCAGCTTGTGACTCATCCTGCTCAGCATTTTCCATGATGCACACTGCATGTAAGTTAAATAAGCAGGGTGACATTATACAGCCTGTCATACTCCTTTCTCAATTTGGAACCCATCATATGTTTCATGTCTGGTTCAAACCATTTCTTCTTGACTGGCATAGAGGTTTCTCAGGAAGCAGATAAGGTGGTCTAATATTCCCATCACTTTAAGAATTTTCATCAGTTTGTTGAGATCTACACAGTCAAAGGCTTTGGCATAGTCAGTGAAGCAGAAGTAGGTGTTTTTTCTGGAATTCTCTTGCTTTTTCTATGATCCAACAGTTCAGTTCAGTTGCTCAATCATATCCAACTCTTTGCAACCCCATGGGCTGCAGCACACCAGGCTTTCCTGTCCATCACCAACTCCGAGAGCTTGCCCAGACTCATGTCCATCGAGTCAGTGATGCCATCCAACCATCTCATCCTCTGTTGTCCCCTTCTCCTCCTGCCTTCAATCTTTCCAAATCCAGCTTAAACTTCTGAAAGTTCTTTGTTCATGTACTGCTGAAGCCTACTTGAAAGATTTTGAGTGTAATTTTGCTAGTATCTGAAATGAGTGCAATTGCACGGTAATTTGATCATTCTTTGGCATTGCCTTTCTTTGGGACTGGAATGAAAACTGAACTTTTCCAGTCTGTGGGCACTGCTGAGTTTTCCAAATTTGTTGACATATTGTATGCACCACTTTAACAGCATCATCTTTTAGGATTTGAAATAGCTCAGCTGAAAATTCATCACCTCCACTAGCTTTGTTCATAGTAAAGCTTCTTAAGGCCAACACACTCCAGGATATTTGGCTCTAGTTGAATGACCCACTATCGTGTTACCCGTGTCATTAAGACTTTTTCTGTATAGTTCTTTGTATCCTTGCCACTTCTTAACTCTTTTTCATCTGTTAAGTTCCTACCATTTCTGTCTTTAATTGTGCCCACTCTTCCATGAAACATTTCCTTGATGTTTCAAATTTTCTTGAAGTGATTTCTAGTCTTTCCATTCTATTGTTTTCCTCTATTTCTTTGCATTGTTCACTTAAGAAGGCTTTCTTATCTCTACTTGCTGTTCTCTGAAACTCGGCATTCAATTGGATATATCTTTCCCTTTCGCCTTTCACTTCTCTTCTTTTCAGCTATTTGTAAAGCCTCCTCAGACAATCACTTTGCCCTCTTGCATTTCTTTTTCTTATGGCTGGTTTTGGTCACTGCCTCCTGTGCAGTGTTATGAACCTTTGTCCATAGTTCTTCAAGCACTCTGTCTACTAGATCTAATCCCTTGAATTTATTTGTCATCTCCTCTGTATAATCTTAAGGGAATTAATTTAGGTCATACCTGAGTGGCCTAGTGGTTTACCCTACTTTCTTCAATTTAAGTTTGAATTTTGCAATACGGAGCTATGATCTGAGCCATATTCAGCTTCAGGTCTTGTTTTTATTGGCTGTGTAGAACTTCTTCATCATCAGGTGCAAAGAATATAATCAATCTGATTTCAATATTGACCTTCTGGTGATGTCATGTATAGAGTTGTCTCTTGTGTTGTTGGAAGATGATGTTTTCTCTGACCAGTGTGTTCTCTTGACAAAACTCTATTAACCTTTGTCCTGCTTCATTTTGTTCCAAGATCAAACTTGACTGTTACTCCAGATACCTTTTGACTTCCTAATTTTGCATTCCAATCCCCTATGATGTAAAGGACTTTTTTTTTTTTTTTTTTTTTGAGTATTAGTTCTAAAAGATCTTGTAGGTCTTCATATAATTGTTTATTTCAACTTCTTCAGCATTAGTGGTTGGGGCATAGATTTGCATTACTGTGATGCTGAATAATTTGCCTTGGATACAAACCAAGGTCATTTTGTCACTTTTGAGATTGCACCCAAGTGCTGCATATTGGACTCTTGTTGACTATGAGAGCTACTCCATTTTTTCTAAGGGATTCTTACCCACAGTAGGTATAATGGTCATCTGAGTTAAATTCACCCATTCCCGTCCATTTTAGTTCACTGATTCCTAAGATGTTGATGTTCACTCGCCATCTCCTGCTTAACTACGTCAAACCTATCTTGATTCATGGACCTAACATTCTAGATTCCTATGCAATGTTGTTCTTTAAAGCATCGTGCTTTACTTTCACCACAAGACACATCCACAACTGGGTGTCATTTCCAATTTGGGCCAGCCTCTTCATTCTTTCTGGAGGTATTAGTAATCACCCTCACACTTTTTCAGTAGCATATTGGAGGAAAATGACCTAGGGAATTCATCTGCCAGTGTCATATTTTTCTTCCTTTTCATACTGTTTGTGAGGTTCTTGAGGAAAGAATACTGGAGTGGTTTGCCATTCCCTTCTCCAGTGGGCCACTTTTTGTCAACTATGTCTATCCATCTTGGGTGGCCCTGTAGGGAATAGTTTATAGCTTCATTGAGTTATACAAGCCCCTTCACCACAACAAAGCTGTGATCCATGAAGGGAATATTTGATCTAGACTATCATGAAATCTCTTGACACATGACTTGGAATTTTCAGTGTAAGTATTTTCATTTCCATGGCTCTCTATTGACAAGATAACTACATTCTAAATCTAAATTGTATTCTATACCTAAATTGTATCTAAGAATATAATTTATTCCTCAGTTCTTTTTTTTTTTCCTTTTCAGAATCTAACCACTATTTTCAGCTTGTCAGTTGTGTACTTGAGGACCAGATTTATTAAAGTCTCACAATTAGTCTTGTTTGTTCCCTCCATATTTATCTATTTAACAGGCCACCAGCTACTCTCCATAAGTTTTTAGCAGATGTAGCATTATTTTCCCAGGTTCAATATTTGCAAAGCAATAAGCAGTTTATTGGCCATTTCTACCATGAAACAATTCCTGCAATTTTTAAACATTTTGCTTACAAAGTTAACTGAGATCCGTTCAGTATGCAGTCATTAGCATTTTCGCAGCCAGGCACGGATGGCAACTGTTGAAAACGGTCTGCCAAAAAAGGTTATGTTACAGTTTAAGGAACAAGACTTAAAATTGAGCCAGCAAATGGCTTTCATTTAGTATTAGAGTATTTAATTTATCTTTTTGTTTGCATTTAAAACCTGTAAACTGTAATAATAATGACTGATGCTTTACTGAGGGCTTAGTGTGTGTGTGCCAGGTACTATATTAAATGCTGTTTACATCACCCTGTTTGAACCTCCCAAATATTTTATATTACTGATTAGTGAAATCTTCAGTTACAGAAAAATAAATAAAAGAGTACAGTGTTTCAATAACAGGCCCATAGTCACATAGCTGGTATGTGGTGGAGAAATATCTCAAATTAAGTCTATGTAACCCAGAACCTCATAGGCTCTCATAAGCACTTACTGGGACCTTTCAATAATGCTGGTAAGTAAAATTGTAGCATAATCACATGTGTATTGACAAAGTAATTTGAAGCATATTTGACCAGAGTCAATGTATTTAGGAAGGCATTAAATATATTAGACACAAAATTTCTTTTTTAGTTCATGTCTGACAAATAGGAATAAAAGAAGAATCAGGAAAACTCTAATTAAGAATAATTAGTATTCTTTCTATTTGTGTCCATATTTCACTACTATTCAAATATTCTTTTTCAAATTGGAGTGTAGGTCACAGACATAATTTTCAATTTCTGTAGAAATGCAAGTTGCTGCCTCATTTTTTTTTCTCCTTTAGCTGTTTCATTTCTGGAATAAGGTCTTTTGCAATACTTAGATCATCCTATATTCATTAGAAAAAAAGCATATGTGATATTGTAAATGTCATTTATGTCAATAGCAAGTTATTTTTTTTTATTTGCACTTATGCAGGGCTTTAATTTATCATGTCATCTACCATCTGGTTTTCAGGAGAGATTTTTATTACATTTTAATAAAGAACATATTGAAGACTGCAGTTTTTGTTGCTATGTAAACATATAGCCATTTATGTTTTTCCTTGGTAACTTTTCATTGATAGTTATTTGTCACTTAAAATATTGGTTAGTCTAGTTGATGTTTGCATGGAAAACTCATATGATAGCTTTCTAAGTATGTTTAAAATCACATTATGTATAAAATACCATATTAGATATACCTATTAAATAAAGTTATTTTTAAAATTTCAAAACAATTTTTTATTTTTTGTTCATAAATATGTCTGTTTGGAGAGAAATAGAAGTAGTGAGTATATCCTGCCATATGTGTCTTGAAACTTTGACCATTCTTTTCAAGTTCTTAATTCAGCCAATGCAATGTGCTCCTGAAAGAGAAGATCATTTCCAAATCTACGATTTATTGTTCCCTTAATAAGAATGATCAATATTAACTCACCCCCAAAGTATTAGAATTAGATCATCCCTTAGACACTGGAATTTCCTGTGAACAATACCTCGATTGTGAGTAATCTATGGATGGATTCATGAGTCTATAGTAGGATTTTAGTCATCGAAGTCTAGCCATATTTTAGTTTAATGGTTCTTCCTCTAAAATGTCATTGGCTTATTAGAATGCATTGTTTCATGGGTTTTCCACATAGAAAAGTATTCATTGTAGTATTTTTGGATCATAGGGCAATACCATCTTTTCTACAAAAATGAGATGTCTGTCATTTCTCTGTTTTGCACTTCAGTTTCCTCTAACTCTGATGTCGAAACAATGATCTGATTAAGGGAAAACACAAAGGAAATAACAACATTCTTAGACTGCCCTGGCTTGCTTGTCTGCTTGTTTGTTTGCTTGCTTGCTTTATTTATTCATTCATTCCTTCATTCATTCTCTGGAAATTTTAGCATGTATTCCTTAGATTTCTCATTTGCTTTCAGTTCTGATGATGCAGTCAGATAGACACTGGGGGAACTTTGATCTCACTGTATTTAATTAGGGAAACCAACAGGATCTTTTATGTTTAGAGGCCAGTGATGTGTAAAAAGCCATGTTTAATGTGAAGCCTGACAAATTGTGGTGAGTATTTTTGGACAGCAGACCTAGCAGGCCCTTTGTTTTCTGTGCACTGTCAGCTTTTGGCTCATAGAGAGTGGATTAACATAAAAAGAGAATCCTCCATTCCTGGGGCATGCCTGGAAAGCATGAATCTGCCTCTTTTGATTCTTTTTCTTTTCTGAGCTATGTCAGGTACAATATAAAACCACCTACAATTTATAGAGTTTAGCTTTTAAAAAAATGGCTTTAGATAGGCAGTGCCTTTCAGCTTTCCATTGAGTAAAATAATAATATCAATTTCCTCTGTAACATAGAGTCATCTTCCAAGGATTAATAAGCTAATGAATTTAAATCACTTTGTGTTTCTCAGTGATATTATCATGTATTATAATGCATCAAAGTTCAACATATATAACCTCCAATAAAGAGACATAAAAAATACTCTTTTGAGAGAATTTTCAGTGTAGTTTATAGCTATGCAGGAAATGAGTTCAATTTTTTTTTTTTTCCCCAGGTGAGGAGAAGTATATATTCGTGGCATTTACCTGTGTGGTACCTAAAATTTGAGGCAGGATTTCTAAGTTTCAGTTTCTCCTCATCACTGTTGGAAGATTTAGAGTCTAAACACAAGTGACTCTGGAAGTCAAGTAGCTCTGCAGCTTCTGTCAACCTCAAATATGATTTTTTACTCTTGCCAAGTGTTCTGTTCCCTAGGGCCCACTTCTGTGGGTGTGCCTCCCATCACACTTGGGGATGTTTTCCCACATCCCTGGGGATATTGCCAGGGAATAAGTGTTATCTCCCCAAACCCTGTGAGGACCTGTAGACCTCAATCTCCTGGAGCATCTGAAGATTCTACCTTCCCTCTCTTTTAGGGGGATCATTTCTTCACAGGCACTGATCACTCTTTCCAGAATAATCCTTTAATACGCCCCATTATTAAAGTTCAGATTACTTATAAGTAAAAAAACCCAACAAATCCATATGCAATAAAACCAGAAACACCATCTCCATCTCCATTCTGAGCAGTTTCCCTGTTATGCAGATGACTCTTCCAGCACTCTGACCTCCTGGATGCCCCAACTACAACTTTTGAATGCACACAAGTTTTGCTTTGAATGCACATTGTACTTGCAGAAACAAGGAGGAAAAGTCTTAATATTGATCACTTGTCTACCACGTGTTGTGCATGCTAAGTCGTGTCCAACTCTCTGCAGCCCAATGGATTGTAGCCCATAAGGCTACACTGTCCATGGAATTTTCCAGACAAGAATACTGAAGTGGGTTGCCATTTCCTTCTCCAAGGGATCTTCCCGACACAGGGATCAAACGTGCATCTCTTATGTCTCCTACATTGGGAGGCAGATTCTTTACCACTGTGCCACCAGGGAAGCCCATGTGTTACCCACATTTGTATTCTCCTTCCCCTAGTTTTGCAAGTCTAACTAAAGAGGGCCAAACTATGTGAAAACTCCTTCAGTTGGATTGTGCTAGAATTTCATGACGTGTACATATGCCCAAACTTTCTCAAGAACTTCTAAACCTTTGCTTCCTGGCCACCCAACCATCTCATGCTTAGCATCAATGTGTTAATTGCATTAAAAAAGATGACAGCCCACCCCAAAAGTCATTCATCAACCTCACCTAACCCCTGCACTCACCAGATGCTTGCATACATCAATTTATTAGCATATCCTATTTTATTTTTTCCTCCTTTTTCAGTGTTATATAATGATTTATTTTCTGTGATTTTATTCATGATACCCTCCCTCGAATTCCTCCTCTTGGCTTTCTCCATTACATCAAGAATATGATTTCTTTCATACTTTCAATTTTTAAAAATTATTTATTAATTTTGGCTGCACTGGGTCTTTGTTGCTGCATTCAGGCTTTCTCTAGTTGCAACAAGTAGGGGCTACTCTCTAGTTGTGACATGCAGGCTTCTCATTGTGGTGGCTTCTCTTGTGGAGCACATATAGGGTCCCTGGGCTTCAGTAGTTTCAGTAGTTTTGGCACATGGGCTCAGTAGTTGTGGTGCAGGGTCTCAGTTGCCTACTGGCATGTGGGATTTCCAAATCAGCGATCGAACCAGTATCCTCTGCATTGCAAGGTGAATTCTCAACCACCAGACCACCAGTGAAGCCCTCAATATTTAAAAAAATAGTTTATGTCCACATTTTTTCCTGATTAGATATTTAGTTCTGTTAAATGTTTATACCTGAATACTCAATATGTGCAAATTAACTTGCTGCACACTGTAGAATATCTGAGCAGCACCTATTAGTTTTTAAAAAATCTTCCTTTGATCTGACATCCACACTAAAGAGACCTTACAAATTTCATATTTTCCTGTATTTCCAAATATCTTCTAATACTCACAGTGTATTCAGTTCATCCTCCTAAACTCTCTAACTCATTATTCTTTGGATTTAAACCCTACCTATCACCAAGCAAAACTATACTGAAGGTCAGTGATGACCTCCTTCTTAAAAAAACCTACTGCCCGCATCTTGGATATCATTTTAAATTTTATTTCTACTGCACATGACATTGGAGAACAAAGGTTATATTTAATACTATTTTTCTCTGTTTCTGTGAATGTGCACATTCCTAAATTTGCTTTTACTGCACTTATCACTGCTCGGCTTCTCTACAGTTTGCTTCCTTTCATAATTCCCTCCACTAATACATTTTTTCTAAGGCACCTATTTGTACTATTGATTCCTTCATCCTACACTAAACGTTTTCTCTGGATTTTATCAACTTTCTCAAGAGGTTTTAGCTACTATATACTGATGCTTTTGAACTGTGGTGTTGGAGAAGACTCTTGAGAGTCTCTTGGACTGCAAGGAGATCCAACCAGTCCATCCGAAAGGAAATCAATCAGTCCTGAATATTCATTGGAAGGACTGATGCTGAAGCTGAAACTCCAATACTTTGGCCACCTGATGTGAATAACTGACTCATTTGAAAAGACCCTGATACTGGGAAAGATTGAAGGCAGGAGGAGAAGGGGACGACAGAGGATGAGATGGTCGGATGGCATCACAGACTCAATGGACAAGAGTCTGAGTAAACTCCGGGAATTGGTGATGGACAGGGAAGCCTGGCATGCTGCAGTCCCCGGGGTCGCAATGAGTCAGACATGACTGAGTGACTGAATTGAACTGATCCTTTTTATATGTTTAGACCATTTTTCCAATTTGGGTTATTTGCCTGTGCTCCAAATTTGCAGTATAATTGTCCATAGTGCATTTTATTTTTGCCTTCATCTTCCATTCAATATGCCCCGAGTTTCCCTTACTCACAACCTGATGATTCTAGTGTTCTCTCTGGTTGCTTCCTACATTCCTACGTTTCCTCTAATAGATCTTTTACCATGTCCCCATAATTTGATTTATTAGACACATATTTGACACATTTCAAATGTCACACATTAAAGTATCCTTGTTATATTGTATATGTGAAAGTCGTTCAGTCGTGTCTGACACTTTGCAACCACATGGACTATACAGTCCATGGAATTCTCAAGGCCAGAATACTGAAGTGGGTAGCGATTTCCTATTCCAGGGGATCTTCCCAATCCAGGGATCGATCCCAGGTCTCCCTCATTGCAGGCGGATTCTTTACCGGCTGAGTCAGCAGGGAAATCCAATAAAATAATGTTATTAACTGTTAAATAAAAATAATAACTCCACAATTTTGAAAAATATAATTTTATTTCCTTGGGAAAGTGCTCTATGACTTGGTCCCAAGTCTTTTCAGTTTCATTTTTTACTAGTTTTCCCAAGTGCTTTACACTCCAGTTTCATTCAAATAGTCCATTTTTAGTGATACTGTGAAATCTCACAACTCAGTGTCTCTTAAAGATCTTGTTGCCTGAGGGTCAAATGTCTTTCTTCTGATCCTGCAAAACAGTTTCCTGTCTTTCTTCACAGTGAAGTGTGGACAAAATTATAGCAAGGTGGATAAAAGATCATGCTTTGGAATGACACAATCCTGGGTTTGAATTCTGACCCTCACACCAGAAATGTGATCTTAAACAACGTTATGAGTGAGAGTTTAGTTATTAGTAAATGGCCTTACTATTATTTATACCCAGTGGAGTAGTATAAAGATTAGGCAAGATAAAACATGTAACGTTCTATTCTAGCATTGCCATTAGAAGTAGAATTGGTAATATGGGAGAAACAAAAGAAATAAAGAAGAGAAGGGTTAGTGGAGACAGTTGTATTCTTACCCTCTTTATTTTTTAATTTTTTAAATTAATTTATTTTTTATTGAAAGATAATTGCTTTACAGAATTTTGCTGTTTTCTGTCAAACCTTAACATGATATTACTCTCTTTAAAATCCATCTTTACTTTTTTGTAATCCTAGTGCTTTTTATTTATTTCTTTATTTTTGTAGCTTATTAAACTATTTCTTACAGATTTTCTTTAACAGGGCATATGCATCACAACTGTTTTATCATCAATAACAAATTAATGCAGAGTATTTTATTCAAATTTGAATCCTATTCAGTGTCTAATATCTTGTGCAAAGTAAGTTCACGGGAAATATTGAACTAATTAACGCTAGGTGGCTCAGAAAAAGGACTATAGGAATTTATGGGCTATTTTAGGAGGAGAAGGATCATGCCACAGATCAGTCTCTCAGTTGACATAGAATGCTTTCTGTTCTACATCACAGCCTCTGTTACTAGATATTGGAGGAAACAGAAAGGCTGACCACAGAACAAGAAATAGTTGGAACAGTCTACTCTCTATTATTGATCTGTGGTTGTTAGGCAACACTTTTCTTAGATTTATCAACTGAATGAAGATAAAAATACTGACTTATGACAGTTAAATCCACACAGATTACTGCTAATTTAAGCACAAATATGGACAATTAAAACCCCCAAATGCATTAATTTGAGTAAATAAGACTGCTTTTCCTGGAATTAATAATTACCGGTAACTCTAGAGGCAGCCTGTTCTCACTTCATGCATTTATATCTGAATTTCAGACATATGTAATATACATTTTAATATATGAAAGTGGTATGTGGTCTTGACATTAATACCCTTGTGCTTTTATTTAATGAAGTTGGTTCTTGTAAAATATCTTTTGGGACTTAAATATAGATTCCATTTTTATGTTTTTAAAATTTATCATGCTTAAAATGTGGATTGACTGATAATTATAAATATATGTATATATATTATATGGGTTTTACCATCTACAATCTCTTCAATTTTAGTATGTGCATCTTAAGGTCTCAAGTATACAAAGAGATTGTATATTCAAGAAAAAATTATCCCAAGTTAAAGTCTTTTTAGTAGCAAATAGGAGATATTTGGGGTCTGCAACATATTTGATGTATGAATTTTTAGGAATATGCTTAGATTAACATATTTGGAAAAATGAATTTCTTAAAAATGATGATTTTAAATAATGAGAAGAATGTCAAATATCAATTATATCATTATTTCCAGTTGTCAATTTTGATTTCAGCCTTGATATTTTAAAATTATATTTATTTTGTCAGTGGAGATGTTCGGCTTCATTGTGAGGCAAATTTGATTAGCAGAAGTCATTTAACTTAACCTTTCTTACATAATTATTTTATATGTGACTAGAGTACCTATTTTCTTAATCAAGTTCAAGTTGCCTCAGAACTGTTCTGGGTGGTAAGTTTTTCTTTAACAAGATAACAATAGTGATCTTAGATTTTCATTTATTTATTACAGTTTGACAGGTATTTTCACATTTATTATCTCATTGTAGTACTAAAGCAATACTGTGAATGAATCTTCCCATTAAATAAGTAGAGAACCCAAAGAGTATGGTAGTTAAGTGATTTGACCAAAGATAAAATACCTAGTAATGAATCCATATAACAGGCTTCCCAGGTTGCTTGGTGGGTAAAGAATCCACTTGCAATTCAGGAGACACGGGAGACAAGGTTTTCAGTCCCTGGGTTGGGAAGATCCCTTGGAGAAGGGCATGGCAACCTACTCCAGTATTCTTGAGGAGGATCAAAATATTGATCTCCAGTAAGAATCTCCAGTATTCTTCCAGGAGGATTCTATGGACAGAGGAGTCTGGTGGGCTACATTCCATAGGGTCGCAAAGAGTCGGACATGACAAGCGACTGAGCACACAGCCCTATATATAACTGGGGATTCCCAGGTTGTGCTAGGTGGAAGAACCTACCTGCCATTGCAGGAGACACAAGAGATGTGGGCTGAATCTCTGGGTAGGAAGATCCCCTGGAGGAGGGCATGGCAACCTACTCTAGTATTCTCCCTGGAAAATCTCATGGACACAGGAGACTGGCGGGTTATAGTCCATAGGGTTGCAAAGAGTCAGACACAACTTAGCATGCATGCCATATAACTAGCAAAACTTTGATTTGAAATATGATTTTATAACTTAAAGTGACTGTTCATTCAGCCTTTCATTTGTTCAACAATTTGTGTGTGTGTGTGTGTGCGTGTGTGTGTGTGTGATCTAAGAACTGCTCTAAGCATTGCAATTAAATGAAGTAAAAAATACATGGATAAGGTGTACTCTCATGGCGACTACATACTACCAAGGAGAGGAAAGATAGCAGATACCTTTATATAGAAAGTAGTTCCATAAATATAATAAAACTGAGTAAAGTGAGAGTGATGTTTGGATAGTAGCGTTATTCTTGGATAAGAGAGTTCCAAAATACCTCTTTGATCTGAGGTGCCATTAATGAGAAGAAAAAGAAAAAAATCTACATTAAGATTGAGAGAGAGGAAGAATTTATTTTTTTCTTAAGTATAAATGCTCTGCATGCTAATCACATATTTCTCTTCTTGCTTTTTCTTTGTGTAACATGAAGGTAAACATATTATTCACATATACATGGTCTAGGAAATGAATGAAAATATGTGATATAACAGCTTAGAATTTAAAATTGTCCTTTCGAAGTCTCTGACAGAACTTTGCCATAGTTCAGAGCTGCTAATCAAGTTAAAACAAACTAGTGAAACAATTTAAAAAATTCTTGGGATTCACATTATTTGCCAATAAATGTAAAATTATATAAGAATACATACAAATAAAGTATTGATGCTAATTTCCTCTAATATTCAATTAATATTCAAAAAGTTGCCTTTCAAATGTCAAGTCACAGAATTATGGGATATAGTTTTGAATCAATCTCAGAGATCATCTAGTCCAAAATCCCTGCAAGGTGAATATACATATTTATGTTAATGAATCCAATCAAATTGGTTTCCAACAGAAGACTTTGGTGATTTCTCATAATCCTTAGTATAAAGCTTGATGTCATTAATGTGGCTAATAAACCTAATAAGGGAAGTGTTTCTGACCCTATCTTAACTCTGTAGACAGAGGCCTTATATAAGCACTATGTTAGAAAGTCCTGTCTTCTAAGGCTGTAGGGAATGTCTGTTTTCTTTGCAGTAATAACTAAACTTAAAGCACACACAGATACACACACAGCTTTTTAAGTTAACAAGAAAATAATGGCTAAACTTTGAACAACAAAAAGTCATTTCTCTGAGTCTCAGATTCCTTATTTGAAAAATGACATTTCATTTGTTTTTTTCTTTTTTTCCTTATTCAGGAAAATATTCATTTCCTTTCATCTACTTTATGGGCTTTCCTTGTGGCTCAGCGGGTAAAGAATCCACCTGCAATGCTGAAGACCTGGGTTCGATTCCTGGGTTGGAAAGATTCCCTGGAGAAGGGAAAGGCTACCCACACCTGTATTCTAGACTGGAAAATTCCACGGAGTGTAGTCCATGGGGATGCAAAGAGTCAGACACAACTGAGCGACTTTCAATTTCACTTCACTTTATGTTAAACATTATGAAATGATTACAATACCACAGTGAACAGTTTAGCTGGGATTTCTTCTCTCAAAAATCTTAGTTCCTACTTAACTCTCATTAGGGAGATAAATAGAAAAGAAAGAATGGAGTCAAGATGATGTTGTTAAGAAAATAAATAGGCTTACGAAATAGAGAAAAACAGGTATATGTTAAAGGCCGAACTGAAGAGATGTTGAGTTAAAGTGAAGAGTCTGGGGAAGGATGTTACCAAGGAAAAGGAACAAGAGAAGAGTCCCCATGTGGCACAGAGCTTAGTGCTCGCCAAAAAGTAGCAGAAAGCCAGTGCGTTAGGAGAACAGTGACAAAGAGCTGCTTCCCTGTCATCAAATGAGTTTGGAGACCTTAGAAAGGCTCAGGTCAAGCATGAAGAAGTTTAAGGTTTAATTTAAGAAAAAGCAAGTCATTAAACATTTTTAGGCAAATGAATTCCATTCCATTATTTGTAAAATGATTATTCAGGTTGTGAGTAATTGATTAGGAAGCAAGAATGGAACTGGAAAGACCAGTTCAATGGTTATTGCATTATTTCTGGGGATGAAAGGCAGTATGGAGGAAGATGATGACAGCTGATAGATATGGGTAGACTTGGGAAACATTTTGGAGGTACAGTTCAGTTCAGTTCAGTCGCTCAGTCGTGTCCGACTCTTTGCGACCCCATGAATCGCAGCACGCCGGGCCTCCCTGTCCATCACCAACTCCCAGAATTGGACAGATGGGATGGACCCATGTCCATTGAGTCGGTGATGCCACCCAACCATCTCATCCTCTGTCGTCCCTTTCTCCTCCTGCCCCCAATCCTTCCCAGCATTATGGTCTTTTCCAATTAGTCAACTCTTCGCATGAGGTGGCCAAAGTATTGGAGTTTCAGCTTCAACATCAGTCCTCAACAGAAACTGATAAAAATATAAGGAAAAGGAATTTAACAAATATGAACCCATCAGTTTTGATTTCAATAAATAGATTAATGGTGGTATTAATTTAAAAAATTGCAGGTTTTGGTAAACATTTATTTTGTAAAAAAGCCTTTTAAGCCTGATAAGAGAAAAAAAAATTAAATATAAATACATAGCATAGTTTAACATCTATATCTAAAATATCTTTTACATTCACTAAGTTTTTTTTAATTGAAAAAAATCTAGAAAATTGTAAATAAATAAAAAGATCAATATTTATGGAAAATAAAATTTAGGTGCACCCTGGAATGAAATTTCACACTTCAAATAAGAAAAATAAGGCAAACACTCCAATAGAGAAGTGAGTAATGGTCATCATAGGCACTATTAAAAAAAATGGAATATAAATGACAGATATATTCTGCCTCATTGGAGATCAAGGCAATGAAATTTTTTACCAATAAAACTGTCAGAATAAAATAGAAAATAACATTTGAGGTGAGATTATGAGGAAAACACTTATTCTAATTCACTTCAAGAGGAAAAGAAAGTTTGATGTAACCCTTTGCAGAAGAAAAACATCAAAATAGCAATGGTGTTTAAAATAGCTTCTGTTGACACAATAATTCCTGTTATAGGACATTAAAAATAAATAAGCACGTGTATGCATTACTTATACAATTGTGGTATTGTGTATAATAAGGCCTTAGAAAGGACTTGCCATTCAATTGTAGAAGATAGGTCAAATTGGAAAATATCTGTTGACATGTAAAGATAACAACAATATATTGTTGCTTCCTTGGTGGCTCAGTTGGTAAAGAATCCACCTGCAATGCAGGAGACCTGGGTTCTATCCCTGGGTTGGGAATATCCTCTGAAGATGAGAATGACTGCCAACTCCAGTATTCTGGCCAGCAGAATTCCATGGACTATATAATGCACGGGGTCACAAAGAGTTGGTCTGTTCCCTTCTCCAGGGGGTCTTCCCAACCCAGGGATTGAACCCAGGTCTCCACAATTGCAGGCGGATTCTTTACCAGCTGAGCCACAAGGGAAACACAAGAACACTGGAGTGGGTAGCCTATCCCTTCTCCAGCAGATCTTCCCGACCCAGGAATTGAACCCAGGTTTCCTGCACTGCAGGCGGGTTCTTTACCAGTTGAGCTACTAGGGAATCCCATACACATAATACTTATGTTTTATTGTTGTTGTTGTTGTTCAGCCACTAAGGTGTGTCTGACTGTTTGTGACCCCATGGACTACAGCACACCAGGCTCCCCTGTTCTTCACTATCTCCCAGAGTTTTCTCAGATTCATGTCCATTGAGTGGGTGATACTATCTAACCATCTCATTCTCTGCTGACCCATTCTGCTTTTGCCTTCAATCTTTCTCAACATCTGGGTCTTTTCCAATGAGACTGTTCTTTGCCTCAGGTGGCCAAAGTATTGGAGCTTCAACTTTAGCAACAGTCTTTGCAATGAATGAATATTCAGGGTTGATATCCTTTAGGATTGACTGGTTTGATCTTGCAGTCCAAGGGACTCTCAAGAGTTTTCTCCAGCACCACAATTCAAAAACATCAATTCTTCTGCACTCAGCCTTTTTATGGTCCAACTCTCACAACTATACATGACTTCTGGAGAGATCGTCTGATATTCCCATCTCTTTAAGAATTTTCCACAGTTTGTTGTGATCCACACAATCAAACCCTTTAACATAGTCAATGAAACAGAAGTACATGCTTTTCTGTAATTCCCTTGTTTCTTCTATGATACAACAATGCTGGCAATTTGATCTCTGGTTTTCTCTGCCTTTTCTCAACCCATCTTGTACATCTGTAAGTTCTCAATTCATGTACTGTTGAAGCCTAGCTTGAAGGATTTTGAACATAACATTACTAGCATGTGAAATGAGCACAATTGTATGGCAGTTTGAAAATTCTTTGGCATTGCCTTTCTTTAAGATTGGAATGAAAAGTGAAGTTTTCCAGTCCTGCGGCCACTGCTGAGTTTTCCAAATTTGCTGACATATTGAGTGCAGCACTTTAACAGCATTGTATTTTAGGACTTTAAATAGCTCAGCTGGAACTCCGTCACCTCCACTGAAAGTGAAAGTGAAGTCACTCAGTTGTGTCCAACTCTTTGTGACCCCATGGACTGTAGCCTACCAGGCTCCTCTGTCCATGGGATTTTCCAGGCAAGAATACTGGAGTGGGTTGCCATTTCCTTCTCCAGATCTTCCTGACCCAGGGATCAAACCCGAGTCTCCCTCATTGTAGGCAGACGCTTTACCATCTAAGCCACCAGGGAGGTTTTTTTTCCCCACCTCCACTAGCTTTGTTCATAATAATTCTTCGTAAGGCCAACTTGACTTCACACTCAAGGATGCCTGGCTCTAGGTGAGTGATCACACCATCGTGATTATCTGGGTCATTAAGACCTCTTATGTATAACCCTTCTGTGTATTCTTGCCACCTCTTCTTAATCTCTTATGCTTCTGTTAGGTCATTACTGTTTCTGTCCTTTATCATGCCCATCATTGCATGAAACATTCCCTTGGCATCTCCAATTTCCTTGAAGCAATCTCTAGTCTTTCCCATTCTATTATTTTCCTCTGTTTCTTTGCACTTTTTATTTAAGTACAAGAATCTAAGGGATTCTTACCCACAGTAGTAGATATTATGGTCATCTGAAGTAAATTTATCCATTCCTATTTTAGTTCACTGACTCTTGCCATCATCTCCTGCTTGACCATGTCCAACTTACCAGATTCATGGACCTAACATTCCAGGTTCCTATGCAATATTGCTCTTTATGGTATTGGACTTTACGTTCACCACTAGACACATCCACAACTGAGCATCATTTCCACTTTTGCCCAGCCACTTCATTCATTCTGGAGCTATTAGTAATTGCCCTTCACTCTTCCCCAGGAGTATATTGGACACCTTCTAACTTTGAGGGCTCACCTTCCTGTGTCATATTTTTTACATTTTCTTACTGTTAGTGGAGTTGTAGTGGCAAGAATACTGGAGTGCTTTGTCATTCCCTTCTCCAGTGGGTCACAGCTTGTCAGAATTCTTCAGCCTGACACATCCATCTTAGGTGGCCCTGCAGGAATGGCTCATAGCTTCATTGAGTTATGCAGTCCTCTTTGCCATGACAAGGCTTAGGGCCATGAAGGGGTATGTTTTATATGAAAGATGATATGTAGATAAGGAGATGGTGGATGAGATGGATTAATAACTAGTTGGTAAACAGACAGTATTAAAAAAATAAGAAAAGAGGGCCAGAAAGTAGTCACTTATTTTAAACCCCATATCCCTGAACTGAGATTTATTTTAACTTAATTACAGCTTGGCTTTCCCCAAAAAGGCATTTTAAACAGTCAGGTAGGAATCACTTGATCAGCACTAGTTAGTTAGGTTATCTATCTGACATACTTTGCCATCCTCTAAAGGAAAGTAACTCTGCAATAACTAATCTGCTTTTTTGCCTAGTGTAACCTCCTTGTTCCTGCTCCCTTTTGGCATTGAAATTACAAAGTCGTAAAAGGATAGAGGTGAAGGATAAAAGAAAAGAAGAGAGAAAAGCGGAGTGGATCAGTGTAGGGTCTGGAAAGGCAGACACAAAGAAAGGATGACTCACAGTGATGAGAAAAAAGCTAATGCTTCTGTGGTAGAATCGGCAGAGTTGCATCTACAGCTGTTAATGTTGGAGATGTTATTATGGGAGGTGATGGATCCACTGAAGAGGTGCTGTTTCAGCCAAAGCTAGAACTGTTAGAAAGTCCAAATGCTAACCGCCTCCTCCATTGACCCCCACATTGTGGTGTCAGTAAACTCCGATATTTAGGAGGCAATTGTCACTTGTGAGAACCTGAAGAAATTATCTCCTTCCTTCCTTTCACCCTTTGACCTTCCATCAGTGCTTCTTTTTTTTCTTTTTTCTTTTGATTTTTCTTAATTGAAATCCTTCAATAAAAATTGAAAATTTTATGGAAATCCTTCAATTGCTTTGCCGAATTTTGTTGTTTTCTGTCAAATCTTAACATGAATCAGCCATAGACATACATAGATCCCCTCCTTTTTGAACTTCTCTCCCATCTCCCTCCCCATTCCACCCCTCTAGGTTGATACAGAGCCCATATTTGAGTTTCTTAGCCATACAGCAAATTCCCGTTGGCTATCTATTTTCCATATGGTAATGTAAGTTTCCATGTTACTCTTCCCATACATTTCATCCTCTCCTCGCCTAGCCCCATGTCCATAAGTCTATTCTCTATGTCTGTTTCTCCATTGCTGCCCTGTAAGTAAATTCTTCAGTATCATTTTTCTAGATTCCGTATATATGTGTTAGAACATGATATTTATCTTTCTCTTTCTGACTTACTTCAATCTGTATAATAAGTTCTGGGTTCATCCACCTCATTAGAGCTGACTCAAATGCATTCCTTTTTATGGCTGAGTAATATTACATTGTGTATATGTACCACAACTCCTTTATCCATTCATCTGTTGATGGACATCTAGGTTGCTTCCATGTTCTAGCTATTGTAAATAGTGCTGCAATGAACAATGAGATACATGTGTCTTTTTCAATTTTGGTTCCCTCAGGGTATATGACCAGGACTGGGATTGCTGGGTCATACGATGGTTTTATTCCTAGTTTTTTAAAGAAATCTCCATACCGTCTTCCATAGTGGCTGTATCAATTTACATTCCCACCAACAGTGCAGGAGCATTCCCTTTTCTCCACACTCTCTCCACAATTTATTGCTTGTAGTCTTTTTGATGATGGCCATTCTGACCAGTATGAGGAGATGTCTCATTGTAGTTTTGAGTTGCATTTCTCTAATAATGAGCAATGTTGAGCATCTTTTCATGTGTTTGTTAGCCATCTGAATATTTTATTTTGAGAGATGTCTGTTTAGGTCTTTTTCCACTTTTTGATTGGGTTGTTTTTCTGATAATGAGTTGTATGTGCTGCTTGTATATTTTGGAAATTAACCCTTTGTCAGTTGTTTCATTTGCTATAATTTTCTCCCATTCTGAGGGTTGTTTTTTCACCTTGCTTATAGTTTCAATTGCTGTGCAAAAGATTTTAAGTTTAATCAGGTCCCACTTGTTTACTTTTGTTTTTATTTCCATTACTCTAGGGGGTGGGTCATAGAGGATCTTGCTTTGATTTATGTCATCGAGTGTTCTGCCTATGTTTTCCTCTAAGAGTTTTATAGTTTCTGGTCTTATATTTAGGTATTTTATACATTTTGAATTTATCTTTATGTAAAGAGGAGAGTGAAAAAGTTGGCTTAAAGTTCAACATTCAGAAAACTAAGATCATGGCATCCAGTCCCATCACTTCGTGGCAAATAGATGGGGAAACAGTGGAAACAGTGGCTGACTTTATTTTTTGGACTCCAAAATCACTGCAGCTGGTGACTGCAGTCATGAAATTAAAAAACGTTTACTCCTTGGAAGGAAAGTTATGACCAACCTAGACAACGTATTCAAAAGCAGAGACGTTACTTTGCCAACAAGGTCCATCTAGTCAAGGCTGTGGTTTTTCCAGTAGTTATGTATGGATGTGAGAGTTGGACTATAAAGAAAGCTGAGTGCTGAATAATTGATGCTTTTGAACTGTGGTGTTGGAGAAGACTCTTGAGAGTCCCCTGGACTGCAAGGAGATCCAACCAGTCCATTCTGAAGGAAATCAGTTCTGAATATTCATTGGAAGGACTGATGCTGAAGCTGAAACTTCAATACTTTGGCCACATGATGCGAAGAACTGACTCATTTGAAAAGACCCTGATGCTGGGAAAGATTGAGGGCAGGAGGAGAAGGGGACAACAGAGGATGAGATGGTTGGATGGCATCACTGACTCAATGGACGTGAGTTTGGGTGACTCTGGGATTTGGTGATGGACAGAGAGGCCTGGCGTTCTGCAGTCCGTGGGGGCCTCAAAGAGTTGGACACGACTGAGCGAATGAACTGAACTGAACTGAATGGTGTTAGGAAGTGTTCTAATTTCATTCTTTTACATGTAGCTGTCCAGATTTTTCAGCATCACTTATTGAAGAGGCTGTCTTTGCCCCATTGTATATTTTTGCCTCCCTTGTCACATATAAGGTACCCATAGGTTCATGGGTTTATTTCTGCGCTTTCTCTCTTGTTCCATCGGTCTATATTTCTGTTTTTGTGCCAGTACCATACTTTCTTGATGAGGGTAGCTTTGTAGTAAAATCTGAAGTCAGGAAGGTTGATTCCTCTAGCTCCATTCTTCTTTCTCAAGACTACTTTGGCTATTCGGGGTCTTTTTCATTTCTGTATGAATTGTGAAATTCTTGTTCTAGTTTTTTGAAAAATGCCATTGGTAATTTGATAGGATTGCATTGAATCTGTAGATTGCATTTGATAGTATAGTCATTTTCACAATATTGATTCTTCCTACCCAGGAACATGGAATATCTCTCCACCTGTTTATGTCATCTTTGATTTCTTTCATTAGTGTCTTATAATTTTCTGTGTATAGTTCTTTTGTCTCTTTAGGTAATTTTATTCCTTGATATTTAATTCTTTTTGTTGCAGTGGTGTGGGATTGATTCCTTAATTTCTCTTTCTGATTTTTCATTGTTAGTATATAGAAATGCAAGTGATTTCTGTGTATTGATTTTGAATCCTGCAACTTTGCTAAATTCATTGATTAGCTCTAGTAATTTTCTGATACTAACGTTAGGGTTTTCTTTGTACAGTATCATGTCATCTGCAAACAGTGAGAGCTTTATTTCTTCTTTTCTGAACTGGATTCCTTTTATTTCTTTTTCTTCTGTGATTGCTGTAGCTAGGACTTCCAGAACTATATTGAATAATAGTGGAGAAAGTGGACACCCTTGTCTTTTTCCTTTTTTTAAGGGGAATACTTTCAGTTTTTCACCATTGAGAATAATGTTTGCTGTAGGCTTATCATATAAGCTATCATATGGGTTCCCCTGGTGGCTCAGAGGGTAAAGTGTCTGCCTGCAAGAGAACTGGGTTCGATTCCTGGGTTGGGAAGATCCCCTGGAGAAGGAAATGGCAACCCACTCCAGTACTCTTGCCTGGAAAATCCCATGGATGGAGAAACCTGGTAGGCTACAGTCCATGGGGTTGCAAAGAGTCAGACACAACTGAGCAGTGTCACTTTCACTTTATCATATAAGGCCTTTACTATGTTGATGTAGGTTCCTTCTATGCCCATTTTTTGAAGAGTTTGAATCATAAGTGGGTGCTGAATTTTTTCAAAGGCTTTTTCTGCAGCTATTGAGATTATCATATGGGTTTTATCTTTCAATTTGTTAAGATGGTATATCACATTGATTGATTTGTGTATATTGAAGAATTCTTGCATCCCTGGAATAAACCCAACTTGACCATGGTGTATGAGCTTTTTGATGTGTTGCTGAATTCTGTTTGCTAAAATTTTATTGAGAGTTTTCAATCTATGTTCATCAGTTATATTGGCCTGTAGTTTTCTTTTTTAATGCTGTCTTTCTCTGGTTTTGGTATAAAGGTGACCGTGGCCTTGTAGAATGAGTTTGGGAGTGTTCCTTCCTCTGCAATTTTTTGAAAGAGTTTTAGAAAGATAGGCATTAGCTCTTCTCTAAATGTTTGATAGAATTCTCCTGTGAAGCCATTTGGTCCTGGGCTTTTGTTTTTTGGGAGATTTTTGGTCACAGCTTCAATTTCAGTGCTTGTAATTGAGTTGTTCATAATTTCTATATCTTCCTGGTTCAGTCTTGGAAGACTGAACTTTTCTAAGAATCTTTCCATTTCTTCCAGGTTATCCATTTTATTGCCATATAGTTGCACATAATAGTCTCTTATAATCCTTTGTATTTCTGCATTGTTTATTGTAACCTCTCCTTTTTCATTTCTAATTTTGTTGGTTTGATTCTTCTCTCTTTCTTTCTGATGAGTCTGGCCAAAGGTTTGTCAATTTTGTTTATCTTCTCAAAGAACCAGCTTTTAGTTTTATTAATCTTTGCTATTGTTTCTTTCATTTCTTTTTATTTCTGCTCATATACTTATGATTTCTTTCCTTCTACTAATTTTGTTTTTTGTTGTTGTTGTTCTTCTTCTTTTTCCTGTTGTTTTAGGTGTAAAGTTAGGTTGTCTATTCTATGGTTTTCTTGTTTCTTGAGGTAGAATTGTATTGCTATAAACTTCCCTCTTAGAACTGCTTTCACTGAATCCTATGGGTTTTGAATTGTCATTGTCATTTGTTTCTAGTAATTTTTTTATTTCCCTTTTGATTTCTTCAGTAACCTGTTGATTATTTAGAAACATATTGTTTAATCTCCATGTGTTAGTGTTTTGTTTTTTTTTTGTAATTGATATCTAGTCTCATAGCATAGTGGTCAGAGAAGATGCTTGATATGATTTCAACTTTCTTAAATTTACTGAGGTTTGATTTGTGACCCAAGATGTGGTCTATCCTGGAGAATGTTCCATGTGCATTTGAAAAGGAGGTGTATTCTTCTGCATTTGGATGGAATGTCCTGAAGATATGAATGAGATCCACCTCATCTAACGGAGAAGGCAATGGCACCCCACTCCAGTACTCTTGCCTGGAAAATCCCATGGATGGAGGAGCCTGGTAGGCTACAGTCCATGGTGTCGCTAAGAGTCGGACACGACTGAGCGACTTCACTTTCACTTTTCCCTTTCATGCACTGGAGAAGGAAATGGCAACCCACTCCAGTATTCTTGCCTGGAGAATCCCAGGGATGGCGGAGCCCGGTGGGCTGCCGTCTATGGGGTCGCACAGAGTCGGACTTTGCAGCATCTCATCTAAATGTATCATTTAAGACTTGTGTTCCCTTATTGATTTTCTGTTTTGATGATCTGTCCGTTGATGTGAGTGGGGTGTTAATGTCTCCTACTATTATTGTGTTAGTGTCAATTTCTCCTTTTATGTCTGTTAGTGTTTGTCTTATGTTTTGAGGTGTTCCTATGTTCAGTGCATAGATATTTACAATTGCTATGTCTTTCTCTTGGATTGATTCTTTGATCATTATGTAGTGTCCTTCCTTATCTCTTGTAATCTTTTTTATTTTAAAGTCTGTTTTGTCTGATATAAGGATTGCTACTCCAGCTTTCTTTTACTTCCCATTTGCATGAAATATATTTTTCCATCCTCTCACTTTCAGTCTACATGTGTCTTGTGGTCCGAAGTGGGTTTCTTGTAGACAGCATATATATGGGTCTTGTTTTTGTATCCAGTCAGTCTGTGTCTTTTGGTCGGAACATTTAGTCCATTTACTTTTAAAGTAATTATTGATATATATGTTCCTATTGCCATTTTCTTAATTGTTTGGGATTGATTTTGTAGATCTTTTTCCTTCTCTTGTATTTCTTGACTGTATATGTCCCCTTAACATTTGTTGTAAAGCTGGTTTAGTCGTACTGAATTCTCTTAACTTTTGCTTGTCTGAAAAACTTTTCATTGCTCCATCAGTTTTGAATGAGATAATGCTGGGTACAGTAATCTTGGTTGTACATTTTTCCCTTTCACTGTTTTAAATATATCCTGCCATTCCCTCTGGCCTGCAGAGTTTCTGCTGAAAGATCAACTGTTAAATGTATGGGGTTTCCCTTGTATGTTACTTATTGCTTTTCCTTTCCTGTTTTTAATATTCTTTGTGTTTAGTTTTTGTTAGTTTGATTAGTATATGTCTTGGTGTGTTTCTCCTTTGGTTTATCCTGTATGGGACTCTTTGTGCCTTTTGGACTTGATTGACTTTCCTTTTCCATGTTGGGGAAATTTTCAACTATAATCTGTTCAAAAAATTTCTCATACCCTTTCTTTTTCTCGTCTTTTACTGAGACCCCTATAATTTGAATGTTGGTGTGTTTAATATTGTCCCAGAGGTCTCTGAGACTATCCTGAATTCTTTTCATTCTTTTTACTTTATTCTGCTCTTCAGAAATTATTTCCATCATTTTATCTTCCAGTTTACTGATTAGTTCTTCTGTTTCAGATATTCTGCTATTGATTCCTTCCAGAATTTTTTTAATTTCAGTAATTGTGTTGTTTAAATAAATTAATAAATTAATAAAATAAATTAATGTTTATTCTTTAATTCTTCTAGGTCTTTGTTAATTGATTCTTGCATTTTCTCCATTTTGTTTTCAAGGTTTTTGATCATCTTTACTGTCATTATTCTGAATTATTTTTTGGGTAGTTTGCCTATTTCCTCTTCCTTTATTTGGACTTCTGTGTTTCCAATTTGTTCCTTCATTTGTGTAGTATATCTCTACCTTTTCATTTTTTATATATATATATATATATTTTTTTTTAACTTATTGTGCTTGAGGTCTCCTTTTCCCAGGCTTCAAGGTTGAATTCTTTGTTCCTTTTGTTTCTGCCCTCCTAAGCTTGGTCCAGTGGTTTGTGTAATCTTCTTATAGGGTGATATTTGTGCTGAGTTTTTTGTTTGTTTGTTTGTTTTTTCTATGATGGGCAAGGCTAAGTGAGGTGGTAATCCTGTCTGCTGGTGATTGGGTTTGTATTTTTGCTTTCTTATTTAGATAGGGCATTCTGCATAGGGTGCTACTGGTGGTTGGGTGTTACTGGGTTTTGAATTCAAGTGGTTTCCTTAGTGTGAGTTCTCACTATTTGATACTCCCTAGGGTTAGTTCTCTGGTAGTCTAAGGTCTTGGAGTCAGTGCTCCCACTTCAAAAGCTCAGGGCTTGATCTCTGGTCAAGAATAAATATTCCACAAGTGGTTTGTTATGGCATTAAGAGATTAAAAAAAAGAGAGAAACCAAGGATTAACCCCAGACAAATGGCAGTTACAAAATCAGGCATATAATAATCAATATAATGGAATATACACTATACATATATACCCATAAGCAAAGTCAAAACAGTCCAACTAAAATAAAGTACAGTAGATTGACCCAGTGAACAAAGGAAATAAAAAATTATGTTTATCAGTTAAGAACAAAACTAACTAAAGCACAAACTGGAAAACAAAATTAAAGTCAAGTGCCAAGTGGGAAATAAAGCAATGAAAACAAAACTAACAAATATGTTGACAGGGAAGTAAAGAAAGGAAAGAAAGAAAGAATAGATATGCAAAGTTAAATAGAGATAGATGAAGAAGATTTATATATATTAAAGATTAACTGCAAGGAGAAAAGAACAGTGAGAAAGGCAAACAAAGGAATAAATTAAGAAAAATTTAATAGATTTAAAAAAATTAAAAATCAAAATTATAAAAAAAGAGAAAAGAAAAAAAATGGAAGAAGAAAGAAAGAAAAAAAAAAAGGAAAATGCCACAGAACTGCAAAAGCCCAATGTAGAGGCAGAGGTTTATAACAACAATAAAAAGTGTGGCTGAATATACACATATACATATACATCCATAAGCAAAATCAGAACAGTCCAATAAAAATAAAGTACAATAGACGGACCCAGTGAACAAAGGAAACCAAAAATTATATCTACCAGTTAAGAACAAAACTAACTAAAGCACAAACTGGAAAACAAAACTAAAGCAAGGTGCCAATTGGGAAATAAAGCAATGAAAATAAAATTAACAAAAATGTTGAGAGGAAAGAAAAGAAAGAAAGAATAGATATGCAAAGTTAAATAGAAGTAGATAAAGAAGATTTATATACATTAAAAGTTAACTGCAAGGGGAAAAGAACAGTAGGAAAAAAAGAATGGAATAAATGTAGAAAAAATAATAGTAGGTTTAAAAAATTAAAATTAAAAAAGAGAGATAGTAAAAAGGAAAACTCCACAGAACTGCAAAAGCCCAACATAGAGGCAGGTGTTTATAACAACAATACAAAATATGACTGAGAAAAAAAAAGCTCAAAACTTTAATTAGATTTCATAGTGCCAATGAAATCAACAACTACAACGGGGGAGAGGTGGAAGAAAAAAAAAAAGAATCCCGAAGAATCTAAAGAACAAGTCAAAACATAATAATTGTTTTTCTTGAGTCACTGCTGTCAAAGTCCTTTCCCTTGCTGGGAGTCACAGTCCACCTCACCTCCCTAGAATGCCCTCCAATACTGTGCTGATTTCTGGACCTGTTGTTGGGGCAGCTCGGATTCTAATATGGTCCTACTCCTGTGTGTTCTTGCCTCCAATGTCCACAGCTATCAGAACTAGTGCATTTGCTTTTGTGGGAGCTCTCAGTGTCCTTTTATATATTCCACAGAGACAGAGTCTGCCAAGTTGATCATGTGGATTTAATCTGTACCTTGCACAGCTGGTGGAAAGGTTTTGAGTCTTCTACCTTAGCCACCCTACCCCTGGGTTTCAACTGTGCTTTTATTTCTACCTCTGCCTGTGGGTCATCCACTGGGGATTGCTCCTGAGGCTGCCCAGGAGGATTTGGGTTTGCCCCTGTGAGGGCCACGTGTGGAGGTGGTACAGCTGCTTGGGTCACAGGGGTTCTGGCAGCACCAGGTACTCAGAGGAGTTGGCGACTAGGGCCACAGGAACTATAGTGCTCTAGAAGGGTATGACATTATTGGCCAAAATACACTCCAGTATTCTTGCCTGGAGAACCCCCCTGACAGAGAAGCCTGGCAGGCCACAGTCTACGGGGCTGCAAAGAGTTGGACATGACCGAAGTGATCCTGCGTGCATAGATGCAAGATTTTTTTTTTTTTTTTTTTTTTTTGCCGTAGCAGCTCTGCCCCTATGAGAGTTGAACATGAAGGTGGCACGGCTGCTTGGCTTGTGGGGACTCTGGTGGCACAAAGTGTGCAGGGACATAGACTGCCTTCACCACAGGAGTTATGGCCCTATCAAAGTCTTTTTTCAAAACTCGTGTAGCTGGCAGTCAGAAGGCCTCTTTGGCCAGTCTTTCTCTGTAGCTCTGCCCATTCAGGCACTTAGAGGGCTCCCTTGCCTGGGGTCCTTTTCTGTTGTTCAGCACAGCAGGCACATAGAGGCCCCCCTTGGCTGGGGTCCTACTCTGTAGTTCAGTGCTGCAGGCATTTGATAAGCCAGCCTTTCTATTGTTTAGCTGCTGATACTGGCCTGTGGGGAGAGACAGGCTATGGTGATGGCTCCACCCACTATGCATGACTCAGCAGTATTGCTTCCTTGGCTGCTCTGCTTTCCTCCCCAGGCATTTCCCACCCCAGTCTCCTCCCTCACATACCCTCGATCTGTCTCTCTACAGTCAATAGCAACCCTTGCCCTGGGATTACTCCACAATCCCTAAATGCCAGCTCCTAGCTGCTGCACATTCCAGGGGACCTGCGTCCCTGTCTGGGGTATGGATGTCTGTGGGAAGGACTGTCTGATTCTCATTCATTTTAGGCTGCCACAGATCTGCTGTTTCACTTTCAGCTTTAAATGTTTCTCCTCTGTCTCAAACAATTGCCCCTTTGTGGGGATAGGGATCTGACCCCTGCTTCAGCTCTCCCACTTGCTGAGGGCAGGTCCAGTCCTACTAACACTCCTGTTTTTCCCGCCTAGTTCCTTCATCCTACCGAGTTTTGCATGGTTCTGTATATTCTTTTCCGCTGGTCAGGTACTCCTGTTTGCTCTCAGCTGGTGTTGCGCATGCACTTCTATGTCTGAAGGTGTATTCCTGACATATCCGTGGAGAGAGATGTACTCCACATCCACCTACTCCTCCGCCATTTTGTTCTCCCATCAGTGCTTCTTGTTAGGAGTTAGTAGAAAGCCACTAGCCAGGAAATAGAGGATTAAGGGCAGATATGCTACTGAAGAACAACAGGCAGATAACAGACAGACGGAAAGAAGAATATAAGGTGGGGTGGAGAGAAGTAAGGAGAGAAGGAATGAAGGCAAGAAAGAAGAAATGTAGGAAATAAGGAAGAGAAGGGGAAGAAAAATAAAGCTGTAAGACATATATATCAAGAGAGAGTATCAAGTGATTATCTTTGGATCCTCATGAAATGATTTTTAAAAATATTTTTTCAGTGACAATATACTTTTTGTTTTATAAAGAAAAAAAGAAGTATATTGAATTTTAAACATATCACTAAACTTTGTGTGAGATGACATAGTTTACAGTTCTGGTTTTGTTGTATATGTGTGTATGTGTGTGTGTGTGTTGTTGTTGTTGCTAAGTCACTAAGTCGTGTCAGACTCTTTGTGACCCCATGTACTGCAGCATGCCAGACTTCCCTGTCCTCCACTGTCTCCCAGAGTTTACTGAAACTCATGTCAGTTGAGTCGGTGTATACATCTATATAGACACACACATATGTATAATCTTTATCTATTCATTTATCAGATTTCATTGGATCATCTATCTATGTTTTCTGACAGCTTACTGAGCTTCCTTAAAACAAGTGTTTTGAATTATTTAAGGAGCAAATTGCACATCTGCATTACTTTGTGGTCAGTTATTGGAAAATTATTATATCCCTCTGGTGGTGTCATGTTTCCTTGATTTTTCATGTTTCTTGAAGCATTTCATTGCTCTCTCACAGTTCAATATGCTGTCATCTCTGGTCTTTACTGACTGGTTTGGGAAAGAAATACCTTCAGTCAGCCCTAGTAGGGATCCTGAAGCATTCTCGGAGCCTTTCTGTGGCTATCCTGGCTCCACACATCTTGTTCCCACTTGGGGACATTCTTGGGGGGATTGTGTGCAACTGCTGTCCCAGCCCCTCCCTGACCCATCCCCAGTCATATGGCAGCACTCTTCAGTATTCTGGGTGAGGTGAGAAAGCCATGGGCCTCTCCAGCAGTATCTCCCACAATGGAAGAATCCAGGGGCTCATTCACAAGCTCTCACTTTTTCCCAGTGGGAGAAACCATTGGCCCAGAGGGTCTTCTTGGCACTTGGCTTCTCACCTTGGAGGGGGTTGACGTAAGTAAAGTGAAATTATTCCTCAATCTCAGATTTTTTTCCCCCAGTCTTGAGTTAGAGCTTCTCTGCTGAATTCTCAGATTGCCACAAAGTCACTCCCATCCAGAGTGATGTCTAAATTGGTGATTTTGTGGGGAAGATAGTAGAAAACTCCTATTCTGCCAGTCTGCTAATGTCATGCCTCAGTGCCTTTTTTTTTTTTTATATTACACGTCTCAATATCTCTCTGAATTATACAGTTTGTAATTACAACTAAAGCTTACACAATTTTAAGTATCAGCTGAACCAATGACAAGAATTTTTTTTTTTTTTGCAAATAGCACAATTCATGGGTCAGGAATAAATGGAAAAATTGCCCATGGAAGAAGACCACATTATTTTAGGAAACAGAGACAAATCTATATTTCTTTGACATATCATAATTGGAAAGAAGTCCATGGGGAGAAGTGGAGAAAAGTTGAAATTAACTGAAAAACGAATGCATTTACCTTTTCCATTTAATTTTAAAAATAAATTGATAACCAAAGTCAGTTTTTTTAATTCAACCCTGTTTTTTAGTTATTTAAAAATAGGACGTGTTATTAAAAATAATTTTATTTAGCAAAATCTACTTGTGTTAGGGCTTCCTAGGTGGCTCAGTGGGTAAGGAATCTTCCTGTAATGCAGGAGATGCAGGAGAAACCGGTTTGATTCCTGGATTGAGAAGATCTCCTGGAGGAGAGAGTGGCAACTCACTCTAGGATTCTTGCTTAGAGAATCCCGTGGACAGCGGAGACTGGCATGCTATGGTCCATAGGACTGCAAAGAATCAGTGACTATTGAAGTGACTGAGCACGGATGCATGCACTTGTGTTAACCTTTATCAATTTCAGTAGTCCTGTGTTCATCACAAATGTGATTAAGAAAACAAGACAGGATTTCTTTCCACAATGCTTCAATATCAACACCGTTTTTATATAAAATCATGTTAGGTATTTCAAATTCTATTTATTTCTTAAATGCTGTTCAGATAGCTTTTCCTCAGCCTTTTCTATGGAATAAATAATAATTATAGTTAATACATAACGCCATATGTATGAAAAATGTTATTCTAATTTTACAGTAAAGAGACTGAGGCTTGCAGATGTTAAATCACTTTCTCAGTTTAATTTAGTTGAGAAGTGTGTGGGCAAAGAGGTGCATCCAATTACTTCCCTTTTAGAGTTCAAACTTCCACATATTTGTGATAGCCATAGTGATGCATATACTTTATGTTAGATATTTAAGGTAGTCTTTTACTTTTTTGGAATTAATCAGTTATAAAAATTGGCAGACCCTTGTGGTTTTCAAACCATATTAGTAATACATAGAACTTGGGCACAATATAATGCTTATTGTTTATATTGCATGGCAGTAAAAACAGGTATTAAGTTTCTTTCAGTTGCCATTATTCCATTCATATAAAATATATGTGTTTATATATGGAGGTCAATATGTAATGAAATTTGGATTAGGAGAGTGGATATTAATATACTTATTGTTGATTCTAATTTTATTTTGATTAATGTTATAAATAAAACAAAAGTAACAAGCATGCTGACTTTAATGTCTAACGTTACAGATTTTTAAAAATATGGTATTACATATTCAGCTTAGAGAAAGAAAAAAGAATGAGAGAGACAGAGACAAGGTAATTTTACCTTTTTTCTAACCAAAAAAGGAAAAAAAAATCAGTATTCTAATTTTTTTTTTTTTTCCTGTTACACTCACACATATATGTTAGTCTGGTAAATACCACTTCATTTTAGTGTAGCATATGGCAGATTAAGAGATAATTTATTCTGTTTCTACCTTGTCTGGTCATATTCATCTAAACTCTAGGCAAACCTCACCTGAGCTATTTTGTTGCTTTGTTAGTGCTTTCTACTTGAAGTTTCCACAGCCCACTGCTTGATGGTCAAAGACAATAACCCCGATCCAGAGCCAGAAGACTTTCTTATTGCTCACATGGCCCTCTGAAGAGGAAGCTTCATCTTTCTCTCTGTGGGTTCTTAGAAATCTCATCTCAACAATTGCAACCTGCTGACTACGTAGTGAATTTACACCGAATGCTGACATACTGGGGAATATAACTAGATCTCAGAGGCAACATCTACAGACCTATAAAAGAAACACATGAGGTTGAAATTCAAAGTGTTTGCACTCACCCACAGCTCTAGGCACTTATAAGACCCATAGATCATAATGCTTAACGATACAATCTTGAGAGCTCAGTGTCAGTACTGACAGACAAAAAAAAATCCATGTTGATAACAGCAGTGTGGAAATAAAGAATAAAATATCTTGTTTATTCCCCTGTCAATTTTTGGATGATTACAATGGTTCTTTGGTAGAGGCACATAATATCATATTTGTCCATTCCCCAATGATTTTAAACTAAACTTTGAATTTTCTCTATATTTAGTGAGTCCATATAAGAATAATTGAAAACAGTAGTCTTTATTTTAATAGAGAAGGGTGCATACAGAATTATTTATTTTATTATGAATATGAATTGTCTAATAAATTCTAGCTCTACAAAGAATGGAACACAACAATTCTTTGTGAGTCATTCTCTGTCTCAAGGAAAAATTGGATTGGATTATTTTATTTCATATTAGCTTAGCCCAGTAGTAATAAGCTGAGGACATGTGCGTTATTAAGAACCAGTATAATTGTATATGTAAGCATAGAGATATTCCTTTAAGAAATCTGCAGCCCAGCATAGACACATTCAGAAACTGGTTATCAGGGACTTGAAAAAATTAGGGTTCACTCCTTTCTGTTGGCTGGTACTCATTTTCAAGGTTAGCAATGAAACAAAACTTTTAGGGCATTATGCTATAGGCCAGAGTTTTGCCAAGAGAACACACTGGTCATAGCAAACACCCTCTTCCAACAACATAAGAGAAAACTCTACACATGGACATCACCAGATGGTCAACACCAAAATCAGATTGATTATATTCTTTGCAGCCAAAGATGGAGAAGCTCTATACAGTCAGCAAAATCAAGACCGGTAGCTGACTGTGGCTCATCATGAACCACATGATGTCTAGGATGTGGCTCATCCTCATTGCCAAATTCAGACTTAAATTGAAGAAAGTAGGGAAAACCACCAGACCACCCAGGTATGACCTAAATCAAATGCCTTATGATTATACAGTGGAAGTGACAAACAGATTCAGGGGATTAGATCTGATAGAGTGCCTGAAGAACTATGGAGGAGGTTCCTGACATTGTACAGGAGATAGGGATCAAGACCATCCCCAAGGGGAAAAAAAAAAAAAAAGCAACAAAGCAAAATGGCTGTCTGAGGAGCCCTTACAAATAGCTGCAAAAAGCAAAGGAGAAAAGGAAAGATATACCCATTGAATGCAGTGTTCTAAAGAATAGTAAGGAAAGATAAGAAAACTTTCCTCAGATCAGTGCAAATAGAGGAAAATGATAGAATGGGAAAGACTAGAGATCACTTCAAGAAACTTAGAGATACCAAGGGAATATTTCATGCAAAGATGGGTGCAATAAAGGACAGAAATGCTATGGACCTAACAGAAGCAGAGGATATTACATGGTGCTTGGGGCTGGTACACCGGGATGACCCAGAGGGATGGGATGGGAAGGGAGGTGGGAGGGGGGTTCTGGAAGGCGAACACACACACGCCCATGGCGGATTCATGTCAATGTATGGCAAAACCAATACAATATTGTAAAGTATAAAAATAAATTAAGAAAAAAAAAAAAAAAGAGGTGGGAAGAATACATAGAAGAACTATACAAAAAAAGATCTGCATGATCCAGATAAGCACGATGGTATGATCACTCATCTAGAGCCAGACATCCTGGAATGTGAAGTCAAGTGGGCCTTAGGAAGCATCACTACGAACAAAGCTAGTGGAGATGATGGGATTCCAGGTGAGCTATTTCAAATCCTAAAAGATGATGGTGTGAAAGTGCTGCACACAATATGACAGCAAATTTGGAAAATTCAGCAGTGGCCACAGGACTGGAAAAGGTCAGTTTTCATTCCAATCCCAAAGAAAGGCAATGCCAAGAATGCTCAAACTACCACGCAATTGCACTCATCTCACACGCTAGTAAAGTAATGCTCAAAATTCTCCAAGCCAGGCTTCAACAGTATGTGAAACATGAACTTCCAGATGTTCAATGGATTTAGAAAAGGCAGAGGAACCAGAGATCAAATTGCCAACATCAGTTGGATCATTGCAAAAGCAAGAGAGTTCCAGAAAATTGCTTTCAGCTTTATTGACTATGCCAAAGCCTTTGACTGTGTGGATAACAACAAACTGTGGAAAATTCTTCAAGGGATGGGAATACCAGACCACCTGATCTGCCTCTTGAGAAACCTGTATGCAGGTCAGGAAGAAAGAGTTAGAACTTGCCATGGAAGAACAGACTGGTTCCAAAATGGGAAAGGAGTATGTCAAGGCTGTATATTGTCACTCTGCTTATTTAATTTATATGGAGAGTACATCATGAGAAATGCTGGACTGGGTGAAGCACAAGCTGGAATCAAGATTGCTGCGAGAAATATCAATAACCTCAGATATGCAGATGACACCACCCTTATGGCAGAAAGTAAAGAAGAACTAAAGAGCCTCTTGATGAATGTGAAAGAGGAGAGTGAAAAAGCTGGCTTAAAGCTCAACATTCAGAAAACTAGGATCATGGCACCTAGTCCCATCACTTCATGGCAGATAGATGGGGAAACAGTGGCTGACTTTATTTTTCTGGGCTCCAAAATCAGTGAGGGTGGTGACTGCAGGCATGAAATTAAAAGACACTTGCTCCTTGGAAAAATGTTATGACCAACCTAGACAGCATTTTAAAAAGCAGAGACATTACTTTGCCAACAAAGATCTGTCTAGTCAAGGCTATGGTTTTTCCAGTGGTCATGTATGGATTTGAGAGTTGGACTATAAAGAAAGCTGAGCACCGAAGAATTGATGCTTTTGAACTGTGGTGTTGCAGAAGACTCTTGAGAGTCCCTTGGACTGCAAGGAGATCCAGCCAGTCCATTCTAAAGGAAGTCAATCCTGAATATTAATTGGAAGGACTGATGTGGAAGCTGAAACTCCAATACTTTGGCCACCTGATGTGAAGAACTGACTCATTGGAAAAGACCCTGATGCTGCTAAAGATTGGAGCCAGGACGAGAAGGGGACGACAGAGGATGAGATGGTTGGATAGCATCACCGATTCAATGGACATGGCTTTGGGTGAACTCTGGGAGTTGGTGATGGACAGGGAGACCTGGCGTGCTGCAGTCCATGGGGTTGCAAAGAGCCAGACACCACTGAGTGACTGAACTGAACTGAACTGTAGATCACCTTAGGATTATTTGATGATATTTGTATTTTAACCACACTGTTTTAGTTCTCTGCTTTTAGGCTGTCTGTTTGTTTTATATATCTGAGTAGATCTCAATCCCACCTTTCCCAACACTGTATATGGAAGATATTTACTGCAAGGTGATATTTATTCTGACTCCTTTTATTTCTCTTAGGGCAGACATCATAGGCCATGGGGAGGTCCACTCATGACTCCATTACTGTATTCGAGGCTTTTAATATGAACATGTCCTGCTGTGCTTTTTCATAGCAACTCTCACAGCAAGTCAATATATTTGTGGACAAATTGACTCACAGAAACTTCGTAAATATTACTAATGAAGGGAAATTTGCTTTCAGAGTTTGGTGTGACTTGAAATAAGTAAGTGACAGAAATAGCTTTTTTCCCTCTATCATTGTTTTTGTTTTTTAAGAAAGAAAGTCTAGCAAAGAAGGATTGATGGGAGGAAAGAAAGGAAAGAAAGGAGTAAGGAAAGAGAAAGATTAAATGTGGGGTGAGGATTAAGGGGTTTAGAGAAATGGAAAATTGCAAATGATAAAGTTTATTGTTACATTGAGTAGCATGAACTAAAGGAGCATATCAATTCAGTTGAGTTCAGTTAGTATGTTTTGACAGATTTAATATTTCAGGTCAATATATTGGACCATAAGATCTGGGTATCCATCTTAAAGTTGTAAGGCAGCCAAAAGTTATATCAACTTCAGTGGTTCTATCTCATTGTTATATGAGCAGAACAGTTACAGGGCTACAAAGATAAATTACTAAGAATTCTTATAATAAACTCTTCTGTGTTTGGCCATGTGGCATGTACTTTTGATTTGTGTGATATGGTTTCTTTTCTCAGGAATCCTACAAAGGGTTCCCAAGGTGCCTGACAGAAGTAGTGACTGAGATGACTTGCAGTCTTGTGAGTCAAGTGGTGACATCAACATCAGTAAATGAGATATGCCAAGTTTTTGTAACATTACCAAACACATGTAGCAAAACAGAGTCTGACATTTATCATCTATCTATTTGGATCAACATCTCACTAAAATGTTTCCATATACTTTGTTACTTAATTTACATATAGTTGTGATTAAGTTTAAATTAGGGCTTCACTAGTGGCTCAGATGGTAAAGAATCTGCCTGCAATGCAGGAGACCTGAATTTGATTCCTGGGTCAGGAAGATCACCTGGAGAAGGGAATGGCTAACCCACTCCAGCATTCTTCCTTGGAGAATCCCATGAACAGAGACGGAGCGTCGGACATGGCTGAGTGACTAAGACACAAGTTTAAATCAATTGAAACAGTGTCTCCCTAGTGCTGAGCATAATATTTGATGCATGAAAACAGATATTTATCTATGAATTTCTATTGTCCTTAGCATGTATCATAAGTACTTTCTGCAAGAGAAGAAATTGAAACTCAAAAAGTCCAAGTAACTTTCCCTTAAGGTATACTGCAAATGCAACTGTTTATGGTTATAATTTTCAATGAATTGTACTAGATAATTCTCTCTAATTAGATAGCCTCTTTTATGTAGTATTCTTGTGAAATGGTGGGAAAATATTTTAGAATGTCAAAAAGTTTTCCTTTTATTTTCCTTTTGTGACTAGCATGATATTAGGATTCTTCTTTGAGGGAAAGATTCTATGGTTCAGAGATTTATAATAAAGATATATTTACATTAATGTGCCCATCTATCAAGCAGTAGTTCATGGTGATGCTTATCAGGTAGTGTGCAAGCATGGCTAACATATGACTTGTTTTCTATCATGCAGCACATTGACAAAATCATCTAGAAAAATGAATTCAGAGTCTAAAAATTTGGTTAGAAGAGAGAGAGAGCATTACAGTACATGACAGATTGGCACTTTGGTTCAAGCAGAAGATTGATTGACCTATAGATTTTGCTCAAAACATTAATGTACAATGCTGCAGGCAGAGAGAAGCATTAAGTTATCAAGATGGATGGGCAGGGAGTACTTATTTTCCTTGGTCCTACTTTCTTCAAGATAAATGTAGTAGTGGAGAGACAAAAAGAACAGTGGGCATTGAGCAGTTGCAGAAAGCTGAATTTGTCAGCTTTGAGCTAACAGAACATGTAGGCAGAGTTCTTAAACTCTTTTTTTCTTTTTTGTACCTGAAAATACAATCTATGCTAAATATACTGTTTTTCCTTATAGCATAAATAATTTATCAGTTTTTTTTGAACATACTCATCTCTTCATCACTATTCAGTTAATATTTGTTTAGTCCTCCCTTCCATTATAACCAGTTAATAATTTTTAAAAAATTGTTTAACTCTCTTAGGAAGAGTCAGTTCTTACTATTCAGTAGTCAATAAATTATACCCAGGGTTATTTTGAAGTTATCTCAGTATAAATAAAATTAATACACCTATAAGTGTATTAAGTTTTTGAATTAATTGTATATATTATATATATGTTGAACTAACCATGTGTATATATATATATACAAATATATATATACATATATATATATATAAATTACGTAAAAGTAGTTGGCTATAAATCACTGTCTACCAGAGACTAGGTCTGTTGTTGTATTTCCTCTACAAATACTTTGGTCTCTTCTATCAGTTCTCCATTGTCACAACAGTGTTGAATATCAAAGCATTCTGAACAGAGTGGCTTAACTGGTTGAAATTTTTACTCATGAGTCTATGGATAATCTGGACTTTCCCTCTGGTCTCATTTGGGCTCATTCATATATTAGCAGTCAGCTAGAGGTCACACAGGTGACCTCTAAACCTGGTTGGAGTTTCTTATCTGGTGGCGGATAGGTTGAGTGTCATGTATAACCTCTGGAGAAGGCAATGGCAACCCACTCCAGTACTCTTGCCCGGAGAATCCCATGGACAGAGGAGCCTGGTGGGCTGCCATCTATGGGGTTGCACAGAGTTGGACACGACTGAAGCAACTTAGCAGCAGCAGCAGCATGTATAACCTCAGCTTTGTAGTCATTTCAGCAGGCTACCCCAAGTGTTTTCTCTTGGTGAAAGAGAGTAGAAGTGTAAACGCTTCTTTAGGCCTATCTGAGAAACTGTCACACTAATGCTTCTGCCATGTTCTATCAGTCAAATCCACTTACAAAACATACTGGATTCAAGGGAGCAGGGATAGACTTGATCTCTTGAAGGGAGAAGTGACTAAGTCACATTGCAAAAACAGATTCAGAGAGAAGTGGTGGATGGGGGGAAATTTGTAATCAATATGCCATGTTGACACCCTCTTTTCTCATTTGGCCATTTAAGAATGGTCATAGTGGGTATCTTTATCTTATCTCAGTTCTTTAAAATGAGAATCCCTTGGACTGCAGGAAGATCAGACCAGTCAATCCTGAAGGAAATCAGTTCTGAATATTCATTGGAAGGACAGATGCTGAAGCTCCAATACTTTGGCCATCTGATGTGCAGAACTGACTCATTGGAAAAGACCCTGATGCTGGGAAAGATTGAAGGCAGGAGGAGAAGGGGACAATAGAGGATGAGATGGTTGGATGGCATCACCGACTCAATGCACATGAGTTTGAGCAAGCTCTGGGAGCTGGTGATGGACAGGGAAGCCTGGCGTGCTGTAGTCCCTGAGGTTGCAAAGAGTTGGACACTACTGAGCAACTAAACTGAACTGAACTGAAAATAAAGATATTAACTTTTCACCAACAGGATAATTTTTGATATAACTTTAGAAAAATAACCTTTATAACATTAAGAACGTTTCTTTTTATTTCTATTTGTAAAGTGGTTTTTGTCATTAACATTAATGGAGTTTACCAAAGAAGTGATTCTTCCACAATCTATTTTGATGATGGTATGATTTTTCTTTCTTCTTCTTGTGTAATTAATTATGCTGTTTAAATTATTTAATATTAAATCACTTTCACTATCTGCATTAATATTCTATTGCTGCCACAGATTTAGCAGCTTACACAATGCACATTTATTATCTTGCAATTCTATAGGTCAGAAGCCCATCACATATACTAAAATAAAGGTGTCTGCAGACTGCATTTTATTCTGCATGTTTTAATGGAGGGTTTGTTTCCTCCCATGGGGAGGATAGGTTTTCTTGATAATTCAGGTTATTGGCAAAATTCAGTGCCTTGATGTAGAATCTATGTTCCTATTATTATTATTTTTTTTCAAATTATCTGATGATGGCTATTCTCAGGTTCTAGAGATCATACACATTCTTTGGCTCCTGGCTCCTTTTCTTCATTTTCAAGGCCATTAACTACAAGTAAAGCTCTCTCACATCACATGTCTCTGAGACAGCCAAAGATGGTTCTCTGCTTTAAAAGATCTATGTGATTAAATTGAATGATATTCCTGTAGTCTAGGAAAATTTCTTCATCTCAAAATCCCTAACCATAATCTTATCTACAAAGTACTTTTTGCCATATTAAGGTAACATAATTCACAGAATCAGTTTCTGTAATATAGCTCCTACTACTGACCCTGCTGAAGCTGAAACTCCAATACTTTGGTCACCTGATGAAAGAACTGACTCATTGGAAAAGACCCTGATGCTGGGAAATATTGAAGATGGGAGGAAAAGGGGATGACAAAGGATGAGATGGTTGGATGGCTTCACTGACTCAATGGACATGAGTTTGAGTAAATTCCGGGAGTTGGTGATGTACAGGGAGGCCTGGTGTGCTGCAGTCCATGGGGTTGCAAAGAGTTGGACACGACTGAGTGACTGACTTGAACTGAACTGAACTGACCCTGATCCTTCTGTCTCCCTCTTATAAGGACCCTTGTGATTACATTGGTTCTACCTGGATAACCCAAAACTAATCTCCTGAATCTCTAAAATCTTTTGATTAATCACATCTGCAAAGTCCTAAGTTCTAGGGATTAGGAATGAATATCTTTAGGAAGACATTAGTTTGTCTACTGCTTTTTTCTACAACCAACTCATTTGTTTATAATGCATTGTTCTGCTTAAATATTTTGTTTGGGATTTTGCATCTGTTGTTTTATGAGAGACATTGGTATAAATTTTATTTCTTGTGATGTCTTTTCAGGTTTGTTATCAAAGTAAACCGATCTTATAAAAGAAGTTGGGGGAAGTCTTTGGTGGCTCAGACAGTAATGAATCTCCCTATAATGCAAGAGACCCAGGTTCAATCCAGGGGTTGGGAAGATCCCCTTGAGAAAGGAATGGCAACCCATTCCGGTATTCTTGCCTGGGAAATCCCATGGACAGAGGAGCCTGGCAGGCTACAGTCCATGAGGTCACAAAGAGTCAGACACAACTGAGGGACTAACACTTTCACTTTCAGTTTTACCTTTTCCTGTGCTCTGGAAGAGTCTTTTGTATAATGTGTATAATTTCTTTTCTAAATGTTTATATCCAAACATTTCATAGTAATTAATAAGATCATTTTAAAGTATAAATCTAATATAAGTGAAATGATACTATCACTCTTTTTTGGTCAATTTTCATGAATTGTGTTTTTCTGGGAACTTTAAATATTTAAATTAGTTGAAATTTGATTTTTCAAACAGTTGTTTTATTTTCATACTTTTGGTAATATCTCCGTTATCATTCTTGATATGGGTTATTTGTGCTTTTTCTTCTTTAATTTTAATCAATATCCAGATCATTTATTTATTTTGTATCATTTTAGAGAAAATTCTCTGATTCAAATCCTTTGAAAGTCTTAAGAATTTTTAACTCAATTTTAATAATTTAAAGTATAAAAATAATTTAAATTATTAATAAATTAAAAATAATTTGAATTATTAAATTTAATAATTTAATAATTAATTTAAAACTAATTTTTAATTTTAATTTTTAACTCTTAAGAATTTTTAAGTCTTTTAACTCAATATATGATTAATTTTGCTAATTAGCCTAGTCCCATTAAAAATTTGAAGTATTTTGCTGTTTGCTGCTTTATATACACCAATTAGTGCCAAATTTTCTATTCATGCTCTTCACTTCTAACTACTTACTGATTCTTGGTATTTTTATCCTATCATTTACTATAAAGTATGTGTTGAAACACTTCTTTCAGAGTATAGATTTGTCTATGTAAACTTTTATTTCTATTAATTTGCCTTTTATATAATTTAACACTATATAAATTAAAATCTAGCCACTCCCTGTTGGCTGGATGGTAAAGAATATGCCTGCAATGCAGGAGACTGGAGTTTGATCCCCGGGTTAGGAAGATCCCTTAGAGAAGGAAATGGCTACCCACTCCAGTGTTCTTACCTGGGAAAACCCATGGACAAAGGAACCTCATTTGATTTTCCTGGAGGATTGCCAGCTTTATCATTAGACGTGTTCCTCTTTAATTATGTTTCTTGTCATCCCCCAACCATTTATATTTGGTTATTGAAAACTAAAGAGACAACAATCTGATTTTCAGGTTAAGTTCATCCAGGTGAAAAAGAACATAAGACATCTGGACATCCAAATTCTTTTTTATTGTTAAAAAATCTATCGTATTGCAGAAAAATCACATACCACATGTAGCATTAAATATCTCCTTAAATCTAATCCTTCCTGGTCTCTGATCTTATTTATAGCCTCCCTACCAGTAAAGTTTCATTCTTTCTTTCTGAGAGGCTACAGTGCTAGGTATACATAAAGAAAGGTTTTTTGTAGTTTGTATTTGAAAGTGGGTGTGGGTGATAGCTACTAAGATTAAGAGATGCTAAGTGATAAAGGACTGATTTATTTATAACTGGATAATTTCCATTAAAAGAAAGTTTATTTTTTTAGAGTAATGCTCACTGATCTTGATTCTGCCTCTCAGATTTCAAACAAGACATGTTTTCTTTTCTCTTTTTACTTTTGACCCGCTTCACCCATTTATCCCACCTCCAGTCTCCATCTCTGACACCTACCAATGTGTTTCTATATCTATGAACTTGTTTTTTGTTTGTTTTGGATACCACATATAAGAAAATTATATGGTATTTGTCTTACTCTGACTTATTTCACTTAGCATAATGCTTTCAAGGTCCATCTATATTTGTCACAATGGCAAGACTTTATTCTTTTTTTATGGCTGAAAAATAGTTCATTGTGATCTGTCTTTATGTATTTATCTATCTATATCTTATACTTTCTTCATTCATCAATGGGCAGTTAGTTTGTTCCCATATTGTTTTTTATAAACAATGCTATAATGAACATGGGGGTGCATATATCTTTTTTAGTGGAAGTTTTCATTTTCTTTAAATAAGTGACCTCAAGTGGAATAGCTGGATCATATGGTAGTTCTATTCTTATTTGTTTGAGGAAACTGCACAGTATTTTCCATAATGGCTGAATCAATTTACATTCCCATCAGTTTTATACAATTAAGTGTTGCCTTTTCGCCACATTCTTGCCAATACTTATTATCCCTTGTCTTTTTGATAATAGCCATGTTTACATGGGTGAGATAATATCTCGTTGTGGTTTTGATTTGCATTTCCCTGATGATTAATGATGTTGAGGATCTTTTCATGTACCTGTTGGCCATCTGTATGTCTTTGGGAAAATGTTTCTTCAGATTTTCTATCAGATTTTTAATTACTTTTATGCTATCTAGTTGTATGCATTCTTTACATATTTTGGATTATTAACCTCTTATCAGATATATGATTTGAAAATATTTCTCCCATTCAGTTGGTTGCCTTTTCATTTTGTTGATTTTTGTCTGTTTGTTTGTTTTACAGAAGCATTTAGTATGATGTAGTCCCACTTGTTTTTGTTGCTTTTGTTTTTGCTACCAGATTAAAAACAAAAATATATCATCCCTAAGACCTACATCAAGCAACTTGCCATTTATGTTTGCTTCTAGGAATTTTATGGTTTCAGGACTTAATTTCAAGTCTTTTATTCATTTTGAGTTAATTTTAGTGTATGGTGTTAGAAAGGGGTACAATTTCACTCCCTTGCATATGGCTGTCCAAATTTTTAACACCATTTATGGAAAAGAATCTCCCTCCCCCATTGTATAATATTATCTCCTTTGTCATAAATTAATTCATCATGTATGTGTGAGTTTGCTTCTGATCTCTCTGTTGCATTGATCTATATGTTTTTATGCTCATATAATATTGCTTTAATTACTATAACTTTGTAGTCTAGTTTGAAATCAGGGAGCATCATGCTTCCAGCTTTGTTCTTCATTTTCAAGATTGCTTTGGCTATTCAGAGTTTTTTTTGCTTTCATCCAAATTTTAACATCGTTTGTTGTATTTCTTTGAAATATCTCACTGAAATTTTCATAATAATTCTTCTTAATGTCAAATTTTTTTTGTCTTACAATACTCTAGGTAATGTAGGTTGAATATCCAGGTTTAAGTAAGGAGACTTTCAATAGATACTTGAATGTGTAATGAAAATAATCAAAATTGGTTGCTTTCTGCAGATGTCTTCTTTCTGAAAAAATTTACTTTACAATTGATGTGTAGGATACCTAGCCTATGTTCAGATTCTTGGATATTATTCTTCAGAACAGGGAAAAAAAGGAAATGAGATACTGTTTAAGTGAGGCCAAATTACGTCATTTGAGAGAAATGATCAGACAGGGAAATGGGAAACTGAGGAAATATTGCCAACATCACTTGTTTTTGTCTAAGAAATTTTTTAGGTGAACATGTATGATTTAACTATACATTTTCCCACTTCTGCTATGTTCTAGCTTAAGGCAATGACATCCCACTCCAGTGCTCTTGCCTGGAAAATCCCATGGACAGAGGAGCCTGGTAGGCTCCAGTCCATGGGGTCACGAAGAGTCGCACATGACTGAACAACTTCACTTTCACTTTTCACTTTCCTGCATTGGAGAAGGAAATGGCAACCCACTCCAGTGTTCTTGCCTGGAGAATCCCAGGGATGGGGGAGCCTGGTGGGCTGCCATCTATGGCGTCGCACAGAGTCAGACACGACTGAGGTGACTTAGCAGCAGCAGCAGCAGCAGTTTAGGTACTAGAATATATTTTTACTTATTTTGAAAGTTTTTAGACTCATTTACTATTACTTTAATAAAGGAAACACTCAAAGGGATGAAGTTGTTAAAATTGTTTCATGAAAACATGTCAAAATCTGTTTCACTTTTAATGTCAGTTTCCCTTGCCTGATGCCAATGGCAAGAGCTAAAAAAAAACACAAAATTGCTGACATGAAACCAATGAAAGAAAAATGATGTCTTATGCTGTTATACATGCTTTTAGATAGTGGTAGATCAGGTATATAATAGAAAAGGATGAAAAGGTAATTATTAAGGTAAATATTTTATCAAATAAATTATTTTTATAAATAATGGAGGAAACTAATAAGTTACTGTGAGGTTCAAATGCTTTTTTAACAAAATTATAAGTAATGTCTACTTAAAATTGTTATATGGCATATATTACATCATCAGGTTGATAGGTCATAAGTTTTGGGGAAATTACATTCCTATAACAAGGATAATATTTTATTTCTATTTAAAAAATACTTTGTCCTTTTGACAGTTACCCATATTCCAAAGTGAAGCAGAGGCTTCAACTAATGTTTTGATTCATAATGATAATTTTATTGATCTCTAGGAGCCACAGATAAATATTTTAAACCTGGAAAAATGAGGAAGTTTAACTGGATATCAGCACTTCTGTTTTAATCTATTGCTATCCTTATTTTCCTGTAATTCTTAATTTGTCAAATCCATAATTAAAAAGGAACTACATATTTAATTTTAAACACTATTATTTTAAGTGATAAAAAACAACATTTGCAAAAAAAAAAAAGTCTTTGTCTTACAGACACAAAGAATTTTTTCCCAAGTAGAAGTGACAATCAGGACACAAAAATATATAATCACTCTAAAATTATAAACTGACTATGGACTCTTGTACTTTTCACTATTCAACAAAAATAGTTTCTTCTTCCTTCACTAAAACAACGGATGATAAAACAGAGAGATTCACTGACAATGTAGTAATTTCATGTCTGTGTTTCCTCTCTGCAACTGGGTGGTGGTACTTAGGTGGAAGAAACAATTTCTTCACCTGACAAGACATAAGCTCTTATTAACTTTGCTCCATGTCTTTTATTGAGGTCTACATAGAAAGATACTTTAGTGTTTGTGCTGTTAAATTCCATGTGGCTGACTAGGTAACAAATAGAAAAGATAGAAGCCCAGGGCCACGGAGGATTGCAGGTGTCAGCATGGTGATAAGCTAGTGCTTTATCATCAGAAACTAAAAAGCGCTTAAATGTTACTGGCTGCAGTTGTGGTCATAATTTATTGGCCCCAAGCTACCGTGTGTGTCCATACCCCTACCTTCCTAATCTCAGCTTCTGTTCTGCTGGAGTCTGCATTATAAAACTCTCTTGCATGTAGCTTTTATCTTGTGATCCTCTTCAATGTAGCTTTTGTTTCTCTAACATCAGAAGAATCAGAAAGAACACGTGGCTTAAAACATAAGAAAAACAAACATAAGGGGAAAAAGTTAAAGTTAGTACAAATAAAAGGCTACTAGAAAGTCTGTGGACAGATGATAATCCCTATGGAAATCTGGAGGTTAGTAGGCCTGAAGCAAGACGATAGAGCAGATGCTTTCAAATAAGAATTCACTTTCGGTTTGCAAGATGAATGAGTTAGAAGGGGTCATCTGAAAGTGTTTTATTTATCTATAAAGTACATTCTCTAAAAGGAATTGATTTTGCAATCCATTTCTACTAGGTCAGGAAAAGTTTAATAGATTTAAATTGTTTAAAAATAAGTTTTTAAATAAATATTTTTAACCTCCTAAGACAATAGCAACTAGAAAGAACTGATTTTTGACAGTCAGCCGAGTCCTTTTGCCCCCTGTCCTAAAACTGCCAGTGAAGAAGGAAACTTCTGAAAAACAAGGAGAGAAACAGAAAAACATTTCTTCCGTAGATAGTTTTTCTATGATTACTCTGCCCCGGTGTATTTGTTCCTATCCCAAATTCAGTGAGGAAACCTAAAGCATTGACATTTCCCTCTTCCGTGTAAATTTATGCCACAAGAGAAAGCAAAGGTAATTCTGTGAAGAGATGTATATGCTAATTAACTTGACCATAGTAATCATTTCACTATGTATCTTTATATCAAAACATATTTTACACCTAAATATATTTAATTTTTATTTTAAAAGAAGAAACAAAAAATGGAAACCACCCAAATGACATTAATAGATGAATGGATACACAAATTGTGATGTGTTCATACAGTAAAGTGTTATTCGGTTATAAAAGGAATGAGGTACTGATACACCAACATGAAAAGTGAAAAGTGAAAGTTGCTCAATGGTGTTTGACTCTTTGCTACCCCCATGGACTATACAGTCCATGGAATTCTCCAGGCAAGAATACCAGAGTGGGTAGCCTTTCCCTCCTCCAGGGGATCTTCCCAACCCAGGGATTGAACCCAGGTCTCCCACATTGCAGGTGGATTCTGTACCAGCTGAGCCACAAGAGAAGCCCAAGAGTACTGGAGTGGGCAGCCTATCCCTTCTCCAGAGGATCTTCCTGACCCAGGAATTGAACCAACATGAATAAACCTCAAAAACTTTATGCTGATTGAAAGAGGTCTTTTGACTAAGAAAGATTCTCAACTTGAGAGCTGCAAGTTAAGTTTTATTTGGGGCAAAATGAGGAATGCAGCCTGGGAGACAGCATCTCAGATAGCTCTGAGAGACTACTCCAAAGCAACAGTGGGAGAAGGTCAGTATAAAGTTTTGGTGAAGGGAGAGTTCAGTACCATTAAGCACTCATTTTACAAAAGGTATTTTGTTAGTCATGAGGATCTGATGTCACCAGGAAGAGATTTAGTACTTCTCTAGATATGAAGAGATGCAAGGATTGAGAACATAAAATCTGTTCCTGGAAACATCTGACTATCTAAAGACCTGTCCCACTAGATTCCCTGGAGAACAGAGTGCCTCACTGCACCCTGAACTCCCTCAGGGATTGTTGAAGGTGGACAGGTATAGCAGCCTGGGATTCAGTCTGTGTAGAGCCAGATGGCAAATGCCTTTATTGTTCAGTCCTTGGCAATGCTGGGTAATGCCAATTTGTGGTTGACAAACCTAACACAGAAGCTCACATATTGTATGACTTCACTAGCATGAAAAATTCAGACTAGGTAAATGAACAGAGATAGAGGTAAGGGAATGTGGAGTTACTGCATAAGGGGTACAGAGTTTCTATTTGGGGTGATGAAAGTGTTCTGGCTCTAGATAGTGATGATAGGGGCAAAGCAGAGTGAATGGAGTTAATGCTAATGAATTGTAAAATTAAAATTTTTGATTTTAAAAAATTTTAAAAAAAAGCCACAAAATACAATGATCAAGAAGGTAGACATGAGAGTTGATTATTTCAATAAGAACATGTTTAAAATATGGAGTTAATTGTAAGGCATACTTGAGTGTGCTGTGAACAAAATAGTCTTGATCACTCCCAGGATGACACACTCCCTGATAGAGCTTCTTACTTTAAGACACAGAAACAAAGGGTCTGAAGTCATAGGTCAGGTTGTCCTAGAGAGAGAGACAAGATGGAGACTTACAGACAAGTGGAGTTATTAGAGTGCTCACAAAAACTACCTGTAATGGAGTGAGGGAATTTACCAGAGAAAGAAGGAAGAAGCAAGAGAGGTGTCTTTCAGAGAAGTCTCAACTGGAGGCAAAAGGATAAGGCCTTTGTTCTATTGTTTCTGCGTCACTAGATGCAAGCTGTTCCTAAGGAGAAATGGAGGCAGCTCCCTTTGAGAAATGGCTATTTCTTGGGAAGATGTGGGATATGAGTCATTAATTAGCTACAGTCCCACTTATGATCACTTTTTCCTTGATTGCTTTTAGTTGTGTTGATTGAACTATCATACCCTTATTAGTTTCCCATCTAAATTCTCCCTAGAGGCTCATGTGCTATTAAGCCTTCCCATAGTTCCCTACTGAGCAGACTTCACTAGCTTCCACTCCAAATTTGCCTTTCATTATCATAACTCCACATAGGTTTTTTTTTTCTCTTATCAGTGAGATCTGGACCTAGCGTCTATTATTTGGGACCCCATCATCACTAGTGATAACAGAGAGCCCAGTTCTATAATCGCATCATGCACCAAAACCCAGCACAAAAAGTTAGCCACCAGTGAGCTTCTCAAAAATGTTGATGCCCACCTCCCCAACCCACTCTTTTTTTAATTTTTAGATTGAAACTATAGTTGATTTAGAAAAAATAAGGGCCATTTGACTATTTTCCAGGGTGGTTTTGATGATATTTACAGATAATTAGCATAGGAAGTTCTTGAGGGCATATAGCTTATATAATACTTATATATTTCACCATCTAGACATCTATCAAAAATAGGTCATGAATAATATCTTCAAAATGTTTGTCTGTCTGAATAATAGTCCTCCATGTTTGCCACTGTGTGTGTTAATGTAAATTGAGATGAGCCTGATTTTCTTAATTTCCTCCCTCCCTCCCTTTCTTCCTTCCCTCTTTATCTCTTCCTCTTCCCCACCTTTCACCCACTATCCTAGTTTGATTTCTCTCTCTTTCAATGTTGATCAGATATATGGTTACTTTATGAAAGTTCTTCCATGTTTAGATTTTTATTTAGCTTTATTTGAACCTATATTTTTGATACATTTATTGCAGAAGGGCATCTAATTCAGAAAAACTTAAAAAGCATCCTCTTCAACCATGAAGAAAAAAAAGATTTATACCAATTTAAAAAATTGAGATTAGAGTATGAAAAAGAAAAAGAGTAACTTTACAGTGGAGATATCTGCTGGAAACTACCTTAGCCAAGTCATGGTCATGTTGACATCACATATCCCTGATAGAGCATGATTATAAGGGAATCTCTGGTCTGTAGTGTTTTTGAAAGCTCATAATTTCAAACTTATCATGAAAAATGTTAGTTGAATGCAAACTGAAGTTTGCTCTAATGAAATACATGTAAAGAAATATATGACTAGGACTTTTTGAAGCTGTAAAGGTTATGGAGAGAAAAACAAGAAAACTAAGAACTAAGAAACCTTGGAGATTGGAGAAGATTAAGGAAATATGATGACTGAATACGATATGGCATCCTAGACTGTCTTTTGGAACATTTGTGGGAAAGCCGGTAACAGCTGAATAGTCTGAGGTTGGTTAATAGTGATATACTAATGTTAATTTCCTAGTGTTAACAAATGTATCATTGTTGTAAAAGGTGGTAACATTAGGGAACTACTAGCATTAGGGACCTTTCATTTTTTATGACTTGAAAGTGATTCAGCTAAATGAGGCTAACAATTAAATAATCATGGAAAGTTTTAAAACTCAAGAGTTATATCCCAGTCAGGGTCCAATCAAAGAACAGAACTAGTGGGAGAGAGATAACAGAGAGGTAGGTAGGTAGGTGGATGGATGGATGGATGGATGGATGGGTAGATAGATAGGTAGATATAGAGAGATAGTTGGATAAAGCAAATGCAGGAGCTGGTTAAGTAGCCATTGCAAGGCAGTCTCCATCTCTGATGCTGAAGCACAGAGTACTCAGGCAGTCAGGAAAGGACCATCAGGAAGAGGCTGAAACCCATGAGCACGAGCTAGAAACCCCACAATCACAAGCTGAAACCTGACCAGCATGAGGCTGGTGAACAGGAGGACGAATAATAGGCATTTTCCATGTTGTCACCTGGAGACTTGATGATGACCCTGCAGAAGTGGGGCCTTTCCTCATGTTGCTGAACAGCATGCTTCCAGTCTAGAAATCAGAGTAAATTAGGAAGGGTTTATGGAGGAGGAAGAGTGAACTGCAGGCCCAGCTACTGCTTTGTGCTGATGCAGTGGGGTTGGCAGAACAACAACAGGGCATATGTGCTCCAAAATGGCTGCTTACCCTCCTTTCAGTCATTTCCTTGAAAAGATATTAAGCTTTAGCCAGTAGACTGTCTTCTTGAATTCTTCATTGTCTCCTGGACCTTTTTTTCATATAGAAAATATTCAACTTCCTTAGTATGTTGCATTTGTATCTAAACATATGCATTTCTAGCTTTAGTTTCAAAAAACAAGATTAATGTAAGACAGTTAATTACTATAGCACATTTGTATTTTGTTTTCTATTAGATGGAATGAAGCTCTTAATAGAGCCCTTGATATTCCTACTCATTTCATTAAATGTGAAATGTATATTTATAAATATAAATATCTAACATAATGTGTTGAATATTTATATGGTGCTTCACTGCCAAAGTCCATATATGTATGTCTGTGGATTTTGAGATAATTTTCTGAATTGATGGATTTATTCATATAACACAATGACTCTCTCTGCATTAACAACCTTTTAGTTATGAATAGCTTTCAGCTATTAAGCATGAGGAATTAACTCTCAGATGAATTTTGAACAAAAAAAGATCCTGGTAGCTCTTAAGATATATTGTGAAATGCTGTAATGATATACCATTAAATTTATTCCAAAGGATATTTTTTAAATTGCCTGTGGAAATATGAACACTTTTTTCTTTCTTTTTAATCATGAATCTTGCCCCAGGTTGCCAAAAATGCAGCCATCAGCATTCTTTAGTGAAGGAAGCTTAGTACTGTCAGCCATCTTATCTCCCCTGTTGCATGGTTGATGCTTTTTATCTGTGAATACAAACATTAAAATGTAACTGTAATCCTACCTTAGTAATATAGAAAGTCTCTAGCTGCCTCTCTGGTATTTGGAGGCTATCAACTAAAGTAAGTAGGCCCAGTTGCATAAGGAAACATATATACAAATTATATGTGTTGCAAAGTAGTACAGTTATTAAAGATGACAGATAATGAAATGATGAAGAAAAAAAGACCAATTAAAGGAAAAGTAATAAAAAAGATCATTTTGTCAGTGATTTTAAAAAGAGCAGATGATATCTATGGAGCTGAACCCCAAAATATCTACCTGTTATTTCTTATATCAGATTATTTTTTCCAGAAGTATATCATTAACTCATATTACTCTATGATCTTTTGCATACATTGACTTAGGCCATACATAAAAACCTCAGGATATTTTATTGCAAACTTTATGCAAAGAATCTGAAGATATCATCTTATGCATTAACTGACAAAGAGAGAATAGCAGTTCTAACAGTTATAAAATCTTAAAAACTATAGAATATAAATAGGTCTTAGTTTTGCTTCTAAGGCAAAGGGACCGCCATATGGATTTTCAGAAAACATTCTAACTATAGCTGTAT